>NW_020948983.1:31848979-32133951 GCF_900497805.2 Vombatus ursinus | reverse complement strand
TTCCTTCCTTCCTTCCTTCCTTCCTTCCTTCCTTCCTTCCTTCCTTCCTTCCTTCCTTCCTTCCCATTGGACTGTTTAAAAAGAACAACCCATCTATGTATTAACAGAATATTAATAAATGTTAAGTACAAATTTAGAAAACGTTACTTAACTCCTGGCTAATGTAACAGCTTCCAAATGATAACCTGACCACGGCCAAATGTGACTATAATGAGGCCAATCCAGATTTGGGAAAACTTATTCTTTGGTTGTATTGGGGAAACTACTGCTTTATTGAGAAAGGAGAATACTTTTAGAACCCTGGGTATGTGCCAATATGGCTTCACCATACTGTTTGTAGTGCCACTGTTTACACACCATGTGAATGCCGCTTCCTCCTAAGCTAGTTGCCTGAACTAGTCAAAACCAGGCACTGCAAGCAGACAGGAGACAACTCCCTTCATGCCTACCAGCTCTGGTCAATGCTTGCTTCTCTTGATTGCTACACAGAGTAGATTTGATGAGTGAAAGATTGATGCTGGTGTGAACGCAGTTCATGCTCTGTGCCATTCCCTCTCTCTGAGACCATTAGAGGAGAGATTTAGGTGCAGCTGTGACACTGGGTGGGGAGGCCGAGGAAGTGACTAGACAGCTAATACCTTGCAAAGGGACAATTAGCTGTTCTTCCTGAAGCCAAACCTGTGGTTTAACTGAGCACGATTACACCCAAAACATGCTTTTGAGTGTGCTAGTTGTTTGTTTGTTTTTTGGTTTTGGGGTTTTTTTGTTTTTTTTCTAAGGCTTCACAGCTGAGAGCACTGACTGGAAGAAAGAAAAGCATGTTTATAGAATCATAGGGTTTTTGAGCTGAAAGGTCCCGTAGAAGTCATCTGTTTCCACTGTTTCATTTCACAGATAAGAGATAAAGTGACTTGCCCAAGTTCACATAGCAAATCAGTGGCAGAGCCAAGATTTGTACCCAAACCTGCTAAATTCAAGTCCAATTCTCTTTTCCAGCACTTAACAGAATGATTGGAACATAGTAGGTACTTAATACATGTTTATTGATTGGTTGATTTTTCACTTCTAGGTAGGGCTCACTTCATCTGTTTGGCTTCCTGGAAGCTTTTCTTCTGAAAGCTTCACTTCACTCCCTCATTTTTATCTGCAACCTACTCTGTCACCTTTCTATCACATTACACAAGGCTGAAAAATAGTTGGTTGTAGTGCTCTCAGACACCAAAGCAGTCAGCTTCTAAGTGATCAGCCTGACACTAAAATAAAATAAAAGGTCCTCTCCAAGAGGTTAGATGACTTGTCAATGGTCACATACCAAGAAATGTCAGATATGGGATTCGAATCCAGGTCTTCCTCACTCCAAGGCCAGTATTTTTTACCTTGCTGCCTCTTAATCCATAAAGGTACCAAGAGGTACCCAGTGTGAAGAATGTTGACTTAATTCAATAAACTCTGCACCTGCCTTTTTTCTTCTACTGTTGTTTTTAAACTAAGATTAATATTACTAGAAAATGTTCTGTTGCCTGGAAACCAAACCCTATCACAGAATTCATTAATGTTCTGCCAGTGTTCTCTTATGACCCTTGTTATATGAATTCTCTTCTTTTATCCTAATTAAGAGGCAACTACCAATTGAAACATATCCAAGAAGCCAAGATGGGTCTGGCTTTACCTTTTGCTATTTTCCTGTTCCTACTTGCTCTTAACCTAGGTTGATCCTTTTTTGAGGGGACTATAGGGGTGAGAAGGAATGGTAATTAAATTGCAAACTCCACAATGACAGAGGTAATGGGTTATTATACCTTTTACCTCTAATTCCCTTGGCCCTGTGACTTCAAATTGTTCTTAGCAGTTTTTAATTAAAAAAATTGCTGTTGTTGTCATTGATATTATTCTTACTAACCAATTGCATACATGGGTCAACAGCTGGGAAGAACTAGAAAGAATGCTAGGCAGTGTTGTGATTTGCACTTAGGTCTCTTAGTCATGACTTTGGGACAGTCATTTAACACCAAAAGGCCACATTTTCCACATGTATACAATGATGATATTGGACAAAGTCATCTCTAAAGTTTCCTTCAACTCTAAATCTTTGGATTACAAGCACTATCCTAAGTTATCTTTTTGGTGGAGGGGATAGAGGAGACATGAATAACACAGTAAAGCTCACTGGCTTATATTTTCCAAACTTTGACCTTGACGTTTACTTACTTGGAGAGAGATGAACCTTGTAGTCCTAGAATAGTTCATTGACAGGTCTATCTCTTGTGACTGACTGCTTGGGTAAGTCTTGTAAATAACAACTCTGGAAATATAAAATGTTTGGATTGAAAAGAATTTAGAGTTCATCTATTCCAGGTCTTTCTTTTATAGATGAGGAAATGGAGGTTCATGAAATGAAATGACTTGACCAAAGATACATGATTAGTAAGTGGTAGCACCAGGACAGGTCTCCAGGGATCTCAAAAAGATTAGATTATTTATTCAAGAATATATGGCTAATAAGTGGTGGCACTGAGGCAGAATTCCTGGATTGTTTCTGGTTATGAATGATAGGCTGAAAGATGTTGAGGACAGACTTTCTAAACAGAAGCCTCTTCAGTCTAGAAAATTATTTTGTTTTAACCCAATTCAACAACATTTATTAAGGCTTTTGACTTGCAATGCTATCCCTCTATAAGAAGGTGTTGCTCATTCATCATGGACAGTGCCCATACCGCTGTGATCTGTTATTCACAACTGGGCTAGAAGAAATATCTTAAGGCCCTAACCCATGATGACTAGGCTAGTTTTTCCTTAATGTATATGGAAGGTCTAAACTAGAGATTCTATTGATTTAAAGAATTTTTCCAGGTATGGAAACTCCCTCTACTGACACAAATCACCATCCTCTCTGCCACTGGGACATTTAGAAAGTTACCTATGACATTGAGAAGTTAAGTGACTTGCCCAAGGTCACACAAACAGTAAGTATCAGAGGCAGGATTTGAATCTAAGTCATCACTAAACTGCACATGTTTTTAAAGCTTTTTAAGCCCTTGAAATATATTGGTACTATTCTTGAGATTTCATTGGATCAGAGTACTAAAGTTAAGGACAATGCCAAAACTTCCTCTTTACCTAGGTAGAAAAAAGGCCAGAGCATAAGAAACCTCTACTATTCCCTGGAGCTTGTAATTAGCAGACCAGCCTAACACAGGCACTTCAATGTTACATCCAACTCTAACAATGTTATGTCTTCTCTGAATATCCTTTCCGTTTGGTATTATGGTTATGATAGCTAGCATTTGTAAACCTCCTTCTGATAATTATTAAAATAAATAGAGGACAGCTAGATGGCATAGTAAAAGAGCTCTGGACCTAGAGTCAGGAAAACCTGAGTTCAAATTTGGCCCTAGATATTTACTATCTGTGTAACTCTGTGCAAATCACTCAACCTCTATTTGCCTCAGTTTCCTTATCTGTAAAATGGGGATAGTAATAGTATCTACCTCCTAGGGTTGTAAGGATCAAATGATATAATAATTATAAAGTACTTCACGTAGTATCTGGTACATAGTAAGAGTTATATAAATGTTAGCTATTACTGTCAAATTACATGTTTCTCATTTTTTCTTGGTTTTGATACTGAAGTTCCAAAACAGGCTGAGTTAGATGTGCTCTAGAAATTCTCTCTCACCCATTTCCCTGTCTACTCTCACCCATTGTCTAGGACCCATCGTATCTTAGAAGCTACACATATTCTGCAGCGTCAATAAGCAAGTAGAGCCTGAATCAAAATGATCTCAGAGAACCCTTCTTCACAGGTCATGGAACACTGGATTTCTGTGGAAAAAAAAGAAGTTTTCAAAACAGTAGACTGGATAATCTCTAAGGCCTTTTCCAATATTAACTTTCTATAGCATCCCAAGCAAGAAAATGTCAGAATATTGTTCAAACTTTTTATTACTTCTTGTCCATGTTTCCAATCCATATTTATTAACAGAGTAGCTAGCATCAAGAGATTAGTAAAGAACAAAAGGATTCAAATTCAAATTTCAACATGTCATCAAAGGGCCGTCAGTAATCACTTTGATTTCAAAATAAAGAAGCTAGTTTATCCATCTGTTAAATTTGGATTATTTGTACAATGGAGTAAACATTTGTAATTGTAAACATTCTGCTAACCAAGAAGATATATAATATTTTCATATATATATATATATAGACATATCATAATATATGATATGTCATAATATATGATATGACATGACATGATATGATGTATCTATCTATATCTATATAGATATAGATATATAATATAGAACAGCTCAATTGAAATAAGACAGGAATCAGGATTGATCCCAATCCTTATCCTTACCAATTTCAGACCCTGCTCAGGTGCTCACTGACCCTTTTCTGATTTCCCCAATTGTTAGTGTGCATTTTTGTACATGTTGTATCCTCCATATCTCCTGGTAGAATATAAGCCCCTTGGGGGACAGGACTGTTTCATTTTTTTTTGTATCTCCAGTGCCTAGTACCATCCCTTGCACATAGTGGGCACTTAGTTATTGTTTGTTAAATTGAAATGAATCAAACTCAAACCTTAGAGTTTTAAAATAGAAACATAATTTCTTTGTAAAGCTGACCCTCTGAATCTACTCTCTCTGTTTCTGGTGTAAGGCACATTGTGAGATATTTAAGATACCTGTTTAAGATAACTGGAAAAAAAAAGATAGCCAATATCTTTACAGTAAACAGAGAAATTTACCAATGAAAGGAATAGAAAGTATTTTGTGTAAAGGAAGAGATTCATTTTGATTGTCATATTATAAGTAATATTGATGCTATTATAAATAAGCATGTTAATACCAAGTAGCAACAGAAAAATAATTTGATTTTAATATGCATTGCTTATATATGCGTATGAAAAAACACAGATTTCAGACGAGATTTGGGCTGTTTAGGAGACAAAATGATCTGAGGTATAAATTTGAGAATTCAAATCTCTTTGTCCACAATGTGAAGTGGTGCAATTGTATGTTATAAAGAAGCAGAGACTTTTATCTAGTAAAAGCTTGAGAAACATAATTGTAAAGAAACATAGTATCAAGGGCACCATAGAGACAGAGGGATGTGTTGAAGCCCTCAAAAAGCTGTAAAGTAATATGATATATGGCTAATTTGCATACACATATTTTATGATTAAGAGAGTGGAACTAAAAAATGAGAAAAGTCATATGAACATTTGGATACTCAGCTATGATTTTAAAAAACTATAGATTCAATAGGGGAAGTTTGGGGAACTGTGACTTTTTCAATAAAAATGATTCACTCAGAATCGGGAGTCTTTCATTAAATTCATAGGAATTGTGGAAGAGGAAAGGCATAGTTTTCACTTAAGGGATGCTAAAAAGTTTTTCTCATCCAAGCAAAGGTAGTTAGAAACAGACAGCTAATAGGAGCTAATGATGACCCTTCAGCTGAGTGATTCCTGATTGGCTGAAAAATATATTGATTTCATTGTCTGAGAGCTCCAGCTCCGACTCCAGCTATTGCCCTTCAGTAGCACTTAGAAAAGTGAATCTTTTCATGAGGAATTGTGGATTATTCTCACATCTGTTTTTCTAGCCCTCACCTCTCTCTGATCTCCATTCTCACATCTATAACTGGCCACTGTACCCCACAAACTGAATGTCCGATAGGCATCTTAAACATAAAATGTCTCAAAATGAACTCATTATCTTCCTTCCAAATCTTTCTCTCTTCCTAAGTTCCCCAATGCTATCAAACTCACCACTATCCCTCTAGTCACCCAGGTTCTCGAACTAGTTACCATTCTTAGCTCTTCATTCTCACACACCCCACATATCCAATTTGTTGCCAAGTCCAATTCTAACTTTGCAACATCTCCCAGATTCCCCCTTCTCTCCTCTAAAATAATTACAACCTTGAAGCAGGCCAACATTAGTTCACATTTAGGTTGCTACTGCAATAGATCTTCTGGTTGGTCTCACTGACTCGTATCTCCCCACTCCAATCCATCCTTCACTCCACTGACAAGATAATCTTCCTGGAGTGCAGGTCTAACTATGTCACCCCCTTATTCAATAAATTCTGGTAACTCCCCATTACACCCAGGATAAAAAATAAAATTTCCCCTTTAAAAAAAAATCCCTACATAACCTGGACCAGGGGTAGGGAACCTGCGGCCTCAAGGCCACACATGGCCTTCTAGGTCCTTGGGTGCAGCCTTTTGACTGAGTCCAAGTTTTTCAGGACAAAGTTCTGTGAAGCCTGGATTCAGTCAAAGGGCCAGAGTTGAGGACCTAGAGGGCCACATGTGGCCTCGAGGACACAGGTTCCCCACCCTGATCCTGGTCCCTTCCTAAGCCTCAGATCTTCATATACTTTTTTCCTATGCATTGTACATTCCAGCAACACTGGATTCCTTGCTGGTTCTTGCAAATGACCCACTATCTCCTAACTCCTTTTCATTAACTGTGTGATATTGGAATGCTTCCCCTCCTTATTTCTGCCTCCTGATCTCTCTGGCTTGCTTTGAGTTTCAGTTCAAATCTCACCTTCTGTAAACGGCCTTTCTCCCTCATTGCTTGCACCTTTCCTCTGAAATTACGTCCTGCTTCTCTGTATGTATCTTTATATATCTACTCACTTGCATGTTGACTCCCTCATTAGATTGTGAAAAGCACCTTGAGTGAGGGTAGGGGCTATTTTTGCCTTTCTTTGTATCCCCAGTGTTTAGTAGAGCACCTGATACATAGTAAGTGATTGATAAAATTCCTTGACTTGATTTGATTCTGTTGCAATCTCTGATTTGAAAAGGAAGAGGATAGAGGGTTTTGTAGAGTCTTTTGCGTACTGGTGAGATGACTTGAAGAGACAACTTGAACTGTGTTGCAGTGAGTTACATTGTGAGTGACCAATGCAAAATTCAGGTGAGTGAATAATTGATTGGGCTGGTCTGTATATCCCAGAAATATCCAGTGTAATGAGCTTTTCAGTTCCCTGGATTAAAGAGAACTGCTATCTATATTATGAGCTAACACTTTTTTAAATACCCCTTTAAAGGTGATGGTTAATTAAAAGAGCTTATTAGGATATAGAAAGGAGAAAATAGTTTTCCCAGTTGAAGAGTGGGGAGGATCAACAGTCAAGTAGTTAGTAGAGAAACAGTTTTGTGTGGTATGAATATTCCTGAATAGACAGACCAATGACATTTAAAACTCTGGTCTAGATTTGTAAATTACCCCAAGCACATGAATTTTCCTCCCTCATATGTTTCCCTGCCAAGTCCCTATAGGAGTGTGCCCATTCTTCATCATAGATTGTGAGTATATTGGTGGGAGAATGATTTGGTTTTATATGTGTTTTGCTATCTATTTTTATTTATGCATGAATTTTAATAAATTGGCATTGAAAGGATTAATTTATTTTATTATATAATTAGGATAATAATTACATTTAAGATCTAAAAAGTTATGATTGAGAGAGGATGGCTGTATAGATAGAAAAAACATTGGATGAGGGTTCAAGAGTTAAAGTGGTTATAATAAAAATATTAACTAGCATTTATATAGCACTCTAACATTTGCAAAGCATTTTATAACTATTACCTCATTTATCTCCACAACAACCCTGGGAGATAGATACTATCATTACTCCCTTCTTACGGATGAGGGAACTAAAGTAGATAAAGGTTAAATGACTTACCCAGGATCTCACAGCTAACCTGAATGATCCTGGCCACACAGCTAGTCTGAGGCTGTATTTGAACTCAAGTTGTCCTAAGGCTAGGTCCAGTAATCCATTCACTGTGCCACTTAGCTGTCTCTAATTAGGGAAAGTATATTTCCCTTTAACAGGGTTGTAGAATGAACGCTGTGAGAGTGCGGTTATTATTATGTGATAGTAATCTGTCTCTGGGAACTGAGACCGGCAACTGGAGCTAGCAAGCCTAAATCAAAGAACAAAGTGGAATTTCCAACACACAAAGTGAGAGGTGTGATGCCCCCACAATTGTGAGGGGTTTGACTGTATTTCACTGTAACAACCCCACCATGCTTATTTCTAATATTATACTAGCAAAGGGATGGCATAGTAAAAGGAAAGAGTAGTTGGTTTGGATCCAAAAGATGTACTAAACATGTGGCCTTAGGCAAGTCACAGTCTCTTGACCCTCATCTGTAAAATGAGGAGTTCAGAGTAAATGACTCTTAAGGTCTCTTCTATCTCCAAAAACTACGGGTCCACATAAACTCAAATTTGTTAGAAAAAGATACATAAGAAGCATGATGGTAGTTTTGCTTTGTTTTGTTTTTTTGGGAGGATAGTCCACCCTTCACTCACTAACAGAAACAATGTACCACAGTGAGACAAAAAGAAGGTGGTGACAGGGATGAAGCCTGGTTATGTATTTATAATTGAGCCAGTATTCTATAAAACAAACATAGACAAACACCCAATTTTTAAATAAATGACAGCTTTTGAAAAAAAATCTTACCTGATAATTTGTCACTAAGTTTCCACTCAGTTTTTATTCCTTTCCACTTCCTCACTCATCATCCTGACATCAGTCTTAGATTTTATTCAGTAGTATATAGAAATTTGAGAGTAAAAATGTTGGAGGAAAATAGTGACTCTTAAATTTTAATCTTCCTATAGTTGATAGTGAGAAAAAAAATATTCCTCTTGAAGTCATTTTATAAAGTCCTAGAACTAAAGTTAGTTAAGTCTCGAGTTCAATTCTGAATTCAGACACTTACTAGCAATGTGACCCTGGGTAACTCAACTTCTGGTTGCCCTAATTTCATCATCTGTAAAATGGATAAAATAATAGCACTTTCCTCCCAGGGTTCTTGTAAGGATAAGAAGAAATAATATTTGTAAGTTACATTGCAAACCATAAAATGTTATATAAGTGCTAGTTGGTACCATCATCATCATCATCATCATCATCAAAGTATTTTAAGATTTAGCAAAAGGACTTAACAAACATCAGGAAAAAATAGTGGCATGGTTTTACAGAATATATATTAAAATTGTATATATATATACACATATATATGTATATATTTACATATATATGTATATATGTGTGTGTGTGTATATACATATATATATATATATATATATATTTAAGCTCCTACTATGTGTCAGACATTGTACTAAGTACTGATAGGAAAGGGTGCTGTCACCACTGGATCCACATTCCAGCATTGCCTCTACCTCCCTGACCTTGAGCAAGTCACTTCCCTTTTCTGAGTCTCAATTTCATCATCTGTTAAATTAGGGGTTGGATTAGGTGAACTTGAAGGTCTCCTCCATTCTAAATCTAAGATCCTGTATCACCACGAATTAGTGTATTGTTAAAACTGGTCCTATCAACATTTAAGTCCAGCTTTCCCAAGAGCTAGAATTCTAGGGAATTGTCTAAGAAATGAATGAACTTAATTTTCTAATTGTTAGTATTTTACAGCTATAGTCAATTCATTTTAATAACAGCATGATATAGTAGTTCAAAACCACAAATGATTAGTTTATAACATTAGTTGTAGCAATCAATAAAAGATTATACTTTAATTTTGACAGATATATTTGAGTCGAGGTTATCATTACAAAGAAGGTAGTGGGGCTAAGGTAAAATCTTCTGATCATGATACTTGCAATCAACTCCCTTCAGATTTTCCTAAAATATGTAACACCTGCCCTTCCCAATAGAAGTAGAAATATAATTGTGATTCATGAACTTGCTAATTGTTCTAGCCTGCTGCCGACCTAAGCCATATGATAAGAATAACAATATTTGCCAATCATATATCTCACTTTACAAAATGTTTCATATACATTATTTCTTTTACCTCATTTGAGACTCATATTGGTCAGCATTATGATGTGGCAGGTCCCCAAAAATACATAATAATTTGGGTTATATTATAAAAGACAGTTTCAAGGAATAAGAATAGCCTCCTCTGTACTGTGCCTAGTTAGACCAGACTCTTATTCTCTGTGTGACCCCGAGCAAAAAATTTAACCTGTGTCTGCCTCATTTCCTCATCTGTAAAATGGGGATGATAATAATAAAACATCCCTGTAAGGGTTGTTATGAGGATCAAATGAGTTAACATATACAAACCATTCTGCAAACCGTAGCTGTGTAAATGCTAGCTATTAGTCTATTCAGGTACAGACAGCGTAGCTTAAGAAGGGCACTGAAAAAATGAGATCATTCAAAGGAGGGCAACCAGGATGATGAAGGTCCTTGAGTTTGTATCACATGTAGAGACATTGAAGGAATCAGTGATATTTAGCCTACAGAAGAGAAGACAAAGGGAGGTATGGAAGGTTGGTGAATTAGAAGAAAAATCAGACTTGATCTGATTGTACACTCTACCCATTGCCCCTATGCCCTCTGGGATCAAAAGGGAAAATTTATTGTGGAAAAATTTTCCTAACAATTAGAGCCATTGAAAATCATCATGACTAATATGGTAATATATCTTGAATGACTGAACATGTATAGCCTATATCAAATTGCTTACCGCCTCAAGAAGGCAGGAGGGGAGAGAAGAAGGTAAAGAAAAAAATTTGGAACTCAATTTTTTTAAACAATTGTTAAAAAATTTACATGTAACTGGAGAAAAATAAAATATTACTAAAAGAAAGAAAGAAAGTGTCACTTAAGACAAACCTTGAAGGAATCTAGATGTTAGGAGAAATAAAGGAGGGGAGACTAAATTCCGATGCAAAAGCATGGTGGTAAGAAATGGAATGTCATAATAAAAATAATAACTAAAATCTGAAAAAAAGAAAAGCATCATGAACTACCTCAGGAGATGTTTGTCTGTAGGTACTGGGAGGAATCCCCTTCATTAGAAGACTTTGAGCACAGGCTAGGTAATCATTTGTCAAATATGTTATAATGGAGATTCCTTTTTAGCTATGGATTATACTACTGTTCATTCAGTCATTTCAGTCAAATCTGATTTTTTGTGACTCCATTTGAGTTTTCTTGGCAAAGACACTAGAGTGGTTTGCCACTTCCTTCTCCAGCTCATTTTACAGATGAGGAAATTGAGGCAAACAGAGTTAAGTAACTTCCCAGGGTCACACAGCTAGTAAGTGTCTGAGACCAGATTTGAATTCAGGAAGATAAGTCTTCCTGACTCCAGGCCTGACATTCTATCCACTGTGCCACCTAGCTACCCCATGGATTATACTAGAAAACTACTGATGTCCCTTTTAACTCTTAAGTTCTGTGATTCTCTGCCAAGTAGATTGTGTAAGTATTATTATCCTCATTTTATAGATGAGGACACAGGTTCAGATAGATTATGATTTGCCAAAGGTTACACAAGCAAGAAACATCAGTAACTATATTACATTGTGATTTTTCCTGTGTTATCTTTTACAGACTAAAAAGAAAATAATCATCTGATTTCAAAAAAAGAGACTAGTCTCTTTCACAATATTCATTTTGTTACTGATTCTATTAAAGAATAACTGACCAGGTGTGATATAACAGACATCAGACACCCCCCAAACAAAAGGTCACTTGACATTTCATTGATGGGAACTTTCTCTTACTATGACACACAGATGTAGACTTGCCTTCTCTAGGGTATAACCTCAGGACACTCCTTTTCTTTCTTACTCTTCTCTGGTATTCTTTACTCCACAGCATTTTTAGCATAGCACACAGTTGGACAGGTGATTACAGTTCTAAACTAATTTTACTACATTGTTTTTACTAATTAGAAATAGGTTTCAATTTACAAGTTAGAATTAAGGTCCTAAACTAATTTTTTCTACTCAGAGTACAAACTAGATATGCGTAGAATAATTATAAATGCATGTTCTTGCTATTAAAATAAACCAGGTCACATTTAATAAGCTACTCAGATTTTTACAGGTGGTAACTTCTCATTCCATATCAAATCTACTGAATTTCCTCCTTTCTCTAGGTTTTTACCTTAATTCCATGATATTTTAAAATGGGTGTTTCATTATAGACACCTGGGCCTCCATTTAGCCTGTACATCCTAATTCTAACCCAAACAATTGTCAGATAGGCTCTTTTTAGTTATTAAAAAAAATCCCCTCAAGTGTTTCCTCTGATCTCAAGCCTTTATTAGCTAGCAAGTTCATAGTTTTAGAGTTAGAAGAGACCTATGAGGTAATCTAGTCCAATCATATTCATTTTACACTTGAAGAAACTGAAGTCCAGACAGGTCAGGTCACTTATTAGGTGTGACACATTGGACAAATAAAAGAACTTGGATTTATTCCACAACTGATAAATGATCAAAAGATAGGATCAATTTCCAGGTGATATATCTATAGCCATTTGAAAAAATAATCTAATTCACTATTGATTAGAGAAATGAAAATTAAAACAATTCCAAGGTACTACCTCATACCTATTAGATTGGCTAAAGGACAGAAAAGGTAAATGAAAAATGTTAGAGGGGATGTGGAAAAAATGAGACATGAATGCTCTGTTGGTGGAGTTTGAACTGATTAAATCAAACTGTATAGCAATTCGGAACAAAGACCAAAGGACTATAAAACCAGGCATACCCTTTGATCTAGCAATACCACTACTAGGTCTGTATCCCAAAAGAGATAAAAAAACAAAAAAGAAAAGTACCTATATGTACAAAAATATTTATAGCAGCTCATTTCTGAGGGCAAAGAATTAGAAATTGAAGAAGAAACTGAACAGGTTGTGGTATATGATTATGATGGAATAGTATTGTACTATAAGAAATGATGAGCAAGATGCTCTCAGAAAAAAACCTGGAAAAACTTACATGGGCTGATGCAAAGTAAAATGCACTGTGTACAAAGTAGTAGCAATGTTGTAAGATGATTAGCTGTGAATGACTTAGCTATTCTGAGCAATACAATGATCCAAGACAACTCTGAAGGACTTATGATGAAAAATGCTATCCAATCCTAGAGAAAGAACTGATGGTATTTGAATACAGATTGAAGCACTCTTTTTTTGTTTTGCTTTATTTTTCTCGAGGGTTTTTTTTGTCTGTTTTTTTTTTCATAATATGACTATTATGGATATGTTTTGCATGACTACACCTGTATAGCCTACACTGAACTTCTTGCCTTCTCAGTGTAGGGGAAAGTGCTGGGGGAGGGAGCAAAGGAGAGAATTTGGAATTCAAAGTTTTATAAACAAATGTTAAAAAATTATTTTACATGTAAGTGGGGAAAAATAAATAAACAAAAAAAAAAGATCTTGGATTTGAACCCAGGTCCTCATGTTGGCAATCTTGTGCTGTCCAGTGCAACGTAGCTTTTGCCTGGTTAGCTAACAGACTGCTTTTTGCTATCTCTTCCTAGCCCCTGAAATATGATTAAATTATGCTGTTTTAAGCTCCCAGATTACTTTCCAAGTTTCCTTTCACTATATTTCCATCTTTGCAGCCCAGTACAATTTACATATTCAAGCCTAGTTGTCACATAGGCGTTTTCACTTATCAGTTACAATGTAGAAAAAAAGTGCGAGTTATATTTTAAACCCAAATTTATATTGTATTTTTCTTATCTCTTGATTTATTGACATAATTTGTGGGAGCAGGACATTCCCTAGGACAAACAAAAGGCAATAGACATCAGGCAAAGATCTTAGAATTTAGGGTTGCATCAATAATTATCTTGGAAAAGTTAGGGCTCAAACTGAGTTTCCTAGGAGACCAAAAAAAAGTATATTTGAAGAGTCTTATGTCCTTCAATTTGAGTGCCTACCAATTTCATATTCATCTGAAAATTGTCAACATTGTCTTACATAAAGGCCACTTTGTTATCAGCAGCTATATAAAAAATATTCCATATCACTAATCATTAGAGATATGTAAAAATGTAAATTAAAGCAATCCTGGGGTTCTACTTCACATTCATAAGATTGATAAAGTTGACAAGAATGGAAAATGATAATTGTTGAAGGGCAGCAGGGGAAAAAAAGGTTCTACTGCTGGTACATTTGTGAATAGGTCTTTCTTAGACTTCAGGGTTGGGCAACACTCAGGAACAGTGATGATGACCCATAACAGCCTTTCCATGCAAACATACCGCTGTAAGAAAGATACCTGAGACATCTCACCTTGGCTTTACTGCTGAGTGCTCTGCTCTTTCCTCTACTTTCACTTTCAAGTCATTTATTCAAATTATTTATATATGAGCATTTATTCAGGATTAAGACACTGTGCTAGATGCTGTAGATAGGAAAGTCAAAATGACATAGTCCCTGTCCTTAAGAAGCTTGTATTCTAAGGGAAGTGGGGTGGGGCGGGAGAGATACTATGAGAAGATTATAGTAAATGAAAAGGAATGATAGGGGCCAAAGAATTATCCAGATAAAATCCTCAAGGAAAATTTTAGGAGGGAAAGATAACTTCCAGTTTCTTTCAAGGGATAAAGTCAGACTTCTGAAAGGAGCCTTGATGAATGTTAAGCATAATGTAATCACCACAGTAGAAAATTATGATTATTTTGATGTCATCATTACTAATATTTACTATGATATGTCAAAGACTTCTTATCATTGTCAATACTCCTCATTCTGAAACAAATTGATGAATAGCCTTTGGGACTTAAGAGAGGATGAAAGCATTATCCAGCAGTCAAACTTCTGAAGATGATTTTGTCCAAATTTCACTGTAGTGGTACCCAGATGTAATACACAATCTATCACTTATCTGTCCCCCAAAACTTTCCTGTTTGGTTAAAATCTACCAGAAATCATCATTAATCATTGATTTAGAGGGTGGAGTACTTTAGAGATCATTAGATTCAACCCCTTGATCTTATAGAGAAAAAAAACAAAAACAAAAACAAAAAAACTGAGGCCCAGGGAAGGTAAGAGACTTACCCAAGATTACAGAAGTATTCAGCAACATAGAAATAATTCAAAGCCAGATACTCTGACTCTAACCCAAATCCAATGCTCTTTCAAGAAGTTTGATGTCTCACCATGCCATAATGGAAATATACAAGTGGGGCTTAAATAGTGGGACTTAATAATAGACTCCATCAAGATTTTTTTTTGATTTTTTTATCAGATCATTTTAAGTTTCCTTCTCTTTTGATATCACTTTAAACCTTCCTCCATTTTCCCCTCACTTGCTTTTGACTGGCTTTCTCTTTCTCACACTTAAGTGATATGATGGATGAAAAATGCCACATAAAATAAATTGGATAGTATTCCCCCTTCCAGTATCTATGATTCCTTGATTCTCCAACAGAGTTTTTAATAAACATTTGGGTTATTTACAGTAATCTACAAAGGCATTTTAATAGTGCATATGGTAGAGAGAAGAGAATGAAAAATGTCTTTGTTTCATTCTGACGGGGCCAATGAACCATGACTCAGATGATTGCCTGCCTCATTTGTAATTATTCATGGCAAAGATCTTCATTCAGTGGCAAAAATTTGCTGGCTCTGGGTCCTAGTGATTACGAGAGGATGAGAGTTATTCCCCACGATCTCAGAAAAGGACAAACTGTTACATTCAAAGTTTGAGAGAGACTTCAGCAGAGCAAAAACCAGAATTTGCCAACCTTTAACTGCTTATAATGACACGTCCGCAGGGCTAGCAAGCATGACTGTTCAGGCTGTGTCTATACTCAGCCAACAAAGACAGACTATGGCAAGCTGAATCTAATCTGTCTTCACAATCAATAGCCGTCGCTGCAGCCAAATCAATCGTGAGGCAATTTGCTTCAGTCAGGAAGTCACCCTTGCTGCAATGTGGCCTTTTCGCATGTGTGGATGTGGTACCCATCAGTCATGCAAGCAAAGTGAAGTCTTCTTAGCGTTAGTTCAATTAGGCAACTGTACTGAAATTGCAATTAGGCAACTGAATGAATGGAAAGTTAGCGATCATCTTGTTGATCTGGATGAGAAAAAGCAAGTCATACAGCTCTAAGTCACTTAGCAAATCATTTTAACTCAGTAGTCAAGTTGAGTCACAGGCATTTATTGAGTGCCTACTATGTGCCAGATTGTAAGCACCTTGAGGGTGGGGACTATGTTTTTACCTCCCCTTTTTATCCCCAGTGCCTCAAAGAGCTTACAATCTAATGAAGGAGACAGCATGCAAGGAACTAAGTTCAAACAAGATATACACAGAATAAATTGGAGACAATTTCAGAGGCAAGGTTTAATTATCATTAAGATGGGTCAGGAAAGATTTCAGCAGAATTTAGGATATGGGGTCAGACTTGAAGGAAGCTCCAGGAAATGGAGATAAGAAGGGAGAGAATTCCAGCTATGTCTGGTGTGCTAATTAATGGCACAGTTGCTTATTCTCCTTCCATTTTATCATGGGGTATCAAGGCCTTGAGCAACTGAGATGGCAATATGAGCATTTGAGTTATATGACTTGTGGAATGGTAAGATAGTTGGCACATTGCTGCCAGGCACCAATATAGTCAGCCCTATAATCTGCACCTGGAAACTGATTGAGGAATCAACCTCAGGGGAAAAACAATGACAAAATACATTTATACCAAGTAAACACTGGTGAATCACTTACAATGACCTGTAGGAATATATGTATATATATACATATATATTATATATATAAATACATATATATTATATATGGATATATAATATACATGCATACACATACATATATATTCATATTTCTACAGGTCATTGTAATTCACCAGTGTTTACTTGATATAAATATATGTGTGCATGTGTATGTATGTGTGTGTTATTTATATAATGTGTATATATGCATATGTATATTTATATAAACTGTATATATGTATATGTGTGTATGTATTATTTTTCATACAGATCATTATGTGTGTATATTCATAAAGATCATTAGCTAATTTTCACCAGTGTTTACTTGATACAAATATGTTGTTGTTGTTGTTTTTCCTCTGAGGCTGCTTCTTCAACAGGTTCTGGGGCAGATTGTATGATTGATTGTACACACACACATGTGTGTATATATGCATAGGTATATGCATGCATACATATATATGTATGTATGAATATGTGTGTGTATAGCTATGGACAAACTAGAGCAATTTTCCATTAAAATGGATATTAGAATCTGTATATGGGAGCACAATGACCCTGATCCTGGTGTTAAAGAAGCTCAAATCAATGAAGTAGTATCTATTGCAATGGAGGAAATACATTCCCTCCTTAGTTAGAGAGTAGGCAAAGATGGAAGCCATAACTGCCATTTATGTAATGCTTCAAGGTCAGTTGGAAAGTCATTCTTTCTGCAGTTTGCTACTGATTTATATGCATCATATTATTCGATCGCCACAGCTACCTTTTGAGATCATAGTATCATGGATCTAGAGTCGGAAAGTACTTCAGAGACCATCTAGTGCAAACCCCCTCACTTAAAAAAATAAGGAGACTAGTATTTTCAACATCCCTGTGGGATCAATAATCCAACTATTTTCCTCCCTTTTATAACAGGTAAGGAAATTGAAGCTCAAAGATATGAAGTCAGTTGTCCAAGGTAAAAGATCTAGTGTCAGAGTCACTTGAACTTTTCTTCTATCTCCCAAGCTTCTGACTCTCACCACTGAGCTATCTTCTCTGTAGATGCCTGTTTTCTAGATAAAAATGAAACATGTGGTCCAACCATTGTTTGGGGTTTTTAATTTCCAAGATGCCAAATCACTAATGACAGATGTTTTAAGGAAATTGCCTTTGTTGTTTGAATGAATTCATAGAATAGAATGGCTGTTTTGCCATTGTATAAACACAGCCTTAGGCAGAGAATGACAAAGAAAGGGGAAGGGAGAAAGGAGGAAGACTTGAGTGGGAATCTATGATATACAATAATACTTTTTTGTCATCAATGTATTTTTTAAAATTTTTTTGTGCAGAGTCCAGTTTACCCAAAGCAAAAGCTAGATTATAACTCTCAAAACCTCCCTCCACGTTGCAATGGGCTACAGCAGTGTGGAACTTGTTTTACTCCATGATAAATAAATATTTCACTATATAGAAAATCTAATAAAGAGATACACTGTGTATGGAAAAAAGAAGTATGAAAGGAAAAAAAAAACTATATGAGAACTGTGGAGCCCTAGGCATATACACAAAAGCTGATAAGTACTTAAGTTGAGCTATAAAGGAAACCATACACCCAGGGACCCAAAAAAACCCAAAACATTGTTGTAAATGAGGCACTACAAAACTATAGCCCCATGCATTGGCAGGGCTCTATGGCAACTAGAAGAAGGAAGCTCAAGTGGTTTGTGATGTCATTAGAAATTGGGCTCTGATGTGTAGCTCTCCCTAATGACAGCTCTGTGGTGAGTGATGCATTTAGCTATCACTCTGTTTCATAAGTAAAGCACGTATTCAATGGTAAAATCCTCTTTAAGTTGTCTGCATCTTCCTAAAAAATCACAAGGTCCTATTTATTAGAGGTTTGTTATTATAGGAGACAAAGAAGCCCAATCCCTAAGTTTTTTTTTGGCTCCTGCCATTTTTAAATCAGCCAAGCATCAGCATTGATCATCAATGAATGTTAGGGGTGGGTTCTCAAATACTAGATGTCATTACAAAAGCACAGGAGAGATTTTTTAATGTACCAGAATGAATCTGTTCAAATAAATACTGTTCCTTACAAAATATTTCCATGGGAAGATGTAGAAATATTCTAACAATGTTGTCATTGCTCAAAATGTTTTTGGACCTCCAATCCAAGAATTGCCTTCTAAGCCATACAAGTTCAAATGATTTGCAATACTTAGGGTCATTTTTTTATATGTTTGGTTGTATTTTGTTTTTAAGTGCTGAAAGGGAGCTTGTAGGTTGTGTAGTCATATAGTATGATCCCCACTTTTACACACAAGAAACCAAGAGGTTATGTTGGTTGTCCAAGGCAATATAGGCAGCAGCAGGTGGAAAAGATGGGATCTGAACCTAAGACTTCTGTGTCTAAATCCAGTAGTCTTTCAAACACTGTAGCAAACAAATGGGCCTTATCGCTGCAGAGTAACACCTGTATTAAAAGAAAAAAACATTTCAGCTTGACCACTTTAATTATTGAAAGCTTGATGATGATTGACTTTTACCTGTTTTCACAAGTCAAACCATTAATGGGAGAATATTTGCAACCATTAAAGAATATGTTGTCACCTCTCAGGACGTTGCCCAAAGAGGTGTTTCATATTTTGAGCAATGATAGCACTGTTGGAATAAGTGTAGTCCCATACCAGGGTCTACCAGAAATCAATCAGCTCATGTTATAATTACATATTACAGTCTAGCCAATCAATAGAAGATTGAATTTGAGAAGCTGCATTTAAAAAAATAGGCTTAAGATTAACTTTCCATGACTAATGATAGGTTAATTGAGAGCCTTCACATTTATTTCATAGCTGTGTATTTCTTCTTTCCCCTGAACAACCCATATGTGAAATGGATTAAGTTTACAAGTTAGTTTCTGATTAGATTATGGCCTTCAAACCAGGATTGAAGTTTCCCTTGTATTCAAGGTCCTTCTCAACCAAAACCAACATTAGTTTGGAAACTGTATGAAGTAAAGGAAAGATGGAAAACTGAATCCAGTCTGACCCCTTACCATACTGGAAAGGCCAATCATAGATCAGAGATAGCATAGAATCATCTGTCCCAGGTGTAGGATTCTTAAAAAGAAAGGGCCTCTGTATCAATTCTGTTTGAAGATGTTCAGCCTCCTGATAGTATCCCTTGGAATACCTATGATAAATTATCTCTTTCCTACTTAATGTATGTTATTTCACCCTTCATTTATGTCACTAATTTCAGTACATGCTGCCATGATTCCATTTACCTTAATCTATATTGAGAAGCAGAATGGTGTAATAGATAGAAAGCTGACTTTGAAACCAGGTATACTTGGGTTTCATTTTCACCTCCAACATATACTGACTGCAAGTCATGTAACCACTCATTAGTTTAGTTTAGGCAACTTTCTAAGACTATAAATTTCATAGGCACAGACTTAAACTGGTAGAGAGAATTTCCTCACATTGGAATTCCGTATTCCAAGGAAATTACATATTTAGCCCCTAAACTATCGCATTTCTAGGTACTTAGAAGAACCATGAAGTTTGCACACTAGGCCATGTCCTTGCAAGATCATGTGTATCCATCTGGGAAATTAGGATAATAGCTGTGAGGGGAAAATAAGATCATAAATGGGAAAGTAGTTTGTGTTATTAAGAGAAAAGGGGTCATTTATTCTTATAATTGCTAATGTTGAAACACAAATCCTAAGACCTTCCCTAAATACCATATATCATGCTTGGCTTCAGATACCTTTGACCCATCAGGTATAGAAGGAGGCAGCAAAGCCCACACCCAGGAATCTGCTTACACGTAAACACTCACTAAAGGAATCATCTTGAAACTATCAGGCTAAGTGGCTCTTGTGTCACAACCACAAAATGTCCTTGGGCTTGAGTTACTGGTATTGAAAAAGGCTATTCCTTTCTAGATGATGCAGTGGTGGTATTCCTGGACCTATCCTCATTCTTCTTTAAAAGTGCTGAGACCTAAAATAGCCAATCTTTCTTTGCTATGACCATTTTAAACATTTCCATTTGCACAGCATACCATGCTTCACCTTTCCGACATACACAATAAGCCATTCTGATTAAATATGCCCTGAACTCTCCATTAGGCCTTGTTCTATAGATCTACTGGATGTCAGTGTGTATGTGTATGTGTGTGTGTATGTGTGTACCTAGATATGTATATATAAATTCAATTTAACCTTCAGCAAGATAATCTCACCTGTCCTGCAAATGTTCATCTTCATTTTCTATCACAGTCCTTCTCTTAAATCTGGTTGGAGATGATGTTGCTGGCAAGAAAATAAGAATTTCCTTTCCCTACCACTCATGGGCAGATGGGGAGACCATCATTGGCATTCTTAATAATCAGATTTAAATTGTAGGGTAAGAATAAACATTTTACTTAAATTAATTCAGTTTAAATTTGACTATTTGTTTTAGGTATAACATTCACTGGGTAAGGTATCCCAGAAAAAGGCTCACAAAGTATGCCACACAGATTCTCTTGGTACTGGGGTAGAGGAAGAGAGGGAAAGGGGAAGGGAACAAGACTGGATCTTTCAAGGAACTTGGAAGGAAATGTGCTAAGAAACAAGGCTGAGTTTCCAAAATTGACAGATCGCAGTATCACACAGTCTTAGAGCTGGAAGGGACCTTTCGGGTCATTTAATCCAGCCCTTTATTTTTACAAATGAATCAACAAGCTCAGAGAGATTATATGTCATAGAAGTAGCAAAGAATCAAAAAAAGTTTTTGAACTCAGGTCCTCTGACCCCAAATCAGCACTTTTTTCTATGACCTAGAAGGGGGAAGGGGGTGGAACAAGCATTTATTAAGCATTTGCTCTATGCTAGGCATTATAGTAAATGGTTTACACATATTATCTCAATTAACTCTCATGCCAAATCTGAGACAGGTGCTATTTTCGTCCCCATTTTAAAGTTGAAGGAACTGACATAGAAGTTAAATGACTTACCTCCCCAGAGCTACACAGAAAGTAGTTATATGAGGCTGTATTTGAAATGAAGTCTCCCTGACTCCAGACCCAGTACTTTATCCACTGCATCACTTGGCTGCCTGTTAAAATATAAAATATCTAGAAAAATACATCACAGCTTACTTTGGAGGACAAAGTGAAGCTGGTCTGATGTCCTTTCAAACAGTTCAGCCCTGTATCACACATGATTATAACTTGGCATAGATTTGAAATAGCTAGAAGGAACCCTTGACATTCTCAGGTCCCAAATCCAACCTAGTTGAGGAAGCTTAATCTCCGAATTTGGGACCTGAACAAATTCAACCCTTGTATGTATTTTCATAGGATAATAACATCACCTCTGCTGCTACCTATATGGGCCAAGAATTATGTGAAGGATTGATCCCTGAATCTTAGGTCTCAGTCACCCACAGTCAGCTTCCCAGGGTACCAGTTCTTTTCTTGAGAATCCCCAAGTCTTTCAGCATTTACTCATAATTAAAATTCCCTGACTACTGGATGGATGCATTGAACTTCCTGAATTTTTCTGGTCCCTGAGTAGAGATTCTCTGAATGAGATTCTAACTGCTCATTTCTCCCTTTCTCAATTTCCTATCATCACATATCTTTATTCATAATAGTTTTTTTCTACATATATTTTTGGATATGGGCAATGAATTTGTGAATTTGTTCAGCTTGATTGTGTGTATGCATATGCTAATGTTCAAATATATAAAGGCTTGGCAACTAGACAAGACTCTTATTCTTCTTTAAAGATTACAATGTTTGTGTTTGTTGATGACTGCTAAGTACAGCTAAGTGGCACAGTGGACAGAGTGCAAGGACAGGAGTCTTCCTGAGTTCAAATCTGACCTCAATCACTTATTAGCTATGTGACCTTGGGCAAGTCACTTAACCTTGTGTGCCTCAGTTTCCTCATCTGTAAAATGAACTGGAGAAGAAAATGGCAAACCACTCCAGTATCTTTGCTGAGAAAACCATAAATGGAATCATGAAGAGCCAGGCATAACTGAAAATGACTGAGCATCATCATCATTTTTAAAAAGGGCATATTTTCTAGGGTGTATGTACAAGGGAAAAGATGAAGTAAAAGTTCAGAAAAATATCAGAGTAAGAAAATAATAATAATAAAATAATAATAATAATAAAATAATATATAATACTTAAGGGTTTCTAAGGTATAGTTATATATACTCTAAGGTAGGTGCTATTATTATCCCAGTTTTACAGATGAGGAAACTGAGGTAGATAATGAGGTTGTGACTTACCTTGGTTCACAGAGCTGGTGTCTGAGGTAGTATCTGAACTCACATTTGCTTGACTCTAAGTTGAGTGTTATATCTACTATGCCATCTAGCTGTCCATCTAAGTAGTATACATAAAAGAAATACTCAGTTCCAGACTGAATGGCACCTACTCTTTCTAAAGTAACCCTTAACTAAAATTCTAAAAATTAACTAAAATAGGATATGAAACCTGTGTTGTAGCATCTGTCATCTTCCTTGACCCAAAGCAAGAATAGTCTGCACATACAGGAAACCACTTTGATGATTTGGGAATTTACATTAACCTCCTAAATCAAATTTTCCTACCCTCCAGGATTAATCTCATAGGTCCATTTTTATAAATATCAGTCAATCAGGGATGGCTCCTGCATAAACATCAAGGTTCTAAGAACTGTCTCTATTTAAAATACAATAAATTAGTTAATTTCCTATCCTCCTGTGCAAAATGGGAAAGGGAATATAAGCATAAGTCAAGCAAAAAAACAAACAACAATAAAAGGTTATTACCAAACTCCACAAAAGGTATTCTTTTCTTTATGCAACTGCTCTCTCTACTTCAAAAATATTCTTCCTCCATTTATAATGATTAATAAAATCAGTTAAATTCAAGGCACAAAACACTGCCCCTAAAGAGCTTACAGCATTACAGTTTTTAAAGTGATGGATCTTAAAATATGGGTAGGGTTTTAACAAGGAGAAGGCATTCCAGGTGGAAGAAACAGTGTGAGCAAAGGCACAGGGCCAGAAATTGTGGAATATGTTTATGTAATGGTGATGCTAATTAAAACTAAAATGAATTAATTAGTTTAACCAGTTAAACTATCTAATTGATTAACTAACCATTTAACTCATTAACTCCCATGTTTGCCAGGATCATAAACCAATGATTACATTTCTATTTTAATGATCCAGGCTTGAGACTGGAAAAAGTGAGTTGAAAATACTCCCTCTCCCCGGGGAGGATTAAATAGAATGTGTGAAACCTATTCAATGAGCCAAGGCAGAAGTGACATCAAGAAAAAGGCCTCACATCATCATGGCAATAGGCCCAAACTCTGGTTCAGTTTCAAAAGAAAGCCATGTTAAACTAGTGCTAGTGACAGGAACATAGCATTGTCACTTAACAGCCAAGTGGCCAATGCTCATTCAGCTAATTAAAAAAAAGAAGAAATGAGGTCAGGACAGTCAGTAAGCAGAATATACATATTATTCCCTCTTATTCACTCTTGCCCATCAGGACTCTGTGGGAAATAATGATCACCAGGTCATCATTAGTTTCTGAAATCAACTAATAAATGTTGAGAACTAAGACTGTTGCAAGTTTATCTCCTACTAGACCTTAAGTCACTTGATAAAACAAGTGACTAAAAGAGAACTACACTAGATTTTTCTCATTTAATGCACTTTTGGTACATTCTTTCTTTTCCCTTTTTTTAGCTTTTTTCTTGAAAAAGAATAAAATATTCACAATTTTTCCCCATTTCTAGACCAGTTTCACATGATTTGTAGTTTCCATGAAATGGAAGATGTTATTTGATTATTCTGTTTTATTGTTGTTGTTTTGTTTGTTTGTTTTTTTTTTCCTGAGTGGCAAGGGGGAAGAAGGACGAAAAAGATGGAAACCAGGAATTAAGCTCAGCCTTACCCACAGTAAAGGAATAAAGCCTGGTAAAGAGATATTATTGATGTATATACTTTGTGCTTGGGGATCTTGCAAACATACAGTCTCTGTGTCAATTCTTATTAAATGTTCCAAGGTTCTTTCTAATACTCTTATTATCTCCTTTAAATATATATATATATATATGAATATATGCTTTTTCTTTAATTTCACTATTTCTCTCTGTCCATTAAAAGGTATATACATGTAATATATACATATGCATATAATATACAAATGATTATGTATGTATATATAAATAATACTTGACAAAACCAAAAAAACTATTAACAATGGCACTAACAAACCTTGTCAAGCCCTTTCCAGAATTAACATTTTTTCCCTTTCTCCTTTCAATGCAAAAATCCTTTCTGCCATATGAATTACCAAAATAAATTCTTTCTTTTAATAATAAAGATTTGTCTCCACCAGAAAATAAAGGTGAAAAGAAGTTTTGGCCTTTTACCCAGGTTAAATTCTTCTTCACGTGTCAAAGAACTCTGAATAATGTTATATCTTACAAAGAGAAAACAGAAGGTTTGCTCATTAACTGAGTTCAGAGAGGTCTCCTCTAAGCACAGTTGAAAACACTATTACTTGCTGGTCTTTAGTTGTGCTAATTTTGTAACAACAAAGTAGTAACATTTTCTTTTCTCTTTTAAGAACAATCATTGAGCAGTAAAATAATCTGGTTAATCCTAATATTACCCAATATTTCATCTTGAATAGTTACCAGACACATGTGTGTTGAATTTTAAAGCATAACAGAGCAGATTCAAACTCCCTAGAAGACATTGAGAATATGAAGTTAAAAAATAGGACACAGATCCTGCCCTTAAAGAACTTAGAGTCTAGTAGGAGGACAATAATTGTATACTACTAACTGTAGTACAAGTCAATATGTGATTAGCATACAGCAGAAAGTCAAAGCAAGAGGAATGAGATTCTTTTCTAACTATAGCTATGAATTAGAAAAGGTTTTATGGGCACCCAAACTAAGTCTAGAAGGAAGGAAAAGATTTCATCAGGTGATAACACTGAGGGAACTGGCATCAAGCGCAAAATATTTTTGAGTAAGAGGTACTCTTATCAGGCCTGTGTATTAAATATCTTTATCATCACTATGGAGGATGAATTAGAAAAGAGAAAAAATTGACAAAGACAGAACATATGTTAGTCTAGGTAAGAGATAATGAAAGTCTGAACTAGGTTGGTTGCAGCAGAAGGAGAAAAGAAGGGGAAATGCAGGGAATATTGTTGCACTAAAATTTAGGATTTGGCATTAATAGAATCTCCACACATACCCCCTTCCTCTTTAAATTCAAGATGGCCCCAATGTTTCGAGTATGGGAAATAGGGAGAATAGAATTATCAGCAACAGAAATTGAGGATTTAGGGTGAGTGACAACTTTTCAGGGGGAATGGAGAAGTGATGAGTTTAGTTTTAGATGTCATGATTTTCAGATATACAGGTAAAGGCATCTAGTAGAGAGTCTGAAGTGTCAGAACAGAGGTAAGGAGAGAGGTTAGGACTACTGATAGATATTTGGGAGTCATCCACTACTAACTTTCATTTGGACACAAATGGACTCTGCCTCAGTGCTCTATCTCAGGCCCTCTTCTCTTTTTGCATCCTCTCTTTTTTTTTTTTTTTGCTCTGTAGTCTTATGAGCTCACATGTTTTATTCATCATCTCCATGGAGATAACTTGCATATAGATAAAAAATAGATAGCTACTAGATATCTATAGATATCTGTATATGTGCATCTATATCTAGCTATATATGTGTGTATATGTATATGTATGTATGCATGTATGTATGCATGTAGGTACACAAACATATACCCCTAATGTTTCTCTAGTTTTAACTCCAGTTCTGGTATCAACAACTGCTTATTAAGTATTTTAGACTTGATGTCCCAGAGATGTCTCAAACTCAACATGTTCAAAACAGAACTTATTATCATCCCCCCAACCCAAATGTCTTTCAAACTTCTCTATTTCTGTCAAGAATCCCACCACCCTTTCTTTTACTGAGGTTTGCAACTTTGGTATAACCTTCAATTCTTCACTCCCCCATGCCTCACATAAAAAGCAGTTGTTAAGATTCATTCACTCCAGATCCACAACACCTCTCATATCTGCACCCTTGTCCTTCCTCACATATATCATATCTTAGTTTGAACCCTCCTTACTTTTTGTTTAGACTATTGGAATAGCCCTCCCTGCTTCATTTTTCTCCCCTATGCAATCTATCCTTAATACAGCCGTAAAGTGATTTCCAAAATCACTAGTCTGACCATGTTACTCTCCTTAAAAAGTTCCAGAAGAGCCTAATTGACTCTAGGACTGATTTCAAACTGAGTGGGGTATAGACTTTGTGAAGACTTCTCAGGGTGGTGAAAGGGAGAATGTCTCGAAACTGGAGGCAGGCTCCAGAGAACAAAGAAAGAGATCAACAGGCCTAAGTTTTGTTTTCCTGAAAATTACTCAAACCTGTGGAATCCGGCCCCCCTTACTGCCATATCAGTATTAAGTTTGCCAAATAAGGACATATACATTTTGACTGGCTATACCCTGCTTCCTTTTTGTTTTTGTCTCTGGGAAGATTTTCATGCTTAGAATGTGAGCCCTGCCTCCCAGCCAATGGCAACTAAGGGGCAGTGGTGGATAGGGGGGCTTACTTGCGATAGGGTATATAATTTCGCTTTGTCCTTTGTGCCTTGCCTCTCTCCTGCTGGTAGTGTACCGGAGGAGTAGACTCCCTCTCTTGCGAGATTGTAATAAAGAGTAATTTTTGCTTCCTTGAGAAGTCTCTGAGTTTTATTGTGTTAGAGTTGCTGCCCCGCACAAAACTCTTCAACTTGACATCTAAAGGCCTTCACAGCCTGACTGCAACCTGACCTTTCTAGCCTTATGATACATTATTCACTTTCAAGTACTCTTCCATTCAAAGTGTTCCTCTTTTTTTAACAGTACCCTCTATCTTGCACCATCCCCTATAGCTAGAATGCATTTGCTCCTCAGCTGTGCCCCAAAGAAGCCCTTGTTTCCTTCAAGGCTCAGCTCAAGCATCACCTTTCCTGATTCTGCCAGCTGATAGTGCCTCTCTCCTCAAACCCCATTATATTGTATTTATATGTGTATATGTGTGTGTGTGTATGTATATATGTATATACATATATATATATATGTATATACATATATATATATATATATATATGTATACGTATATGCAGGTCATAAAAGGCAGCTAAATAATCATTTTCTCTTGCTATTGGAAAAAAAGTTAAATATGTTGGAGATAATCTCTTGTAGCAAGAAAAGCATTGAATCTGGAACCTACAGATTGTGATTAAAATCTATGTGACCTTATTATGTGACTGACCATAGGCACGTCATTTAACATCTATAAGCTTAAGTTTCTGTGTTCATAAAATAAGAATAAAAATAATTTCATAGCATAGACCTCAGTATTTTGGAAATTAAATAAAACAGTGAATACAACAATATCTAAAGAACCATGGTGTTATATGTTTGAATACTTTTATTACCATTTATGGTGGCAGAGGAATGGACTAGATGAAATTGTAAGGTCTCTTCCAAAGTTGTGATTGTGTGATTTTATGATCAGAGGCAGGTTTAAAGATCAAGAAGCAGAAAAAGTCAATGATATTTGAAATAAAATATCTTTTCTTATCAACCATCTTTGCTTCTCCCTAATTTCTGAACTCAAAGATATACACAGATTTATACAAGAGTACAAATGTTAGAACTGATGCAGAGTTCTAGTTCTGATTCATCAGCCACTAAATTGTTCTGTAACCATGGTTAAGTCATCTGACTTCTTCAAAACTCATTTCCTCATCTATTAATGGGAAAAAAAAGATATCTGAGTCATCTTCCAATTCTAAAGTCAACTAGTCAGTTCTGAGTCACAGAAGTAATATCATATACAATTAAGGGCCTAAAACACACTAATTATGAAAGAAGAAACATTTCTTCGAAGAAAGAGGATTTAGGGTGAGGAAGGTCACAAATCAGAGCAGTTAGGTGGTGGGTGAATAGAGAGCTCAGCCTGGAATCGGGAAGAATTATCTCCCTGAATTCAAATCTGGTCTCAGACATTTATTATCTGTGTGACCCTGGAAAACTTAACTCTGTCTACCTCAATTTTCTCATCTGCAAAACGAGCTAGAGAAAGAAATGGCAAACTACTCCAGTGTCTCTGCCAAGAAAACCCCAAATGGGGTCACAAAGAGCTGGACATGACTGAAAAACAGCTGAACAACTAACTGAAAATCACCAACAGAAAATCAAGGCCTGTGTTTAGTACCAGGAAAGAGCTATAAAGTGGGAATCAATTTGATTTTCTTGATAGGAAAAAAACAAAATAGCAACCCTGAGTTACCAGAGTTGAAAACAAAGTAAGGTTAATATGAGAGAAGTCTTTAGGAAAATCTTCAGAACTGTAAGAACACTTAGGCAATAGAATATGCCTGAAGGGGTAGCTTAGTGATCAGGTAAAAAAATGTGTAATCTTTAGTAAACCACACATTCAAACCCCAGAGGGATTGACTCAACTCTTTATCCCTCTGACTATACAAAAGTAGATCCCTTCAGTTAATAGTGTAAAGTTTCCTTCTTTAACCACATTATTAAAAGCCAAGATCATAGCTGCCCAGAATGGCTATTAACAATCCCATTCTTAGCCTGGTTTCCTTCAGAAGGAAGACTTTAAAAATTAGTCTGTCTGTGTGTCTGAATTTCCTTCACTTGTCTACCATTTGTTAGACCATTTTCAAATACATTTGGCAAGAGAATGGAGACCTTGAGCCTTACACTCAGGCAGTGAGTTGATGTCACATAAGTAAGATTCTACCCCTCCCATCAGGTATTATTTTGTCTGTATGGGAGGAGGAGTAGACATCAAGAAGTATACTACATACTACCATTATAGGAAAGCAACCTCAGAAATTTTGTTATTAAAGTCCTGAGTAACCTCAAAGATAGAAACAAAGGAAATATGATCACTTTAATAGAATTTCCACTCTCTTTAGCCTTCTTACGAGAAGCTGTATTTTGTGCTGATCTATACCTTTTCAAAATGGTCTATCAGAAACCATTTTTATAGTCATTTCCACAGAAAAGCACCTCAAATCATTCATCAAGAAACATGACGTTATCAATATCATTTTCATATCATTGGTGAGCAGTGATTGGTTTAAGGTAATAAAGCTGGAAAGCTTGGCTGTAGGCACAGTGAGATAGCTTCAACACCACTAAGACCTGGTGGGACGGTTTGTAACTCCCTTCTAAATAAGAGTAAGTAGACAAGCAATGAATTACATATGCAAAATATTGAGTACTCTGTTACCCTCAGTTATTGTTTTGGATGATTTGCTTAACTCTTTTCCTCATAAAGGAGATCATTATGAGGATATTATTGGTTAATAACTAGCAAGATGTGGAATATACGTGTACATATATATGTATCACATCTTTATATATATACATATACATATACACATAAATACATATATAGATAGATAGATAGATAGATAGATAGATAGATAGATAGATAGATATAGGGTAGAGATTTTTGCATCATCCTGACTTAATCAATACAAGAAAACAGGGTGATCACAAGCAAACAAGAAAACTGTTGCAAGAAGAATTGCAAAAAGACAGCACAATAGGTAGTATAGATCTATATGAAATACAGATTCTTTTAAGAAGTTGTGGGAGCAGTAGTGTGTAGGGAAAATATTTTTGATGCAATAATATTCTTCAGGCAATTGCCATGATAGGTTTACCAATCTTTCTTTTAATAGAACACTAATCTGTCAGGCCTTTAATAGCTAAGAAGTTCAAATTTTGGTGATGAAGTTAGCATTGTAGTATATAAATCTGTTCATCAATAGATTTGTAATTCTGTCAACCATAACACATCAAAGCACTTACCATGTGCTAGACACTGTACTACCTTCTGGGGATCCAAAGAAAAATAGTCAAAATACAATTTCTTCTTTCAAGAAAGGGCAGCTTAATGCAGCAGTGGATAGAGGGCTGGCCCTGGAGTCAGGATTACCTGAATTTAAATCCAGCCTCAGACACTAGCTGTATGACCCTGGGCAAGTCATTTAACCCTGTTTGCCTCAGTTTCCTTGTCTGTAAAATGAGCTGAACAAGGAAATTGCAAACCACTCTGGTATCTTTGATGAGGAAACCCCAAATGTGGACACAAAGCATCAGACATGACTGAAATGACTTAACGGTAACAACTTTCAAGGAGCTAGTATTCTAAAGGGGTATATGACATGTAATGAACTAGATGTATACAAGTTAAATACAGAGGACATGGAAATTATTCTCAGAAAAAAGACACTAGTAGTTTAGCATAGCTCCTGGCAAACTTTAAGCGCTTAGTGACTGATTCACAATAATGTCTCTTTCTAACCTTCTCTTCAATCTTCAAGTCTGTCATATTTTCTCTCCCCATCATTCCTCAGCTAAGGACCTTATTTTATGTTTTACTGAGAAAATAAGAGGCTATTTATTATGAGTTACCTCTCCTTCCCTTCTCTTCATCTCAAACCCACTCTATATCAGTTTCTTCATTTGTAAAATGGTGATAATAGTAATAGCACCTCCTTGCCAGGATTATTATAAGGATCAAATGAGATCATAATTGTAAAGTATTTAGCACAGTGTCTGGTACATAGTAAATGCTATATAAATGTTAATTATCATTAGCTATTACAATCTATCTGATAATTAGGGGGCCTTTCTGTTCTATAAGTACAATCTCTAATGTGTACTCTGACCACTATACCCTCCCATCTTATTTCTCACTCTTGCTTGCACTTGCACACTTACTCTGTCTCTGTCTTCCTCTCTTTCATCTTTTAATTGACAAATGTAGTAGTCTTTACTCAATCATCATATGTTTTCCTCTGCAGCATTCATCGCCAATGACCACCTTCTCCTTCTCTCTTCCTTACAGCACTTTTTTTCTGGTTCTCTTCTTGTCAGTCCTCTTTCTCCTTCCCTATTTCATCACCCCAAGAGTCTTTCCTGTCCTGGGACTTCGTTTTTCTTCCTATACTTTCTTACTTTGTGACTTCATTAGCTCCTGTAGCTTTCATTTTCATCCCTATGAAATAACTCTCTCAGATGCTAAATTAAATATCCAGGCTAAATTCTTCTCCTGAACTCCATTTCCACATCACCAATTGCCCATTGTTAACTTCAAACTGGATGCTTCATAGAAATCTCAAACCTGCCATGTCCAAAAAAACTCATTGTTTTTATTCCCCAAACCCACTAAACTCCTCTATTTCTGCAGAAGACATTACAATCCTTCCAGTGTTCCAGGTTTTCAACTTGGATTATTTTCTTTAACTGCTAAATTTCCATCTATCCACATATTCATTTTTTTTGGTATTTTTTTCATCCAGCTCTACAACTTTCTTGTGTCTGCCCCTTCTTCACCATGCACACAACTACTTTATGAATCCTCATTACCTTTCACCTGGGCTATTGTAATATTCTCCTAATTCATCTTCCTGCCTCAAATATCTTGTCACTTCTATCTATCCATAAAACTGTGAAAGTGCTTTTCCTAAAGTGCAGGTTTGACCATTTCATTCCCCTACTGAGTAAAGTCCAATATCCACTAGCCTCTCATATTACCTAGAGAGAGGCTAGGATTGAGGTAGACTTAGTTTAGGGAAGAAGAAATTGAATTCTATTTGGGGAAAACTGAATTTAAGATATCTGTAGGATATTAAGGAGGAGGCATCTAAGAGGAAATTATTGGCAAAGGCCCATTACTAAAATGAGACATAAAGGACAACAAACAGATTTGGGAGTCATCGACATAGAGATGACACTTGAAGATTTTTGAAAAGTGGAGGAGACCTATTTATGTTTGTGTGAGCAGATAAGAAATCGAATAGATAGATACTGCCTATGTAGATAGGTAGTGATGGTAAGTAGATAGGTAGAATTGAATATGAGAGAAGAAATGAGCAAAAGGACAAATGAAGTGAGGAAGAGAGTGAATGAAATCAAGGGCACACAAAGAGGTATTATCTGCTGAGAAAAATGACCACTTCTTCCTCAGAAACTAGAATAAATGGAGAGAGGATTGGAGATAATGTAAAGGAGGTTTTGAGTTATGGAATAGGGAAAAAGAAATGCTTAGCCCACATATTATCTGTGAAATAGAAGATTATGCATTTTGCTAAGATGGAGTGGGAGGTCCAGTTTGGGACCTTTGTGATGCAGAAGGCAAAATTATGCTTTTGGAAAATAATGCCATGTAGTATTTGGTGACTCAGAGCATAGAAGGTATTGAACTATCATTAATAGATACTCCTTTTTATCCATCAATAATTTGATTCTTCAAAAAATGTTATTATATAAAGGACCTTTGTGATATTTTGCCCAAGTCTTTTATTTTACTTATAAGGAAAATGGAACTCAGAGGGGGGTTAAATTACTCACCAAGGCGATGTATGTTGTTAATGGTCAGGTCTAAAGCCCATATTTTTACATTTGAAATGCCACATCTGGCCCCATACTCCTCTTTTCCCCCCATCTCCTATCTGAAAGTCCTGTTAAATTATTCTTTGTAATTGCTCTCACATCTTATTGTTATCTTTGACTCTTCATGTGGTAGTTGTGGTGACAAAATAAGATGGGGCATGTAAAGTGACTTGCAAGTCATAAAGCAATATATAAATGTAAATTTTTTTTGTTATTTCAATTGGATCCTGGTCTCTGACACTAAAGACCTGAATTCAATTTGGGGTAGTTTGATAGATTACTTTGGCTTATGACTCCAGTCATTTTTTTTTTCTTCAAGCACAACAAAAGTCTGCTTTTTTATATTCCCCAAAGAGATCTTTATGTCACCTGAAATCATTTGGGGTAACAAAACATTGAATATAAGTTATGTTTTATTTAACATGTCAGAAAACACAAATAAGTCATACATGAGACCAAATTCTCACACTATTGAGTTCCAACTCTCAGATTTGTATAGTCTTTCTAATAGTACCCCCTTGGTGTTCAAAAGAAATTGGAGTTGCTAAGTAGTCAAACAACTTTTTGGTGGTCCCCACTTTTTCTCAGGACCTACACTGTATGTAGAATTCACAGTTCCATGGTAGCAATAAGGGTTGGCTGATTCTCCACACTGTGGTTCTCTGATGTTCCAATCCTTCTTCCACTTCAGAATCCTGCAGGTGATATAGCCTGTGGTCTTCTCTCAAGGACCACGTAGGGCTAGGTGACTGTCTGACTTCTCTTACTTTCTCTCACTGAGGCTACATTTCTCTCTTCCTCTTTGCTTTCATCTGGTAATCGCTTCTTCTTTCTGTGGTATTGATGGACTAGACTAATTCATAATCTTTATGTCTCTAAATTCCTTGTTTCTCTGTCTTACTCCTGTTTGATGTACCATGATTCCTTGGAAGGGCTATGTGGTTACCCAGGCATCTTTCTAAGAAATCAAGTTCATCTTTTATCTGACTTTGCTTTTTATATTTCTCAAACTTCCTTGTGTAAATATGGCATGCCTTTCAAAGACAGAAGCTAAAGGCATAGCTAAGCTGTGTGAATTAAGCTGTGTGAGTCAATGACAGAACAAGGTCTGACTGTCTTTAGATAGTTCATTTAAGAATAACTCCCACATCAACATGTCTTTTCCTGTCTGTCAGAATATAATCCATTTCATTTTTTATGTTATTATTTGGTGTCCCCTCCATCTGGAGCCTACTAATTCTTTTTTGTGAAGAAAGTGCTCAGTATATAAAGGCACAAAGCTTCTGTGTAAATTGTGCATCTTGACCAATTCTCATTCTTCTTCCTGAACCATCCTTTCTCACATGTGTCTCTCTACCTTCACAATTTCCCATGTTTGCATAGAAGTCACTAAGGATTAGAATCATAAACTAAAATTATTCTGTAACTTGAGTTTGAATACTACTTCTTATACTTAATACCTCTAGTAGCTCTCTCTCACTTACTTCTAGGATCAAATATAATTTACTCTTTTGAGTATTTAAATTTTCTTCACTATCTAGTCCTTTCCTATCTTTCCTGTTTTCTGACATGTTAGTCTTCTCTGCATACAATGTGGTCCAGCTAATAGATTTGTTCTACTTGCTTTTTCTCACGCAATTCTGTGCATTTTCCCCATCTCTGCACATTTGTCATCACTGTCCCCCAGGCTTGGAATATTCTCTCTCCTTACCTTCACTGCTTTGTATGTTTCATGTATATGCCAATTGATATGAATGCTTTCATCTGCATTAGAATGTGAGTTCCTTGAAGATAGGGATTACATCAAAAATTTTAATTGTATCCCATAGCATAGTACATTTTTAGCAAATACTTGTCAATTTATGTATGACCTTAGGCAAATCTCTTTACCTAAGTCTTCTCATTTGTAAATGTGATGTGTCTACCAACTCTAAATATTATAACCCTTTGAGCCCTTTGAATCAGTCAGACTATTTGTAGCCACTCAAAATCTTGTTTATTCACACTTCTGTACTTTCACTCAAGTTGTATCTTTTTCCATATGTTCATTCTTTTCCTGCGGATATTCTACTCATACATAATGTCTAACTCAAATTGTCATTCCTTGTTGAAGCCTTGCCTGATCATTCCTGTGCACAGTACCTCCCCCCCCTCAAAATTCCTATAGTTCTTATTGATCATGTTACTTTTTTGTTACTTGTCATAAGCAATTTTGTATTTTGTTGGTATTAACTTTAAAGAGTGTATATCTTATTTTTGCAAAGAAATTATGTGATTCCAACTCCCTTAAGGGTAGGATTTGTGTCTCCCCTAGTACCTTATACTAACAGGTATTCAATAAATGCTTATTGGATGAATGAATGTAATTCAATTTATAGTGTACATACAAACACACACACACACACACACATATTTTGAATGTGTTGCTTTCTCTATACTATTCCAGATGCATTGTGAGGTACTTGGGATAATCATGATTATGTAAAAAGAGCTTGAACCCTCATTCCAGTACACAATCTATTGTGGACCTTTAGAGGTTTTTGAATCAAAGGGACAACATTCTTAACTAGAAGAGAATAAAAAAGTAAATAAAAATGATGCCAAGCAGTGACCCTTCCCCCTCCCCAATACATACTCTCAGTAGTCAGCATGTAGATTTGCCATAAGCTCCTGGATACAAACACTCACTTCTTTGGCTCCATGTCTCTCAGGATGTTGATGAAAGTCCTGGGTTTTCGGGACACAATTGCAGACTCACATATATAAAGAGGAAATAACTCTAACTAGGATGATGGGTTGTCTCCATCAGAACCAATATCTAATGAATTCTAGTTGGTCTGCTCTTTAAACACCTTGCCTCCCAGAACACTCCCCACCGATCAGAATCTTCCCCAGGTGATACCACAGCTTTGCTCTTAGACATAAAACTTCCTGAGAAACGGAGTTCAGAGAATTAATCTCAATGAACAGGGATCTGTGGGCCCCAAGAACGATGGGAAATAAAACAATGAGAGCTTTTGTTTTCAGGCAGCCCCACTACATACAAAGATAATGCATATATGTGTGTAGCATTTGTAAATTTTAGAGTTCTAAATAAATACTAGCTTATTATTATTATTATTATTAATTACCCAATATTGCTTTAGTCATTTCCAAATTTCCAATTTATTCAGATGGAAACCATGACATTGCCATTGCTCATGTCTCTATCACCCAACAGATTTATACATATTTTCATTGCTTCAGTCCCTTAGTAATAATTGCTGCCAAACACTTAACATTCAGGTTTACTTTTTTCCCTCTTTAAATATCATAAATTCATTTTCTCTTTTCTAATCTCTACTAGTTCCCTGGTTCTCTAAAGTTATAATTACATGCATCCAATTATTTTAGAATATAAAGTTGCATATACGTGTGTTGAGGTTAAGCAATCTACATTCATGCTTCATTTAAAAAATGGCTATGCTTTTCCCTATGTCTCACAAATATTGCAGGATTAATAGAAAGGTCTTTAATTACTTTCTAATGGGCTAAACTAAATCTCAGTTTCTTGAAGCTGCGTGATTTCAAAAAATTCACCATTTCAACCAGCTCCTAATACCCTGCAAATTTGACAGGTATGGTTCTTTAACTGGATCATTTTTTTTAGGTTCCCTTCCCAAGAAGCACTTATAAACTCCCTTTTCTTTACCTTTACACGTGCTATCTCTTTTGTCTGGATTCCTTTTAAGGGTGTAGGCTTTAATGGATGCAACATATTCTTCTCTCATCCTCTTTTCTTTGTTTCTGTAACTGATTTTTTTCTTGGCCTACTGACAAAGGAGAAACCTCACATGAAGTCATGTTGGATGCTTCTTTCCTGTAATGCCCTTTATGGGCCTAATTAAAGAGTATTTTTTTTCAAAGATCTGTCAGTTTATATAAAAAATCCATTCATTTTTATAAGGTGAGCTGTATCAAAGTGTTTATTGTGATTTGCAGATAGGCTACAGAGAGTAGTGTATATTATAGCCTCTGGATAGCCCTGCCATTCAATATAAACCTCCTTCACTATAGTGTCTCAGTAGATCACAGGAAATAGGTCATTATAGTTTAGTATCTGTGGGAGCATAAGCTGCCAATAACATAAAAAATAAACCATTTGCAAAATTTGACTCCCAAACTTATATATTGTAAATCTTTAGCCAGCATTATTAAAAAGCAAACAAATAACAAACAAACAAACAAAACATGGTTAGGGACTCTGTTATAGTTTTTATATTTTCATTGATTTGTTATTTGAAAACAAATCAAATTCAGTCCTCAATATTTGTGAAGTGAGCTCCATTTTGTATTTTGCCTGCCCATAATTAAATATGAGTGAAAAAAGAGGGGAGCTATAAAAAGCTAAACAAAAACAAGTTAAAATTTGTTTCATTCTTCCCTTCCTCCCCAAATTACTTTGTATATACTTTGCATGTAATTATTTGTACACAAGTTTTATCTCCACCCCACTCTCATTTCCTAACCCAAGTAGAATATAAGCTGCTTGGGGGTAGGAACTGTTTTCTTCTGTCTTTGTATCCTTCAGTGCCTAGCCCAATGTCTTAAACATAGGAGGTATTTAATAAACATTTGTTGAATTGAATTAGGTCCATAGGAGAACTCTAAACTGTATGGTCTCCAATTTATAATTTCCCAATGTCAGGCTTTTGGGTTATATGTGTATCACTCAACCTAGCCTTGGCTTTCTCTAATAGTACCCAGCAGAACCTACTGGAAAGACTCTCATAAATTGTCTTAATAATAACTGGTAATCACAGGACAGTAGACTCCAAAAGAATAAGAAGCTCAACTCCAACCCTATGAGAATTTTTGGCCTCCATAGATCCTTTCCACCTCCTGAAAACCACAAACTTTACCACTGGGGACTGAGCAGCCATAAAGCACAGAGGAATATGAGGTGTCTTACAAGGGTTTTACCAGACAAAAGGATGAAGTAGACTCTTCCTCAAGAGCTTAGAAACAAAATTGGCTTCCTGAAGAGAACATAAGAAATCTGGCAACCTAAATATATTTAAAGAACTTACAGCTCTCTAGGGAGAAATGCTGAGGCTATTGAAGTGGAAAAGGCATTCACTAAGATTAAATAGTCATTGTTCAGTTTTGAGGTTTTTGTTTCTTTTTCTTCGTCTTCATGAAAAATCTTGACAAATGAGGCCAGTATTTGGCAGAAGACCTGAGAAGGGAAAGAACAAGATAAAAAAAAAAATAAAAAGGTTAAATCCACAACAAATACAAGAAAAAAAGATCTTGAAATACATTTAAAACTACTTGAGGTGACCTCTTAGATCACATCTCACTATCCTGAGTAGAAATCTAGTCAGGTGAGAATAACTGATGTTTCCCTCAAACATAGAAGCCACTGAGCTAATAAAAACTCCTTAACAGGAAGGAGTCAATGAAAAAAACCCACCAATTTAGCCAATGAATCAAAGATAAAGGAACCAAAAAAGGGAAGGCAGTTAAGTCAAGAACTCTGTGGACTTTGCTATATACTACCTGCAGGGCCTCAGGAATGTTATTGAACCTCGCTGCACCTCATATTAAGATGACAGGTATGGACTAGATCAGAGGTGTCAAACACACAGCCTATGAGCCATATGTGACCCAAAATATTCCAGTGTAGCCTGAGTTAGAATGTAATGGAAGAATATTTAACAAAATAATTAAAAATATAATAGAATATAGAAAATGTTAATATGTGCTTTTCTAAGTTAATTTGCAGCCAACATATTGTGAATGGTTTATTGGCCTTTATTTCTATTTGCATTTGACACCACTAGACTAGATATTCTCCTAGGTCTCTTTAAGCCCTAAATCACTTAGTGATTTGGAATGACTATCAATAAAATTACTTCTCTCAGAATAAGATTATTTAATTGACTAATCCTGGTCAACAAATATTAATTAAATGATAAATATGTGTGAAGAATGGGTTAGATACTAGGATGGGCTATGAGAATGAATCAAATTCCCTGCCTTCAAGGATTTAATATAGGAGATAAGATGCACAATTAACTATAATTTAAAATGAAACATGTTAACTGCACAAAAAAGGTACAAATTACTCTGAGTCTATAGGAAGTAGCAATCCTTTTTTGGCTGGAGAGAGTCTGAATAGTTTCATGGAGGAAGAAGGTTAGAATTGGGCCTTGGAAGTAATTTGATCTGGGCCTTGGAGGTAATATTTCAACAAGAGGAGATGAGCAAAAGTTAGAGTGAGGTTGAGGGGGAGACATTCCAGAAACAAGTTGTCCCTTGTTCAGCAAATGCACAGAGGTGGGGAAAGGTAGGTAGGGTAAGTTTGAGGAAAAAAAATGAACAGTCCAATTTGAAAGGAGGTTAGAATACATGAAAAAGGAAGATAAGTCTGGAAAAGTGGATTGAACCATACTGTGGAGGGCCATGAAGACTAGATGTAAAAAAGAAAGATTAGACCATGTACTGAAACAAGAAGATGGGTTTGCCAAATTAGTTACAGATCACTGGATTTTGTTTTTGTTTTTGTTTTTAAATAATACATCTGAGTAATCTTAGCATAGTGGTAGGTGGACAACACCAGACAAATAGATTTTGCCACATTTTGTCCCCTATTTTTAGCTTGACTCAGTGTGAGAAGCCATTTCTGGAAACCTGGTTAAAATTAACCTTAACTTACAGTTATTCTGAGCCAAAGATATGGAAATAGATATGGAGGTAGTTGCTTTCTTTTCTAGAAGAGTGCAAGATGAATGTAAGCACTTGAAAATGCACATCTCCTTTAAGATCAATGACCTGGGTAAGGCTAATTACACAAACACTCTCTCTCTAAATTAAAAAGGACCTCGGTAACTGGAAGGACCATATGATTAACTGGCTCAAAAGATTAACTGTGATAAGAGTGGTCTGACACTTCCAGGTTTCCTCTGTTACCTATTTGTCACTTCCAGGATATACTGTATGTGCCTATGAGCTGTGTTTCAAAAGGTCTGGGAAATTATTTCATGGAGATTGATGGTGGTGGTGTTGGGGAGGGGGAGAGCTATTTCAGGGACTAATGAGCCTGTGCTTACTGGGATGAAGCCAATGTCCTCATTACCCTTGGATTTTAGTGTTCTGAGACAGCTCAGGTGATATTGGTGTTTTTCCCTAAAGACAAGCTTCAGATTCCCTAAGGACCCAACCCCCTATTTCCAATCATTCTTCTTCACTAATATGATTTTATTTTTCCTGGAATGAAATAATTCTACTCTTTTCTTTGCCTACTGTCTTTACCACATCAAATTCAGACCTTGAACCCAGCCACAGATTTAGACTGTGAATTCATAAGTCAGGCTTTGCCCTTGAAGATGTTCCTTCTATTACCACAAATATCATCCATTAGTCAAATATTGTTTCAACCCTCTCTGTCAATTTATATTATCCTCCTTGCTTTCTTACCTTTTTATTTATGTGCTATAACTATGAAGAGATTTTCATATGAGTCACATGAGCTGTGTGGCATAATGGAAAAATTTAGACGTGCAAGTAGACACTTAATAAATGTTGAATTGAATTATTATAGTTTTGCCACATCCTAGCTTGTCACCTTGGGGCAGGATTGGGGTAGGTAAAAGTGTGTGGAGGGGAATCTCTTTAAACATAGTTTTCTCATCAGTAAAATGGGAGAAATAATAGTTGTGCTACCTATACCACAAGGTTGTTGTGAGGAAGTCTGTGATAAACCTAATCCTGACATTATGATCATACTTAAGGCAGTTTGATGTAATGGAAAAAGAGCTGGCCTTGGAGTCAAGAAGACTGGGTTCAATCTCTGCCTCTGACATTTACTGTCTGTGTGACCCTGGGCAAGTCACTTGATTTCTTAGTGCTCTAGGCAACATTCTATGAATATAAGTGACAGAGACCCATTAACTTATTTGGGAGAAGGAATTTCTTTATAGGAATCTGATTTATATCAATGAAATCATAGATCCAGTCTCTATGCTTATGATCATACCTGGGAATGAGGAGTGGATAAGGAATAAACCCATTACTCTCTTGGAATAGGGAACTCCTAGATGAGGGAAGTGCTTCTACCAAAGCAGATCAGCACCTCTACAAATTTAAAGTCTTAGTGAACTGGCTTGAGCAATGAAAATTTAAGCAATTGTCTAGGGTCATATAGCCTGTAGGTGTCATGCAGGAATGGAATTCAAGTCTTACTGGCTTGGAGGTGAGCTGGCCATAATCATCAAATAGGAATTGCACCATTATTGAATCACTTTGCTCTCATATAAAAAAATTTACTTATATGTATAGTGGTTTGTCATTATGTAAAGACAGATTTGTTTTTTTAGTCCAAACACGTACATTTTACATCATAATTAGAATGACCTTTACATGGTGTTTATTATATTGTGTTTTCATTAAACAAAATACAAAAAGTGTGATGTAATAATCAGATTACAGTAGCACACTGCCCATGTTAAAGGGAGATCTGTCACAAAGGCAAGACAATTATGGATAGTCTTAGTGGTAGGGAGATGAGTAGACCAGAGTTAATCCTTCTAATCATGAGAATGCTTTAGACAGATTGGCTTTGCAGTAGTTTCTCAGTGATATGCACCCCTTAAGAGGATATTTGTGAATGTAAGTTTGGGTCAAAGTGGTAAAAATAGCCCATTCTTCTTCAGCCTCTCTGCCCATGTGCTTTCTCAGCCCTCTCTGTTTACTGATCCCAGTCTGCTTTGAGGAGAACCAGCCATAGCAAACAGAGAACAAAACTCTGGTTGCTGGGCCACATGCTTCTTAAAAGCAAACTATAAACTTAATTCTATCTGCAGAATCCTTTTTATTGGAGATGGCAGGAGACACAGTGAAGCCACAGCTTGATGATGAGATCATAAGTGAATCTTGTAGCCACAGCAATTATCAGAATCATTTTTGAGTCGTAAATGCAACATTTGATCTGGATGTCACGGAGAGGTTAATATAGGCCCTTAGAATCCTTTCCTTTGTTCTGCCCTCCCTTGGTTTTTTTTCTGGTTATAATCACATTCAAAATCACCAATTTTCTATGGTTATGCTTTCTTAAACAAAATTATAACTAACAAAATTATTTTTTTCCTTTGTATCACCTGCAGAGAATATAATATTCAACTGAAAAAGCTTAAAAGAAAAGCCCACTACTTAGAAGTCACTCTACTATAGATTCTGGGGATACCATTCCTAAAAAATTAATTATCATGTCTGTGCAGTTATGCTCCAAGTATACATGAATCCTCAACTCCCCAGGGAACTCTATATCAAACATCATTAACTACATAAGGGACATCTCCACTTGGACATCCCGTAGACATCTCAAACCCAGCATGTACAAAATTTCTCAACTAACCCACCCTCCCTTCTCCTGCCCTGAAACCTATCCCTTTTCCTAACCTCTTTACTCCTTTTTCCAGTTATTCAAGTTCTTTACTTGCCTTCACTACCCCTCCCCCATAGCCAGTCAATCACTAAATTTAGCAGGTATGATCTTCACAACATCTCTCATGACTGTGCTCATCTTGCCACTCAGATTGACCAATAGCACAACCATCTTTTATTTGTTTCTCTACTTCAAATATGTCCACTCTTCAGTCCATTGATTGCTCCCTCTCTGATTCATCATTATTTCTCCCCTAACCTATCTATTCTACACATAGTTGCTCATATTCATAAAACACAAATTTAAGAAGTTGCCTCCCTGCACAGAACACTTTCATTGCCTTTAAGAAAAAAACATGCAAACTCTTCCAAGGGAAAAATGATTAAAATTAAAAACTAGAAATACTTACACCTAATTATTGGCATGCCTGAAAAACAGAATGGAAAAAATAGGTTATCATGATTCAGTGAGATAACAAAGTAAAAAAATATAAGAATTAAAATAATATATAATATACTTACTGTTAAAAACAACTGAATTAGAAAACAGGATGAAGAAAAATAATTTGAGTTACCATTGCTTGACTATACTTATTTTTTTTATAAAAGAAAACCATTAATTTCAGTTGGTGAGTGATAACAGTTTAAAAAAAGAATGAAAGAAATGAACATAAATGAAATCAATAAAATGCACAAAGAGGAGCAGAAGAAAGTTCATAAGGGGAGACATAAAAAGTACAGTCTTGCTTGTTATATTTTAATATAATAAATACTTTAAAAATCAAGCTTGATAAAATAGAAGATCCAGAGTTTCACAGACAATCAACTTTTTTGTTCTGCATATTGAAATATTAATATGTATTTGTTTTTATGTTCATTCTTGTAAAAATGTGAAAAATAAGAAAGTATATCACATTTAACAGGCAAATAGGCAACACAAAGGAGGGAAGCTAAGAAATAGAGTTAAAGAACTAGACACAAGTAAAAGCATGGATCATAAAGGGAGGATGAAAAGAGACAAAGAAAATTTAAGAACTGCTGATTGGAGTCTAGATAGGTTGGATAGAGAAAAGAGGGGCAGAGTAATGAGATAAAAGCATTGTAATTACTGATTACTAATGCTGGTTCCATTACTTTTCCCCCTACAATCATTTTGTAAAAGGGGGCATTGATAGTCAAAGAAAAGACAAATATAAGATAAGATTCTTACACAGAGCATGTCCCAAAAGTCTTATTATATCTTTAAGCTACTAAATATATGTCCTAAAAATCTTAGTGCAATTTTAAGCTACAAAGTTTTAGTAGCGTATAGATAACCTAAGACTTTGGGGACATACTATATTGCTTTCCTTTAAAAGAAATTTGTTATATGTGACAGTTCTTTGGGAACTAAAAGTGAGGGACACAGGAAGAAACTTAGATGGCATAAAGAAAAATATATTAATAGTATTATTTTAAAAGAAGAAAATGAATGTTATACAATTAAAAAGAATAGGAGTTACCCCAAAGAAATATAAAAAAAGACTACTCTCCCAAATCATTTGCAAAGGTGGAACATCCATAGGTGAGGAACATTGTATACATTATCATATTCATATTGATTAATTTTTTTCTCTTTTTTTTCTTTTATAAAAAAATGTTGTTACATAGGATGTCTCTCTGGGAGGGAGAGGAGGAGGGATGCAGGAAGAAATTTAGATTAGGTAAAATATATGAATAAATTTTCTTTTTTAAGAAAAAAATGCATATTAAAACAAATAAGCATAATTAGGAAAGTGAATGGGAGTCATTCAATTATAAAACAGAGAAACACAGTAGAATGGATTAGAAAACAAAATTCAATTACATAATTCTTTTTAAAAAAAATACTTGAAATATACAGACAAGCTGAACCCCAGAGAAGGTAAGACAAGGTTAAAAGGAAAAAATAATCAGGGACAGTACATAATATTTAAAATCACCCAACAAAAAGAAATATCAAAATTTAATATATGCAAATCAAATGGCATAACACCTAAATGCTAATTTAAATATAGGGAGAGGTAACCTCAGACCCCAAAATGGTAGTAGTTGAGGATTCAGAACATCCCCTTTTGTTCTAGACAAATCTAAGACAAAACTTACAGGCCTGAAAAAAATTAGAAAACTTAATTATTGTTATCTATTTATTATGGAGGTGGGGCAGCTAGGTGGCACAGTGGATAGAGCACCAGCCCTGGATTCAGGAGGACCTGAGTTCAAATCTGACCTCAGACACATAACACTTACTAGCTGTGTGACCCTGGGCAAGTCATTTAACCCCCATTGCCCAGCCAAAATATAAAATAAAAAAATATTTATTATGGAATAAGAATTGAATAGATTACATGTGTTCTCTGCTATTCATAGCATCTTTCAAAAACTGATTATGTGTTGGATTAATAAAAACAACAAATAAATACAGAAAAGAGGAAATACTAAGAAAGCCCTTTGCTGACAAAAATTAATAAAACTTATAATCAATAAAAGGAATTGGAAGATAGGATGCAAATAATATAATCTCAAAGAGGATGAAGTTATCTTTAACAAGTCATGTAAACAATAAATAATTCCAACAAAGAAAATGAAAAAAGAGAACTTTTCAAAACTTTTGAGAAATAATCAAATTAGTAATGGAAAAGTTATATCTGTAAACACTTTCATTAATAAAACAGAAAAAAAGCAGATCAAAGAATTGGTCATGCAACTAATTTTATAAAATATTACAAGGACAAAAAAAAATAAACATAAAGCCTAATTTTGAAAATCAAAGGAAAGAAAATCAAAAACAAAAATTGTGAAATTAATATGTAAAATTATGAGCCATTACAAGCTAACAAAATATAAAAACTTTAATTGTGTAACAAAAAGTAAGGAAAACAAATAAAAATGAAAATAAAAGAATTCACAACAGATTAAAAGCAAAGAAATGAATATTTTATAAGCTATTTTGTCCAATTATTTGTTAAATACAGATAAAATAAAAATAAAAAAGCATTGAGAATTTAAATAACTGAACTAAGAATATTTCAGAGCAATTAAAAGAAAGAAAAATAATAAAATATGGTTGTTATTAAATTTTCAGTCATTCAAAGAACAATTAAATATTATTTTTTTGAAAAGTAAAGTAAAAAATAAGTCATATTGCCAAACTCCTTTCCACAAGGAAAAAAAAATATGTGGACAGGTGAGGGAAATAGTATACATCAATATATTAAATGAAGATTTATGTGAAAGTATTAAATATAATAGTATCAAAGAGGCTATTTCAATGAATTTTTAAAAGGTAATATAATATTAAACAGAGAAGTGGCCAGTGTGGACTCAGTCCTCAGAGTCTGTGAAGACTTTATTTTAAAATATATAGAGGGTTTGATGAGCCTGCTTATGTAAATGTGTGATGATGCTTAATAAAGGGGCCTGCCCCTGATTCAGAGCATGCACAAACATTCTGTAACTGTTTTATGTGTGCTTACTGCATAGTAAGGAAAAGTCTGTAACGTTTTCATATGTGAATTCCTTCCAGGTATCCCTCAGGCAATTTAAGTCTTCCCAAATATCAGATCCTGAAAAAAAACAGTCAATAAATTGGGGAAAATTACTGATTCTTCTGAAAGAATTAAAGGTTAACAATTAACATAGAGACATTAGTGGTTCAAAGGAATCCACTGATATCAAGTCATAAGCAAGAACAGAAAAAGTGAGCATGTGGAATCAAAATTTAAGTTCAAAATTTATAATAGTGGAAAAGGAGTACATTGGAGAAAAAGAGTCAAAGTCAATTAGTTGTAAGTCTAATTACTTGTAAACACGGCCATGCTGGAAGTGTGCATTCATGGTCTTGTCTTCTGATAATGAGTCATTCTTGAAAATAAAGTAAATATTAATACTATATATATAGTATATTTTATATAAATCCTATGAGCAGTGTTCCTAGAAGTAACATTTTTGGAAGCAAAACAAGTTCTTAAACTGCCACATTACAAATATGATGCTGTGTAGTAATTTCACCTTGCCAGAAGAACTCAATGCTATAACATCTTAATATTACTGAATAATATTCATTGGCATTTTCCAATGTACAAATATATACCATAGGATACAATTCTTTGTAAATATAACAAAATTTAACATTTATTAAACAAATTTTTAATATTTATAATGAGTAGGGAATATGAAAAAGAAATTATTTTAAGAAAGATAAAGGAAATCAATCAACTGTTTTAAATCGTTATCATAATATAATAGTTCATAATACTAATAAACCATGTACTTATTATGTATATATTACACACATATACATATATATGTACATATGCATATGTATATGCACACATATATACATACATACACACACATACGAAAACCTCTGAAACCTTTGGTATTACTTTATCAGAGAAAAAATAATTCACTGTTTTTATGGTCACTCATTAATTGAAAACACAAAAATATTATGAAAAAATACAGAAACATTAATGATGTTAGGAATACTTGAGATTCTTGGAAATTCATGTTTCTTGTTCCCAAATCCCAAAGATTAATATCTGTCAGAAATACAGAAATGTAGCTTGCTGTTGAACCAGAAATGAGTGTGTATAAAAAGGCTTTCATGGAGAAACTCAATCTCTCTTTTCTCCTTATGGTGATCAAGTAAAGATCTGCTGTAATTCTCTGAGTTGGAAGAGAGGTAATGCCAACAGCCTACTCTTCCCAACCAGGGAAAATGTAGAATGAATATGTTTCTTAGCTTGAAATCAATATGAATATACAAAACTAAGAGTCATTTCCTAATAAATGATCAAATGATATAAATTAGCTTTCAAAAAATCAATGCAAAATAAAAATTCTCAAAATAACTCACAAGAAAAATGTAACTATGCAAAAATGCAAAAAAAAAACTATGAGGTTCCACCTCTCATTCATCAGATTGTGAAAGATGATAAAAAAGGAAAATGAAAAGTGTTAGAGAGGCTGTCAGAAGATAGGCACAATGATGTATTATTAGTGGAATTTCTTATTATTTTGGAAATTATTTTCAACTATGCCAAAAGTCTTTAAACTGTGCATACTTTTTGACCTAGTGATATGACTATTAAGCATAGAACCCCAAGAATAAGGAACAGAGTTAAAGGGCAAATATTTAAAGAAAATAAATTATATTAATTAATAAAATTCATTTAAAATTAAAATTCAACCTAAATACATTTTCTTTGTTTTTACTGTATTTATTTGTTACAAATTATAGTTTTTATTTTGAGAACGTGTGGAATCATTGGCCGTTAGAGCAATGCTAAAAGTGTAAAAAAATTAATAGAATATTAAAAATACACAGGAAAGAACTGAAAGAAGTTCTGAAGGAAACAAGAGCAATTTTGAATCCATCTTGTTAAATGAACAAATACTTTAAAAAACAAAGTTTACAAAATAGAAATTCAGTTTCATATACAATACTTTTTCTTTTCTTCTTTTAATGGAGAAATGTTCATATTTGTTGATGTCTGTCTAATTCATAATAAAATAATTTTTCATGTAACATTAAAAAAAGAAAACTGATATGATTTGAGTTGTTTCAAAGAATGCTTGATAATGCAGTGTCTATAACCATCAAGAAGAGAAAATTCTTCCTTGTGACCATGTATGACTCTCTATTCAAACTGGAATTATATCTAATTGGCTATGGAGAATAACAAATCCAGCATTTATAAATACTACTTTTGGGATAGCATCAAGTAGGGTGAGAATAAGGCAATGGGGATGTTCTTCTGTGTCCATTATAAAGGTTTAATGCCTCATGTGGCTGTTCATGGCCTAATACTTCCATTCCCTATCCACAGATACACACAATCTGTATTTACCTATCAAACCATATGAAGTACTAAATCTTTGAAAAGAATTAATGTATGGTGTTTGAATTTTAAATGTTGGGATAGAAATTAAAGTCTAAATATCCTGTGACTTTTAAAGTTCTTCATGTGTGTGCACACACATATATATTATGAATGTATATAAACATACACACATATGTATATACATATTTCAGGTTTTTAACATGTAACTCTCATATATACACTGAGAAATAGACATTGTTGAAGGGTTCTAATTCAGAAAAAGGCATATTCCTCAAATCCAATTTTCCATAAGTCTGTTTAGCTTTATGATTTAATTTTAGTTTATGTTTTCATTTTGTTTATATTGTTCTGAGAGATGTTCATTAAAGTCACCTATAATTTTTTATGTTACTACATAAATCTTTTTTTTTTCCTAATTCACCTAGCTTTACTTTATAAAAGTAAACAATATGCCATTTGTTTGGAATATATAAATCCATTTATCTACCTACATAGATAATGATGTTGTTTCATTATCTTTTTGCAGTTATGTATAATGTAGTTGTTTTTCTTTTTCTTAACACTTTTGAGATTGTAATTCTTATTTTTACCCTATCTGAAATCATAATCACAATGCTGACTTTTTTGGAATTGCCTGACATAGAAACTTTTTTCCCCAATCTTTTACTTTCATTATATGTGTGGTTTATCTTATGCATTCTGCCTTTTTTTTTCATTTTATTGGAAAGTTTAATCCATTACAGAATCATAGAGTCTCATACCTGCAATGGACCTCAGAGTTCCAAAGTCCAATTCGTACCAAAAAGGAAGTTTGCACTGTCTATCTGACTAGAGGTCATTTCAGTCTTAAAAACCTCTAATACAAGAGAGGTACCCCATTCCACATTTGAATGGTCTTGCTAAGAAGTTGTTCCTTACGTTGAGCCAAAATTTACTTCTACAATTTGCATTTATTTTTCTACTTGTTTAGTGTGCAAGATCCAAATAGAATGTCTTTCACCTCTTTGACATAACAGACTTTTGAATACTTAAGGACAGTGGTTATTTCTCCCAGAGACTTCCCCCCCCCTTTTTTTAGGCATTTGGGATTAAGTGACTTGCCCAGGGTCACACAGCTAGTAAGTGTCAAGTGTTTGGTCTGAGGCCCGACTTGAACTCAGGTCCTCCTGACTTCAGGGCTAGTGCTCTATCCACTGTGCTACTTACCTGCCCCTCACCCCTAATTCTTTCAATTGCATGAATTTTAAATCATTCACCACCTACCTTCTCTTCTCTTACTCAGCCCTCCCTGATTCTAGTACCCCAACACAATTGCTGTCACCAACAGATTAGTGTCCTTTCTAATACTCTATGCCTAGAACTGAACAGTCTTCCCTAATTATAATGTTATAATTGCTAGGTTTTTGTTTTCCTACACTTAATTATTTGTCCCTGGTTCTTTCATCTACCCAAAGCTTTTAAGTCTATTTAGTTCCACACTTAGGTTTGCTCACATGAATTTGATCCCAGACTCCTCCCATGGGCTGCCTTATTCCATTTAAAAAAGTATTAAAATAATCAATATCTCATTCTCATAAATTATTTTTCCCTTTCTTTCTCTTCCCTGTCCCAAATGTTATGAAGATGTTGCTTAGAAATCTCACTTCCTTTCTCCTCAATGTTTTATCTTGAGTAACGTTAATTTGTCCCACCTTTTTTTCAAAAAGTGTTTATTTCTTTTTATCCCTTTATTCCTTTCTCTTCCTAGTCTACTCTGAAATCTAGTTTCTCATTCATGGACTACACTTTTATATGTTCTTTATTCTCAGTAGAACCTCATTTCATAAAGGGTTTCAGAAGGCTTTGCTCTCTCCACTGTCCCATTCTTCTGTTAATATATTTGTACTATTACTATTTCTATATTCCCAGTTATTTTTTGTAAGTTTATTTTAGTTTATTTTTGAAGGGTCTCTTTGAATCTCACTCTCTTACATATCAATTCAAAAAGAATAAAGTTTGTAGCCATGGGAGCCAAAGTTTTCCAAGTAATAAAAGCTTTTTTTTTCTATTCTGTATATTTATCACTTGCTTACTAAATGTTTCTCCTTCTCTACCCTGGATGCTATCTTCCCTAGATGTTCTCAGGACTGCTAGACTTCTCTCCTGCATTGCTAGGAAGCACAAACAATTTTAGAGAAGGGGGTATTCTGGGGTATTGATTTCTCTCAAATGAAACCCCTTGTCTCTACCACTCTAAATCTCACCTCATGCGATTGTTTTAATATTGTCTGAAATATGATGAGATCTTTCTCCTTCTCCTACCCCAAGTTCCTTCCTTACACTGTTTTACCTTTCTTGCTCCCCATACAGGTTAAAAGACTAAAGAGATTGTTTTCCCCACTTCTCTCAAAAGTCGGGTTTGAAAAAGTCAAGTCTTCAACTTTCTTCTATTACTTTCCTTCCTTCTTCCTGCCTAAATGTTCTCCCATTTTTTCTATCAAACATGATTCACTTATGAGATATAATAATTTATTCAATTTGTTTTCTCTCAACTCTTGATTAGAGTAGGCACCCAAATAATTAACCCTATAGAGTTTACTTCTATGATGATATCTATTCTCTTTGCCCTTCTTTCTTAAATGAAAAAAAAAAATCTCATCTAGCCCTAGAAGCATAAGAAGGTTGATTCCATTATGTAGACCTTACTTATTAAATAGATTTATTTATTTTGATGTTTTCTCTCTTTTCTGAAGAGTTACATAATTTTAAATTTGGGGCAAAATTATTCTAATTTTCTATTTTTGAAGTTTGTTCTGTTTTTATTGATGAATAAAATAAATTTTGTAGGATATATAAAGGATTGCATTCTTATTTGCTGATTTTATTTGCCTTTTAGAATGCCATACAAATAAATTTATTTTTTTCATAAAAGAGGTATCATTTTTGGCTATGTATTCAAATTTATTTTCCCTAAAACAGAAAGGCTTTTCTTTTAATTGCTTACATGATTTGTCATTTGGCATTGAAATACTGAAGTTTAACCTCTAAATTCTTTGGCAATTTAAGTTTGTTTTTTTCTTGATTAGTGATCTTTTTTATTCCATTAATCAATATAATTTCCAACAACTTTTTTGAATTATTTTCTATATATGTATGTATATGTGTGTATGTATACACAAAAGAGCTATATATAAGAAAGATCTTAACATCACTGATAATGATGATGTGGTCACTGATCTAGAGCCAGATATCCTAGACAATGGAATCAAGTGGGCCTTAGGAAACAATGCTAATAATAAAGCTAGTGGAGGTGATGGAATTTTAGCTGAGCTATTTAAAATCCTAAAATTTGATTCTCTTAAAATGTTACACTCAATATACCAGAAAAATTGGAAAACTCAAAATTCAACAGTGGCCACTGGATTGGAAAAGATAAGTTTATCTTCCAATCCTAAAGAAGAGAAATTCAATGAATGTTTAAATTAACAAACAACTGTGCTCATTTTACATGCCAGCAAGGTTATGCAGTTTTCAGAGATGCTTCTAGGGACCTGTAAGTTTTCAGTTCTTCCATGATGGTATGATAAGGGGCGAGGTGTTTACTCCTTTCCTGGCCTGTGCTCTGGTCTATGAGTGAACATAAGCACTCTTTTCTTCCTTGAAACTGTGAGGAAGATTTCCTCTCCACCACCACTGTAAACTCCACCGCACCAGCACTCCTCCTCTCCCCAGGACCAACACCCAGAACTGTGACCCAGATCCAATCAAAGGTAAAGCAAGAGAATCCTGCCTCAGCACCAGCAAAGAGATCCCTGCAATCCCCTTCTGATCAGTCACTTGATTCCCCCTCAGTCTGTGGGCCAGAAGCTCCGGAAGCAGCCACCCACCCAGGTCCGCATGCAGGGACTAGGGCTGGGACTGAGCTTCTCTCTCACCATGGTCACAGACTTTTCCTACTGACCTTCTAAGTTCTTTTTGGTGTTTATGGGTTGAGAAGTCTGGAGACCACCACAGCTGTCTGTGATTCAGTCCTCTAGGGGCTGCTCCAGGTTCACTGGGACCTGGTTTGCCTGCTCACCCATGCTGAACTGCATTCCTCTCCCAGCCCAGTGCAATAGACCTTTCCAATCAACCATCCAGGCTGTCTTGGGTTGGAAATTTGTTTCACTCTGTCTTTTCATGGGTTCTGCTATTTTTACAGGTATTTTAAGGGGTTTGGGGGAGAGCTCAAGCAAGTCAGTGCTTTTACTCTGCCATTTTGGCCTGTAATTTTCCATAAGCATTCATGACTGACACTTATCATAGGCCTTGGTCAGATCTACAAACATTCAGTACAGACCTCTGTTCTGCTCTTGGAATTTTTTTCCTGGAGTTATTGGGCAGCAAACACCATATGGACTGTTCCTCAGCCCTTTCTGAAACTACATTGACTCTCAGGTTGAAGACCATCTTCTACGTGAAGGAACAGCCTTTTAAAGAGGATTCTGGCAAGAATCTTGTCAGCAAAGATTAAGGGAGAGACACCAACTCATGATCATCACAGGACAATCTATTTCTTGTACCTTTATAGAGCTGGACAATTGAATTCCTGGGGGATAACCATATATAACCTGGGGGATAACCATATATAACCTGGGGGATAACCTGCCATATAACCAGGAAAGCTTTTGTATGACTAATGGACCTCTCACCTTGTAAATCTCAGCTGGAATAAAATCAGCACCAGGTGCTTTCCCACATAAAAGGAGTTTAATGGCATTCAAAACCTCTTCTTAACTTGGAACTTCAGCTAGGGAGGGATTGTCTTCAGCCTGAGGTAAATGGTCTGTGGCTTCAGCATTGATTGATGACAGTCTGTTGAGAACACTATCAAAGTATTCAGTCCATCTTTCCAGGCCCATATCCTCATCACTAATCAATGTAGCTCCACCAGCACTGAGTAGTTGAGATGTACCCTAGTCTTTGGCCCATAAATAGCCTTCAGGGAATCATAAAAGCTCTTTGGATTGTTACTATCAGCATAAAACTGAATTCCACCTGCCTTCTTACTGAGCCAAGAATCCTTCATCTCTCTAAGCTTCACTTATACTTTACTTTTGATGCAATTACATGCTGTCTTTGTAGAAATGGAGGAACTATCCTGTTGGTAAACCCTGTGGAGTTCTTATTTTTCATTTAGCAACTTCTGAATTTCTCCATTATTTTTGGTCAAACCAGGCTTGATGTTTGTAAGTGTTCTGACCCAGATGAGCAACTGCAGTGCAATACACCAAATCTCTGAAGGCTGTGTACTCTTTTTCTGCTCTGCTATTCCCAACTATGTGTTGGCTCAACTCTCCCTCCAAGGTAGCAACAAACTGTTCCCACTCAGTGAAGCACTCTAATCTTTTAACACCAACTCTTCTGGTAGTCATTTTGCCTTGGGGCTGCTGCTTTTGGTGAATGCAAATATTTAGCTTGGAAAGGATAAGTCTTTGATCAGTCCAGCATCATGTACCACATTGACTTCATTACTCTCACATCCTCTCTGTCTCTTCTCCTTAAATTCACACAGTCTATTAAATCCCACTGTTTGCTATGAGGGTGCATCCATGAAGTTCATTGCATTTAGCTAAATGGAAGATAGTGTTGGTGATGAGATCACTAGATGCTCAAAACTTCAGTAGTAAGTGACCTTTGCTGCTGTTTCCAACTCCATTTCTCTAAAGGACTCCTTGCCATGTCTGGCAGTCTGAGCTTATTCTAGCATTAAAGTCATCCAGAATTTTAAGCTTGTCCTCTTTTGGCAAATTGATGATAAAGGTCTCCAAATCTTCATAATTTTTCTTTGACCTCGTCAGGGTTTATTGTGGTGGGAGCATAGGCACTGATGATGGTGGGGTGGTGCTTTCCTGTGAGTGGCAATTGCATTGTCATGAGTCTGACATTCACTTCTTTTGGTAGGCATACAAGCCTGTTGACTAGATTAGTTTTGATTGCAAAACCAACACCAACTTTATAGCGTTCCCCTTCATTGCAGTCACTGTTTTCAGCTCTGACTTCAGTAAACTAGCCCTCATTTGCCAACCTTGTTCCACTCAGAGATGCTATTTGGATGTGATACTTGCTGAGTTCTCTCACAACAAGTGCTGTTTGTCTTTCAGGTCTACTGGATTTTGTGTTGTCTATAAGTGTTCACACATTCCAAGTACCGTTAGTAAGTGGAATCATCTTTGTGGAAGTTTTTGTACATTTTTTGTGTTTTGACTGCAAGGTGGGATTCCCACCTTACATGGTAATCTGGCCAGGATTGGGTAAGCAGACAGTTTTTAGCGTACCTTTTCTAGTCCCTTCCTTATACCAGGAAGTGAGTAGTGAGATTCTTAAAAAGGCTGCCAAGACTCCCAGGAAACTGCCAAAACCCACTGCTGCTTCCAGTGAGAAGATGACCCTATGACCTGGGCCACCTATGTGCAGGTTTGTGACTATAGCTCCCAGTGTATCTGTACCTGCTGCTTTGTCACTTGTCTGTCCCACAGGACTTTGACATACATAAAAATGGTAAAATGGTTTGAGTGATATCTTTTGATTCATGTGTAAATTTGATTTAAGTGATACAGAATTGCACAAAGTCATAGGCCTCATTCTCATTTTTAGAATCAACAGAGTCCAGTGGCAGGACACTGTCAAGATGACTGGTGATGACTCGAGATATAGTGGAAGATCTTGGTGTTTTCAATGTTTAACCAAGATCTAAGTGCTACCTAGTACCTGCTTCAGTTACCTTCATGGCTACTGGAATAAATTGTTCTCATCCTTCCATTCCACCAGTGGAAATCTTCACATACTTGGGGTAGACCCTTCTCCAACTCACTGACACTTTTGTTACACCTCAGTTATCCTCAACCTGGTTTAACCATCTGCCAAAATGGTTTCCTGTGGCCACTGTGCATGTTATAGTTTCTTAGAGCAACAGGTGAGAGAATTAAGTGGGTCAAGTGTATTTGCCGGTGTGGCTAAAGCAAAATAGTTCCGGAAAAACAAAAAACAAAACAAAACAAAACATGTACTTCTGCTTTATTGACTACACTAAAACTTTTGACTGTCTAGATCACAACAAAATGTGGCAAGTCCTCAAAAAGATGGGAGTACCAGATGATTTTACTTATCTTCTGGAGAACGTGTATGTGGGACAAGAAGCAACAGTTAGAACTGAACATGGAACAACTGATTGGGTTAAGACTGGAAAAGGAGTACAACAATGCTGCATATTGTCACCTTATTCATTTAATTTATATGCAAAGTACATCATTAGAAATGCTAGGTTGGATGAATCAAAAGCTAGAATTAAGGTTGCTGGAAGAAATGTCAACAATATCAGATATGCCGATGATACTACTCTATTGGCAGAAAGTGAAGAGTAATTAAGAAGTCTCTTGATAAGGGTGAAAGAGGAGAGTACAAAAGCTGCCTTGAAGCTTAACATAAAAAAAAAATAAGATCTTGGCAACTCCTCCTATCACTTCCTGGAAAATAAAGAGAGAAAAAATGGAAGCAATGTCAGATTTTATATAATTGGGGTCAAAGATCACAGCAGACAGTGACTGTGGCCATGAAATTAAAAGACACTTGCTCTTTGAAACGGAATCTATGGCAAATCTGTACAGCATACTAAAAAGCAGAGACTTCACCTTACTGACAAAGGTCTGTATATTCAAAGCTGTGGTTTTTCCAGTAACAATGTATGTCTGTGAGAGGTGAACTATAAGGAAAGCTGAGTGCTACAGAATCAATACTTTGAAATTGTGGTGCTGTACAAGACTTTTGAGAGACCCTTGGATAGTAAGAAGATCAGATCAGTCAATACTTTAACAAATTAATTCAGGCTATTCACTGGAAGGTCAAATTCTGAAGCTAAAGCTTAAATACTTTGGACACTTAATGAGAAGACAGGACTCACTGAAAAAGCCCCTGATGTTGGGAAATATTGAAGGCAAAAGAAAAAAAAAAGGAGACAACAGAGGATGTGATGCCTAGATACTGTCATGGAAGCAATGAATGTATATTTAGATAGATTTTGAGAAATAGTGGAAGGTAGAAGGCCCTGGCATGCTATGGTCCTTGGGATCATGAAGAGTCAGACATGACTGAACAACTGAACAGCAACTCTAGTGAAGAAGAGAGTAGGAGGAGAGAAATGGAGGCCCCTGTTGCATACAGCCTTTTTGAGGACTTAGACACAAAAGGGCAAAAGAGAATTAGGATGATCGTGGGGATGGAAGAATCAAGAGAGGGTTTTTTCAGGATACAGGAGCAGGAAATGTAGGAAAAGTAATGTAGGAAATGTAGGAAAGGGGGAGTAAGAAATGTAGGGAATAGGATAGTAGTAAAATGAGGCAGTAAAGAAGGAAAATTGAAAAAGCAATAGAGTAGGAATGACAGAGGGGGAAATTTCTTGGAAGAGATGGGATAGAATGGAGTCCCTTCCACAGATAGAGGCTTTAGACTTAGTAAGGAGTAAGACCACTTCATCATATGAGACTAGAATGAAAGAGAATAAAGTGTCAGAAGGCATTTATGTAATAGGAGATGAGGAAGATGGGAGAAGAGGGAGCTCGTGGCAATTAACCTCAATAACTATCTGGAACATTCCACCACCTATAAGAAATCCTTCTTCCATCTTAACTTTGCAGAAAACACCATTTCATAAAATTAGAAAATATGTTTGATTAGTTTTAATCTCTGTATTTTATTCCATACAATTTTACTTTAACCTAGGTGTCAATGAACAGAATTATCTCTGTGATTATATTTAGTAAAGATTTTTAGATTTTACCTATGTATGTTATATTCTCTTTACAGACTTACAGTTTCCCTTTTGCTGTATAGAATAAAATATATTTTAAATCATCAAATAATAAATACAGAAGAATTTAATCTACTATAGAAAATCATTTGCAAAAACTTGCTTTTTTCTTTCACTTATTCAGGACATTCTCAAAATGTGTATAGATCATACATATAAAGATTTTATAACAATAATAAAATAGCTATATTGGTTAATTGTGCTTTTTGAGTAATAGTATTGCCAATGTGTTTTGTTTTATATTTTCTTGTCCCATAGATTTCTGGTAAAATAATTCTACAATGTTTCCAGAATTTTCTTATTATTGCATATCAAGTAAAGATTCTTTGATAAATACAGACCCCTGGGGAGGAGTAAGTATCAATCTATATTGTATACACGCATACTATACACAATATCATTTAACCAATATCTTTTCACAATAAAGTAATTAGCACATAATATCTAAGCCCCATCTAAAATTCAGGATTCCCATTATATTGCTATTTTAACATGAGATGTGATGCTATAGATGTAGAACAGCTTTAGTTAGCTTACCTCTCCCACCTCACAAACAACCCTGAGTTCTTGTGAGTAATTAATTTATGACACAGATTTGGGACTGTTTGGTTTAACTTCAGCCCCAGGTGGAGTGAACTGAAAGACAGCTATGAGTCCTTTGTGTAAGAAAATAGGTCAGGGGCAGCTACATGGCGCAGTGGATAGAACACTGGTCTTGGAGTCAGGAGGACCTGAGTTCAAATCCAACATCAGGGAGCAGCTGGTTGGTGCAGTGGATAGAGCACTGGCCCTGGATTCAGGAGGAGCTGAGTTCAAATCCAGCCTCAGATACATAACACTTACTAGCTGTGTGACCCTGGGCAAGTCACTTAACTCGATTGCCTTGCCAAAATAAAAATAAATAAAAATAAAAACAAAAACCCAAACAAATCCAATATCATACATTTGATACTTACTAGCTGGGTGACCCTGGGCAAGTCACTTAACCCTGATTGCCTCATCAAAGAAAAGAAAAAAAAAGAAAATAGGTATCACTCATGGACACAGTGAATGTAGTCAATAAGACCTGACTTTAAATTTGACCTCATACAATGACTAGCTGTGTGGCCTTAGCCAAGCCACTTAATTTTAGTCTGCCTCAGTTTCCTCAACTCAAAAATAAGATAATAGCACCTAACTTTATAGGTTGTTGTGAGAACCAAATGAGATATTCGTGAAGTACTTAGAACAGTGTTTAGCACGCAGTGGGAGTTAAGTAAATTATTCTTTTCCTTACTTATATATGGTCTACTTTTACCTCGAAGTCATTGCCCTAGTGTTGTGTCCCATAAGCCACAGTGGAGGCATTGAAAACCTCAGAGGATGAAGATTTGAACTCTAACAAGGTTTTAAGCAAGATATCCAGATTTTGTTTGTCTATGAACCAGGTGACAAAGGGAGGAGGAATGTGAAAAGAGGAGGAGGGGACATAAACCCCAGTAGCAGCAATAGCAGGAGTTGGCAATTCACCATGTAGCAGTGTCAGTAGCTGACAAGGTAGAGAAAGAGTAGGGAGCAATATAGTTCAGAATGGACTTTCAGGTGCTAATGGTAGTGGCAGCCCATTACAAGGGAAGGATGATGCTAATCTTAAAAATTAAAATCTTGAGTAACAAAACCCTTTCCTAGCTCACTAAGTGCATTCAGGAATGAACTTTTGGGGATAGAACCTGATCTTTAATACTTTGAAGTGCTTCTGGGAACAGAAGAATTTGCTCATTCTCTATTCAATCTCCTTAATTTGTTGAGGGTATACACTATGCATTAGTTATCCTTTAAAAGTTTCCTGCTCTCTTTTTTTGAAGAATGTTTTAATTTTTCTGGATTACATGTAAAAACAATTTTAACAATGATTTTTAATTTTTTAAATTTATTTGTATTTAGTTTTCAACATTCACTTTCACAAGATTTTGAGTTCCAAATTTTCTCCCCATCTCACCACTCTCCCCACCCCAAGATGGCATAGATTCTGAATACCCCTCCCCCCAATCTGCCCTCCTTTCTATCAACCCTCCCCCTTTCTATTATTCCCTTCCCCTTCTATTTTCCTGTAGGGCAGGATAGATTTCTATACCTCCTTGCTTATTTTCCAGTTGCATGTAAAAACAATTTTTACCATTTGTTTTTAAACTTTGGGTTCCAAATTCTCTCCCTTCCTCCCTCCCCACCCACCCTCATTGAGAAGGCAAGCAACTTGATACATGTTATACATGTGTAATCATGCAAAACACTTCCACAATACTCATGTTGCAAAAAACTAACTGTATTTCCCTTCATCCTATCCCACCTCCTATTTATTCTATTCTCTTCTTTGACCCTGTCCCTCCTCAAAAGTGTTTGCTTCTGATTACCCCCTTCTCCAGTCTGCCCTCCCTTCTATCATCCCCGTTTCCTTCCCCCCTATTTTCCTGTAGGGTAATATAGATTTCTATACACAATTGAGTGTGTATGTTATTCCCTCCTCAAGCCAAATCTGATGGGAATAATATTCACTCATTCCCTTTCACCTTCACCCACTTCCACTCCACTGTAAAACCTTTATCCCAGAAGCTGGGGTCTTTCTTTTATCAAACACTAAGTGTGTATAGGAATTTACTACTGTCTTTTGTGTATCTAATCCATTCCACTGAACCACCACTGTATTTCTTAGCCAGTACCAGATAATTTTGATGATTACTGCTTTACAATATAGTTTGAGATCTGGTACAGCTAGGCCACCTTCCTTTCCATTTTTTCCCATTAATTCCCTTGATACTCTTGAACTTTTGCTCTTCCAGATGAATTTTGCTATTTTTTCTAGTCCTATCAAATAATTTTTGGTAAGTTGATTGCTATGGTACTGAATAAGTAAACTAATTTAGGTAGAATTGTCATTTTTATTATATTGCCTTGATCAACTCATGAGCAATATGTTTCCAATTGTTTAGATCTGACTTTATTTGTGTAAAAAGTGTTTTGAATTTGTTTGCATATAATTCCTGGGTTTGTCTTGGCAGGTAGACACCTATGTATCTTATATTGTTTGCATTATTTTAAATTGAATTTCTCCTTTAACTCTTGTTGCTGCACTTTGTTGATAATATATAAAAATGCTGATGATTTGCATGGGTTTATTTTATATTCTGCAACTTAGCTAAAATTGTTAATTATTTCAAGTAGGTTTTTTTAAAAAAACTTGATTCTCTAGGATTCTATAAGTATGCCATCATATCATATTCAAAGAGTGATAGTTTCCTCATTACCTATTTTAATTCCTTCAATTTACTTTTCTTTTCTTATTGCTATAGCTAACATTTCTAGTACAATATTGAATAATAATTGTGATAATGTCATCCTTGCTTCACCTATGATCTTATTGGGAGGGCTTCTAGCTTATCTCCATTATTGATAATGCTTGCTGATGGTTTTAGATACTTACTACTTATGATTTTAAGAAAAGCTCGATTTATTCCTATGCTTTCTAGTGTTTGTAAGAGATATGGGTGTTGTATTTTGTCAAGGCCTTTTGCTGCATCTCTTGATATAATCATATGATTTCTATTGGTTTTGTTACTGATATAGTCAATTACACTGATAATTTTCCTAATATTAAACCAGCCCTGCATTCCTGATATAAATCCCACCTGACTATAGTGTATGATCCTTGTGTTACATTGCTATGATCTCCTTGCTAGTATTTTATTTAAGTTTTTTCAATCAATATTTATTATGGAAACTGATCTATTGTTTTCTTTTTGATTTAGCTCTTCCTGGTTTAGGTATTAACACCATATTTGTGTCATAAAAAGAATTTTGAAAGACTCCTTCTTTGTTTGTTATTCCAAGTACTTTATATAGTATTGGAATTGTTTGGATTTTTTTTTCAATCATTGGTATTTGCTTGTGAACCCATTTGGTCCTTGAGATTTTTTCTTAGGGAGCTCATTGATGTCTTGTTCAATTTGTTTTTCTAAGATGGGGTTATTTAATATTCTATTTCCTTTTCTGTTAATCTGGGCAATTTATATTTTCATAAATATTCATCTATTTCACTTAGATTGTCAGATTTATTGGCATATGATTTTGCAAAATATTTCCTAATTATTGCTTTAATATTGACTTCATTGGTGCTGAATAAACCCTTTTCATTTTTGATACTGGAAATTTGGTTTTCTTTTTTTAATCAAATTAACCAAGAGTTATCTATTTTTTTTTCATAAAGCAAGGTCCTAGTTTTATTTGTTAGCTCAATAGGTTTTTTTAACTTTTAATTTTATTAATCTCACCTTTGGTTTTCAGAATTTTCAATTTTGTGTTCATTTGGAGATTTTTTTCATTTTTTTCTATTTTTTTCTTAGTTGCATGACCAATTCACTAATGTGCTCTTTCTCTATTTTATTGATAGAAGAATTGAGAAATGCATTTTCCCCTAAGTACTGCTTTGAATTGGATATATTGTCACATTGTTGTCATTCTCTTTAATAAAATTATTGTTTTTATGATTTTTTTCTTTAACACACATATTCTTTAGGACTAGATTATTTAGTTTCCAATTAGTTTTAATATGTTCCATTGCCCTTTATTGAATGTAATTTTATCGCATTATGATCTGAAAAGGGTGCATTTAATATTTCTGCCTTTCTGCATTTGATTTTGAGGTTTTCATGCTGTAATACATGGTCAATTTGTGTGTAGGTGCCATGTACCACTCAAAAAAATATATTCTTTTCTACTCTTATTCACTTTTACTCAGAGGATTGGCATATCTAACTTTTCTAAAATTCTATTCACTTTCTTATCTTATTTCTACAATTTTGTGATTAGACTTATCTAATTCTGAGAGGAGAAAGTTGAGGTCCCCCACTAGTATAGTTTTGCTGTCTATTTCCTCTTGTAACTCACTTAGCTTCTCCCTTTAGAATATGGATTCTTTAGCCTTTGGTGCACATATATTTAGTATTGATATTATTTCATTATCTATGGTACCTTTTAGCAAAATGTAGCTTCCCTGCTTATCTCCTTTAATTATGTGAATTTTTGCTTTGGTTTTCTCTGAGTTTATAATTACTATCCCTTCATTTTTTTTTACCTCAGTTGAATGTCAATACATTTTGCCCCAGTCCCTTCTTTTTATTCCATGTGTGTTTCTTGCAATCAACATATTGCCAGATTCTGATTTTTTTTATACTTTCTGTTACCTGCTTCTATTTTATGGGTGAGTTCATTCCATTGATATTCACAGTTATGATTACTAACTGTATATCTCCCTCTACCCATTTCCTCAATTTCTCCTTTTCTTGCTCTTTTTGTCTAACTGTGTCTCCTCAAAAGTCTGCTTTGCTTCTGATGACTGCCTCCTATTAATCTACCCTCCTTTTTATGAAGAGCACAACTTTTTTCCCCTTCCCCTCCTACTTCCCTGTAGGGTAATATAGTTTTCTATATCCATCTGAGTGGGTATGTTATTTCCTCTTTGAGCCAATTCCAATGAGAGTAAGGTTCAAGTGTTGTCTATCACCCATCTTCCCCTCCACTGTAAAAGTTAATCCTTTCATACTTCCATGTGAGATAATTTTCTCTAGACTTCTACTGTCTTCTTCATTCACCCAATGTATCCTTCTTTATCACCCTTTAATTTATTTTTTTAAATCATCTCATCATAGTCAACTCGCTCCCATGCCCTCTGTCTATTTATATTCCTTTCAAGTGTCCTAATAATGATGAGGTTCTTAAGAGCTAAAAGTATTATCTTCCCATATAGGAATGTAAACATTACTGAATCTCAGGGCAGTTTTCCTTGATAATTTCTGCAAATATGATGTCTAAGCTCTTTTTTGGATCATGAATTTCAGATTGTCCAATGTTTCTTAAATTATCTCTCTTCTATCTATTTTCCTGGTCAGTTGATTTTTTTTCCCAATGAGATATTTCACATTTTCTTCTATTTTTCATCAATTTTATTTTGTTTTACTTTATCTTGATGTCTCGTAGAGTCATTAGCTTCCACTTGCCCAATTCTAATTTTTAAGAAGTTCTTTTCTTCAGTGAATTTTTGTACCATTTTCCCATTTGGCTCATTCTTTTTTTAAGGAATTCTTTTTCGGCTTGTGCCCAATTAATATTTTTCTCTGGGGATTTTTTATTTAACTGCTTTGATTTCATTGTCTTCTTCTGTCTTTGTGTCTTCATCTTCCCCATCTCCATAGTAACTTCCTTTTTATTGTTATTGATTGCTCTTTTCCCCAGCCTATTATTTGACTTTTAACTTTATGTTAAAGTTCAGGTTTTTGTCCTGCTGTTTTCAGAGATAGTTTTGGGGGTCTAGAAGTTTTCACTTCTTCCAAGATGTTCCAAGAATGTGGTCACTACTCTCCTGACCTCTGCTCTGGCACTCAAGCTTCCACAAGCAGTCTTCTATGCCCAGGACACATGACCAGGGTCCTTCTTCCTCTGTGCTTGGGAGTGCTCTCTCTTTCTGGCCTTATAGATGTAACTCAGGAAATTAATAGGGCTTTTCTCCACTGTTGACCTGAGACAAGGTCCCCCACTCTCCTATGAGTGACCACAATGTTTCCTCTCCATCCTGATACTGTGACTTGGACTCCTATTTCCCCAGGGCCACATGTGACAGTATGCCAGTTTTCCTTTTTATCTTAGAACTGAGACCCAGGACAGTGTATAGACAATGTAACATGGTTCTGCATCCAGTGCCAGCAAATGGTCCCCTGTAATCTCCTTCTGACCCCTTAATTGGCTTTCCTTCCATCTGTGTGCTCAGAGTTCCTGAGTCTGTAGCCTAGATGATGCTATCTCCATGGCCCTGCCTGGGATGCCTATGCTGTGCTTTTGAGGCCCACCATCACCTTGGTGAGATAGATCTTTCCTGCTGACTTCTTAAGTTTCCTGGGCTATAAACTTGTTTCACCCTGACATTTTGTTGGTTCTGCCACTCCAGAATTCTATTTGAGGTGTTATTTTTAAGTTGTTTGGAGGGTAACAAAGGGGAGTTCAAGTGAGCTCCTGTTACTTAGACATCCTGGCTCCACCTTCTCTCAGTTTCCTGCTCTTTTAAACTTTGTTTATTTGTTTGTTTTATAATGGATATTGTACCTAGACAAAGATAAGTTAACTGTGTTATGAGTGATTATTGTTCTAGAGGGGTGGAAAACAAAAAAGAAATCAAATGGCTAGCACAGATTTTTGACTTACTATAACATAGGGCAGAGAGTTCATTCTCTGTTCTGTGGGTAGAGAAAAAATAATGTGAGTATCAGAAGAGAAAGAATGATTATGAAATGGTGAGAACAACTGGACTTTAATGTGAGAAAAATTTTAGGACTGTTTATTGAGATATCTGGCTATATATGAGAGTTACTCATTAGTGCAGTAATTATTTGTCTAATCTCTCAGGCTTCTTGTGGTCCATTGCAGTAGAGGTAAAGCAATTACAGAGACTATTTTCCTTTGAATCTTCATAGACCAACTCAATTGAACACAGGTTCCCATTTTAACATGGATGATAATCCCATATTATTGATGCTTACTTTTCTTTACTTCCAAAAATTGTATAGTTCTGACTCTCTGCTTATTTCTTTTTTTCTCTCACTCATCCACTTGTGAGTTTCTGGTGTACATTTGCCATTATTCTTCTATCTTTGGTTCTCATCTCCTTTCCCCCTACACTCTCTTTGTAATTATTCCCAAATAATTCAATTGTCATGTCTAGTCAAGTGAATCTCAAAACTCTTTCTTCAACATTGACAGCTATCCTGAGTTCTAGTCCCATATTTCATCAAGACACTTAAACCTTACTTTCCATTGGTGCTCAAAACTCAATATGGAAAAAGTCACCATCATATTTCTGCTATTTCCTATTTTTCCTCTTAATGTCACTATACCTGTGAATGACACAAGTATTTATTGAGTATTACATGCTCAAATCCCTATTGTTATGTTTAATTGTTCTTTTTCTTCAACCATAAACATCCAATAAGTTCACAAGTAATTGTAATGCTAACCAACAATACTTTTTCTATTTGTCCCTTTGACTGGTCTTAGTTCAACCTCACCACAATAGTTGCCCCAAATAACTTGTGCTTTTAAGCTTGTCATACAATTCCTTGCTGTCCTCATGAATATCTGGCCACTAGACCCAGATGGCTGTGGAGGAGAAAGTGAGGCTGGTGTCATGTCATCACCTCCCTGATGCGGTGGTCCTCTTCCAGAATGAAGGAAAAACACAACAGAGGCAGCTAGATGGTACAATTGATAGAGCTCTAAATTTGAAGTCTGGAAGACCTGAGTTCAAATCCAGCTTCAGACACCAGCTGTGTGACCCTGGGCAACTCATTCAACCTCTTCCCACCTCAGTTTCCTTATCTGTAAAATGAGTAAATAAATGCCCATATATACTTATTAGCAAATAGGTGTCTAAAACAACTGCCTCCTGTAATTGCCATGAAGATAAAATGAGATACTGACCTTAAAGCATTATATAAATGTTATTATTGTTATTTAACAGCATCTAAATCTTTGCTCTCTAGTCTGATTCTAGTGAACACCCTTAGCACCTCATTGTTGGATTGCTTCAGTAACAATTAGTTGTTTCTCTGTTGCCCATTTATTCTCACTTTAATTCTACCTGCACACTTTTTACAAACTAATCATCCATAAATATCAGTTTCATAATACTCTACTGCTTAATAAACTTCCATATTTCCCTATATTCTAACATTTCTGTTTCCTACCTCAATTATTCTATTTGACTTTCAAGACCCTCCATTTCATTCCCCCCACAATATCTTTTCAACTTTCTATCCTACTAATCTATAATGTATACTTTTCATCAGAATCATGGTAGTTTCCCTACTGTCCTACCAAGAAGTCACACTTATCCCTGCCTTTGGACATTTTTTCATGGGCAGTGTGTGAAAAAACAGAAGTTCTTGACTTGAAGTCAGGAAGACCAGAATCGAAATCCTGTGTGATAATGAACAAATCATTTAACTCTTCTAGTCTCAGTTTCCTCAACTGTAAAATGGGGGTAGTGATACTTCTTTTATTTCCTACCTTCCTAAGTTGTTCTAAAGCTCACATGAGAAAATACATAGGAAAAAAAAAACCTTTGGAAAATGTGAAGCACCACATGAGAGAAAACATGATACAGTGGGTAGTAGACAACTGGTGTCAGAGTCAGGAAGGCCTAGTTTCAAGTCCTACCCCAGACACATCCTGGTTGTACGACTCTAAAGACTTCTGCAAGTATCTTCTTAACAGAAGGTGTGGATCTGTATGAGCTGAGCGAATTCCATCTCAAAAGTTAACTTCAGGGATAAAATCACAAGTCTAGCCCCCTGTTCTCCTGAGTTTAAAAAAAAGTGCTAAATAGATGTCAGTAATTATGGTGATTTTTACTTTTCTGTTTTTGTCATTATTTCCCCCACCTGGAATATCTTCCTTTGTCCCTTCTACATGTTAAACATCTCTTTTCTTTCTCCCCTTAATAAGGGGAGGAAACAGTATAAACAGTATAAAAATGGCTAAACTGACCACCATTTCTTACCTGTGTGACTTCAGTCAAGCCATTTCATATGTCTGGGCCTTGGTTTACACATAAGTAAAATGAAGGTAACTGACCAAATGGTGTTCGAAGTCCTTTTCAGCTATATTTCTATAACCCTAGAAATCTTCTACTTTCAATTTCCCATGACATTTCTATAGTGTGTGTATATAGCCTTATAATGCAAATGTTAAAATCTTATAATCATCTGTACCATTTATTTTTATTCTGACTTGAGCCATTGGCTACTGTGTCATGTGTTAATCATGTTTCTCCAACTTGGTTTTTAAGATCATTGAAGACAGATGCCATTACCTGTATTTTACTTTCCCCTATGATGTTTAGTACAGTTGAGTACACATAGTAGAGGTTCATTAAATAACTGTTAATGGATTGAAATAAACTACTTTGTGAATTTCATTTAGCCCCAGAAGTTAATACAAGCAAAACTGTCATCTTTAACCAAATTCTTCTTATAGAGATGAAATGAGATGGGTTATCCCACTGAGTTCTGTAAGGTGGGAATCTGGGCTGGCATACATAGAGAAGAACGAATTAGATTTTTAAATGGTTTCAGGGTTAATAATGTAAGATGTTATTCCTAACATAACTTAGGAATCATTTTTAATGAAGTCTATGACCTTTATCTCGATGTACTAGAGTAAGAAATTTATAAAGGAGAGAAGGATAAATTGTTCATCCTCATGAAGGATTCAAAAACAAAGAATAGACTCTAAAATGGGAAGTATTCGGAGTTAAGTAAGTGCTAACTGTAACACTGTATTTTAAATTCCCAAGTACTCCATTAGTCCATCACAGATGTAATTGGACGAGAGGGAATAAGTCGTTACATATGAGAAAGTTACTATTTCTATGCAAATTCATTAGTAATAATGGTTGATAATTGGAAAGGAAGTAAGGGACATCCAAAAACTACACATGGCAGCTTAATGAGATTAGAATAAAATATGATATTCTTTTAAAGTTTGGTTGAATGCAACAGGGGCTCTTTAACAAATTCCTTTCTGGGTTTAACAGAGGTTAAACAGATTTAGAAATTTTTAAACCAGATTTATTAAATATTATGTAGATTTTATAAACCCACTGGAGATTCAATACCAGTTATTTTGGAGTTAGTAAATCTTACTTCATGCTTGTTAGCTATCTCTGTATATTTAAAAAAAAGATAGGTGTGTGTAGCCAGCACCAAGATTTAATATTTAGAATTTCATTGGAGAAAAGATTAGAATATGTATTCCATGTGCTTAAGATTTAACAAATATTATCTCATCTCTTGGAAAATGAATATGGAATGGAAATAGTACTACTTTTCTCATAGCGAGACAAGTGTTTAATTTACCAATCATTGTACATATTTAATAAATAGATTATTCAATCAAGTGCAATGTTCATTAAAGATTGTATCAATTTAAGGAATTCATCTCAGATATAATTTATTCAATCCAATTTCCCATTGATTAAATGCTCATCAGATTTTAAAAGTCCACTTCAGGTTTAATATGTATCATGCCAATTAAAAAAATAAATAAAAAGAAAATATTCACAGCACAGGGAAGCTAGTAACTGAGGAAGAAAATTTTATACTCGATATCATGATAGTGTCATCATCTAAGAGTGATACCAGGAAAATGCTGAATAAAAAGCTACTTTAAAGCATTTGGGAAGGAAAACAGTTTGATCACTTAAGCTGTCAAGTTCGGAAACATGTGGCAGATGGGAGAAAATGACACAGGCTGAGGAGGTGGTGGACAGAAGGGATGAGCGATGCAGAATGCCTTAGGGAGGAGGATTTTTTAAAGTGCCTGTCTAATAGCAAATGTTGTTCTCCAGAATAGGCACGCAAATTACAACTGTAACATCATCTCAGAGATTCTGATGATGGGCTTGCTGTTACCCCTTGATGATGTCACCAGTACCTCAATATAGAATTCCAGCTGTATTTTGTACAGTTTGGAGTACATTATCCCTTGATTAAATCTCATAGTAATGTAACATTATTCCATGCTTTGACTCTTGCTTGGTTTTAATATTTTTGGTGTGATTTGATAAGTGCTCGACAGATTTATGAAACAGGTGCCAGATTGATGCAATGCAACAAAACCAGAATGCAAATTTTGATTAATACTTTATATGTTTATTTATTTCATAACATCTTAATTATTAAAGCAAAAGTGGATGAATGAAATGGGTGGAAATCAACTGACTCCACTGATGAAAGGAGATTTCAGTCACATTGCCATATAGTGATCTTTCTCTAAAATAATTTAGAAAGCCAAGTAGAATTGGAGAATCTTTGGATAGGTCAAAAATTTCAGGAAATCTGGTTAACTCTGATAAGTCTCTGTGAATCTAGAAATAGCAGGGAATCCAGGAAAAGGAATTGCCCCTATCAATGAGGACAGTCCTTATGAGCCATAAAAAAATGGACTGTCCAGATATTTCTATGAGACCAATTCTATCTTGTTTGTGTTAGAAAGTCATAGGGCTAGTCAAGTTAGTTTTAGTACCTTGAGTTCAGCATCTTGGAAGGAGATGTGATCATACTGATAAAAAGAGTAGAATTCTTTTTTGAGTTAGTATCAAAAGAAAAGCATAAACCCACATTAGAGGCATTGTAAACTGTGATCAATGCACACTTTATAAATAGTGATACATTGCACGTAATTGCTTAACTCAATATAAGCAAACGTGTTGCTTATATAAGATCATCATTGATCTTCTGCAACCATGGATAATCATTGTACTGATCAGAGTTCTTATAGCTTTCTATATTGTTTTTTATGGTGTTTTTACTGTAAACATTTTTTCCTCCTCATTCTACTGATTTCATTTTTCATCAGCTTATGCAAGTATTAAAAATTATTTGTTTTTATAATATTGATGTGATAGCATAAATTATGTTTTTGGCTTTGCTGGTTTCATTCTGCCTCAGTTCATAAAATTCTTCCCATGTTTCTTTACAATAATGTATTTCATTATTTCCTGTGGTACAATGGTATTCTATTAAATGCATATACCACAATTTGTTCAGCCGTTCCCCAGTTAATGAATTAGCTCTTAGTTTCCAGTTTTTGTTTTTGCTACTAAAAAAAAATGCTACAAGTATTTTGAAAATAACAAGCCTTTTTCCTTTTCAATTTTTGTTTGTGGGGAGTATAAGCCTGGAAGTGGTATTGCAGGGTCAAAATGTATGTACTATGTATTAACATTTTGTGTATAATACTAAATTGCTTTCCAGAAGTGTTATACTTATTCACAGTGTTACACCTATTCCACAAACAGTGAATCAACATGACTGTTTTTTTCCCCAGACCCTCCAATATTTGGCATTTTTTTTGTCATTTTTTTGTCAATCTGATAGGTGCAAAGTAGAACCTCAGAATTCTTTTATTCCTGTATTTGTTAGTAATTTGGAGGGTTTTTTTCCCAAAATGCTACAGATAATCTGTTTTTCCTTTGAAAACTTCCTATATCCTAGAATCAGCTATGAATTGATGAATGATTCTTATTTTTATAAATTTAAACTAGTTTCTTTGGGAGGTTAGGTAAGTAGATATTGGAAATGAAAACCTTTTATGGAGAAACTTGTTGTAAAGATTTTCCCTCCGTGGGGAAAACTAAATCGTTTCCAACAAAATCAAGGGATGAAACAAGAATGTCTATCATCACCACTTCTTTGTGAAATGGTACTAGAAGTACTGGCTGTAGCAATAAGACAAGAAAAATAAATTGAAGGAATAAGCAAAGGTAAAGAAGAAACAAGATTATCACACTTTGGAGATGGTGATATGGTTTACTTAAAGAACCCAAGAGTCAACTGAAAAAGAAGTAATTGAAACAAAATTCCAGATTACAAAATGAATCTGCAGAAATCATCAGCATTCCCATACAATCCCAATAAAACAGCAAAAATGAGATAAAAAGAGAAATTCAACTTAAAAATAACTATGTAATATATAAAATAGTTGCAGTCTACCTACCAAAATATACACAAGAAATATACAAATATAACTATCAACTATTGTCTACAAAAATATATATCTTAATAAGTGGAGAAATATTAATTTGTTCAAGGATGGAGGGAAGAAAAGAGAGAGAGAGAGAGAGAGAGAGAGAGAGAGAGAGAGAGAGGGAGAGAGAGAGAGGAACAAATTGGAACAAATTAGGTACACAGTGTACAGAAGCAAACGAATATAGCAGTCTATTGTTTGATAAACAGAAAGACTCCAGCTAGTGGTATTAAGACATATGATGTGATAAAAATTACTGAGAAAATTGAATTAGAAGCATTGAAGAAATTTGAATTAGAATGACACCTCACACCTTAAATACCAAGACAAGCTCCAAATGGATATTGAAGGTCACATCCTAAACAAATTAGAGAAACATAGAAAAAATATTCCTGTTATATCTTTGGATAGAAGAAAAATTCATGACCAAACAAGGGATAGAGAGTTTCACAGAAAAGAAAATGGATAATTTTGATTATGTAAAATCTAAAATTAAAAGGGAAATAATTGGGGATGAGCCACTTTTTGAGGTTAAGCATTTCTTATCAACAATGATTGTTGCGTTGTGGAGCGATGGAACATAAGAGACTAGCAGTCAGGAATCTAGCTTTTTACCCAGCTCTCCTAAAAACTTGCTGGGTGACTTAGACAAATCATTTAATATTTCTGTTTCTCAGCTTTCTCATCACTAAAATGAGAGTGATAGACTAGATGGTCTCTATAGTATCTTCTAACTATAAATTGTTTTAGTTTAGTAGGAATTTTGCTGTATTACGCTCACAATACAAATTTTCTCCACTGGCCAAAAATTCTAAACATTGGGTTCAGGAAGATTTTTTTTGTTAATATATATTTTTATAATTGCAGTCCAATATAACTGATTTCCTTTTTATTTTATTTTATTTAAAAACAATATCCTGAGAAGTCCTCAGTCATTACTAGGTGGCCAAAACACACAAAAAAAAAATTAGAACCACTACTGCAAGCTGATAAAATTTCAGATTCAATAAAAGATTTAAAAAAAACATACTTAGCTAAATTGTATATCCCTGCTTCTTATACCCTTCCCAGTACTTAGCACGGTGCTCTGAGCATGGTAGAATGCAAAAAAAAGAAGGAAATAAATATTGATTGTTTATTTTCAATCACTTTCCCAAACATATATGGAATGAATCTGACACTTCTCACTATGAAAACTGCAGAGCATTCTTCCATGTGCAACAAGAGATCACATCTCTGACACTAAGATTGCAAACCTTCTATAACAATGGAACAGAAAGGACTTCAGACTTTAAGACAGAGAGGCCTGGCAGGAAAATAGAACCAAGCCAAAGGACCTAGCTATCCCTGGTTGATATTGCATCAGAACAGATCAGTCAAAGGGGGAATGGAAAGAGATTGAGCTCCATCATTCATTGGAGATAAGAATCTTAATTGAAATCAGAAAATCAGAGAAAAGCTTCAGATCTTTTGTATCTATAGTAACAGCTGAATGCTTCCAATGTTGCCATCAATTATTAATCCCAAAGGGATTCTATCATTTCAGTTGTATTTTGTTTGGGGGAGGAGTGGCCACAGCACCATCAGCATGAGACTGCTTGGTGAAAAATTGTCACCTTGCTTAATGACATGCCAGCCCCTCAAGACTCCTAGGTCCAGGTTCCTCCGTGGAGGAAGATAGTGGGGGGCAGCACTCGATTTGTTATTCTAACTGGAAAAATGATCAAAGACTGCAGGCCAATGATACCCTCTGCCTACTGGAAATAAAGCTGGTTAAAATTCTGCCTCTCTGCATGGAAAAAAAAAGGGAGGGGGAAGTAGCGCTGGTTCTGGTGTGATTCAGCTCACACAATTCTTTGCAGAAACAATTATAAAATGCAAATATAATGGCTACATCCTTAACAGACCCCATTTATGTAGGCTCATCTCTGTTCTTTTCTCAAGCATCTGATTAAATGGGATTCTTCCCGGGCAAAGCAAGGGTAATAAAAGTTACTGATCCAACTTCTCCCCAGCCTGTGGAGTGGAGGGCAGTAGATTGTAGTGTAACAATCTGACTATTACTTATCTGAGATGTCCCCTGGGTCCCTCCTCTATAAAATGGGGCCACTAACATTGTCCCCAACCCAGGGCAGTGGGAGGATGCAGAGCACTTCCAATTCTCCAGAAGCCCAGTCCTTGGAAGAAAAAAAGGATTTATTTAAATAAATATTATTGCTTTTTGCCATAATGACTACAAATACATTATGATGACTTTTCAGAACAGAAACATGCACTAACACCTGCTAATAGCAGCTTCTGGATAGATAAGAAGAAATATCTTGCTTGGATTCTCTGGCAATACTTTTTGCCAGTTTAAGCCAATATTTCTCTAAGAGACAATAGCCCTGGGCTACATTTTTAGTTGTACAGGCTAGAGTTGTCAAGTGCCCCATATATCACAGAATTTCAAGGGTAAAGAGGTCTTAGATATCAGCTAAACTACCACTTTACAGACAAAGAAACTGAGGCTTAAAGCTAAGGGAATTATTTGCCCATATTTTACTCCTTATTTTCCAACATAATGGTTAACAAACTTTTTTAGAATTGTTCAGCAGAATCTTGTGAATTCAGACTCTTTGACCTTGGCAATGGTGTGTCTGAGCAGATTGCACTTACTAAAACAAACGCACACATAACATTTGTCCTTATAAATAGGAATGCATTTTTATTGAACACACCAGATTAAAATATACCCTGATTACCTAGGGAAAGTTTTCTCATACAAAAATGAGTATGACAATATACCAGAAACTCTTAGCATGGGGGAATTAGTTCTAATAAAGTCCTAACAGCCATTCATATAAAGAAATCAAACATGAGATGCAAATTCAATGAGCACTTATGAAACACATACCATGTTCAGAGGATTGTGTTAGGTGGGAAAGATACAAAGCTAAGATAAGACACAATCTATCCCTTTATTGAGTTTGCAGTTTATAGGGGCAAAGGAGATTGAATGATATTATATCATCCAGGCTCTTTCTGGAATTTGGGGGTGCATATACCAATGTTCCTTACCTGTATAAAAAAAAAAGATAAAAGCAAATACTGTTAGGCAAAAGCTGCCAGAAATAGCTAACAAAAAAAAAAAAAAAAAAAACAAACCTTCAAAGTACCATTAAGAGCTGGACCCAGGAATTCAGGTTGGAAACGAGTCACTTAAGAGCTAGAAAGGTTGAGGAAGATGTCTCTGCCAAAGATAACTCCGACCCTTCTAGCCTGGAGAACTTGTAAGTTGATGGTATTGTCAAAACAAAAAAATATAGGGGGATGGGACTGCTTTGGTGGTAGGGATGATAAGTTCATGTTAAGCTTTGTACGTTGGCAGAGCACACAAATGAATACATCAAGGGAGCAGTTGGAAAAGTGGAAGTGGATTTGTGAGGAGAGAGTGTGAGTCTGGGAACACAAATTTGAGAGTTCATTGCACAGAAGTGGTAATTGAAGCCATGAGAGAGGATACTAATATAAAGAGAAGACCAATGAGAAAGTCCTAGGAGACAGATGTTCATAACTCTTTGGTATTGTTATCTTGCCTGCTAAGTGATTTGCCCAAGGTAACACAGCGAGTTTTTATCAACCATAAGATTGGGATGCAGGTCTGCTGACTCCTACTTCAGTGTTCATTTCACTACACCAGGCCGTGGGGTTGTTCTGTCCTGTCTATCTGGCATCCCCTGCCCCCCAAAAAAGCACATTAATGTATGTATAAACATGGACAAAAAAGTGTAATGGAAAAAAGGGTAGAATGGGAATCAGAAGTCTTGAATTCAAAACCTGTTTCTGCCACTAACTTATTCCAGGAGTTATGGCAAGTCAATTTCCCTCTTGGGGTCTCAGTTTCCTTCTCTGCAAAATGAAGGGTTGCACTTATTGATTTCTGAAGTCCTTTCCTTCTCTAACGTTCTATGAGTCTGTGATCACTGTGGTAGGAATAGTAATATAATACCCATTGGATTTTTAGGGACTAGTAAACAAGTATATTCCCCCATCCTAAAAGATCTTGCCCATTTAAAGATTCTAATAAGTTTCTAATAGGTCTTTAGTATCAAGAATTAAACTGGGACACACACAGACTCAATGAGATTTATTAGTTCTCCATTTCAGAGTCAACTGGGCTAATAAACAGGTGCAGAAATGTTATAGAATACATCCCTCCAAGCAATCTCTTTGATGAATTCAAACTGTCCTTCCTTTATGTATTTGTTTATTTGGTGTTAAGTGTAAATTTGTTTGTTGCTCTCCAGATGTTTGCACATCCATTAATTAGCATGTCCCTGTCAACATTTTTATGGATGTTTTTTTACCCAGTGAAAGGAAAGGCTGAACACCAGCTGGGAAGAAGTCAGGGAGAAAAAAAAAATACTTTTAAAGTGAAGGTTTCTAGGCTAAACAGGAAGCTGGGAGTGGGGGTGAGGGAAGAACAACGGTGAGACTGTGATTAGTTTCAGCTCATGCCCTTTTTTAAAGACTTTCCAACTTATACATAATCAATAAACACTTTAGCCAGAATATATCTCTAGGACTCAGGCAAGTCAGAAAAAAGTGGATGTAGGGTATAGTTTGCCTCCTAGTGTTTAAGTTAATCAAGGTATCATGGGCACTGACATCAACTCTATTTCCCCCTTAAACTTATCCTGGGTTAAGAGAAGAGAGGACGGAGCATGCTATTTACCTCCTGATAGAGATGTGATGGACTCAAGATGTAGAATGAGATACACATTTTGGACATGACTAATGCGGGAATTTGTTTTTCTTGACTATGCAAATTTATTGTTACAAGGTTCTGTCCCCTCTTCAATTTTAGATTATGGGAGGTAGGAAAGAGAGAAGACAAATATATGGTATTTAAATAAATATATATATTATATTATTATAATATAATGTTATAATATGCAAATTACATATGCATACATAATATTTAAATTATGCATAATATATATATTAAATATAGCACATATATAATTAACATTATAATGTATCAATTACATGTGTGTATATTTGAATTGTACATGTGTATACATACATACATACATACATACATACATATATACATATGATATTTAAAGAGGCTGCCTGGGGTGATGGTAGAATTCTAGCCTTGGAGTTAGAAGACTTGGGTTCAAGTTATGTCTCTAACATATATCTGTGTGACTCTGAGTAAGTTATTTAATTTACCCCAAGCAGCTTTCTAAGACTGCAAGTTATAAAGAAGCTGACCATTTGCATCAATGAAAAAGCTTTCATGTATGGGTGTTCCCTCACGAGTGAAATCATAGGCCTATATGGAAAAGTTGAGGTTTGTTAAAGTTAGTTAAGTGTGTGGTTTAAAAAAAGATTTTAAAAATCAAGGGAAAAAAGGAAGCCTTAGTTTCAAACTCAAAAGGAAAAGAAAAAAAAAACGAACTTCTGTGTATGTTCATAGGGAGGGGGATGTTAGGATGTGAGAGGATCGATGGAAGAAAGTTACTCCTGACTGATACCAAAATAAGCAGACATCACATATGTGTAGCATGGTATGACATAGATGTGATGTGACCTGACATGTGATGTGGCATGACATGAAAGAGGTGTGATATGACATTGTGATATACCAGATGTGATATGATATAAACATTATATACCATGAGCTGGGCAAGATGCATCATGACTGTGATGTGATATAGATGTGTCATAACATGACATAGGTTTGCTTTGGCATTGTAACATGGTATGATGTGAGCATGATGTGACATGACATACACATGATGCAGGATGGCATTGTACGACATGCCAGGCTGTGGTATGATGTAGATTGACATGGTGTGATGTAAGCACAATGTGTCATGGCAGGTATCACATAGGTGTGATGTGACTTGGCAGAATGATATAACATGACACAACATGATATTGTGTGACATAGGCATGATGTGGTTTGACATGATATGGCAGGCTGTTATGAGCAACATGTAAGTGTAACACAGCACGTGTATAACCATCCATAAAGATAGGAGAGGAGGGAGCTTCTTGTGAGCTGCCTCACACATGCTTAGCCTTTTCTAAAAATAGCTAGGCTGGTCCATATACAGGCTTTTCTCAAAGCTAGGTATCCATTCCAATCCTTTCCAGATTGGTTGAATCTTTGAGATATTTCTCTCCACTGACAGAGTATTAAAAAAGGCATGTCCTTTTCTATGTCACAATGAAACATTAGAAAAGAGAATCAATTTCTTCTCTGCCACAGGGTCCAACCTTAATCAATTGTCTCATAAATGTGTGTTTTTGGTGATGGGGGGAGGACTGGAATAAGAGAGTAGGGGTGAATCAGTATAAATAAAATTCACCATCAATACTGGAGAAATGTTTTCAAAGTATGTGCCCTGTGGATGTCAGGTGAATAGTATCCTCTTCAAATAGCATCCTTGTCAAATTTGCAAAAGACACAATAGTGGGAATGAAAACTAATGTGCTACATGATAGAGTTGGGATCTAAAAAAAAACCAAGAAACAAAAAACAAACAACTCCTGCCCAGAAAAGTGAGATATATCTAACAAGATGAAATTTAATAGAGATGAATGTGTACTTTCTACAGTGAATAATATCATGTTGATTTCATCAAGTCCCAGCACTTTACAGGACTTCAAGGAGTTCCATTCAAAGGAGATCAGGCTAATAATCGGTACAAGAAAAACTAAATGGATGAAAAATGCCTCATTGTCTAGATTAGGACACTAGGAATTCTCCACACCAATGGCAAACTAGATAATCAGTGAAAGTTGTATAGAAAACAATTTGGCATTCATGTAAGGAAATACTCAATTAGGGTTATCTCAAAGTAGAATGGAGTAATAAAAAGGGGACTCAGCTCTTCCATAGCAATGGACTTCAAGCAGAGAGTGCGTTACCACTTATTAGTGGTGTTGTAAAGAAGATTCTTTGTCATGTATGGGTTAGATTAGATGACCTCTGAACTTAATCAAATTCAGGGGAAGGAGGTGATTTTTTATTTTGTCAAGTTTTATGATTCTGTGATATATGGAAAGAACTGCATATACATTTTATTTCCAATTGGTTGGCCATCTGATCCTGGGTTAGGGACTGCCTGGCTTCTTCCTTAGCTCCAAGCACCTTTCTTCCTGTATATAAATAATAGATGGACATTGAGTTTCTCCTTAAAGAAAGACAGGGCTACACAGGTGTTAAAGTAGATAAGAACCAAGATAGAAAATTTGTTTATAGGGGATGAAGGAGAGAGAATGTACCTTATAGTTAGAATTCACCTCCCCCAAGTAGAAGCAAAGAAATGAAGTAGGATAGTATCTCCACCTGGCCTCAGCTCCTCCATGCTCTATATAACTGGGGAATACCATAGAAGGGGGCATTCTTTCACTTTCTTTCTTTTGAATCTTCCTTTGGTACCGAAGTGCTATGATTTCATGGTGATAAATGGAGAAGCTGCCTGAGAGACTAAAGTGAATGAATACAGTAATAAATGATTCCCTTAAGCCATGTGAAGAGGGAACACCAAATAAGTGCAAAAGGGCCCATAAAATTCTTTCAGAGATTTTGAGACAGGGAAACCCCAGTCTTGGCTGAAATGCCCATAAGTCTCTGTGCAGCTAACCACCTTGCCAGAAAAGCTCTTGCCACAGGATGGGGAGCAGCCCCACTGCTGCACCTCTGTGTCTACAAAGCCAATTATCTGAAAATGACGGGAAATGATTAGTCATGTTAATTAAAAATAATTTTCGCTCCCACTCCTAAAAAGGTCAGACTGTCAGCTGTATGGAAAATTGAGCCTTCATGCATTCTCGTTTGATTTTTTTATTCAAAGTCTAATTAGTCACAATTCGTTGTTAAAAGAGATAATCTTTTGATAATGTAGTCATTTTGATCATTTTGCCTGCATTATCATGGTGTCATTATCATTATTATTGTTGCAATGTGTTTTTTTCTCTCTCTCACCCTTCTCTGCTAATAAAATAAGGAGTTAGTCCTTAGTCAAGGACCACTGATAAGGAGCAAAAATCATGTGAGATGGTGGCAATAAATGAGAGAGAAAACTAAGTCTACTTCAGTACCCATCTCATGTTACTCTAAAGATGCTTGGGAGGAAAAAAATGGGGGAGATCATAGATCTTAGAACTAGAAGGGATGTTGGATTTCACTTAGTACAGTGATGTCGCACTCAGATAGAAATAGGGGCCATAAAACCATAATAAGAGGTCCTGTGGAACACATATTGATTTAGAAAACCGCACGTTTACATGTTTCTTTTTTATTAATACATCAACACATTCAGATCAGATAGAGGCTGCATTTTAATCTGGGTTGAGCCATACTCAGTCATGTAATGGACTGTTTGAAGCCAGTGGGCTGCATGTTTGACACCCCTCATCTAGTACATTCCTCCCATTTTATGAATGAGGAACTTGACTCTCAGAGAGAGGAAGAGACTTCTCCAAGGTCAGGTAATTGGTAACTGGAATATCTGGAAGTCAAATTCAGGCCCACTGACTCCATAGAAGTATAGCGTAAAGGATGCTTCATTTGACCAGTATGATAGACCATTTGTGATGAATTAGAAATTATTTCAAAAACTTATATGCTATTTATAGTTCTGGGAGAGATGATTACTCACTATTCTCATACACCATAGACAATAATGTAATTAAAGTCAATAAACTTTTGTTAAGGACCCACTCCTTTCATGGTAAGAAGCAGTATCACATAGTGGATAGAAATGCAGCCTCAGTCAGCAAGACTCAGATTCAAGTCCTACTAGATAGATAGATAGATTGATAGATAGATGAATGCATGGATGGATGGATGGATGGATAGATAGACAGACAGACAAACATATGTGTGTGGAGAGAGAGAGAGAGAGAGAGAGAGAGAGAGAGAGAGAGAGAGAGAGAGAGAGAGAGAAGGCGACAGAGACAGAAAGACAGACAGAGACAGAGTTAGTTAATGTGATTCTGGGCAATCTCCTAATCTCTCAGTGACCCAGGCGAAGGAAGGGAAGGAATATTTATTTATTAAGCATCTAGTAAGTGCTGGGTTCACCATGCTGAGTGTTTTAAAAATATTAATTCATTTGACCTTCACAACAACACTGAGAGGTAGATGCTATTATCATTACCATTTTACAGTTGAGGAAATTGAGGTAGGCAGAGGTTAAATGTCTTATCTAGGGTCACCCAGTTAAGAAGTGTCTAAGGCTGGATTTGAATTGATATATTCCTGACTGCAGGACCAGTATTCTATGAACTATGCCACCAGCTGTCCCTAAGTAGCCCAGATAGCCAAGGCATCATCAATCTGAGACTATAAGTGGCTAAAAAGTTGCTGATCTCTTTTGGTAGAGGTAGTCTCCTCACTGAAAGATTCCCTAACCAATGATATCTCAGGTCCCTATATCCAATCACCACCAACCCCCCAAAAAATAATAACCTTACAAGACTTACTATGTTTTGGAGGATCTGGGTGATGGGAATTGAAGAAGTAATAATTACAATTCTTCAGTTTTCATGGCGTTTTATCAGTATGGGGACTTTCTCCATTATCATAAGTCACATCTTCATGTCTTATGAAGTTTCATGAGTTTTTATGGTTCCTTCGGCCAAACACATGCATATTTATGTAGTGTAATTTTATATTAACACATACATTCATGCACATATGTCCATACATGCACATATATCCATACATGTGCATATATCCACGCACATATACATATAAAACATAGATTACATAGTTAAATAACTATGTTAAATGTACATAACATAGTTAAATGTACAACTATATGTACAGATTTGGATATTGTTGTAAGTGATATAGATAATACAGATAAAGATTTAGATATTGATGATATCAATATAGAATAAGATACATAGACAGATATGATATGGATATAGATATGGATTTTATATAGATGCTATAGATATACAGGTAGTTGATATGTAGATATATTTTGTTATAGTTGATATGTAGATATATAGATGTAGATGTGAATATAGATATAAATAAACATGAATATATCTGGGGAACAACCATCCTTCTTTTGGTGAGCCTATATCATCCAGATTGAGCTGGTTTTCAGATGATAGTTTGTCACCATGCCTAGACTTCAAGCCTTTCCCTATTTGCAAGAACAGCCAGAGCTTGCATTTCACTGGCATAGCCTTGAAGTGCCAATGGTCACTTTTACATCGAGGGACTAGCTATGTTGGGCCACTTTCATGAAGTGACCATAAATGACAAGCCTGGAACATTTTTACCAGCAACACTTTACACTTTATTGGTATCTTCTCCTATGTAGAATAACAAAAAAAAAAAAAATCCCTTTTATGTCAAATGTGGAACATGGGCCAGGAGGTCTCAGCAAAAACACCAGGCATTACCAAATAAAAGCCTAACATTTCAACATTCAATTTATGGTTCTCAGAGTCATCTGAGGGAATCTAGTGAATTTTACTTTGGGTTTGGATTTTGTTTTCCTATGCAACCTATTGCTCCAGTCTAAGACTTGAGAATGAGTGAAATGAGCGAAATTTTGCTTTTAAGGTACTGTAGTTATGTTTGATTGATGCTATGTGACCATCCCTAAGAAATCAAGCAAATGCACATATCTTTATTCTAAACTGAAAAAAAATGCATAAAAGAGAAATAAAAGAGCAAAGTTTTGATTCAATTCAGAAAACAATGTCTTAATGGTGCCCGTCGACACAAAAAGTCCATTCAATAATGCCAGTCAGATGAGAAACCACTTAGGAAAGCAGGCGTGTGGTGGATTAAAAAAGCTTTTTGTAGAATATAAAGGTCATTGAGGCAGCAAACTCCTTAAAGGAGAAGACAATGCATTTCACGCATGAGAGGCTAAGCCTGAGATAGGACATGTTGACCATAGGAATAGATAATCCAAATTGAGTGGAAATATACTCAGACATCATTTGCTGATTTAATGATATTTTTTAAAAAAAGATGCTTTCCCAGGAAATGGGCAAATTTGTAACTATCTTCCACTAGGGATATGCTTCCTTGGAATAAAATAATAGCTAGGCATTATATAACACTTTATGGTATGCAAAATTCCTTGCTTATGCTATCTTATTTGAACCTCATAAAAATCTTGTGAGGTAGGTTCTCTTATTTCTCATTTTGAGAGAGAAAGAAACTGATGTGGAGAGTGATTAAGTAACTTGCCTAGGGTAACACCCAATAATTGTTGGAGGTAGGATTCATACTCAGATCATCTTGCCTCCAAGCCCAATGCCCTATCCACTGCACCATGTAGGTGTGACCAATAGAATTTGAGAACAGCTGAGTTTCGCTGTAAGTATGGAATCATTACCCATTCTATATTGTTTCTTGTCTTGACAGGTGGATGGAACAACTAGGCTGCGGCCGGGGGAGGTGTTGCTTCCTGAACCATAGAGAAAGCATCACTCTTTTTCTCTTGCTAATGGGGTTTGTCAATTCTGGGCCAGGGACTCCTGGAGGACTTAACGTGACTGCCGCTTTGTGTCATGACCTCATTAACAGAGTGAAACAGAACAGATTGACAATGCTTATGTTAACTAATATGAATCTCTGAGCATAGCAGGAATTTAGGCAGACTAGTCCCTAGAAGTAAGCTGCTTATCTATTATTTCTGCTTTCTTAAGGTATACTTTGGTTCACTAAAGGGTCAAGTCCAAGTGCTCATGGTAATCACATAGGACAAGGAAAGGGATGAGAAGGGAAATATATCAAAAATCTAATTGCTGATGGAGATTCTTAGGGCCCACTTATTCTTGTATCTTTTTTTTTTTTTTTACTGAGAAGTCAACATAGAAGTTTTAATTCCAAAATGTTCCACATGTAATTTACATTATATCTAGAACCAAAGTAAATAGCTTCCAAACTACATTCCAAAGGCTGGGGAGAGTTCATTCAAATAATTCTCAGGTCACACAGGTCAAACCACAAATACAGCTGAATTTGTTAATGTTCGTGGAGAACCCTGAGTGTATCTGGACAAGCAAGCTGACTGTCCATATGTATAAAAATGGAGTAAAAGTCTCCGTGTCAAAAGCTGACCGTGTAGATCACTGCTGCTGAGAAATCTGATCTTGCTCTTCTCTGGATTTCAGCCCCAGAAGCTGTGTCTGTTCACCACGTTTTGGGGGCACTTTAGGTATAGTCAGATCGGGTCGGTAGTACCTGTGCACCACTTCTGCCCGCGCCAGCGTGGCCCCCATTTTGACTGCAACCATTTTCAAGTATGAAGGCCACGACACGCCCGCGGGCATGTCGAGCTGGAGTCTGGGACCTGCAAAGACAACGGACAGTAACTAAGGTGCAAGCTGGGCAGCAGCTCCGCAATGGGGGGTCTGGCTATGCATCTACTTTTCATCGACTGATCAGTTAAGAACCAGGCATTAAGAGCCTACTAGATGTTAAGCCCAGTGCTAAGCAACGGATGCTTGCTCGAAAGACCCGGCTTTTGGAATGCAGCTCCGGGGGGGGGATGGGGGGGAGAGACCCCTGGAAGGTCAAGGTCGGCCCAGTGCGGAGCCTTCCGGGGCCTGGCTGTCTGCCCACGTGCTCTAGTTTAGACCCGCAACTCGCAAGCAGAACCTCGAGACTAGCTGCAGCCCAAGCTGGAGCCTGGGCAGAGGCGCGCGCACCCCAGGGAATCCCTGGGTGCAGCCTTGTATCTTTTTTTATAATAAAATTCAATCCATCCAGTTCAATTCAATAAGAACTTATCAAGTATCTATTACATTCAAGGCATTGATTGTGCTTGGCCCTGGAAATACAATGACAAAAAAAAATGGAAAAAAAAAAGGTTCTTCACCACAAGAAGTTTTCATTCTACTTAGGGACATACACATAAGTGGACACAAGAAAAGTTGAGGAGGAAGAGATGGTAACAGCCAGGGTCATTTAGAGAGGTTTGTCACAGGAGGTACCACCTGAGCTGAGCCCTAAAGGAAGTAAGAGAGATTGAAAATTGATTGGATTTTAGGGGGAGGGTGAAAGAGTGAGGAGTTGAGGGCAACACCTAGGTTTTGAGCCTGAGTGACTGGGAGGATGGTGGTATACTTCCTGCTTGGCTACAACAGAGTTGAGAGGCAGAGAATTCCATAAACCTCTAATGATGATGGAGGCTTTGGGCCATTATCATTCTTCACCTGGACTTCTGTAATATGGAAAAAGTCTGCTATTGCTTTTGGCTCTATTGTCTGTATTTTTCCTGTTTTTAGACAAATGAGTATTAAAGACAATTATCACCAGGTAAGCTTCAAAAGGTTAGAATGGTTAGCCACCAGAGATCTAAGAGCCAAACCATGTTGTATTTTTCAGACAGCTAGCTAAGAAACAAGGCTCCCAAGAATGACTTTTTTGGGTCTAGCCCAGAGGTAATTGAGTCAAGGACTCACTCAGTCCCTCTGCTATTTTGTGAAGTGAACTTAGTAGCACAATGCTATAGAAACAGATTTATGTTGTTAAATTTGAGTTTAAGCTAATACAGCTTTAAATTGTTAAATACTCCCCAGAAACCAAGGTTGTATAAGGGGAGTATGGTTCAGGTACCAGGGAGAAATTTATATAATTGTATTCTTGCTATATCTTTGCATTAAATATCACTTTGTAAAAGCTAATTAATGCTTATGTTGTTTAAAGAGAACTAAGGCACTAAACACTAGAAGTTAAAAGAGTGGGGGAAACACCAGAGCGAGGGCTCAAACCCATAGAATACTAAAAGAATCACCCTACACCTTTGGAGAAACCCTGTAACCCTGACAGAGAGATGTAATCAACTTGGTTCTTGGAACCTGACCAGTTGGTGCGTGCATTTTGGTTGAGGGATTAATAAAGAATATTGTTTCATAAGCATGAGAGGAAGCTTGTACAAAGGCCTGAAGGCCAGGGATGCCAAGATTTGGGATCAACAAGTAAGCCAGTGGGATCAGAATACAGAATATATGAAGGGGGGATTAATGTAGAATGTCAGGAGAGCTAAGGTGGAGCAAGACTGTGCAGGGTATTAAATCCCAAGCTGAGGAGGGTGTCTTTTAGCAAAGAGGCATTAGGGAGTCACTGAAGATTTTGGAACAGGGGAATAATGTGGTTATACCTGCACTTTAGGAAGATTGATTTGGCAACTGGGTGGAGGATGGATTCAAAAGTGGAATGACCAGAAGCCACGTAACCAATATAATGGCCTCTCACTTGTAACAGATGAGCAAGTGTCCTGGATTCTTGTCAAACTGGACTACTAATCGTTTCATGAACTCAGTATGAAATTTCTTACCTCCTTGAATTCACATAATCCATCCACAATGCCAAGAATGAACTCTTTCTTCATCTCTTCCTTTCATATTCCTTATTTTCCTCTAAGATTCAGATTAGGTGTTACTTCTCCTTATAACCTCTCTTGATCCCATCCCCCCCACCAAAATCTTAGTGATAATAGAATACTTTGTTTTATCTCTCATACCACTCCCTTTGTGCCTTGTCTTATGCAGTATGTCCTAAAAGTCTTAGTGTAGTTTGAAGGTTTAGTAACCAAATTTTATTTAGCAATGGTTCTGAATCTGGGCAATCAAAAGACTCCAAGAAACGTATATGGAAATAAGATGGATATGAAAGTAAGATGAATTAGTGTATTCCCTTTCCTTACCCATTTTGTGGTAATATTTGCTTTGGTGGAGGAAATTATCCCCTAGAGGAAACAAAGCACTTGAAGGTCTTATTTATTTTATACCAATCAACCACACATTATTTGAATGTCTACAAAGTTATCTCAGAACCATGCTATTCTCTGAGGAACAGAGAACTACTGAAAGTTCTTATAACTAAGGTACTTTTAATGTATCTAATATATCTAATGACATGTAACTTATATAAATGAAATATTTAGCAAACAATGTGGCTAAATTAAATGCAATTAAGGACTAAATTAGAACATAAGTGTGATAAGACTTCAGAGAGGAAAGCTGTAATATAGAATTTGGGAAGGTCGCATGAAAAGGCAGAATTTAAAATTATATAGAAGATTGGATAGGATTCAGTTAGATAAAGAATCAGGGGGCAGCATTCTAGAAAATGAAAAAAAAATGAATTCCACTTGCTTGAAATACTGACTCTCCCTACATATCAGTCATTGAACCATAGAATCATAGAAGTTAGGACTGAAAGAAAGGGACCTTAGAGATCCTGAATTACAAGTTGAAATAATTATGGAAAGTTTTGAGAATAGCAAAGAGGAAGACCCAACTGAAATGTAGAACTTATGTTGGTGAGTAATGAGAATGAGCTCCTAAGTCTGGAATCCAAGGCCATCTCCTATTTGGCCCCTACTAACTTCTCCAAATTTCTCTTACACCATTCTCCTACATGAAGTCTTTGTTCCAGATGATCTTTATTTGTTGTAAATAAATATTCCTGCTGCTATCCCTTGGCTCATTCTATTCCTGGAAATCTTTCCCTGGTTTTCTAGGATACTAAACACCCTTCAAGGCCAAATTCAAGTTTTATTTTATATCTATAGATTTGTTATATGTGTTTTATATGTAGATATAGATATATAATATGTGTACATATACACTTTGATATGTATATACGCATATAAGCCTATGTGGATGTATACATATATATGAATATATGTGTATAATCATTTATATACATATATATGTATATATCCATTAAATACCTGGTAATCTTTTATTATATACATAATCTTTCTGAGCTTAGTTTCATTTATAAAATTAAAGAGATGGACTAACCAGGCTCTAAGTTTGAAAGAACAGAGACAAAGATGATCCTTAGCTCTGATTTTCTGTGATTCCATAATTCTGTGTTCTCTGTCTGTTTAACTAGATTACTAGGACAGGAAGAGCATAACGTGGGGACAGAATTTTCTCCATGGAGGCTAACCATTAGAATTCAGACTTCATTCACTTGACAACAAGGTAGTCTTCATAGGTACCTGAGGAGGAGAACAACAAGTTGAAAATAGTATTTCAGGAATATTAATATGGAAGCCAGACTAACTATCATTTCACTATGATAAATTGGAGATGGAAAAGAGTGAGGGTGCAGGATAGTGAAAAGGGAGCTGTACTTGTAATCAAGGGACTTAGATTTAAAACCTTGCTTTGATATTTACTAGTTGTGAAACTAGGAGCAAATCAATTCATCTCTCTGAAACCTCAGTTTCTTTATCTAAAAAGGAGGTTAATAATGTTACATTACCTATCATGTAAGGTTGTTATGAAGAAATATTTTGGAAGCCTTAAAATGCTATATAAATGGGAGTTTATATACATGTATGTGTGTATACATACACTATATATGTAAATATGTTATATATCATGTATGTATTATTGTTTGTATGTATGTATATTAGATATTGTAGGTCTATACATATATTTACATATATATATATAAAATCTAGCATAGTGCTCTATGCATTGTAGGGGTTTAATAAATGTTTACTGAATAAATTAATGAAGAAGACTACATTTGAGGCCATTTCAGTATTCCAGATATAAAGTGATAATGTCCTGAACTAACTTCATATATTTAGATCTGCAAGAAACCTCAGATAGCAGCTAGACCAAGTCTTGAATTTTACAGAGACCCAGAAAAGTTAAGAGACTTGACCAAGGTCACCTAACTAGTAAGTGCCAACCAAGGGATTTCAATTCAAGTTGTTTGATTTCATTCCAACTTTCCTATATATTCCACTAACTTGCAATGGTAAGAATAAAAAGGGCACAACAATACATTAGGTATGAAGAAAGAATAAATAGGGTTTGATGATGCAATGTATGTGGGAGTTGAAGGAGAGAGATGGGTACAAGTTAATCCTAAAATTTAGACTTGAGTTTCTTAAATCGGAGTCTGAGAATATATTTCAAGGGGTTAGTGAACATGACTGAAAGACAAAATTGTATCTTCATTTTCACTAAACTTTGACTTCTTTTGCAATCTTATTTTTTAATATACATTTAAAACTTATTTTGATAAGGGGCCTTAGGCTTCACACTACCCAATGGGTCAAACAACATAAGAGATGAACAATCCTGAGCATGTATGACTAGGAAAATGGTATTGCAAACAAAAAGTGAATTGGAGGTAGAGTGAGACAATGTTGTTGAATGGTCTATGGCCATACCACTCTGAACATACCAATCTTGTCTGATTTTGGAAGCTAAGCAGGGTTGGGACAGATTAGTATTTGGATGGGAGACCACATAGGAATACAGGGTACTATAGGCTTTGAGGATTTACTTAGCACAGTGGATAGAGGATGGGGCCTGGAGTTAAGATAGAGTCAAGATCCAGCCTCAGACACTTACTGGTTATGTGACCCTAGACAAATTTGCCTCAGTTTCATCATCTGTAAAATGAGCTAGAGAAGGAAATGGCAAACCCCTCTGGTATTTTTTCCAAGAAAACCTCAAGTGGGGTCACCAAGAGTCAGACATGAAACTACTGAAAAACAACTAGTCCAAAAGTGAAAAAAAAAACAACAAAACAATCAGTCAGACAAGTAGGTTTGGGGAGATCTCTAACAAACATAATGACAAATTTTATGTTGTTTTTTTCTTTTATAAATACTATGATATGCTGTTGTTTGAAATAAGTATCAACTAACAGTTTTATTGCTGTGTTAGTACAGCCTAAAAATGCTTTGTTTCTGGTCTTGATTCTTTTATTTTATGTCTAAAAGAATTACAGTGAGTCATAGCCTAGACTGCTGCTATTTTATCTATGGCCCTTTATTGTCAGCCTTGTGACTTTAACAACTTTGGGTTCATTGAGAACGTATGTCCTTTCACACTAGGTGCTCTATAAGGTATTAGCCCTAAGAACTGGGGAGAACTCTTCCTCTTACACTTGTCCCTGAAGGGTGCTAAAAAGTAGGCATAACCCCCAAATGCAAGAAATTAAAAATAGGAATGGGAGGACAGAAATTAGGTAATAAAAATATATATGTAAAATAATAAAAACATCTGTGAACAGGCCAGTTGTTCCTTATTCTTCTATTCAACTTGTGTGTTCTTTTGCCAATACACAAGGAGGATTCCTCCATGGGAATCTCATCCTAGAAAGTTGTTTTTCATCCAAGATGTGAAGTCATGTATTTCACCAGTTCAACAAGAGTAGAGCTAAGCAACACTTCTTTAGCAACAGGTTTCTTTTAGCCATCTGAGCACCTACAAATGATAAGATTGAGTGTCTGGCCTCAAGCTGGCCTGTCTCCATCTTAATAAAAATCTGTTTGCAACCCTCTCCGAAACATTGGTTTCAAAATTAGGCCACAAATATTTCCAGGAACTGATTTCCCACTTGAGGACCAAAATACATTTGAGAGAGAGAGAGAGACAGAGACAGAGAGAGAGAGAGAGACAGAGACAGAGACAGAGACAGAGACAGAGAGAGACAGAGAGAGAGAGAGAGACAGAGAGAGAGAAAGAGAATTAACTCTAAATAATAATTTCCTATCAACTGTTTTGATTTCTACAGGAATCAGGAAATGTAGTGGTCCAGAAAGGAGAAAGGAACCCAACTTTTTAAAATTCACTGAAAGAGATTTGGGCTTTTTGAATCATCTGTCTCTCCAGGTCAGATTTTAATATCCCAAGCTCTCAATTGCTCCCTTGGTCTGCCACTCTCGGTGCTTTTCTTCAATCTTCTCCAGTCTACCTAGATGAAACACTATCATCTTTCCTTTTTTCAAAGCTGAGCTCTTATTCCTGTTGTAAAAAAAAAAATGCATTGGCACTCCTTTCCCAAATTTGAACTACATTAACAAGACAAAACAAAAGGATCTCTGAGAGACAATAAATGACCAAAGGCGGCTAAATTTTTTGTCCTAGTGTTCTCTGTTTGAAGAGTTCCATGAGGATCTTGTTTATAATCCCATTGAAAATAAAGTGTTCCAAAATAAAAGCTGTTTGGTCTTTTCAAGCTAACACCCCTTTGTTCATGGCACATTAATGGAGCAATTTTTAAATAATGACTTATTTTTTTTTCTTTGTGAAAGATGCTTTTTGCCATCAGAAGCGGGTGCTTTATTTTCTCGGCTGGCACTCAGATTCATTAGTACTAGTTGCATCCAAGTTGTAGAGGTTTATTTGTTCAGCTGGAAATGGGACATTAACATTTTAAGAGGATGATGCATAAGCTTTTAGAGATAATATTCTCCCTGCCCTATTCTGTTGATGCTCTCTTAGAAATTGCAAAATGCAGCAGTTTCTCCTTTGGAAGTGATGAGTTTATAATAAACAGTTTATCACCAAGGGCATAATTTTCTCTCATTCCCCCCCTTTTTCAAAAATAGAAAATTTTGGTAATGAATGGGAGGTTTTAGAAATCGAGAGACACAGAGCACTAATCAGAACCAGAGCAACTGGGGAAGTGTAAGCAATCATCTCCATTTCTTACTAATAGAACTGCCCAGTATTGAACACCAGCAGCCCTGAGACCCTGTCCAAGGCCTCTATTTGACTCTTTCATAACATTTCTAAGACACCTGATGCCCTGGTCTCCAAATAGAATAACTCAGCCAAAGTTCATTGGCTCATTTGGAATTTGAAACGACCTCAAAGAAAAAGAAAACTTAGGCATCAATTAGTACAATCCTTGCTGAAAGTATGAATACTCTCTAAAGAGGGTCAACTATTGACCAAGATTTGTTCTACAAGTATTTCCACTTAAACCTTCATAGCCAGTGTCTACTCTCTATGGAGTCCCATAGAAAGAAAGAGTCCGGAAAGTTTTTTGGTTGTCCAAATGAAGATGAGAAGAAAAAGGTGAAGTTAATTTCTGTTTCATTAACCTTTGTCCTTTTCTGTAACTTCTATCCTTGAGAATCTGTCTTAAACTAACTTAAACCCCACAAGTAAGATGTACCATTACCTATTTGTGTAGTACAATAAAATATTGAAGAATGACATGGAATCTTATAAAGATCATTTAATGGAGCAGTTGATCTATGACTGACTTCAGAGCCAGGAAGACTGATTTTCAAATTCTGCCTCTGACATACACTGGTTATAATAACCTGGGCAGGACACTAAACACTGTCTCTGGGTCAGTAGAAGCAAATTCCTTCCTAGTAGCATATTGACTTAGAAAACTACATATTAGTATTATCTGTGTTGTATTCTATTTTTATTTATTTTGTTAAACATTTCCCAATTACATTTTAGTATGGTTTGGGCTGCAATCTGCTGACCAAGAGTTTGATACTTATGCTCTATGCAACTCTAATTTTCAAAGAAGAGGCTTCCTTATATTGCTGGAGAGAGTTTCCTAAACCAATCATCCTTAATACCAATGAAGTCACAAGTCTGTTATATATCCTTTCCCACAGAATGCCAGAGCTGGAAAGGACTATGGAGACCCTCTGTTTCAGCCCCTTGTGGATCATCACTTACGTGAATAATCATGAAAGACACACTGAAGCCACATTGGTAGTTGTTAGTGATATAGCTGAATATTAAACGTCCTCTGAGGCGGACATTTGTTTTCTTGCTGTTGTTGTTGGTCCTTTGTTTTCAAAGAGGACCAATGATATCACTGGATGATGTCTTGACTTGTGCATGAATTAGATTTAAGTAGGCAGAGTTGTGCAGTCATCAGCCTCACTTTCTTTCCCTGTGTCATCAAAATCCAGTGGCAGGATAAAAGTCAAGACAACCGGCGATGGCCCAGAGCACAGTGGAGGACCTTGGCATCTTTGATGTCTAATCAAGTTCTAAACACTCCACAACGGCAACTCTTTCAGCCTTTTCATAGCCATTGGCACAAATTACTCTCATCCACCCATTCCACAGGGGGAAGTCTTCACATTCTTGGTGTAGATATCCCCCTAACTCACCAATGGGTTTGAGGCCTATCCAATACCCTGAACCTCATTTAGTCAGTCTACTGAGACAGATTTACCAGGGTGTAGCTTCTTGGAGTCATAGGTGAGAGTTGAGTGAATGGGGTCTACATGAAAGATAGATAAGTAGCCCTGAAAAGGGCTCAGCAAGCCCTCACACCAGAGTGGCTAGTCCTCCTGAACACCCCATACACTCCATATGCATCTAGGATCACTGGAAAGAAAAGGAGAAGCAGCGGTGGAAAGACTTTCACTAAGACTTCATTCTTTATCTCCTTTGAAAAGTGGAAACTGACCTAATTAACTAGAAGCTTATTATGCTCCCTGGATAGAATGGAAAGATGTCATAAATTTATAATTCTTGAACCTACATCTCCACAAGATCAAAACAGGATTTAAAAGAAAAAAAGAATCTTATACAAAGTTAGTCTATAATTGTAATAAAAGATTCATGGAGAATACAAGCTAAAGAATGTCCCAGTAAGGGGACCCTGAGGGCATCTGGGTAGTGTGGGGCAGCTGGGTTGCACAGTGGATAGAGCACTGAGCCTGGAGTCAGGAAGACCTGACTTCAAATCAGACTTCAAACACTTATTACCTGTGTGACCCTGGGCAAATCATTTAACCCTTTTTTGCCTCAGTTTCCTCATCTATAAAATGAGCTGGAAAAAGAAATGGCAAACTACTCCAGTATCTTTGCCAATAAAACCTCAAATGGGGTCATGAAGAATCAGACATGACAGAAATGACTCAGCAACATCTCTTTTTCACAATAAGTTCTTCTGCACAGTCCAGTTTAAACCATTTATTAAGTACCTACTACATGCAAAGTACTGGGATGTGAAGATAAAATTAAAACAACTACTTCCCATGGTGATTTTATGTTCTACTTAGGGGCAGGGAAATGAATGAATAGAGCATGTTTACATATTAGTAAATATGAGATAATTTGAGGAGGAAGATAGTGCTAAAAAAACTCTTCTATGATGATCTTTAATGCTTTTAGAGGAAAAATATATTTGCAAGACCAAGTTGTATCACTTTGTTCTGTTAAATGTCAAACACATGAAAAAGCAAGGAGTATCAATGATTTCTATGTATTGTACAATTAGGTTTCTATGTAGGCAAAAGTGTGTTGTTGAATGTTTAACAACTGATTCTCCAAAAAGAAAAGAAGAAGTATGTTGGACACACTTTTAAGTTTTATATGCACTGTTAACATTTTTACCTTCATTTTCTTAAGTCTAAACAATAAATGAAATGATAAATCAAGTACCAATTTATAGCATTTAATGCTTGCACTGAAAATTTAATTATCAATTCCCATGAGCCCATACAAAGCCAGGTTCAGCATACCACTATATGTATATATATAACATACATATATACATAGCTCATAAGAGTTGATTGTTTAATTATATGTACATATGATATAAAATTAGATATATATTATATAATGTACAAATATAATATGTATATATCTGTCTCTATCTGTTTGAAGATTTTACCTTTTTCACCCTGGTTATTTCTAGTGTGTGAAGTCATAGACTAGCACAGTCTCTAAGTAATTGAAATTGAGGATTGCCCAAAGGGCAACAGAGGGATCTGTGGTAGGTATGATAAAGCTGTCACACATTACAAGTGAGGAATTATAAAGGACAAGAAGCATAAAATGTCACAAAGAATCATTTAAAGTGGGAGGGGGCAGGGAGACATAATAGACAGATAGTATGTATGCTCCATTAATATCTATATAATCTCAAGAGTTCAAGGGGAAAACCTTCAACCTGTCATCAACCCTGTGTGACAGATTAATAGGAAGAGCTTGATAGGAATTGTTCATGGAGGTGCTCTGCTTAACAACTGAGTACCTGAAAACACTCCCCATGCTTTTAACTTCGATCTTTATTACTAACATTTTCTCCATAATTTTTTAAAGTCTAGAGTAACAATCAACAAAACAATACATCAAGCCCTGATTTGTAGGATTTCCTGATTTCTGAGGCATACATGTTCACACTGAAAATGTAGCAGTATGTTCTTCTGAGCCTATTGCCACGTTTTCAGCCTGGCACCTGTACACTGCTGGTTGTATGGTAATAGATTTGTTGCACCCACACTGATGCAGTCACAGGTAGATTGAAGGACTGAAGTGTGCTTAATAAAGTTACATGCTAATTTTCAAAGAATTACCTTTGAGAGAAAGAGTTGGGTACAAACCACACTTACCAAAGCTAATTTCACAAGACTCTTAAAATATGTATAAGAGAAGCAAAAGGCCATGAGCAAAGCATCTCTAAAGGTTTTGGTTGTGAATACCAGGATAGAACTCCAAAGGATAGGAGTCTTCCTACCACACATTAATTAGACAATGACATGAAATTGGCAAAAGTTAAATTATTTGCTCCAGGTCATATTTTCAATAAGGGGAGCATCCTAAATTAAATCTTAGACTTTTTTGAGTCCTACTCCAGGATTCTTTTCATAACACGACACTATCTTTTCTATATATCATGCAGGCATGAGTACCTGAGATTGCAGATACTTTAGGCTGATGGTAAACAATCTAATCCCATGTTTAACTATTCAAAGAGCTTTGGCATCTATTAACCCAGTTATCATCAGAGCAATCCATTATGGCATTGTAATCTGCATTTGATATGTAGGCTTACTGAGGCAAAGATGTTAAGTGACTTTCCCATAGTTACACATGTAGCATGTGACAGACCTGGGACTCCAAACTAGGTCTCCTGGTGGCACACCCAGGGAGCTTTAGAAAACAAATTCATTGTCCTTGCTTGTCACAAAATGCCTGTCAAATTTAATTGAGTTCTGAAAAAGACATTTTTGATTGTAGTGAAAGGAAAACAGCAGGAAAATCAGTATGCATGGAATATCAGGCTTTGAATGTTCACCTGCTAAAGTACCTGCATGTGAAGGTGGAAAGATGTCCTTATGTGGGGTTGGAATATGCCATGAGTCATTCCTCCGGATACCCCTCCATTTCTGAATTCTTGTCTTCTTATGCCAGTCCAACAACTCTTTTCTTTTGATATTTTTGTGTATTAATATTCATTTAATGAGAGAAAAGATTGTGGGGGTGTTTGAAGGCAATTTATGGATAGAGATGGAGAAGTAAATTTGCAGACACTTTCAGGCAAGTCATCTGAGGACTTAATTGAGAACTTTGGCACTAAGAACTCTTGTTTAGCTAAGGAAGGTTTTCAGGGTGTGTTAATTATCCCTCTGGGAATTCATTCTCTGTCACTCCTCTTTCTTCCTCCTCTGGCAGTGCTCTCCATCCACTCTCCCATTTACAGCACGACAACATTACTGGGCTGGCATGTCTGCTTGCCATCTACCTATCCATCTACCTCCGGTTTTCTAGAGGGTCTAGTACCAAGAATGTGGAGGCACTTGGACAGCAGTATAAAATTAGCATGAAAGGCAAACGTGTGACTTTCTTGGATTCACCTCTTTGCACCCCTAGTAGGGAACTGGAGAGAACAGAGGAGGAGATAAATCACAAGATGGGTTTTGCAATTTCTTCTGATCATTTTAACTGGAGTTATAAAGGCAGGAAAATTCACTCCCTCAGCTACTTGTGATGAAGATGGCCCCACACAGAAGGTCTTTTCACATCTCTCTTCTGTTAGAATTTTCATCCTGACAGCCCAAGTTTCTCCAACTGATAGCACACCCTTAATCAATCTGACTGAAGCTGATTAAACCAACTACAACTAATTATTTTGTTTTAATGTAGCTATAACTTAAATAATGGTTAGAGTACTGCACTCAAAGTCAGGAAGATCTGAATTCTAATCCTGCCTTGGTTACTTACTAGTTCTTTGATTCTGGTGAAGTTCTTTAACCTTTCTGCCTCACTTTCTTCACCTGTAATACGGGGAGCTAAAATCCTTTAAGCCTCTATAGATACTTCTAGCTCTAAATCTATTTCACATACACAAATACATGCACCCTCCCACACGTATAGCTATCTATATATCTGTACATATGTATGTGTATATGTATATATGTGTGTATATTTTTTTTCTTGACTTCATACGCTTGTCAGTTTTGCTTTTTCCTGGCATCCCTCCTCCGTAGTTCGTTTTCGATACAACACTTTGCATCTGTTTACAATGCAAACATTCTTTTCCTACAATATTAGGAAATCTTGGGTTATAGACAACATATGAAGCATGGCCCTGAGGTCCTGGTAAATCAGTCAATAGAGAAGAACAATAAATCTTTTTTTTTTTTTGGCGGGGGGGGGTTCTTCTTGTTGTTGTTGTTGAGGTTTTTTTTTTTTGTCTTTGTTGTTGGTTGTTGTTGTTGTTGTTGTTTTTGTTTTGGCAATCTGGTTAAATCACTTGCCCAGGGTCACACAGCTAGTGTCTGATGTCGGGTTTGAACTCAGGTCCTTCTGACTCCACTGCGCCACCTAGCTGCCCCAAGAACAATAAATCTTAAAAGACCCCCAAACTGCATTATCTTTAAAAAGGAAAAAAAAAAATGACACATATTAAACGCTCAGATCTTTCCTTAGTATGCCAACAAACCTATGAGAATAGTTAAGCAGTCTCAGTATGCAATTTAGCTTGGTTTTGCTGAAATGATTAGGCACATGGAGTAAACTCCGTCTCTTTATTCCTCCTCAGTTGACCAGCTTATTATCTTGCACATAAATTGTATATTCTCATACATGGGCATGTTGTCTCCCACATTAAAATGTAAACTCTTTCAGAGCAAGGACAAATTCACTTTTGTTTCTGTATCTCTAGTACCTAGTTCCAAAAATATAGTAGGCATTTAATTCTTGTTGGTTGATTTAATCCTTTTCTATTTGGAGCTCAGACCTCCTCTTTGGTTCTAGATTGCAATGGCTCCCTCTGTAATCACCTAATCTCTGATGTGGTGAATGTTCCCCAGCACCTATTTGTTAATAAGTCAATTAAATAAATATTTAGTAGTAACCTTCTTACGTAAGGCACTGCAGAGCATACAAATATAAAGAAGATAAGGTCGTTTTTCCTAAGGAGCTACCAATCTAGAAAGAGAAATGCTGTATGTGTGTGCATGTATGTATGTGTGTGTGTATATACACACAGTTTTACATATACAGTATATAAATAGATACAGGTAGATATATTGTTAGAATACAAAGTAAAGTGTAAATGTATATGGAAACTTCAAACAAAGTATTATATGGATCTCACGGGGGAATAATTATTTTTGGTGGCAGTATTGGAGTTGACTTTATGGAGTCAGTGACATTGGATTCAGGATTTGAAATCATTTTTCATCTCTGCGTTTCATTCTTAGTGCCCTTTCTCTGAGTCCTGATAGACATTGCAAAGTGAAGGCTTTTTCTGTCTGAGTTCTGTAGATGCTATTCTTCAAGAACAGGTGAACATAATTCAATTCAATAAGAATTTCTCAAATATGTACTCTATTTAAAAGTGTGGATAAAAAAAGAAAAAGAAAACTTGCCCTCAAGGAGCTTCCATTCTGCTACCGGAGAATAATGCCTCTTAGAATAATAAATAGAAAATACACAGAAAGTAAATATTGGGCAATTTGAGGAAGGAGAGAGCAATAATAGTGAGGTGTAGGTAGGAATCAGGAAAGGCTCAATATGGGAGCTGGCATGTGATGTGAATCTTGAACTAAGCTACGTTTTCCAAAAAGTAGAAGGGTAGAGGAGGAATATTCCAGGCCTGGTGGGCAGTGCATACAAAGAAATGGTTTATAAATGATAGTATCATAGATTTTGAGTTGGATAAAATTGTAGCATTTTTGAGTCCTACCCCCACATTTACAGATGAGGAAACTGAAGCCCCAGAAAGGTTAAGTGCAGGGGTGAGGAACCTGCAACTTCAAGGCCACACGTGGCCCTCTAGGAGTTCAAGTGCAGCTGAATCCAGACTTCACAGAACAAATCCCCATAATAAAAGAATTTGTTCTGTAAAACTTGGACTCAGTAAAAAGGCTGCACTAAAGGACCCAGAAGGCCACATATGACCTTGAGGCTGCAGGTTCCCCATCACTGATTAAGTATATCACTTAAAGGATCACTAGCAGTGTGATCCTTGCTCAGGGTCGCACCATCACTTAGTGTCTAAGGCCTCATTAGGTTCTATGTCTTAACTCTGAGCTTGGCACTGTATCCCCTTTCATTGAGATGGGAGGTACAATATCCTTTATACAGATCAGCAAGTAACCCGTTTTGGTGGAACATATAAGATGTAAGGGGAAACAATGTGAAATCAGTCTAAAAAATAGCTCTAAATGCCAGAGAGGAGTGTTCATTTTCTCTTAGAAGGAACAGGGTACCATGTAAGCTTCTTGAGCTTGGGATTGACCTGGTCAGACCTGCTCTTTTGTAGTATCAATGTGACTTCTGTATGGAGGATGCAAGAGATTAAAGAAAGGAAGACAAATTAGTGGGTTACTACAATAGTCCAAACAAGTAGTAATGAGGGACTGAAATGAGGCAATAGGCAGCTGGGTAAGGAGAGAAAAGAGAATATAGAACAGAGATTACACTTCAGGCAATTACCCAAAATGCCCAGTGGGGTAATGACCTGCTGATCTCCAACTCACAGAAATCACTGAAAATTAATCTTCCTTTCTTGGGCACACAGTAAATATGACTGATCTCTCACTCTCAAGGGTATTCTTATAGCTATTCCCTATTGCCTTCCTTCCAATTTTAAACAATCTATGATGGTTTTCCTCCTCCCCAGATTCTCTCAATATTCTTTACTTCCCCTGCCTATACTTCATAATTATTCACAATTAAAAAGTATCATGATATTTTAGTAGAGTGAGGCAGCGATGCCACAATAGTTAGAACTGCTCTGGGAGTTCTCTCTGGGAGTCAGGAAGTTATGATTCTGGGGAGAAAGAAGATGTTAAAGACTCTCAGAGTCAAGAACTCCTAGGTTCAATCCTAGTACACATTGGCTGTGTGACCCAGGAGAAGTCACAGAACTTCTCAGGTCCCTAAGCAACTTTCTAAGAATGCTAGTTGCAGAGCAGGCACCAATATGCCTACACAGATGTTTCCTCATTCAGATTTCCCCAAATCAAAGAAACCACATGACCACTCGATATGAAACAAAAATGGTGTAGAAGTAGTAATAGTAAGAATCTAGGTTTCAGAACCAAGAGACCTAGGTTGGTCACACAGTTCCATCACATATTGGTTGTGTGTGACTTTAGTCAAGTATCTTAGCCTCATTTTCCTCAGCCTTAAAATGGGGATGATAATACCTCTCACATTCTTACCTCACAGGACTCTTATGAAGATTAAATATATGTAAAATGTATTAGTGCATATAAAGCATTTTATAAAAATCAAAGTACCATATATGTCAGCTATCATTATCATATTAATAACAATTATTGTTGGCATTCACAAATTCAAGTTTTAGACGTAAGCATACTATGAAAAAAATTCTCATTTAGGAAAAAAAACTAGTCAGTCTTAAAACTACATTTAAATCATCATCATTGTCATCATCATCATGGACATTGCAATCATCAAAACAACTGATAATTATATAGCAACTTAGGTCTTACAAAGTGTTTTCTTCACAACAGCATTGTCAAGTAGGGATCATAAATATTAGTGTCATCCTTTATCTGAGACATGAGGAAAATGAAGTATCTAGAAATTAAATAACTCATTCAAGTTTGCCAAGCTAATAAGGGACTAAATAAAGATTAAAATCCAGATCTTCTAACTCCAGATTCAGTGTTCTTTATGCTAATCCTTGTAGCTTATCTGATGGGTCCTGCTCCAAATGAATAAGATACCAATGCATTTTTGAAATCTATCAAGTACTTATTAAGTACCTGCTCTTTACTGGTCGTAGTGCTAAGTGTTGGGGATACAAACACTCCTTCCCCTCAAGGAACTTATACAGTAATTGGAGAAACAAAATGTACATTTAGAAGTAAATGTAATAAATATATATAATATATCTATTTATAAATAAATATAAACATATAAAGATATACATGTGTGTATATATGTGTGTATGTATATCTGCACACACATAGATAATACACACATACATGCATACATATATACATTTATATAATATATAATTAATACAAGGGAGATTGGAGAGAGTTCATTAGCAACTAGAAAAATCAATAAAAGTTTCATTGGAAGACGGGGCTTAAGCTGAGTCTTGAAAGAAACCAAGAACTGTGAAAAGTAAAGGTGTGGAGAGAGTATTACAGGCATAGGATACCAATGCAAACACATGGAGATGGGAGATGGAAAGATGTGTGTGTAGTATAGCAACTAGGCCAGCATAATTGAATTGGAGAAGACATAAAGGGGACTGTTTTGTAAGACTCTAAAGGTAGTATGGGACCAAGTTGTAAAAAAGTTTTAAAGATAAAAAAGGACATTTAATCTTCATAAAGGCCCTGTGAGGTAAAATGTAAGTTATTATCATACTCATTTTAAGGCTGAGGAAAATGAGGTTAAGATTTGACTAAAGTCACTCAAACAACATGTGATGGAATTGTGAAGCCAGATTAGATTTCCTGGCTCTAAAGCCTGCATTCTTATACTACTAATTCCACAATATTTTTTTTTGGTTCATATTAAGTGGTCATGTGGTTTCACTGGTTAGGGAAATCTGGATGAGGAAACATTCTCTATGCAGGTATATTGGTACCTGCTCTGCAACTAGCATTCTTAGATTTATAAATTTTGGAACTACTGTAGTTTATTAAGTAGCAATATGTGGAGGAGCCAAGATGGCAGAGGGAAAGCAGTGACTTGCTAGAGCTCTCCCCCAAACCCCTCCAAATACCTATAAAAAATGGCTCTAAACAAATTCTAAAGCAGCAGAACCCACAAAAAAACAGAGTAAAACAAATTTCCAGCCCAAGACAACCTGCATGGCTGATCAGAAAGGTATATTGCGCCGGGCTGGGAGAGGAGTGCAGTTCGGCATGGGTGCACAGACCACAGCGACCCTAGAACAGGCCTCAGAGGACTGAATCATGGGCAGCTGTGGTGGTTTCCAGACTTCTCAACCCACGAATGCCAAAGACAACTTAGAAGGTCAGTGGGAAAAGTCTTTTACTGCGGTGAAAGAAGAAGCTAGGTCTCAGCCACAAGTCCAGAGCATGCCCTCGGGGCAGCGGCTGGGTCCTGAGCTTCCTGTCCACAGACTGAGGGGGAATCGAGTGGCTGATCAGAGGGGGATTGCAAGGATCTCTTTGCCAGGGCTGAGGCAGAAATCTCTTGTTTTGCCCATGCTTGGATCTCAGTCACAGTTCTGAGGGGCGGTCCTGGGGCAAGGAAGAGCACTGGTGAGGAGGAGTGCTGGCATGGTGGAGCTTGTTGTGTCTGTGGAGAGGAAACACCTCACCCCTTATCATAGCACCTTGGAAGAACTGATGCTTTTCAGGTCCCTAAAAGTATCTCTGAAAACAGCTGTACAAACCCCTGAAGCTTGGGACAGTACATTCTCCACATTGGAAACAGACTTTTACCTTAACAAAGAGTTTAAAACTCAGGTAATTGGTTGGGATCATGAGCAAGCAGGGCAAAAAGAGTCAGACTATATTATCTTACTTTGGTGACAAAGAAGATCAAAACATACAACCAGAAGAAGAAAACAAAGTCAAAACTCCTACATCCAAAACTTCCAAGAAAAATGTGGATCAGGCCCAGGCCTTGGAAGAGCTTAAAAGGGATTTTGAGAAGCAAGTAAGAGAAGGAGAGGAAAAACTGGGAAGAGAAATGAGAGGGATGCAAGAAAATCAGGAAAAGCAAGTTAACAGCTTGCTAAAGGAGACCCAAAAAAATACTGAAGAAAATAACACCTTAAAAAATAGCTTAACCCAAATGGCAAAAGAGGTCCAAAAAGTCAATAAGGAGAAGAGTGCCCTAAAGAGCAAAATTGGCCAAATGGAAAAGGAAGTCCAAAAGATTACTGAAGAAAATACTTCCTTAAAAATTAGAATAGAGCAATTGGAAGCTAGTGACATTATGAAAAATCAAGACACTGTAAAACAAATCCAAAAGAATGAAAGAAATTAGAAAACAATGTCAAATATCTCATTGGAAAAACAACTGACCTGGAAATTAGGTCCAGGAGAGATAATTCAAAAATTATTGGACTGCCTGAAAACCATGATCAAAAAAAGAGCTTAGACCTCATCTTTCAAGAAATTATCAAGGAAAACTGCCCTGATATTTTAGAACCAGAGGGCAAAATAGAAATTGAAAGAATCCACCGATCTCCTCCTGAAAGAGATCCCAAAAGGAAAACTCCTAGGAATATCGTAGGCAAATTCCAGAGCTACCAGGTCAAGGAGAAAATATTACAAGCAGCTAGAAAGAAATAATTCAAGTACTGTGGAAACACAATCAGGATAACACAAGATTTAGCTGCTTCTACATTAAGGGACTGCAGGGCATGGAATATAATATTCTAGAGGGCAAAGGAGATAGGATTACAACCAAGAATCACCTACCCAGCAAAACTGAGTATAATACTTCAGGGGAAAAAATGGTCATTCAGTGAAATAGAGGATTTTCAAGCATTCTTGATGAAAAGACCAGAGCTGAATAGAAAATCTGACTTTCCAATACAAGACTCAAGTGGAACATGAAGAGGTAAACAGGAAAGAGAAATCATAAGAGACTTATTAAGGTTGAACTGTTTACATTCCTGCATGGAAAGATGATATTTGTAACTCATGAGACCTTTGTCAGTATTAGGGTAGTTGGAGGGAAAAAAATTATATGTATGTATAGATAGATAGATAGATAGATAGATAGATAGATAGAGGGCACAGGTTGAGTTGAAGATGAAAGGGTCATATCTGGAGAATAAAATTAAGGGGTGAGAGAGGATTATACTAGGAGAAGGAGAAAGGGAAAAGTAGAATGGGGTAAATTATCTCACAAAAAAAAACAGAAAAGAAAAGGCTCTTACAGTGGAGGGGAAACGGGGGAAGGTGAGAGGGAATGAGTGAATCTTATTCTCATAGGATTTGACTTAAGGAGGGAATAACATACACACTCAATTGGGTATGGAAATCTGTCTTACCCTACAGGAAATACAGGAAAATAGGAGGGGAAGGGGACAAGAGAGTCGGGGGATGATAGAGAGGAGGGCAGATTGGGAAAGGGGGTAATCAGAAGCAAATGCTTCTGAGGAGGGACAGGGTCAAAAGAAAGAATAGAATAAATGGGGGGGTGGGATAGGATTAAGGGAAATAGAGTTAGTTTTTCACAGCATGTCTACTATGGAAGTGTTTTGCATAACTGCACATGCTTTTTCAATGATGGTATGTGGGGAGGGAGGAAGGGAGAAAATTTGGAGCCCAAAGTTTTAAAAACACATGTTTAAAAAAATGTTTTCACATGCAACTGGGAAATAAGAAATATAGGAAATGGGGTACAGAAATTCTTCCTGCCCTACAGGAAAATAGAAGGGGAAGGGGGGGGAGAAATAGAAGGGAGGACAGACTAGGGGAAGGGATATGCAGAATGCATGCCATCTTGGGGTGGGGGGAAGGGTGAGATGGGATGAAAATTTGGAACTCAAAATCTTGTGGAAGTAAATGTTGAAAAATAAAAAAAAGGAAAGAGAAAATAAAATAAAATAAAATCTGAGTTAAGAAAAAAAGTAGCAACATGTGATGGTCATTATTTCACTTTAGGAAAATCACTTGGGCAACTTTATGGAGAGTAAATTGGAGCAGGGAGAGGTTTGAAGCTGATAGACTAAATAGGAAGCTATTGCAATATGCCAGATGACAGGTGATGAGAATCTGTCTGGAGTGATAATTGTGTTGTGCTTAGAAGGTTTCATATGAGAAAGATATAAAGATAGGAAATAAATAATGAGATTTGACAGCTGATTTAATATGTGGGATGAGTGAAAAAAGAGTTGAGAATGTCACCAAGGTTGTGAATCTGGGTGAAAAGATGGTGGTGGTCTTGGTAGTGATAGAAAAATTGAGAAAGGTAGTGGGGTTTGGGGTTGGGTAGGAAAATAATGAGTTCTATTTTAGATATACTGCATTTGAGATATGCACAAAATCCAGTTCAAAATGTCCAATAAGGACCTGGCAATGTAGAACTAGAGGTCAGATTACATAGATCTGAGAATCATTGACACAGAGGTGGTCACTGAAGCCATGGGGACTGATAAAGCCATCAAGTGAGAGAGTGTGGAGATAAAGTGAGAGAGATAAAACAGCAGCACATTAGGATAGAGGCTAGAGGTACAGTCACAGTTAGTGAGGAAAGGAAAGTTTCTGACATAGTGCCCCACTGAGATGATCAATCCTCTATTCTTAGCAACCTCACATTCCAGAAAATACAACAGATCTTCTGTTTAATGCTGGTCTGGGAAGACTGTATTAATAGAGATCTGATAGGTATACTCATATAGCAGTTTAGGTGGCATGGTACGTAGAGTCCTGGACTTGGAGTCAAAAGTATGTGAGTTTAAATCCTGTTTCAGATAATTACTCAGCTATATGACTCTAGGTGAGTCACAACCTCTCTCAGATTCAATTCTCCCATCTGCAAAATGAGAATGATAATCATACCCATTTCACAGAATTATTATGAGGGTCAAATGAGATAATATGTAAAGCATTTTGCAAACCCCAAAACACTATATAAATGCTAGTCATTATTAATCAATCAATAAATATTTATTAAGTGCCCAGTATGTGATAGGCACAGGGCAATTAGGTAGCACAGTGGATAGATTGACAGGCCTGGAGTCAGGAAGGTTCAAATCTGGCCTCAGACACTTAGCAGGTGTGTGACCCTGAGCAAGCCATTTACTCTTGTTTGCCTCAGTTTCCTCGCCTGTAAAATGAGCTGGAAAAGGAAATGACAAACGACTCTAGTTTCTTTGCCAAGAAAACCCCAAATGGAATCATGAAGAGTTGGACACAATTGAAATGACTGAACAATAATACCAATGTTCTAGGCATTGAGTTGTTATTTCCATATGTTTAGGTGTTAGAAAACTCAAATCTAAATCTGAATAATAACTACCTTATAACACAAAAATTTTATTTATTTATATAAATTTATTTTAATTTATCTTATAAAATAAATTTATTTATCTATTAATTATATATAATTCTATACAATTATAATATAATATAAAGAATTATATAATATATAATAATGTATATATTGAATATTATTGAAACTCTTTAAGGTCCATGCTTGGAACTCTTTCCCTTCTCATCTTTGCCTCCTGGCTTCTTTGGCTTCTTTCAAGTCTCAGCTGAAGTCTCACATTCCACCAGAAGACTTTCTAGTCCTCCTTTAAATTAGTTCACTCTTTTTGAGGAGTGAATATTGCATATATTTGTTTGCATGTTATCTCTCCCTGGATAATTTGTGTTCCTTGAGAGTAGGGATTGTTTTGTGTCTTTCTTTGTATTCTCAACACTTAGTACAATGTGGAGCACCTAGTAAGTGCTTAATTAATGCTTGTTGATTGGATTTTGCATTAATTATAGTGGAATTGTAGCTGTTTATTGGCAGAGAGATTATAGGTCAGTATCTTTTTTTAAAAGCACTTTCACAGATATTTGAACTCATTCTGTGAAAGTCTAAGTATGATGACACTTACTACATTCATAGCTGAGTGGATATAATTATGTAATCAGAGCATGTCACCTAAAGACTGCTCTATATTTATTTGTGTGCGTATCAACCTTCCTACTAGACTGCAAATTCTTTAGTGGAAGGGTCTGCGACCATGTCTTCTTATTCATATTTACATTCTCCTCAGAGAATACATAGAGCCTGCTTTGCACATAGAATATGTAAATTTATGTTGCAGTGAAATGTTTATGAGTAGAAATCTGGATTCAAATGCCTTAAGAGAGTCAATATAGATTTGGAACTAAGCAGTAGTTCTATATGGCCCAGCATAGAAAGGAAGTGACAATGACCTCTTATTAACTCATAAGAGTAGAATAAACTCTATAAGAGGGTTGTATTCAACTTGCCTGTGGATCCAAAGAAATACTTTCTTGGCAATTCTTTATACTCTGCATGTGGTTGGTCCATAATCAGGTGATCAAACTTTAGGATAACCTCATTAGATTAGCCCCTATATTCGAACCATTTTACGAGAGTTGTAAATAGGATCTAGTTCAAGAATATAGGAGCAGCTAGGTGGCACAGTGGATAGAGCTCTGGCCTTGGAGTCAGGAGGACTTGAGTTCAAATCCAGCCTCAGACACTTGACACTTACTAGCTGTGTGACCCTGGGCAAGTCACTTAACCCTGACTGCCTCACCAAAAAGCAAAAAAAAAAAAAAAAAGAATATAACTCGCAGATACATTTGTCAATATTAAAAGTGTCCATGGGGTCCTGTGGACAGCACCTGGCAGCTAAATTTGATGATAGGAAGATTTACCAGAAAAGATTAGGGTAGCTATAGAAGTAAACTTCCCACCTGCCCCATCCCCACCCTTGGCAATCATGATGCTAAACATTACTGGACACTGGACTATCAACACTAGGCATACTTACACAATTCTAGAGGAGGAAGAAACCTTAGTTATTAATAGTCCAACTTCTTGGTCTAAACAAATTGTATTGTCTTTCCTCTAAACAATCCCTTCTTCTCAGTTTCCTTATTACTCTCAAAGACTTTATGGTCCTCATGTTCACTCAGGTTCACAACCTTGGTGTCATGCTCAACCCCTCGCTTACATTCACATATCCAATCTGTTACAAAGTGTTATTTCTACATTCACACTATTTCTCGTCTAAGTCCCCTACTTTCCTCTCACACAAGCACCACCCTGATGTAGACTCTTGTCACCTGATACCTGGACTACTGCAGTAGCCTTCTGCTTGATCCTCTTACCTCAAGTTTCTCCTCGCTCCAATCCAACCTCCATTCAACTGCCAAACTGATTTTTCTAAAGCACCGAACTGACCATATCATCCCCCTACTCTATAAACTCCAGTGGCTCTCTGTTGTCTTAAGGATCAAATATAAAATCCTCTGTTTGGTTTCTGAAGTCTTTTCACAATCTGACCCTTTCCTACCTTTCTAATTCTTTTACACTTTACTCTCTTACAAATACTTCCAAGTCCAGCAACACTGGCCTTCTTGCCTGTCCTTACACATGACTCTTCAGCTCCCCACCCAGTGCCTTTTCACTGACTCTCCCCAAGGCCTGGAATTGTCTCCCTCCTCACCTCTGCCTAATGGCTTACGTCAAGGTTCAGCTCAAATCCCATCTTCTGCAGGAGATCTTTCCTGGTCACCTCCCAACCTCACCTGCTTGTACCTTCCCTCTGAGACTACCTACAGACACCGCACTTCCTATGTATGTGCATGGTTGTTTGCCTGTTCTCTCCCTCATTAGAATGTGAGCTCCTTGAGGGAAGGAACTATGTCGGGTCTTTTGGCCTTTCTTTTTATCCCCAGCATTTAGCATAGTAATAAATGCTTGTTGACTGATTTCATTTTACAGATGATAAACAGAGGTAAAAAATACTTAAATGTCTTGCCAAGTTATTTAATAGCTAGTTGATGTTAAGCTAGACCTAGAGCCTGGATCTTCAAATGCCTTACCCACTGCTCCCCACCCCCCCGAATACTACTTCTTCTATGGTATTATTCAAAACAACAACCAAATGGCTTATAACTTCTTAGCCTCCCAAGGAGCTATGTCTCCTTGAAAAAAATGCACACACAGCTTCACTTGCCCTACTCCTGCCTTCCTAGCTGGGAATTGGGAAGAACAAAAAATATAAAAGAAAAAAGTATGGCAGCAGGAAGATAGTTGTGATAATGAGGTACAGGGAGATAATTACTGAGATATTTTTAACTTCATCTTCAACTGGAGAGATGTAACTATAGGATAGGGAGATTCCATAAAGAAGAGGCCTGGCTGGTCCAGAAATCAGGCTTCTCAGGATATGGACCTTTAAGGAGCTATCCAAAAAAGAGGAATGAGAGAGAGAGAGAGAGAGAGAGAGAGAGAGAGAGAGAGAGAGAGAGAAAGACAGAGACAGAGACAGAGACAGAGACAGAGAGACAGAGACAGGCAGACAAAAAGACAGACAGAAAGAGATAGCACCTTTGCCTCTTCCTCTCCTCTCTCCCTTTGAGTAGCATGAAGTTGAGACAAGATTTATAGGGGTCTTCCATAATGAAATTACCATTTTCGAGACTGAGAGTGAATCTGAGTATTTACATTTAATCTCTGGATACTCTTTTAAATGCTCATTCTACGATTTCTATTGATTTGCTTATTTTAAATAAAATGTTACTCTGTAATATCCTACAAGAGGAGAACTGGTATTGAGGGAGAAGATATCTTTATATCTATTATCTATATCTAACTATATATAATATATACACACATATAAATGTATATACATATATGTGTGTACCAATATATGTGTATATGCACACATATAGGTATATATACATACATATGTACATATACATATATGTAAACATGAATACCTATATCTATCTACCAATCTATGATGCTGTCCTGGGTTTATTAAATGGGGCTTGTAAACTAAAGGAATAAGAAAGTCCCCTAAAGAATTGTTGGGCCCTTCATGGACTAAAAACATCTATAATCCCAAGATTATATATATAATGTATGTTGTGTCAAGTATGCTTGGAAGTAGCAGGGTCCTGGACTGTATATGTAGTGAAATGATTTTTAGCTGTTTTCTGGATCAGGTCTTAAGGCAACAAACATATGATTACCCACCCTCCCCACCCTTGTCCCAAAAAAACAACGTTATACAGTACTTTGGCAGGGACATTTAAGCCACCAAATAGCTTAGTGCAGTTTTTTCGCTATTAAAGTTGAGCATTGGGCTTTGGGGACACCTTGTATAATAGTTATGTCAGAAATTCATTGGTATAATCAATCAACTAGCACTTTCTACATGTCAGTGTTCTAAGCATTACAAAAAGAAAATTTCTTGCTTTCAAGGAGCTTATCTTCTAAAAAGGGAGAGATGATATTTATATAAGTAGATACAGAATATATAACCAATTATTTATAATAATAACAATCACCTGTATTTATGTAAGACTTCAAAGTTTGCAAATCAAAGTAACTTGTGGCATTTCGTTTGATTCTCACAACAACACTGTGAGACATTTGCTATTATTGTCACCCCCATTTTACAATTGAAGAAACTGTTCCTGAGGTGGCAGATCTAGTAAATATCTAAGGTCAAGGTCTAAAACCAAGTCCAGCACTCTGTGCATTAAGTCACTGTGCTGCCTCAAGGGTGGTGAATACAAGGTAGTTTTAGGACAACAGCGATAACAGCTAAGGGAATCGAGGAGGCTTCATGTAGGAAATGGCACTAGAGCTGAATTTTGAAGGAAACCAGGAGTTCGAAGAGTATGAGGGAGAGCATTTCAGACGAGGATTACAGAGGCAGCATGGTCTGCTGTTTCTGCCATCAGAGGAGATGGTTTCAAGTAACTTTTTGTTACTTAAGTGACCATGGGCAAGTCATTTTGCCTCACATTCCTCCATCTGTAAAATGAAAGAATTGAACTTTATGACTTCTAAGATCTCTTCCAATTTGAACTTGATAATGCATACTTTACAATCAAATGTAATTATTTTGAAGACATACACTCAACTTTCCTAGGTTTCAGTTTCTTCAACTGTAAAAGGCATTATCAGATAGTTTCTAAGTTCTTTTCTATCTCTGAAATTCTGCATCCCAAGTAGAGCACTGCATTGTCATTCCAAGGACCTGGATTTAATTCCTGACTTTACACCTATCAGTGTGACTATTAGTTAGTCACTTTTCTCTCCAAAAATCACTTTTTCTATCCATTGGGTGAGGAGCTTCATCCACTGATCACCTAAGGTCCCATTCAGCTCAAATATTCCATAAATGCCTGAATATACAGACATGACTTTTTCCTACTTTCTACCCCAACCATCAGTTAGGTAGCTTAGTGGATAGAGCACTGGGCCTGGAGTCAGTAAGACCTAAGTTCAAATCAGACCTCAAACATTTACTAGCTGTGAGACCCTGAAAGTCACTTAACCTCTGCCTTAATTCACTAGAGAAGGAAGCAAACTACTTCAGTATCTTTGCCAAGAAAATCCTGTGGACAGTATGGTCCATGGAATCACAAAGACTCAAATTTGACTGAAAGACTAAACAACAACCCCTACCTAGGAGATGCCAGCACTGGTGGTATATAAGAGCCACCCACCACTGGGTGCAACATAGTTATGTTCATGTGCCAAGGGGTTTCTTCATAATGAATAAGCTTCTGGTTTTGCCCCCTCCTACCCTCCACACATTTTAAGTATAACTGTCATATGTGCTCACTGACTCAGCAATTAGAAATAATAATAGTAATAAGATCTTGTCCTCTTCCGAAAAATCTCACACTTTCTAAACTAGCAAATCTGAATAATTGATATTAATTACAAGAGGTTTTTAGGAATAATCTTCCTAAAACAACATTGAAATGAGAGGATTAGAAGGCAGAGATAATGCTCAGCAGCTGGTGGAAAGGCATTATGCAGAGGCTTGACTGACACCAGCCTATGGGCTGAGTCAAAGGGCTCCCTGTCTTCATTCACTTAGTGTAAAATTTGCAGCCAGGACAGTAAGACAGTGGATTGGTCACTGAATGGTTCATTTTTCTTAAGAATCCCCTGAGTGATCTCTGGGCCTGGGCCATATAAAACCTCAATCCCTCTGTGTTCTCCCTCCTCCCACGTGTGACCCTAGGCTTGGTTGCTGGCAAATTCCATTGACTGAATCTCATTTTTCCTTTGACCTTCTCATGGCCTGCATCTCACTTTGAAGTCCTGGGGAGACTCCCGAAAAAAAAAATAGACAGGGAAGAAAGTGAAAATCTGGCTACATAGGAACAAGCAGCAGGTGCATTCGGAAATTCTGAAACCTATTCCCACCCACAGAGCTGGAATCCCAGGCAGCTATGGCCACACTATATCAGTCAATCAATTCTATATCAGTCAGTCAGTCATTTAGTCAACAAGAATTTATTAAGTAAGCAAGTACTATGTGCCAGAAACTGTACTAAGTGCTAGGGATACAAAGAAAGGCAAAATAACAGATCATCCTCCTGTTACACATCTATTGTTTTCCTCTGGAGCCTTTAAGGAAGGCTTGAGAGATTCAATAGGACAAATGTTTGATCATTGATTAAAAGTTTATTCTCACATTTTTCCCTAAATGAGCCATTTTACAACCACAATAAAAGACAGTGGCACTTGATATTGTCTAATGCCACCACTTTGTATAATCTTTACAACATTTTATGGCTTCCCAAGGCACTCATCATACAGGGACCCAAAACACTTTACAAGTGAAATCTACAGGCATTGTTTCACCCATTACTTAAATTTAGCCACCTGTGGGGAGAAATATGACAGTTATTTAACTATCAGCACTACTCTGAGAATTAAGATCTTGTGGGCCAGGACTGGTGGTCTAAGAAAAAGGAATTTGCTTGCACTGGGAAACTCAACCTGATGCTAAAAAGAGGAATACAGCAGACATCCATGCTCAGTGTCCAACCTACCTTCTCCCACTGGCATCACACATTAACCTTGAAAATCTGTGGAAGAAGAATCCCATTAAATTCATAGGAAAGTGAATGGAAGGTTAGCACATGTAACCTAAAGATGGTCCAAAATATAATATCAAGGAACTCTGGTCCCACAGGTGGCTGTTAGCACATCTTTTCCAAAATATTGCATTAAGATTGCATTAGGAATACACTCTATCATGCTCCTGGGAGCTTATAAATAAGGCAAACAGACTTGAGGTTGAGTCATAATAAGAGACAGATGCAGCTTTGAATGTGTCCTTTAACAGTGAGCACCAGATTCCATGGGCATTTCAAGAATCATAAACCAAAGAGCTTTCTCTTTTTTTCAGCTAGATCCTTAAGCTAAAGGTGGTCAGGCTATTTCCCATTTATAAGAACAGAGATGTGCTCCAAGGGTCCTTCACTTAAGGCATTATTTCTTCTCAGAATATAGAGGCGGAAGAAGAGGGTTCAGTGTTTTGAAGTTGTCATCTCTGGGAACTCAAGCTGAGACCCATTTTGGCTTCTTCCAAACTTAATGCAATTTTTATATGCAGACATAAAAGTACACATTTTTCCGAGTCTCCTCAAAATAATTACCTGGTAACCCCCACTTTTGGAGCTTGGCCGAGCTATCCATTATAATGTTGCCATGAACTTTATTTCATACCACACAGGGGAAGAGAGAGTGGAGCTGAGCAGTTGGAGAGCTCAGATATTGCATGTAATAACAGGTCATAAAAATCAATGTAAAATTTAATGCAAAAGAGCTGTGGGCACCCAACCATTGGAGTCAGGTGATAAGGCAGATGGAAAGCAGTGAGTAGTATATTTTCTGTAATGCTCCTGAAAGGTATACAATAATATTCTTGTTTGGCCAAGCTCTATGCAAGTGATTTTTTTCCCAGACCTTTTGTGTCTAAGCATGTTGGGATGCAAATGTCCATTTGAATACAATAATTTGACATTCCACGTAGAGTTTTCTTTGCAACCTTGGAAGAACATAGGACAGTCATTTTTCCTATTTATGTCTAGAATTCCCTCATTGCTTGAAATGTAGTTTTGTTTTATTCTTCTATTAGTGTCCCCCTTTAATAAGAATTTTGAAAGATAAAGCAAGTCTGGTTCAATGGACCCCTATCTGAGATGGGTCATGGCTTAAAGCTTGGAGAAATTCAGCTAGCCTTGGTTTTGCTCCTTTTTGTCTCTGACCTTTGCTCCTTGATGTCTTGGCTTGGCAGTTTTAGGAAAGGTCATCCAATAATGAAATAAATCTGATACTCGTGCCAAAATAGCCTTAATCATACAGACCCAAGTTGCCTATCATAACAAAGTGGTAGGACTTTCAAAAAATAAATCTTACTTTTTTCAGGAATAAAATGAGTTCAAAGTTAGAGGCCTGAGCATTTAGATTCTATATTGAATTAGTAATCAATACCACATTGGAATCATTAAATAAAAGTAAGTCTTCCCAGAATCTTTGGTACTGTGTATGCTGCCTATGCAAAAATAAATAAGTAAATAAAATTATATCATCTAGAGGTAACATGGAGAATTGAACTCTAACTACATTAAGAATGAGTAAAATAAACATGTACTTCTTAATTATAAGTAAAACTGAAATTTCCCTATTTCCAAATATAAGTTCCTAGTGGAAAATCCTTCCAGGCATTCACAAAGTCCCTACATTTTTTCCTTCATAATATTTCTCATTTGTTCATTGCTACTGCCACCAGCCATGTTAGGTCTCAGAACTTTAATCTTGGACAAATTTCAAGCACCTTCTAGCTGAATTCTCTGCCCTAGTGGCATCCTCCCTCCAATTCACCCCAAACACCATTGCCAGATCAAGGCAGAGAGGTATAGTTGATAAAGTGATGGTTTGGGGTCAAGAGACTTCCAATCAAATACTGTCTCAAACTTAATAGCTGTTTGATACTGGACAAGTCCCTTAACACTCCTGAATTCATTTTCCTCATCTGTGAAATGAAGATAGTAATATATTTTTAAAGCATCTTACCATCATCATCATCTTCATTATCATCACCATCATCCTCAGCTAGAATTTATGTAGCACCTCCTATGCGTCAGGCACTGTGCTAAATGCTTCACAAATATTATCTCATTTGATCCTCACAACAACCCTGAGAAGTAGGTGCTGTTATTATTCTCCTTTTACGGTTGAGGAAACTGAAGGAAGCAAGGGGTAAGCCCATGGTCGCACAACTAGTAAGTGTCTGAAGCTGAAGTTGAATTTGAGTTTTCCTGACTCCAAGCCCATAACTTTATCTACTGTACCACCATGATACCACATAATTTAATATGTTCAAAGTGATTTACATATATGACTCTCTCTGAGCCTCATAAAATTTTGTAACAGGCACTATAGCTATTATCCCCATCTTACAGTTGAAGAAACTGACAATTTTAGTAACTTGTCCTTGTTTGCATAGCTATTCAATGTAAGAGGCAGGATGTGAACCGAAGAATACCCAACTCTAAGTCCATCACTCTATCACCAAGTATTATGAGGAAAGCACTTTGCAAATCTTATAAATGCTACATAAATGGAATCGACTTGTCTGTTTCTTGACTTAGATGTTGCCTTGGTAGGAAGTTTCTTAAGATCCAGTATACATACATATATACACATGTGTGTGCGTGTATATATATATATATTTGTATGCATATGCACATGCATGTATACATGCATATGTGTGTGCATACATGTGTGTATGTGTGCACACATATATACACATACATATATGTGTATACTTATACACACATAAATATCTACCATTCATAATTTAGATGCAACAGTGATGAAATCAACCACACCATTGTGATGTCCTCACTATTTTAAACATATAACTAGTTAGAAATATTTTGCCATGCAGTTTCAAAAAAAAGTATTCAGAAGTTTAAATGAAAGGAGGGCATGAAAGATGATAGGTAGGGCTGACTTAAACTCTTCTATCTTGGGTATTGTCCTAGAGTGGATGCCATTACACAGAGTCAGGTGTGGGGAATCTACTACCTCAAGACCACGTGTGGCCCTCTAGGTACTCAAGTGTGGCCCTTTGACTGAATCCAAACTTCACAGAACAAATCTCAATTTGCCCTGATTTGGGGTCAGAGACACGTGCAGTTTTTCCTGAACTAAAAGCAGATATATAGGGACCACCATTTGTTATGGAGAAGCATATTCCCTGGGAGAGTAGTGTTTCCTACTTCTTATGTTTGTGCTTTTCCAAAGCCCTAATAGACCCATGTGGTAGTTATGAATCCAGGGAATAGGATTAGGTGTCTTATGAGGTAATGCAACTCATCCACAAGGCTGTTTGATCTAGGTACAGAGAGGATATAAAATAGATATATAGTTACAATGTATTCCACAGGAAAGAGAACACTCATTCCCATACGATGACTCCAGGAATAGTCAGGATCCATTCCCTCTCACTTAAACCTGAGATGATCAATCTCCTTATGTGACATATGGGAATGCCACTTCTCTTAGAACCTCAGAATCAACCCTTGAAAAAGGGAACTCCTACTTGACAAGGTAATGAGGTTGAGATCCAAATAAGCAACATCCATTTTTGAAATTGTTACTATGTGTCAAGAACTGTGCTAAGCAATCAGGATACAAAAAATGTAAAAGACAGAATCTGCTCTTAAGGAGTTTACAATCTAATTGGGGAGGCAACATGCAAACAAATGTATACAAAGCTAGTTTTATACAGGGTAAATAGGAAATAGGTACCAGAGGGAAGACACTGGAGTTGGGGAGGGGGCATAGCCAAGTTGACTGAGCAGAGGCAGCAACTTAGCTGACCTCTCCTAACATTCCCCCCAAAACAACTTAAAAATAATGCCTAAAATTTAATTCTGGAGTGTTAGAGACAACAAAAGTTCAAGGTGAGACTTTTTTTCAGCCTAAGACAGCTAAGGAGGTCAGCAGGAGAGGAATGTGACACCTGGGTTGGGGCTATAGCACAGTACATACAGTGGTACCACTAGCAGCTGTCCTTAGAGGCTGATGGAAAGTGGCAACAGCAGCTTCAGGAGCTCTCAACCCAAAGACAGTAAGAGGGTCAAACAATTGGTCAGAAAGAAATTACAGAAGACTCTTTGCTGGCATTGGGTGCAGGGCCCTGTTGCATTGCCTCTATGCAGTGCTGGATCAGAGTTTCACGGCCAACAGGAGCACTAGTACTTGTGGTTGCAAGAGAGCCCCAGTCTCAGGTCCAAGGCAGAAAGCAGCACTAGCACTTTAGTTGCAGCAGAGCAGGATAAGTGCAAAGGGTTCCAGGACTCGGAGGAGCACCAGAGCTTGTGGCTACAGGACGGCAAGGTCCCTTCCTGGATAAAGACCAGAGCACAGGCCAGTAGAGCAATGACCACACCTCTTCTTGAATCTTACCATCTTGGAAACACTCAAAACTTTCAGATCACCGCCCCCCCAAAGGATTTGAACAGGTAGTTTTCAGATAAACTAATTAAAGCTATCTCTAGTCATATGAGAAAATACTCTATCACTATTGATTAGAAAAACACAAATTTAAACAACTCTGAGGTACTACTTCTTAACTATCAGATTGGCTAATGTGACAAAAAAGGAAAATGATAAATATGAGAGAGGATATGGGAAAATTGGGACATTAATGCACTGTTGGTGGAATTGTGAACTGATCCAACCATTCTATAGAGCAATTTGGAACTATGCCCAAAGAGCTATAAAACTATACATACCCTTTGTTCCAGCAATACCACTACTAGGTCTGTATCCCAAAGAGATCAGAAAAATGGCAAAAGGAACCACATATACAAAAATATTTATAGCAATTCTTTTTGTGGTGACAAAGAAATGGAAATTGAAGGGGCAGCTAGATGGTGCAGTGGATAGAGCACCAGCCCTGCAGTCAGGAAGACCTGAGTTCAAATATGGGCTCAGACTCTTACTAGCTGTGTGACTCTGGGCAAGTCACTTAACTCCAATTGCCCACCCCCAAAAGAAAGGAAAAAAAAGAATTGGAAATTGAGGGGATGTCCATCAGTTAGGGAATGGCTGAACAAATTATGGTATATGAATGTAATGGAATGCCATTGTTCTATAAGAAATGATGAAGGCAGATTTCAATAAACCCTGGAAAGACTTACATGAATTGATGCTAAATGAAGTGAGTAGAAACAATAGAACACTGTACATACCAACAGCAACACTGTGAGATGACCAGCTTTGATAGACTTAGCTCTTCCCAGCAATACAATGATCTAAGACAATTCCAAAACACTCATGAAGGAAAATGCTATCCACATTCAGAGAAAGAACTATGGAATCTGAATGCAGATCAAAACATTCCATTTTAACTTCTTTTTCTTGTGTTTATTTCTCTTTTGTTCTGATTCTTCCTTCACACCATGACTAATGTGGAAATAGGTCTAATAGGATTATACATGTATAGCCTGTAACAGATTGCTTGCCATCTTGGGGAGGGGGTAAGGGAGGGAGGGAGAAAAAAAACTTGGAACTCAAAATCTTATAAAACTGAATGTTGGAAAGTATTTTTATATGTAATTGGAAAAAATAAAATATCATTAAATTGGGAGGGGGGAGAATATAATTAAAAAAACTTAGACTCCCAGAGCTAGCTGTGATAACAGCAGCCCAAAAAAAAAGAAAGCTAAAAAAAAACCTGACAATTGGGACAGTGCCGCCCCGCCCTTGGAGCAGAGCCCAACTTTCATGTAAAGTTAAAAATCAAGATACAGGCTGGGGAAATGATCATATGACAAAAAAAAGACCATGATTGTAAAAAGCTACTACGGTAACAAGGGAGACAAGACACAAATTCAGAAGAAGACACTGATGTCAAAACAACTACAAACAAAACCTCCAATTAAAAAAAAATGAATTGGACAGAAGCCCATTAAGAATTCCTGAAAGAGCTCAAAGAGAATTTTAAAAATTAAACAAGAGAGGTATAGGGGGAAATGGGAAAATAAATGAGAGTGATACAAGAAAAATTATGAAAGGAGGGTTAACAGCTTGGAAAGAGAGGTCCATAAAGCACTGAAGAAAATAATTCCTTAAAAAATAAAATTGGCCAGATGGTAAAAGGGGCACAAAAACTCAATGATGAGAACTTAAAAAGTAGAATTGGCCAAATTTAAAAAGGGATACAAAAGCTCATTGAAGAAAATAATTACTTAAAAACTAGAATTGGGCAAGTGGAAGCATGAAACATCAAGAAGCATTAAGACAATACCAAAAGAATGAAAAAAAAAAGACGAAAATGTGATATATATCATCAGAAAGACAATTGACCTAGATAATAGATTGAGGAGTAATAGTTTAAGAATTATTGGACTACCTAAAAACCAGGAAAAAAAAGAGCCTAGACATCATATTTTAAAACATCATATTTAAAGGAAAACTTTTCCGATGTCTTGCATCCAGAAGGGAAAATATAAATGGAAAGAATTCCATTGATCACTTCCTGAAGGACATAAGGGAATAGAAAGGAATATAACTTTTTCTCAACTGTACATGGCACCTTCACAAAAATTGAATATGTATTGGAGCAGAAAAATCTCATAAACACATGCAAAAAAGCAGAAATATTAAATGTATTCCTTTAGACCACAGGAAAATAAAAATATATTCAATAAAGGGTCATGGAATCCAAGATTATAAATAATTGAAAACTAAATAATATAATTCTAAAGAATAAGTAGGTCAAAAACAAATAAGAGAAATGATCAATAATTCCATTAAAGGGAATGACTACTATGAGACAACATTCCATAATTTGTCAGGTACGGCTAAGGCAATATTTAAGGGAAGTTCTATATCTCTAAACATTCACATCACTAAAACAGAAAAGGATCAGATCAGCTAATTTTTGTTGTTCAGTCATTTCAGTTTTGTCCAACTCTGCATGACCACAGTTTGAGATTTTGTCCACAAAGATACTGAAGTAGTTTGCCATGTCCTTCTCCAACTCATTTACAGATGAGGAAACTGAGGTAAAGAAGTTTAAGTGACTTGCCCAGGGTCACGCAGCTACTAAGTGTCTGAGGGCAGATTTGAACTCACAAAGATGAGTCTTCCTGACTCTAGGCCTGGGGTTCTATCTATTGAACCATCTAGCTGCCCCAATTGATGAATTGCACATGCAATTAAAAAAAAACTAGAAAAAGAACAAATAAAAAATTCCCTATTATACACCAAAAAGGAAATTCTAAAATCAAAGGAGATATTAATAAAATTGAAAGTACAAAAGAAAATTGAACTAATAAATCTAGAAGGTGGTTTACAAGAAAAAAAAACAATAAAAGGGACAAACCATTGGTTAGTTTGATTTAAAAAAAGAAAAAAGAAAACCAAATTACCAGCATCAAAAATGAAATGGGTGAATGCACCAGCAATGAAGATGAAGTGAAAGCAACTATTAGGAACTATTTTGCCCAATTATATACCAACAAATACGGCAATCTAGGTGAAATGCACAAGTATTTATAAAATATAATATCCAGATTAACAGAAGGGGAAATAGATTACTTAAATACTCTTATCTTAGAAACAGAAATTAAACATACTGCAAATAATTTCTCAAAGAAAAATCACCAGGACCAGATGGTTTCACAAGTGAATTCCAGCAAACATTTAAACGACAATTAATTCCAGTACTATGTAAACTATTTGGAAAAATAAGCAAAGAAGGATTCCTACCAAATTCATTTTATGACAAAAATATGGTGTTGATAGCTAAATAAGAAAGAACAAAAGTAGAGAAAGAAAACTATAGACCAATTTCCCTAATGAATGTCAATGCAAACATTTTAAATAAAATACTAGCAAAGAGATTGCAGCAACATATCATAAGGATCATACACTATAAGCAGATGGGATTTATAACAGGAATGCAGGACTGATTCAATATTAGAAAAACTATCAGCATAATTTACCATATCCATAACAAAAACAACAACAAATCATATAATTATCTTAATAGATGCAGGAAAAAAAAGGTTTTGACTGAGTAGATATTCATTAGTTTTAAAAAACACTATAAAGCACAGGAATAAATGCAGCTCTTTTTTTCAATATTAAGTAGTATCTATCTATAACCATCAGCAAGCATTATCAATAATGCAGATATACCAGAAGCCTTCCCAATAAGATCAGGTGTGAAGCAAGGATTCCATTATCACAATAATTATTCAACATTGTACTAGAAATGTTGGCTATAGCCATAAGACAAGAAAAAGAAATTGAAGAAACTAGAACAGGCAATAAACAAAGAAAACCATCACTCTTTGCAGATAATATGATGATATACTTACAGAATCCTAAAGAACCAACTAAAAAACTAGTTGAAACAGTTAACAATTTTAGCAGAGTTGCAGGATATAAAATAAACACACATAAATCATCAGCATTTCTTTATATTACCAACAAAGTTCAATAAGAAATGATAGAAGAGAAATTCCATTTTAATTATTTGCATGTAATACAAAGTACTTGGAAGTATACCTATCAAGATGAACCCAGAAACTATATGAACATTATTACAAAACACTTTTCACACAGATAAAAGACAGATCTAAGCAATTGGAGAAATATTAATTGTTCATGGGTAGGCGGAACCAATATAACAAATTGACAATTCTAACTAAATTAATTTACTTATTCAATGCCATACCAAACTACCAAAAATTATTTTATAAAACTAGAAAAAATAACAAAATTCATTTGGAAGAATAAATGGTTGAGAATTTTAAGGGAATCAATGGGAAAAAAAGGTGAAGAAAGGTGGTCTAACAATACTAGATGTCAACTTGTATTACAAGTGGTAATCATCAAAAAAATTGGGTACTGGCTAAGAAATAGAGTGGCAGAGCGATGGAATTAGGTACATGATACACAGTGGCAAATGACCATAGTAATGCAGTGTTTGATAAACCCAAAAATCCAAGCTTAGGGGACAAGAACTAAGTATTTGACAAAAATTTGCTAGGAAAACTGAAAACCAATATGTAAGAAACTGGGTACAGACCAATACTTCATACTGTATAGTAAGATAAGGTAAAAATGGGTTCATGACTTATAAATGAAGAGTGATATGATAAACAAATTAGAGGAGCATGGAAAATTTGACCCATGAGATTTAGGTATAAGAGAAAAAATGTATGATCAAACAAGATAAAGAGCATTATGAGATGTAAAATGGATGATTTTGATTATATAAAATTAAAAAGAGGGTTGTACAAACAAAATTAACACAACCAAAATATGAAGGAAAGCAGGAAACTGAAGTTAAAAAAAACAACTATTTATAGGAAGTTTCTCTGATAAAGGTCTCATTTCTCAAATATATAGAAAAGTGAGTCAAATTTAGAAAAAAATCGAGTCTTTCCCAAGTGAGAAATTGTCCAAGTATATGAACAGGAAGTTTTCAGAAGAAATAAAAGCTATTTATAGTTGTATGAAAAAAATCTCTAAAATGCTATTGATTAGAAAAATGCAAATTAAAACAACTCTGAGCAGGATGGGTTCAGAAAAACTTTGGGTGAAGACTTACATGAACTGATACAAAGTGAAGTAAGGACAACTAGGAGAACATTGTACACAGTAACAGCAATAATATACAATGATGAATGGTGAATGATTTTGCTATTCAGATCTATACAATGATCTAAGATAATTACAAAGGAGTTATATTGAAAAATGCTATCCACCTTCAGAGACAGAACCAATGGAGTCTGATTGCAAATTGAAGCATTTTTTCCCACTTTATTTTTCTGGCTTTTTTTTTTTTTTGCAACATGGCTAAATATGTTTTTGGATGATTACATATGTATAACTGATATCTTATTTCTTGCCTTCTCAATGCATGATGGGGTAGGAAGGAGGGAAGGAATTAAGAACTTTATTTATTAATAAATAATTTAAATAAATATAGTAAATAATAGGCAAGAAGGAATCTTATAAAATTCTGTTTATGATAGAAATATGGTGCTGATACCTAAACTGGGAATAGCCAAAATAGAGAAAGAAAATTATAGGCCAATTTCCCTAATGAATATAGATGCAAGAATTATAAATAAAGTATTAACAAAGAGATTACAGCAACTTATCTAGAAGATAATACACTATCACCAGGTAGGATTTATACCGGGAATGCAGGGCTGGTTCAATATTAGGAAAACTATCAGCGTAATTGACCATATCAACAATAAAACTAACAGAAATCATATGATTATCTCAATAGATGTAGAAAAAGCATTTGACAAAATACAACACCCATTCCTGTTAAAAACACTAGAGAGCATAGAAATAAATGGAGTCTTCCTTAAAACAATAGGTGCCATCTATCTAAAAAACCGTCAGCAAGCATTATATGTAATGGAGATAAGCTAGAAGCACTTTCAATAAAATTGGAGGTGAAATAAGGATGTCCATTATCACTACTGTTATTCAATATTGTAATAGAAATGTTAGCTTTAGTAATAAGAGAAGAAAAAGAAATTGAAGGAATAAAAATAGGCAAAGAAGAAACAAAGCTATCACTCTATGCAGATGATATGATGGTACACTTAGAAAATCCTAGAGAATCCAGTAAAAAAATAATTGAAATAATGAACAAATTTAGCAAAGTTGCAGGATATAAAATAAACCCACATAAATCATCAGCATTTCTATATATTACTAATAAAACCCAACAGCAAGAGATAGAAAGAGAAATTCCATTTAAAGTTACTGTAAACATTAAAATACTTGGGAGTCTACCTGCCAAAACAAACTCAGGAACTATACAAACACAATTACAAAACACTTTTCACACAAATAAAGTCAGACCTAAATGATTAGAAAAATACCAATTACTCATGGGTAGACTGAGCTAATATAAAAATGACAATTCTACCTAAATTAATTTACTTATTCAGTGCCATACCAATCAGTTACCAAAAAATATTTTATATAGCTAGAAAACAAACCTAACAAAATTCATCTAGAAAGACAAAATATCCAGAATATCAAGGGAACAAATGACAAGAAAAGCAAGGGGAGGTGGCCTAGCTGTACCAGATCTTAAATTGTATTATACAGCAGCAATCATCAAAACTACTTGGTACTGGATAAGAAATAGAGTCGTAGATCAGTGGAATAGGTTAGTATGCAAGACACAACAGTCAAGGACTATAGTAATCTACTATTTGATAAATCCAAAGACTCCAGCTTCTGGGGTAAGAACTCACTATTTAATAAAAAAAAACTGCTGGGAAAACTGGAAAATGGGATAGCAGAAACTAGGCACAGACAAACATCACACACTCTACCAAGATAAAGTAAAAATGAATACATGATTTAGATATAAAGACTTACACTATTAGCAAACTAGGAGAGCAAGGCATAGTTTGCCTATCAGACCTGTGGGGAAGGGAAAAATTTATGACCAAATGAGATAGAGAACATTATGAAATGCAAAATGGATGATTTTGATTACATTAAATTGAAAAAAATTTTTGCACAAAGCCAATGTAGCCAAGATTAGAAAGGAAGCAGAAAGCTGGGGAACAATTTTTATACAGCCAGTATCTCTGATAAAGGCTTCATTTCTAAAATATATAGAGAACTGAGTCAAATTTGTAAGAATACAAGTCATTCTCCAATTGATAAACAGTCAAAGGATGTGAATAGGCAGTTTTCAGAGGAAGAAAATAAGCTATCTATAGTCATATGAAAAAATGCTCTAAATCACTATTGAAGAGGGAGATGCAAGTCAAAATGATTCTGAGGTGCCACATCACACCTATCAGATTGGCTAACATGCCAAAACAGAAAAATGATAAACAGTGGAGAAGATGTGGGGAAATTGGAACACTAATGCATTGTTGGTGGAGTTTTGAACTGATCCAGCCATTCTAGAGAGCAATTTGGCTACAAAATTGTGCATACCCTTTGACCCAGCAATACCACTTCTAGATCTGTATCCCAAAGAGATCATAAAAACGTGAAATGGACCCACATGCACAAAAATATGTATAGCAGCTCTTTCTGTAGTGGAAAAGAATTGGAAGTTGAAAGGATGTCCATTAACTGGGGAATGACTGAACAAGTTGTGGCATATGAATGTAATGGAATACATTCTATAAGAATGTGCTATAAGAAATGATGAATAGGCCGACTTCAGGAAAAACCTGTTAAGACTTTTATGGACTGATGCAGAGTGAAGTGAGCAGAACCAAGAGAACATTGTACTCAGTACCAGCCATGTTGTGTGATGACTGACTTTAATAGACTTAGCTTCTTTCAGCAATGCAAGGATCTAAGACAACTCCAAAAGACTCATGATGGAAAATGCTATACACATCCAGAAACAGAACCATGAAGTCTGAATGCAGATGGAAACATACTATTTGCTCTCCTTTTCTTTTGTTCTTTTGATTTATTTCTTCTTTTTCGTGGTTCCTCTCATTAGTTCTAATTTTTCTATACATCATGACTAATGTGAAAATATGCTTAATATGAATGTGTAAGTAGAGCCTATATCAGATTACACACCATCTTGGGGAGGGAGGTGGGGGGGGAGAAAATTTAAAACTCAAAATCTTATAAGCTAAAAATAAATAAATTATTTTTAAAAATATATAAATAAAAACAAAACAAATAAATAATAAATTAAAACAGTAAAGAAAAGAGGGTTTGGGGGAAATGCTTTTGTAGAACATGGGAATTTAGTTGAGCTCTAAAGAGAGCCAGGGAAGCCAGCAGTCAGATCATAGGAGGGAGAGCATTCAGAACTGAGTGATGGAGTATCTTGTTCATAGAACAGCCAGGAACCAGTGTCACTGAACTGAAGAATGTTGGGAAGGAAGGTATAAGAAAACTGGGGCTAAGAAATGAAGGATTTTAAATGACAAACAGAGCATTTTGTATTTATTCCTAGGGAAAATGAGAAGCCACTGGAGTTTGCTGGGTGGGAGGATGACATGATCAGACCTGTGTTTTAGGAAAATTACCTTAGTGGCCAACTGGAGAATGGATTGGAATGGGGAGAGATTTGAGGCAGGTGGACCTACTGGCAGGTGATTACAATAATACAGTCATGATGTGATGAGAGCCTGCTCTAGAATGGTGGTGATGCCAGAGGAGAGGAAGGATAATTGAGAGATGTTGCGAAAGTGAAATCAACAGGTCTTGGCAATGACTAGGATATGAGTGTGAAAGACAGTGAGGAAACTAGGATGACTGCTAGGTTGCAAAGGACTGGGACGATGATGTTTCCATCTACAGTAACAGGGAAGTGGTAAGATGGGGTGGGAGTACTCAGGGGGAAAGATGAGCACATTGCAATTCTTAAAGTTATAAGGCCTGAACCTGTGATTTTAATGATACATGGAACTCTCAGATGAGGATTCTCCCTCTACCAGTGCAAATTGGTACCTTCTCTGCAAGTTACAGTGGTAGAGAGTTGCCCTAGAACACTAAGACATCAAATGCCATAGTAGTTATACAGCCAGACTATTAGAGGAGGGATTTTAACCCCAAATTCTTGGTTTGGAGTCTACCTTTCTTGTCAATATACCACCATTGCCTCTTAGAAGTCCTCAAGGACTATGTAAATGTGAGTTCTTAAGATGAAGATCACTGGATCTATAATACTACTTATCATAACAATCCTTTGAGGAAGATAAGGAGCACTTGATAAAAATATCACAACTTTTATGCTTGAAAATGATGGGATATTCACATGAAAAGAGTGAGGGATGATGAGTGGACAGTGTATATAATCCATTCTTATCTTTTTTTTTTAATTTCAGTAGAAAAACAGGGCACAGGAGAAAGTAGAAAAGGAGTTTTAGAAAAAAAGATCCAGATAAGTAAGAGACTGTTGAAACTAACTAGTTGAAGATGTATATGTATTATATATTTATGTACGAAATGTCAGCTGTATGTAATAGCAATTCTTGGTTTCATTTACAATCCTCTTGTTCTGTTCTTCTATGTATATGAAAATATTTGCTTGTAGATTCTTTCTACCTTTAGAATAACACATTTTTTTTTAGATCAGAGCAAGAGAGAGACAGACAGGGAAAGCAAGAGAGAGACAGACAGGGAAAGAAAGAGAGAGGACAAACCCTGAAAGTCTCCTGCAGGTTGGATGTACCCCCTGGGGTAAACTTATGAGACAACACAGACAAGAGTCACTTAGGATGAACAGGAAGGAACAAGGTGTTACCTGCATCTTTGGAAGGTATATGCTCATTGAAAACATCACAGATCTATTGAAATATTTAAATTGTATGACTCAGAGACTATGTTCAATACATACATCATAGCATCCTAGAGGCAAAAGGGACCTTAGAAATACTGAGTTGATCATTCTCATTTTATAGATTGAAAAAAAAAAGAAAAAAAAAAAAGAAAAAGCCAAAGAAGCGAAGCAATGTCCTTGAGGTCACATAGGTAGCCACTGACAAACCAGGATCTAGAACACAAGTGTCCTGACCCCCTTTCCTAGCTACTTTCCACTGTATTACTGATGTCTCTAATGCCCCTTCTTTTACTGTGATTGGAAAAAGGAAAGAAAGAAAAAAATATTTTGCAGCTGCTCAAGGGAACACAAACAACCCAGCACAAATAAGTTGATATCATTATTATTATAGGTTTGCTGAGTACTAACTGGTTACTCTGTGCTGTAAAAGACGTAAAGACACAATCACCAGCCTCAAGCCTTTTAACAGAAGCAAGAAGCTCATCTTAAAAACAAAATACAGCACCAACAAACCTGGGTAAGTCTCAGAGGTGTGCTATAACTCTCTAATGTAAGCATTGAATAAGGATGCTCTCTGTTCTAGCAAAACCCACAGTCACAGAAGTATTTAGTGACTGAGTATTATGGAAGTTTCTGATTCAGTGCACACATATGGGTGTGATATTTCTATTGTTACAACTTCATTGCTTTTGTAACTGTTTTTAATTACTCATGAGACCATTTCTCAGTATGAGCAGAGCATATGGGCACTTTGCCTTTTTTAAAATACTCATTTTGGAGTTATCCATGGACTGGAAAGCATTGGTGTTCCTTTTCATGTATAAACAGGGTGTTTTGGAGGCTTATGCAAAATCAACACGAAAGAAACACCTTGGCTAAAATGTTTCCTGTAAGATTGCTTCAAAGATGAAACTGACACTAGAAAACTTCCACCATAACCAAAAAATGTTTTGGTCATTATTAATCCTTTTTTCATTCATTCATTTACTTCTACCTCAAATATTTGTTGAATACCCACTAAATGCAAAACACTATGGGGGATATAAGGATAGAAATATTATGTAACCCTCAGAAAATTTTCAGTCTGTTCAAAGAAATTCAATTCAATTCAATAAGCATTTACTAAGCGTATATGATACTCCAAGCAAGTCACGGCTAGGTTCTAAGAGAATCTTTGCTTTCAAGGAAGTTATATTCTACCCAAAAAAAGACATATTTAAAGAGTCATTCTTGGACTTAGGAAAACCTGAGTTCCATTCTTCCCTCTGACATATACCAACTGATCCTGGATATATCATTTAACTTTTGTGTCCTCAAATATCTCTCTTAAAAGTATAGATTGCAGAGTTGGTGCTGATCTGCATTGATAGAGGGAGTTTCCTCACCAGGAGTTCTCTAAATCATATGCCTGGTTTCCCTTGCCATCCATTTCCATCATCACAAAGAAAGAAAAGGAAGGAAGAAAGGAAGGAAGGAAGGAAGGAAGGAAGAAGGAAGGGAGGAAGGAAGGAGGTAGGGAGGGAGTGAAGGAAGAAAGGAGGGAGGAAGGGAGGAAGGAAGGAAAGAAAGAAGGAAAGAAGAAAGGGAGGAAGGAAGGGAGGGAGGAAGGAAGGAAGGAAGGGAGGGAGGGAGGGAGGGAGGAGGGACGAAAGGAAGGAGGGAGGAACAAAAGGAAAGAAAAGATGGAGGGCAGAAAGGAAATTAAAATGAAAAGAGGAAAGTAAGGAATTAGGAAGGATTAGGCTGGAAAATTAGGCTAGATCATAAGGTTTCCTGACTATTGAGGTAAAGAGTCTGAATTTTATTTATTTGGCAATAAAATACTTTTCTAAGAGTCAACGAGGGAAAGCAGATAGAGTTGGCTTTAGATTCAGGAAAAATTGAATCAAGTCCTGTCTTTGCCATACTTCACCTCTCAATGCCCAAGAAGCCTTTTTTAACCCTAAATTATAGAGTAATGGCTGTTCTTAATTGTTAGACTGAGATTCCCTTTTAGTAGTTCCCTGCTCAAATGAAAACACAGAACCAAAAAAAAAGTTAGTGATAAAGGAAAGTCGAGATTAGAAATTTTTTGAGCAAGAGAGTGGCATGATTAGAACTGTGATTTAAGAAGAATTTTTGAGAATTGATTGACAAAGGAAGAAAATGGAGACAGAGAAATAAGGAAACTAACTGAACTATGATAATTGAGATGAAAATAAATGAGAATATGAATTAATGTTCTGACAGTAGAAATATAAGGAATGGATGGATTGGAGAAACATCATGGAGAAATTTTCAATAGATCCTCGTTTGATTTGACTGAGAGGAAAAGAAGAATCAAATATATTTGGCTGAGGTTTAGAGACCAGGTATCTGAAAGAAAGATGAATGTGAGGGAAAAAATGGGTGCATTATGTGTTCCCCTTTGGAGAAGTAGATGATCACTATGTCTTTGGACATGTTAATTTTTAGATGCTGATAAGAAGCTCAATTAGAGGTGCCAAGCTGGCTTCTTTCTTTGTGTGAGTTTGGAGTCAGAGAAATATTAGAGTTGGGAATATCTATTTGGGAAACATATATATAGTGTTCCTATTTGAAAGTTTGGGTGGGAATGAGATTGTCAAAGAGAGAGGATAAAGACCATAGAAGAGGTCCAAGAAAAGAACTCAGGATATTCTGACATTTGAGGGGTTGAGGAGACAGTGGGAACAGTGAAGGAAACAAAAGAGTAGAAAAGGAATAGTTAGAAATGTAGGATAAGAATCACAATTAGCAGCATAATGCAAATCTAAACAAGAAATTACAAAAATGAGAGGATGGTTTTAAAAAAAACATAGTAGTAAAGTAGACTGAGAAAGAAAACAAAACAAAACCTTGGATTAACTAATTAAAAGGTCAGTAGTGGAGTCCATAATAGTTATTAGGATGATAAGCATGGCAAAAAAGATAATCACAAAAAAAAAAGTGTTTAGAAGGAGCCAGACTATTGGCTCTTTCTAGAAGAGATTATATTCTGGCCCTGAGAAGCAACTCATGGAGTCATATCATTGTGAATTAAATAAGGGTTGTAGGAATTTTATTGGTTTGTCTGTTTTTGCTTTTGTTTTTGTTTTTGCTTTTTGTTATTGTTTTTTATCGTTGTAGGAAAAACTGAATTCAGAAGAATTCAGCAAAGAATTGATTCTCATTTAAAGGAAGAAGAGTTTGTAATCTCACTTACAGACAGTGTTTTGATTTGGAGAGAAAATAACTGAGAAACTGCAGCGCATTTATACACAAGACAAAAATTCACCAATGTTCGTTACCAAATGAAAGATCTCCATGAACAAAACAAAACAAAATAAAATAAAAATAAAGAAAGTCACTGGTAGGTGATATTTAAGAGAGTAGTATCAGTTAAATTATAAGGGCAGAAGTCAGATTGTAGAGGGATAGGAAATAATGAGGCAGTTGAGTTGATACATATAGAAAACTCTCTGAAACTGTTGATGAAGGGAAGAAACACAGTTGTGAATGTCAAATGAGATATATGTAAAACATCTTGGAAATTTAAAATGTTATATAAAGGTCAGTTATTAATACTGTTATTGAGAGACAAAATAAGGTAATGGGATAGATACAGAGTTGGCCTTGGAGCCAAGAAGCCCTTATTTGAAATTTTGAAGTCTCTAACACATAACACTGGCTATGTGACCCTGTCTGAGGTTAATTGATTGAGTCTTTCGGACTCCAATAGCTCTATCCATTGTGCCAAGTAGCTATCTTATTGGGGGTAACATATTTGAAAGTAGAAGAGAGGAGACAATAGACAAAAGCTGAAGAGTAGACAGATGAAAGGTATAAATAATGGAACAACGTAGCAGGAAAACTAGCCATCAAGAAGTTTGAATATGCAGAGGCACACTATGAAAGCAATGTAAAAATGATGGATGATATGTGAATTCAAAGATAGTGAGAAAAAAGAAACAGTGGAATTAGGCAAATTGTATAAATTTAAAACACCAATTCCATATTACCAAGAAAAAAATCATACAAAATTATCAATTAATTCAGTGACAATTCAGTAGCAAGATTTATAAACAGATATAAGAAGTCAGAGTATATTTTAAACCACAGGAGGTTTTTCTCTTACAAGCAAAATTTAGATGACCTATTACCATTTAGCAACAGGTTTATTTCCAACAATTGTTGCTTATAGATATTATCCACAGGAATAACAGCTACTATATTAGTCCCTTTAGAGGTATAAGTATGGCAGCTATACAGAAGGGGGTAGTAAAACCCATAGAATGTCCCTTAAATTCAGGAATCCTACTATTGACTTTATCCATCAAGATGGTCTGCCCTATTCATTAAATAAGTAAATAAATAGATGGAGATAAAACAAATATGTGGGTGGACAAATGAAGTTGAATGAATCAATCAATGAATGAAGCCATCTCTAGAAGATCTGAAGGTCTGAAATTTGGGGGTTTCCTTTTGATAGCTAAAGCTTTTGAGATGTGATGCTAAATTCTGATCTTGCAGCCTAGCAGAATGAATTTTTTTCCTCTATCTGTAATCAATGGTTTAGTTAGATATATTCACCTTGGACTTAGGCTAATAGACTCTATGGTTACAGGGAAGTGCTATTGCAAAATGCTAGGACTGGAGCTCTGATCACTGTGAGTACCAGAAAAAAAAATGCTCTCTAACCCCTTGAACACATGGCAACCATCTTGCAAAATAAATGCTTGTTGTCACAATACTTACGTTGAAAGTAGCTAAGGATGGTTCAGTACAGATGCACCATCACAGCTTCTATAAAATCCCTTGGGGAAAAAGGAGAAAAGTAGTTTCTTTAATAAAAAAAAAGTTGTAGAACCATGTCAAATATACTGGTCCTTATTGCAAATTAGTTTCTGAGGGCTGAGATTTATAAGTTTAAAGCAAGTACACAATGCATAATAATATTGATTTACTGTACTAATGCCCCACCCAGCAGAACACAAATTGCTTTATATAAATCTCTTCTGTAATGGTCCTTTCTTTTTTACAAGAAAGCTTCCCTAATGTCCAATCTCTGGTTGGTTAGCATCAGGTCTCCTCTTTACTTATTCCCATCTCTATTTTTTTTTCCTTTTTTTGTAAAACAGCAGGGGGGATGAGTTAAGGGAGAATAAATTAGACAGGAGACGGAGCGAACTTTAAAATGTCACCTAAAGCAGAGCCAAAACTATAGTGATGTAGCTAAGAACTTTGTTTCTCCCCTGCTGCCAAATTTAGAGAGCTTCAAATTTTAAAAATCATTAGGCCCCAACACCAACTTCTGTGTCGGTTCAAGGGATCATATGTAAATTTAGAGCTGAAAGTTACCTGAAAGTCAAATGTATCCACCTTTCTCATCATCTGGTCTAGAGAGATTAACTGGTAGCCAAGGGTCACACAACTATTAAGTTTCTGAAGAGACATTTGAATTAAGTCTTCCTGTCTCCATGTCCATCACTCAAGCTATTAAACTATACTGGCTTAGAGTATGGAAGAGAAATTATGGAGAGTGTGTGTTGAGATGATGTTAGGTTTCCTAACCTCTCTGGGAGTTTATTTTAGAATCTCTACTTTCCTTTCTGTCTACATATGATGGAACAATAGGGTCAAATCTACCTGCTCAACTAGTAATACCGATCTAGCTCATGGAAAGGCCTGGCCTTTCATGAGACTGCCACCATCTCTCTCCCAGAGACTAGAGAAATTAAACTCATGCATCACTTCTTTCCAGAGGTCCTTCTGGAGCACCACTACCCAAAACTCCTCCCCAGAGGAAAAATAAAGGGGCCTTCATAATAATGTTCACTCCAGGATATACTGGCATAGCTGTCCTACTCTACATTTGATTCTGTCCATGAATCTAAGAGATGGGAAGTGCACAGCCCTTCTACCCATTCCTATCCACATCCTTGGTTTGAGGTTCTACTAGGATTCTATCCACCATTACCAAAATTTCATTTTCACTTTATTCTATGTAAAATAAGCCATATGATTGTAGCAGTTTATGCTTTATCAATATGCTGAGACATAAACTGAGAAAAGAGATCCACTATAGCTTAGGGGCTCTGAGCTATATAGACAGTAGATTTAATATGTCAGTGCTTTAAGTGATATTCTATTCTATCCCCCTGATTAATTTGGGACCCTCCAAGCAAGGTAAAGTTTTGGGGGTAATCTCATTTCTGGTCAAGTGTCTCACAAATTTTGTTCCAGTGATCTCCTTTGCCTGGGCTTACAATCTGCAATATAAATTGGAAAAGGTGATTCAGGGGCACCAGGGTACACAACTATAAGAGTACAATAGATTGTGTTTTTTAGCTAGTAAACTAGAACCCTGAAATATCATCTCTAAAGAGTACTTCCAGGGGGCAGAGCCAAGATGGCGGAGTAAAAGCAGTGAATTGCTTGAGCTCTCCCCCAAACCTCTCCAAATACCTATAAAAATGGCTCTAAACAAATTCTAAAGCAGCAGAACCCACAAAAAGCAGAGTGAAACAAATTTCTAGCCCAAGACAACCTGAATGGTTGATCAGAAAGGCATATCACACTGGGCTGGGAGAGGAGCACAGTTCGGCGACGGTGTGCAGGCCACAGCAAACCCAGAATAGGCCTCAGAGGACTGAATCGCTGGCAGCTGTGGTGGTTTCCAGACCTCTCAACCCATGAATGCCAAAGACAACTTAGAAGGTCAGGGGGAAAAGTATGTTTCTGCAGTGAGAGAGAAGCTAGGTCTCAGCCCCAGTTCCAAAGTGTGGCCCCAGGGCAGTGGCTTTCTCCTGAGCTTCTAGCCCACAGACAGAGGGGGAATCGAGTAGCTGATCAAAGGGAGATTGCAGGGATGCCTTTGCCAGTGCTGAGGCAGGATTCTCTTGCTTTGCCTGTGCTTGGATTTGGGTCAAGGCTCTGGGTGGTGATCCTGGGGCAAGGAGGAGCACTGGCATGGGGGAGTTTGTAGTGGCTATGGAGAGGAAATCCTTCTCATAATTCCAAGACAGAAAAGAGTGCTTGTGGTCAGTCATAGACCAGAGCACAGGCCAGGAAAGGATTAAACACCTTGCCCCTTATCATACCACCTTGGAAGAACTGAAAATTTACAACTCCCTAGAAGTATCTCTGAAAACAGCTGTACAAACCCCTGAAGTTTGGGACAGCACATTCTCCACACTGGAAGCAGACTTCTACCTTAATAAAGAGTTTATAACTCAAGTAATTGGCTAGGAGCAAACCTCGAAAGAAGTGTCAGACCACAGAATCTTTTTTTGGTAACAAAGATCAAAACATACAACCAGAAGAAGACAACAAAATCAAAGCTCCTACATCCAAAGCCTCCAAGAAAAATATGAATCAGTCCCAGGCCTTGGAAGAATTCAGAAAGGATTTTGAGAAGCAAGTAAGAGAAGGAGAGAAAAACTGGGAAGAGAAGTGAGAGTGATGCAAGAAAATCACGAAAAACAAGTCAACGGCTTGCTAAAGGAGACCCCAAAAATACTGAAGAAAATAACACCTTAAAAAATAGCTTAACCAAAATGGCAAAAGAGGTCCAAAAAGCCAATGAGGAGAAGAATGCCCTAAAGAGCAAAATTGGTCAAATCGAAAAGGAAGTCCAAAAGTTTACTGAAGAAAATACTTCCTTAAAAATTAGAATAGAGCAATTGGAAGCTAGTGACATTATGAGAAATCCAGACGCTGTAAAACAAATCCAAAAGAATGAAAGAAATTAGAAAACAATGTCAAATATCTCATTGGAAAAACAACTGATCTGGAAAATAGGTCCAGGAGAGATAATTTAAAAATTATTGGACTACCTGAAAGCCATGATCAAAAAAAGAGCTTAGACCTCATCTTTCAAGAAATTATCAAGGAAAACTGCCCTGATATTTTAGAACCAGAGGGCAAAATAGAAATTGAAAGAATCCACTGATCTTCTCCTGAAAGAGATCCCCAAAGGAAAACTCCTAGGAATATTGTAGCCAAATTCCAGAGTTCCCAGGTCAAGGAGAAAATATTGCAAGTAGCCAGAAAGAAATAATTCAAGTGTTGTGGAAACACAATCAGGGTAACACAAGATTTAGCTGCTTCTACATTAAGGGACCTGAAGGCATGGAATATAATATTCTAGAGGGCAAAGGAGATAGGATTACAAACAAGAATCACCTACCCAGCAAAACTGAGTATAATCCTTCAGGGGAAAAAATGGTCATTCAGTGAAATAGAGGACTTTCAAGCATTCTTGATGAAAAGACCAGAGCTGAATAGAAAATTTGACTTTCAAATACAAGAGACTCAAGTGGAACATGAAGGTGAACAGGAAAGAGAAATCATAAGAGACTTATTAAGGTTGAACTGTTTACATTCCTGCATGGAAAGATGATATTTATAACCCATGAGACCTTTGTCAGTATTAGGGTAGTTGGAGGGAAAAAAATTATATGTGTGCATATAGATAGATAGATAGATAGATAGATAGATAGATAGATAGATAGATAGATATAGATAGATAGATAGATTGATTGATTGATAGATAGATAGAGGGCACAAGGTGAGCTGAAGATAAAGGGGTAATATCTGGAGAATAAAATTAAGGGGTGAGAGAGGATTATACTGGGAGAAGGAGAAAGGGAGAGGTAGAATGGGGTAAATTATCTCACAAAAAAACAGAAAAGAAAAGGCTCTTACAGTGGAGGGGAAACAGGGGAAGATGAGAAGGAATGAGTGAATCTTATTCTCATTGGGTTTGGCTTAAGTAGGGAATAACATACACACTCAATTGGGTATGGAAATCTATCTTACTCTACAGGAAAATAGGGGGAGAAGGGGACAAGGGAGCAGGGGAATGATAGAGAGGAGAGCAGATTGGGAAAGGGGTAATCAGAAGCAAACACTTCTGAGGAGGGACAGGGTCAAAAGAAAGAATAGAATAAATGGGGGGGACAAGATAGGATTAAGGGAAATAGAGTTAGTTTTTTCATAACATGACTACTATGGAAGTGTTTTGCATAACTGCACGTGTATAACCTATATTGATTTGCTTGCCTTTTCAATGAGGGTGGGTGGGCAGGGAGGAAGGAGAAATTTGGAACCCAAAGTTTTAAAAACACATATTTTTAAAAAATGTTTTCACATGCCACTGGGAAATAAGAAATACAGGAAATGGGGTACAGAAATCTATGCTGCCCTACAGGAAAGTAGAAGGGGAAGGGGATAAGAAAAGGGAGGGAGAAATAGAAGAGAGGAAAGACTAGGGGAAGGGATATTCAGAATGCATGCCATCTTGAGGTGGGAAGAGGGGTGAGATGGGGTGAAAATTTGAAACTCAAAATCTTGGAAGTAGATGTTGAAAACTAAAAGTAAATAAATTAAAAAATAAATAAATAAAAAGACTACTTTCAGCAATAGTTTATTCAATATACGTTTGGTGACCTTTCTCTCCCCTCAAAATGACTACTTTAAAGGGAACTGCACTCAGCATGATGTAATTGGTGGGAATTGGAGATGTATAGCCAAGATGAAATGAAAGGAATTGGGCTCAAAAACTTAATCAGAAGTTTAATCAAAACTCCGTGAGCATCAATCCAAGGATGTGCCAACACATTCAAACACACCCAGCTCACACCCTTTAAATGTATTCCGGGGTGAGGAACCTGCGACCTTGGGGCCACATGTGGCCTCAAGGCCATGGGTTCTCCATCCCTGATCTATTCTCATGGACTGAAAAAGGCCAGTAAGAGGCTCACACTCCCTGTCTCAGGCTCACAACCTAACAAAACAAAACAAAACAAAAAAAAAAACTGCTTTCCTCAGCTTACCAGGCACAGGGGATTCATACAAACTAGAAGTCTGTGTAATTCTGGATCTTATAATTCCTCAGGGCTCCTATTTACTTTCTCATCTCCAAGATTTGATGAATTTTTTTTTTTTTGTGGTGGATTCTCTTCTCTTCACACCTCCCTCTTGATGGCGACATCAGATACGCAGGGTGGCACTCAATTGTTTCTCCTAGTATTAGTCATAAGGCTCAGAACTCTACATGTGGTCACTCGTCACACTGGTCATTCTTCCCTTTTGTTCAAGAAGTCCAAATGGGAAGATCACAAGAGGGAAGACAGTAAGAGAAAAGAGGTCACTTGAAATTACCAAAAATCTCCTTTTTGTCCTGTCACCTGAATTCTTATCGAAGAGCATATTCAGAGTAGGGCAGCTTCCATTGATCTCATGAAATTTGGGGGCAATCTCATTTCTGGTTGTGTGTCTCACAACAAATTTTGCTTCGGTGATCTTCCTCTTTGCCTGGACACACAATGTTCAATATAAGTTGCAAAAGATAATTCAGGGGCACCAGGATACACGACTACAAAAGAATGCATCAGATTGAACTTTGCGGCTAGTAAACAGACCTTGATATATCATCTCTCTAAAGGGTAGTTCCAACAATATTTTGCTCAATATAAGCATGATAACCTGTCTCTCCCTTCAAAATGACTACTTTAAAGGGGACATAACTCAGCTTGGTGTAATGGGTGGGGGAGATGTGGGTACGTAGTCTGACCCTGCCATTTGCTATCATTGTAACTGTGGGCTAATCATTTAACCTCTTTGAGCTTCAGTTTCCTCATATGTGTGTATATATATATATATATATATATATACATATGTATATGTACATATGTAGATATAGGTACATATGTATGTATATGTACATGTGTGCATGTACATATATATGTGTGTGTATATCTATATATAGATATATATAATGAGGATAATAATATTCATTGGATCATAGCTGAAAGGGATGTCAGAGGCCATGCAGTCAAACCTCCCCTTGTTAAAGATGAGGAAACTTAGAACCAAGGGGATTAAATCACTTGCCCAAGGTCACACATGTAATAAGCATCTTGCTGTCTGCCTCAAAGTGTTGTTGTGAGCAAAATGCAGTATAAGCCTTAAAATGCTATAGAAATGTGAGTTACTATTCTTAAACTGCAGTATGATTGCTAAAAAAAAAGTCATTATTTTATACTCATACCTCACATTCAATCCTGAAAAATGACTAGCAAAAGTAAAATAAAAAAAAAAGAAAAAATAATGTTCTGTGTTTAATGTTCCTTTCTTCCAGCTCTAAAACTTTATGATTTCTGTGATTCCGGTGCCTGCTACAATCCACTATTATAAGCAAAATGCAGAAATTGTGGTTGAGATGGAAAGACTTTCAATTTTATGGATTTGGGATCAATCTGTGCCGCGTGCCTTTGAGTTTGGCCACCATTCAAGCCAAAGCCTGAGGCTTTTTTTTTCCTGAGTTGTGAAGCAATAGTGAGACATCAAAGAATTCAAAAAGGCTGTGCAGATAAGGGTTACTTCATGCATTTTAAAAGTAGTTATACCAGGCATAACACCAGGGTGCAAGGTGAAGCTGTTAGTGCTGATGGAATGGGAGCTAGTGAAAACCTTTCTTTTTTTTTAAAGTGGGCAAAATATCCAAGCCACTTGATCTCTGGGGCCAACACAAAGTACAGGGAAATTTTCAATGAGAAATAGGCAGTCATATGGATATACTTGGGTCAGTTTCTCAAAAGAGCCACCAATTAACATTACTTAAGGTTTCCCAAAGGTTTTTTCAAAGATGCCTGTGGATCCTTCTCCAAAAAAGTCCTTCCGATGACCCTGATGGAGAGTATGCTCTACCTTTCTATTTATTATAGTAAAACAAAGCAGGAATGCTGGAGAATTAAGATAAAAGCTCTGTGCCATACACTATGATGCTATATCAAATTAGAAAGGAACAAGTATGATTCATTACTTCTTGCTCAACTTAATGGATTTATTTATACTTTTTGAAACAGTTAATAAACAGTGATTTATTTAGCCATAGAAGGAGGATAGTTTAACTAGGTTGGCTATTGATGATACCTTGAGTTAACTGAACTTAGTAAAGCTCCCTCACCTGAATTGTTCGTTACTTTCCAGCAACCGAGTTTCAAAGACCTCTTGGAGCTCAGTGTGGCTGCTTTGTACTCAAGCAAGAAGTGATGCCTCTATCCTTTGGTCCTATGAGCCAGCCAATTTTTGTGGATAACCTCAAGACCTTTAAAGGTTCATGGACCTGCCCTTTTCCATTGCAATTGTCACTACCCATTCTGCCACTGCCACCGGGGACTGCTTGGCTATCTGTCGTCACTATGGACTATATCTCTGCCCACTGCTAGCTGGTCACCACCGTGAAGTATGTGTAGTTGCCCAATTACACACATATTAGGAAGCTTCTATTGGTACATTTTTTCTACCTTTTGTGGGAATGCTTAAAGGAGCTTCATTTCAGAACTCTCATCATAATATCTTCTTCCACAAATGCAGATAGGAATTGGCTGTGACTTTAGCAAAAATGTTCTAATGGGTACCTAAGGAAGCACAGAGAGAGAAAATTAACTGCCCAGAGTCATATAGATAATGAGCATCAAAGGTGGATTTGAAGCAGTCTTTCTGACTAAACCATGGACAGTTAGGTTGTATAATGCATCGAGCTCCAGGCCTGCAGTCAGGAAGACTCATCTTCCTGAGTTTAAATCTTGCCTCAGACACTAGCTGTGTGACCCTGGGCAAGTCATTTAACCCCTTTTGCCTCCTTTTCCTCATCTATAAAATGAGTTGGAAAAGGCAATGGAATACTACTACAGTACCTTTGCCAAGAAACCCCACAAAGGGTCAGGGAGAACCAGACATGACTGAAATGACCAGACAAGTTCAGATTAAACCCATCACTTTGTTAACTATACCATTCTGTCTCTGAATTCCCTTAGTTCAATCAATCAAACAACAAACATTTATTAAGTACGTAATCTGTGATGGGCACTGTGCTAAGTGCATTAAAAAGTTGTTGGTATTCATTTTTATTTCTAAAAAATGGATGTCAAACTATTGTTTAGAAACATAAGTTGCTACACTGTTTCAATAAGAAGACTGAGTGAGCACAATAATTTCTGACAAATGCAGTAAGAATGGATTTTAAAGGACTGACGGTGAAATAGCCCCCCTTCCAGTTGATGCAAACTAGAGAGTAGACTAGGACTCATCATTAGAGATAGCCAATGTGTTAGTTCATTTTGTTTAACTATACTTCTTTGCTACAAAACAGGATTCTCTCGTGAGGAGGGTGTTGGGATGTAAAAGTCAAAGTCTTTTCTAATCATCAAGATAGCAATAATTTTAAAGGAGAAGGAAGAAAGGGAAGGGGACTTACCTGAGGCACAGAGAGGTTAAGAGAGTTGCCTAGAATCACACAGCTAACAAATTGGACCCTTTCTTAAATAAACCCAACCAAACCTCTATTCATTATACCATTCTGCCTTGCTAATCTAAAAATGCTATTGGTGCTCATTTTTATCAAAGAATTGGGTGTCAAACTATTGATCAGTATTGTTTCAATGGGAAAATCATATTTGACTTATAGTGTCTTTTCCTGAAACACAATGTTCTTCAACCCAATCCAAGAAGCATTTATAAAGGTCCTAATATGTGCAAGACAATGGGGATAAGGGTCGAAGATACAACAACCAACCAAAAACTAGTACTCGTACTCAAGGAACTTGGGTATTTACAATGTTGTATTTATCCCAGCACAACATATGTAGACAATCTAAAGAGGACAAAGCGACTGCTGACAGTTTAGGGGAATCAGGAGAGGCTTCTTATATACAGCAGATCATTAAATAAGTCTTAATGTAAGTGAGGAATTTGAAAACAGAGAGGAGAAGGTGGGAGTGTGATCTGGGCATAGAAGACAGAGAATGTGAGGCTATCAGCATGAGGCCTCAATGCAGGTCATAGGTCCTGGCAGCCCAGCTTCATAACAAGGGTCCATTTCCAAGTACTGATCGGTATATGCTAGCTGAAGTAGACTTCAGAATGCCTCTCAGATTCCTTGCAAAATCACAAGAAGAGACATTTGTAAGGGCAGAGGCATGCCAAGCATGCAAGCATATGCACAGACAATATACCAAAAATGTCCCGTCCCACTGCACAGCAATTTACAATTCCCAGCAGCTGAAAAGCATTGTCTAGATACACAAATAATATGACACACATCACCTCGGCAAATCAACACCCACACAGTTTGGAAAACAGAACAAGGTTAAGTGCTGGAATATGAGCAGCATTATATTATTACAAAAATAATACTAACATGTATTTATATAGTGCCTTTCTTCTATGGGGCTCTTGGTAAGACCATATCTTATTGTGAATTCTATTAATACATTATGTTCAAAAGCACTTCTCATCCCCAGATCATTACTAGCATTCTTTCTTCCACAATCCCTCTCTTTGGGTAGGTGGGGGGAGGGTGGAAATCTATTATTAATCCTGTTTTAGAGACAGAGAAACTGAGGTACCCAGAGGGGATCCAAATTGTTAAGGGCATAGAACTAGTCTCTAGGGGAGCTGGAAAGAGACTCCAGGAGTTCTTACCTCTGGTATTTCATTATGTCCAAGAATAAGCAGGCCTCTCTGCTTCCTTCATAATAACTTAGTGGGTAGAGAGCCAAAAGAATGGAGAATAAGTTCAGTTCCTAAATGGAACAAGTTGTTTAATCTTAGCAAAATTTCCCTGGAAGGTCATGTACTAACAAATTGTATTGCCAAGTCAGAGAAACCCAAGAATTAAATCAGGTGTGCCAAGGCCACCACTACTAAGGTATTCCCATAGTACATAATAGAGGAGGATCCCTAGAAAACTGAAGAAGTTACCAAAGTGGAAGCCAAGGGTGACTTTGGTATAGTAGGTGATTTATAAATATTGCTAAATTGAATAGGAACTAGAGGTTTGGGAAATTGAAGTCTGCCCTTAAGATAGACATTCTTAACCTGGGGTCTATAGACCTCCAAGAGGTTTATAGGTAGATTTCAGGGGACCTCTGAATTTGGAAGGAAAAGATATTGATATAGATATAGATATCTGTGTATATGTGTATACATATATATGTGTATACATATATACATGCATACTCATATATACATGTGTGCATATAGATGATATATATTATGTGTAATATTATATATTATTTCAATATAATTTCCTTTGTAACCCTACATATTTTATTTTATACATTAAAAAATATTCTTAAAAGGAGTCCATAAGCTTCATCTGTCTGCCAAAAGGATCTGTGACATGCACAAAAAGCTTAAAAAGGTTAAGAATTCATGCATTAATGTGTCTACCACATCAAATTAGTGTTAGTGGCCAAGTTATAAGAAGCTATTTCTCTGCCTGAAGTTGTGACTCAAAATTTACCATTGTAAGAGGCAGGAGGTGGCACTGGGGAGACTACCAGGGAAGAAAGGAAATAAAGTCATGGCCAGGCTGCAGAGGAGCTCATATGGCATGCAGCCACAGAAATTGGTATAGGAAGAGAGAAGTGCCATCCCTGCACCCCACCTTTAGCTTTGAAGTTTAATTGTATATACTAATTATGTGCTCTGCTTAATTGTTTGGGTTGCTGAAGGGCCACAAACATCCATGGAAAGTGAACTGTAAAATTTGGGTACCCTGGAGCAAAGCTCTCATTTTCCTTCCCATACCTTGTACTTAATCCAAGTTTAAATGTTTTGTCATCAGAGTCTAGCTTGATTTGATCTTCCATAATAGGTTTCTCTGTGCCTCCCTAGTTTTCTATCTTCAAGGGGTTCATTTCTCAGGTCTATTTTATAGCTTGGCAGTTTGCAGGATCCCTTACCCCTCTCCTCATACTTGACTTCCTTGGTTCCTAAATATGGATTGCTTTCCTAACTGTATTTCATGTGCAGCTTTAGTAAGCAATCACTTTCTTGTCTAACAGAGTGAACAGCACAAGTTAAAGAAAAGTGATCCCTTTACAACCCTGCTGAGTTTTTGCCCAACAGTATTTTGGGGTCCTAGTCAAACCCTTATAGAACTCCCTCAGGCTCATTCAGGATACAGCATTTTCACCATTTTTCAACTCGGTCAGGATGATTTGAGAGTGGAAGCAATGTATGGGTACATGCAGCCACCCATTTTTTTGGTTCAGCCAAGCCACTCTTTCACAGTCTAGGTCTTAGGGTCCTGGCTTAAAACCCAATTCCAGCCCCTTCCTAGGAGTTGAGTCAAATTTGATGATATGTGAGAGACTGAGTCCATGTTACTCAAACATTCAAATGAATCTATCAACTCATCATTTCAGAAGTTGGTTTCAAAGATGCGCAAGTCCATGCCTGCCTATCTTGTGTGACTCTAATCCATGTCCCTCCCACAAAGTTCAAAACAGAAAGTCCATACAATTGAAGGTCTGCTGGCCTTCCTCAATTTATCTCAAAATAATAAGTGTGACAGTGGAATACTCTGGCTGTCAAGTTGTCATTCCTCTCTTCTGGTCATGTGACCAACCTCTGTTCATTTCCTGTCATAAAATCCTTTGATAACACAATTACTCCTATTATTCTTTAGAGTTCCTCATTGTTTATATGGTGTACCTCATCATTGCTTTCTCTTTGATACTCATCTTTGTTTCTTCAGGTGCAGTGATATTCCAACTCTTGATGCCATTTACCTACACCAGAAAAATATTAGTATTAAAATAAAAGATGGGTCTTTGATTTCATAGAAAATTTGGGATTAATAAAAATGTTTTTCAGTTTCCTGAAAGGAATACAGCCTGTTCTCCTCCTCCTCTTCAACTCTGGGCATAACTCATTGTTCATGGGTAATATTTGTCCTATATATACATACTATTGCATAAGCTCCATCCACTCAAATGAGGGTTGAAATCTATGCAATAGACATTCTTCATCCACTTGGTTTTCTTGGTGTGGATGGACAGGACAAATTCTTAGGAAGAATCGCTTCAAGAAGGCTTTACCATGACAACCCATGCAACAATTTTAATCATACTCCCACTCCCCCCAAAAAGCTTTATTCATTTTGATTATATAGCCCTGCCTCTTATGTACAGCTGTTAAGATTGAGCTAAGGGGGACAACCTTCATGGAGTTAGGCCCAGCTCTTGAGATTAGGACATTTTATGACTAGGACAGATCATTCTGACCTAAAAACATTTCAGAAGGTCCTGGGCCATCTGTTAAAAGTTAAAAATAAATAATGTACCTCTATTTGCCCACGTTTTTAAAGAGGTTTACACTAGATGACAAAGAATTTCCTCCCACTTCTAATATTTGATGGTGCTATGAAGTTCATTAGTCTCGGTTTGGAGTTAGCATTAAGGTAGTAATATTTTTCTGTTTTCTATCAACCATTGTTCCCTTTATTCCCTCATCCTCAAACCTGGCTATATTTCCTCCTACCCCTTGTCACTAACGATATGATAGAAGAAAACAAGGAAGAGTAGGAGCAGATAGAGAGAGAAATGAGTATAATAAATTTAGAGGCAAAAGGGACTTTTAAAATCATCTAATCCAACCCATAATTTTTTTAAAAATTCTATCAATGCATTGTTTTTATATCATAGTAATAATGTACCAACTTCCAGCCCCAAAACATTTTCTTTTGTAACACACACAGCCTCTACAAAACGAACTGACACAGTGATCATGTGTGACAGCATGTGCAAAATTTCACACACACACAGTCCCTCAGCTCTACAAATAAAGGGGGGAGGAATTTCTTATTATGCTTATTTATTATCTTTATAATTAGTCATCATAATTATGGAACACTCGTTCATTTTATTCTTTTGTTTTTTTTTATTTTTTTTTTTTTTTAATATATATATATATATATATATATATATATATATATATATATATTGTTTCCCTGGTTCTACTTACTTCACTCTGCCATTACCTCATAAAAGTCTTCCCATATTTCTATGGATTCATCATGTTCTCATAGCAAGACAATACTCTATTAGATTTACATACCACAATTCATGTATCTATTTCTTAATCTTTGGGTACCCAATATTGGACCTTCCTTTTTCTCTTTGACCTAGTTAAGGTATTTACTTAACATTACATCCCCTCATTATACAGGTGAGAAAACTAAGATCCAAAGAGGTTAAGCAATTTGCCCAAGGTCACACAGTGAGTAAATAGCAAAGCAGAGATTTTAACCCAGGTCTTTTGAGTCCAAAACTAGCACTCTTTCCCCTATACCATAATGCCTTGAACTGCCTCAACAGTTGGAAAACAATTCCACTCACTCAAAGAAAAAACTTAGTTGTTCTCCTGCCTCTTAAAAAGTCACTATAATGTTGAGAAGATTAAAAGGATATTTGGGAAGTGCTATGAGATCTGCCTATGCTTTAAGCACAAGCTACAATTATGTTAAGTATTAATAGTGTATTTGTTAGAGCCATTCATATTCCCCCCTCTCTCTTTCCATTCTTTCTTTCAGTTACTGTGTGCGTGGTTCTTAATTTTTTTTATTATTTTGTTTTTTAGTCCAGACATTATATTATAACAAATGAGATGCAACAGAAGAGTATTTTATGCAAATGGTAAGAGACGCTCAAAGAGTAAATGAAAACAATTTATAATACATAGTTCTAAATCAGCTGCTGTTCTAATAAAAAACAAAGTTTAGACAAATGTTCTCCATAAATCACTTTTGAGTTTATTTAGCATTTTTTAAGAAACAAGAGCTGTTTAGTTATGCTAATGTGATGACTTGAGAAAATATCGACGATGATGCTCCCTACTATACTCCTCATGTCTCTTTTCCCATCAAGTTTTCTAATCATTTATCACTCCAGGCAAAAGGGACAAAATTTTATTTTTTTCCCTGCACAAATGCACAAAAATGCTGTTTTCATATAGAACTCATCTGTGCCCTCATTCCTAGAGCTGCCCTAGTTATCAGTTTGATCACATGTAGGTCACAGCTCTTCAGGCAAAATAAAGCTGAAGGTCAAGGCAATTATCTACGTAATTCAGACTCCGAGTCCCAGAAATTCATGAAAAGTATGTTGTGTGGGGGATGTTAACTGAATAATTCATATATATGCATCAGAATTCTGTTTGCCTATGACTGTGGAAACATAGTCATGCTATGACCAAGAACATCAACTAATTCAAGAAATATAAGTGGTCTGGTGCCATTTTCCTGTTTTGATCCCATATAGATGAAATCCTTTCTTCCTGTATGGTATAGAGCCACAGACCAATGGCTAAGGAAGACAGGAGAACAAGAACAAATTAGGGATTTCCAGCATCGGCACGGAATAACAAGGAAAAAAAAACAAGCAAGGTCACATAAATTGACAACCCATCCTATCTGTAATAGAGAAGGCCCTGGTAAAGTTGGATCTGGGAAGAAGCAGGTGTGAGAATGGAAAGTAAGGTTTTAAACCTACAAACCAATGGAGTAGTAGAGGAGCAGATACAGAAAAATTCTAAGCCATAGGCTATGATACATAGCATTAAGCAGACTGGGGTTACAGGTTAAGGCTATGTGAAGAGTAGGAGGTGATGTAGATTGAAGGCAGTTAGAACTGGAGCTTATATACCCACTGGAGTTAGCCCTTACAACTCTCATTCTCTTTGAGCTATAAAGGGGAGACTCTTGCTCATCCATAAGCCAACCTGGGACCTGACAAATGACTCCAGGGAAGAAGGATACATAATTCATTCTCTTTCACAAACCTTACAAATAATTTCAAAAATTGACTAGCCTTCCTAATTATACCAGGCAAGGGAAGAATCTTTTGCCTGTCTGCCATTCCCTCTCCCATCTTCTCTCCCACTACCACAAACTACAAAGGGAGTGATGGAGTTCTACATTTTTTCTCCTTTACCTTATTCATTTCCCTGAATTATGAAGTGATTTGCTATTTGCCTCAGAGATAGGCACACAAGTAGCCCCCAGTTCTCACTACTTCACATGTTGTTTTACTGACATTTGACTAATCAAGACACTTCATTTCTCACCCATTTTGCCTGGTTTTTCAATAGTTTTACCTTTTTTCCAAATAGATGAATGCTATAGTTACATGATAATTTAGGACTTTTCTCTCAGTAATCTGCATTAAGACATGGTCTCCAGGAACACATTGTGGGAAATAACATTGTACAGAGGAAGGGATGCTGTACATGAATTCAGAGTTTCTTGATCTGAAACTCAGTCTTATTGCTTGTTACCTATTTGATCTTGGCAAACCACTTAATTTCTCAAATATCAAATGAAAGAGTTAGAATTTGTGGCTTCTCATGTCTCTTCTAGCTCTGTCTATGATCTTATGTTTTTTCAAAGTGAGGATTTCTTTCAATTTCATTGTCTGTCATCATTTCTCTAAATTCCTCTGTGTTCTTCCATGTAGTTTCTCACTTTCATTCAAGTCCACATTTATTAGGAAGTTGGAATGTGCAAGGTTGATTATGGAAGATGAACCTAAATGAAATTTATGTAATGGAATTGGAGAGTTTTCTTTCATAAATTCCGTTGTAAAGTGACATAGATGACTAGATTTAGTACTCCAATAATTTGATATTGCTTAAAAAATGCAAACCAATCAAATAAGAACTGATTTGAAAAAGGGCATGATTTCATGGTCTCTGTTCCTACATCTGAAGAAAAAGGTAACTTCCATATTGCTTTATATATCAAATGAAGAACTATTTACTGGGCACCTCCTCTATGAAAGCTTCCAAAGTGGTATAGAGAAGAAAGCCTTGATTTTGGAATCAGAAGGCTTGGGTTTGAATGCTAGCCCTATTATTCACTAGCTGTATGAACATGAAAAAAAAAACAAACAAAAAAAACAAAACAGTCATTCTTAACTCAGTTTCCTCACCTATAAAATGAAAAGAATAATGTTGACAAAATGTACCTCAAAGAATTAAGAAAACATTTTGTAAACCTTGAAGTACTAAATAAATGTGAGATATTATTAATATCATCATTATTATTCTAGGGGATATCAGAGCAAGATGAAGTTTTTGATCATCATTGACCTCTGGCTATATCATTCCCCTTTTAAAAACAACCACCAAAAACACCTCCAAACAACTTTAAATAATGCTTCAAAACAAATTTTGGAGCAGCAGAATCCATAAAAGGACAAGGTGAAACAATTTTCCAGCCCAAGACAACTTAGAAGGTCAGCAGGAAAGGTGTCTTGCACCTGGGCGAGAGTTAAGCATGCTCCAGCACAGGCAGCACCCCCAGCAAACCAGCAGTACTCCTTGTGGATGGGGTGTGTGTGACTAAATCAATGGTACCAATGATGGTTTCCAGACCTCTCAGTCCACAGATGGTAAAGGGGTCAGACAACTGGTTAAAAGGAAATTATAGGGGTCCTTTTGTTGCCACCATGAGTAGGACTGTATTTCATTCCCCATATTTGGATCTGGGTTTTAATCCTTGTGCTCAGTCCCAGGGTGAGAAAGAGCACCAGCCCATCAGAGGTTATGGCAGCAGGAGAGTTAGGTCAGAATTTCAGGGTAGAAAAGAGTGCTTGTAGTCACTCACAGATCAAAGGAGAGGACATGAGAGTAACACACACACCTCTCCCTAAATCCTACCACCATGGAAGAATGGAAAACTTACAAGTCCCTAGAATTATCTCTAAAAATAGCTGCACAAAAATCCTGAAGCTTGGGACAGCGCCCTTTCCACACCAGAAACAGAGCTCCATTTTAACATAGAGTTATACATCAAGAAATAGTCTAGGAAAAAAAAAATGAGAAAACTGCATAAAAAGATCCTGACTATAGAAAGTTGCTATGATGATAGGGAAAATCAAAACACAACCTCAAAAGAAGACAACAAATTCAAAACTCTTACATTCAAAGATTCAGAGAAAAACATGAATTGGTCTCAGGCCATGGAAAAACTCAAAAATAATTTTAAAAATCAACACAGGTAAAGGAAAAACTGGGAAGAAATATGAGAGTGATACAAGAAAGTCATTTTACAAAATAGTCAACAACTTGATAAAGGTGTCACAAAAAATATTGAGGAAAATAACACATTAAAAAACAGAATAGGCCAAATGGTAAAAGAGGCACAAAAATCCAATGAAGGGAAAAGACCCTGAAAAGCAGAATTGACCAAATGGAAAAAAGATACACAAAAATTCACTGAAGAGAAGAAATCCTTAAAAAGCAGAATTGGCCAAATGTAAAAGGAGGTACAAAAATCACCAAAAATAAAAAGAATTTCTTAAAAGGTAGAATTGGCCAAAGGGAAAGGAGTTGCAAAAGTTGAATGAAGAAAATAACTCATTAAAATTAGAATTGAAAAAGTGGAAACTAATGACTTTATGATACATCAAGACATAATCAAACAAAATCAAAAGAATGAAAAAAATAGAAGACAATGTGAAATATCTCTTTGGAAAACAACTGACCTGGAAAATAGATCAATGAAAGATAATTTAAGAATTATTGGATTACCTGAAAGCCATAATAAAAATAACAAAGATCCTAGACATCATCTCTCAAGAAATTTTTGAGGAAAACTTACTGGTATTCTAGAATCTGAGGGGTAAGTTGAAATTTAAAGAATCCATTGATCACCTCCTGAAAGAGATTCCAAAATGAAACTCCCAAGAATATCTAGCAAAATAACAGAGTTCCCAGGTCAAGGAGAAAATATTACAAGCAACCAAAAAGAAATAATTAAAATATCATGGAATTACAGTCAGGCTAACACAAGATTTAACCGTTTCTACATTAAAGAATCTGATGGTTTAGAATATGATATTCTGGAGGACAAAAGATCTAGGATTACAACCAAGAATCACCTACCCAGCAAAACTAAGCATACTCCTTCGGGGGGAAATGGAAATTCAAGGAAATAGAGGACTTACAAGCATTCCTGATGTAAAGACCAGAGCTGAAGAGAAAATTTGGCCTTCAAATACAAGACTTAAGAGAAGGATAAAAAGGTAAACAGAAAAGAGAAATCATAATGGATTCAATAAGATTAAACTGTTTACATTTCTACATGGGAAAATAATACTTGTAACTCTTAAAACCTTTCTCATTATTAGGGTAGTTAAAAGGAGTATGACAAAGGGCATGGATGTGAGTGTACTATGAGGGTTTGATTATCTAAAAAAAAACAACTAAGGGCTGAGAAAGAGAAATGCATTGGGAGAAAGGGAAAGGGAGAGGTAGAATGGGGTAAATTATCTGACATAAAAGAGGCAACAAAGAGCTTTTAAAATGGAGTGGAAGATGAAGGAGTTGGGGGAGAGTGTGTAATCCTTATTGTCACTGTAATTGACTGAAAGAGTGAATAACATAAACACTCAGTTGATTATAGAATTCTATCTTATCAAAAGGAAAGTAGGAGGGGAAGGGCATAAAAGAAAGTGGGGCTGATAGAAAGGAGGGTGGATTGGGGAAGGAAGTCAGAAGCAAAACACTTTTGAGGATGAACAGGGAGAAAGGAGAGACAAAGAATAAGTGGGGGAAATAGGATAGAGATCAATACAAAGTTATTAACAATAACTATTAAAAAATTTACAGCAAATTTCTCGAAGACATAATTTCTCAAGTATATAGGAAATCGAGTCAAATTTATAGAAATAAGAGCCATTCCAAAATTGACAAATGGTCAAAGGATATGAACACACAGTTTTCAGATGAAGTGATAAAACCTATCTATTATCATATGTAAAATGCTCTAAATCACTATTGACTAGAGAAATGCAAAGTAAAACAATTATGAATTACCCCTACACACCTATCAGATTGGCTAATATGACAAGAAAGGAAAATGACAAGTGTTGGAGGAGATATGGGAAAATTTAGACACAAATACACTGTTAGTGAAGTTGTGTACTGATCCAACCACTCTGTAGCACAATTTGGAACTGTAAAGCCATGTACATCCTTTAATCAAGCAATGCCACTACTAGGCTTATATCTCAAAGAGATAAAAACAAAAATAAAAGGACCTATATGTACAAAAATTATTTATAGCTGCTCTTTTTGTCGTGACAAAGAATTGGAAACTGAGGGGATGTACATTAAATGGGGAATGGCTGAACAAGTTGTATATGATTGTGATGGAATAGTAATGTGATATCAGAAATGATGAGCAGGATACTCTCAGAAAAAACCTGGAAAAATTTGCAGGAATTGATGCCAAGGGAAATGAGAAGAACCAGGAGAACATTGTACACAGTAACAACAATACTGGATGATGATCAGCTGTGAATGACTTAGATATTCTCAGCAATATAATGATCCAAAATAATTCTGAAGGATTTATGAAGAAAAATGCTAACCATTCCCAGAGAAAGAACTGATGGTATCTGAATGCAGATTGAGGCATATGTTTCCTTTATTTTCTTCATTTTTCTTTTTCTTGTTTTTTTTTTGTTTTTGTTTTTGTTTTGTTTCACAACATGACAAACCTGGAAATAGGTTTTGCATGACTGCACATGCTTGTTTTTTCAATGGGAGCAGAGCAGGAGGGAGAGAATTTGAAGCTCAAAGATTTTTAAAAATGAATGTTAAAAATTGTTTATATGTGTAGTTGGGGAAAAATAAAATATTAAACATTTTAAATTGTCAATGATTTCCTATTGCCTCTCAGATAAAAATAACAACTACTAAATTTGGCAACTAAAGCACAACAAAATGTGTCTTCTACCTACTTTACTCAACATATCCATAGTATTTCCTTGGACACATTCTTCTTCCCTGAAAAAATTGGCCTACTAGATGTCCCCCATAATAAATGTTCCATTTCCCACCTTCATAACTTTGAAGTAGTGGTCCCTGAAGACTAACTGTCTTCCCTTTTCCTCTTAGAATCCTTAATTTCCTTCAGAAATTAGGTACCAGGCTTAAATTCATAAAATCTAGCCACGGCTCAGATTCTTGTACTCAAGCCAATAGTTGACTAATGTTCTGATTCCTTAAGAGTCTGCCCAATATGACAGATGTTCCAATAAACCTTGTCTTTGGCTGAAAAAAATATGTACTATCTTTATGTGAGTCCTTTCTTATTCCCATCAGTTGTTAATGTTCTTTGCCTCCTCAAAGTACTTTGTATTATCTTTTATATGTTCTGTCACCCCAGAAGACTGCAAGCTCTTGGGCACCAGAGATTATTTTGTTTTTGATTTTCTGACCTCAGTACCTAGTGTGATGCTTTCCCCATAGTATTCACTTTAAAAAATAGGTTGAGTTAAAAACAAATTGCCATCTAGACCAGAAAGAAAGGTAGGAATTTTGAGACTTTTTTTTTTCAAAAAGAATTAAATAACCGTAATTACAAAATACAAAAGAAAGACTATAAAGCTATGCATGACTGGTTCTTGAATAACTGATATAGGTAATGGATTCTTTAACTTTAAAGGAAGTCACTGGGCCTCAAATAATTTGGAAAGCTTCCACGGAAGGGAAACAACTTTATCTAAATCTTGAAGGAATATTGAAGACATTCCCAATGAGAGCCATTGTCCACATGACCACTTGCCAAATATATCTCTATGTCTCATATTTGAAAATTACTTTGTAGTATTCTCAAACAAATGGTGACTCTGGTAAAGAAAGGCAAAAAAAAAAATCTTGTATACTCTAAGGGGAAAAAAAGCAAACAAACAAACACATGCTGTTGTTATATGGACTTTTCTGACTACAGGCTTTTTCTTTAGAAAATACACATATGAATCTGGATGCATTTAGGTGTCCTCTTACTAGGAAGCCCCTTTTTGGCCAGAGGTGAGAATCATTATCTCCTTTGATCCTCTGATTTATGCAGTCCACAACAAGGTTTCAAAGAGCATGTGAAATTATAAGCCAATGCCATGTTAATTGTTTACACATTCAGTATCAATTTTCACACAACTTGGTCCTAGAGGTAGGATCCCTCTGGGTAACCATCCAAACCCAGTCTTATTAGCTGGGACTGCCAACAGCTTAAGCAAGTTTCTTCCACAGAAGCTTGTTCAACTAAAAAGAATCTGTTCCTGAAATATCGCCAATCTATACATGGCAATTACATGTTAGATTCCCTAAATTTAACATCAATAACAAAAGGTACATTCAATACAATAGATTATGATGTCTATTTGCGTGTGACTGTAGAATATTAGAACTAGAAGGGATCTAAGAAATTGTCCAACCCAACCTCCTCAGTTTAAAAATAAGTAAACTGAAGTTGAGATATTATATACTCAAGATATTTAGATAGATAGATAGATAGATGTATGTATGTATGTATGTATGTATGTACAGCCGAAGGTCACAGAGTTCAGTGGTAGCAAAGCCAATATTGCAAGCCCTGTATTAAATGCTTTACAAACGTTTTCTTCTTCAGTCCTCACGACCACCCTAAGCAATAGCTGTTATTAGAAGATAGGTTTTTTTTTAAAATTCTTATCTAGACCACTGTTCATTTTACCACTAGCATAGTGTTTATGCTAGTTGACCAAGCAAAATTTAGCTAAAGATTCTGCTTTCTGGGGAAAAAAACTGTTGAGAAAATAATGCATAATGCATAAAATGTTGAGAAAATAATGCATAAGGTAAATGTTTACATGAGTAGGAAAACATTTTTAAATCAATGTAGACATGTGTGTATATGTGTGTGTGCCACACACACATGCACACAACATAGCTTACCTTTATTTCTTTATTTACCCATTTAGTTATGTATTTATTTGTTTATTCATTTGTTTGTTTATTTGTTTATACATTTATTTTGGGAATGGCATTGTGTTCATGATGTAGGCATTTACTGGTGTATAAATTCCTTCTAACAGCTCAGGCCTTTGTTTGTGTTCAGTGATTTACCCAGATACACAAAACTAGTTGTATGTGTTGAAGGGAGAGTTTGAATCCAAAACTTCTAGATTCCAAGTCAAGAGTTTCTATCCACTTCTCCACACAGCCCCTCTAATTCATATGTCAGCTCCTAAACAAAGGGCTCAGGGATGAAATTTTATCAACTCCATTGGGTAACTTTTAAAGGCCATCACATGGGATAACCTTTGTTCATTTGTCAAGTATGAATAATAATAATGCCAACATCACCACCACCATCAACAATAATAATCCTTCTGTGGGTAACATTTAGATAATTTAATTGGCAGTACGTCAAAAAGGAGTACTGAACAAATGGCTTTCTGGTGAATCTATGAAGGAGTCATGGTGATGTAGGACCAGGTATATTATTACATCAGTAATTACTGAAGTGTCAGGCTTAAGGATCTCAGACTTACTAATTAAGGAAGATTTCATAAAGAAACAGTGCAAACTCTGCAAGATATGACTGAAGGTTGTGAAAATTTAGAACCTACAATAAGGGAAAACACTTGCAAGTGACCAAAATTATGCACCAAAAGTCACTATCCTTTATAAAATGAGAGATAATAAATCTGAATACAATGAATGAAACCCCTCAAATATCCTTGAGAATTCACCAAATAAACTGGAGCATCATTATGAACAAAACTGTTATTCATAATCACCTGGAAATAACTCTGACCCATTAACATTTAAGAATATTGTTTCTAATAGTCTGGTTTCCAACCTCATCATCCGACTAAAACTACTCTTTCCAAAGTTTCTAAGGACTTTTTAATTGCCAAATCTAATGGTCTTTTCTCAATCCTTATCTTTCCTGGTGTTTCTGCAGGTTTGATACTGCCAATCACCACTTTTTCTTGTCTTCTAGGCTTTTATGGCACTACTCTCTCCTGGTTCTCCTCTTCCCTATTTAAATGCTTCCTCTCAAAGTCTTTTACTGGATCTTTATCTATAGCATACCTGCTAACTATAAGTGTTCCTTAAGGCTCTCTACTCATCCCTCTTTTCTTCTTCCTCTATGCTATTCACCTATGGATGTCATAAGCTCCCATGGATTCAATTATCATCTCTATGCTAATTATTCCCAAATCTACTTATCAACCCTTAATCTCTCTGCTGATTTTCAGACTTCATCATTGAATGGCCTATAGACATCTTAAATTCAATATGTTAAAAACATTAGTATTTCCTCCAAAGCCTCCCCTTTTCCTAACTTCCTTATTACTCTGGAGGGAACCACCATCCTCCCAATTACCGAAGCTCACAATGTAGGTGTGTGTCATGCTTGACTCCTCTCTCTTACCTCCAATATTCAATCTGTTGGCAGGATCTATTGATTCATTTTTGAGACATCTCTCCAACATGACCATTCTCTCCTCTGATACTTCCATCACCATGGTGCAGACTCTCATCACCTCATACTTAGAATATTGCAGTAGCCTGCTGGTGGGTCTGCCTGCTACAGGTCTCTCCCCATTCTATCTTCCACTCAACTGTCAAGGTGATCTTACTCAAACACAGGGCTAAACATATTGTTCTCCTCAATTAACTCAGGTAGAAGAAGAAATCAAAACCTTTTGGATAAAGTATGTATAAGCTGTGTTATCTAGTCAGCTACTAGAAATTGTCCTGAAAATGCTTTCAGTAAACCTGCAGAATGTAAGTTTATATCCTAATATTTTTATTAAACTCTGAAATTAAATCATCCCTTCCACCTGTTCAATAGTCCACTGCATATTAAATATCAAAGGACAAACTAGTTATGGTGACATAGACTTGTAAACCCTATTACTGGGGAGGCTCAGGCTAGTGGGTCTCTTAAGCTCAGGAGTTCTGAGCAGAAGTAAAATTAAAGCCAATAAAGTGTATGAACTAAGTACAGTATCAAAATGGTGAGTGTCTGAATGTCTAAGGAGGCTCAAACTGAAAAAAAAAATAAAAAAAGAAAAGAAAAGAAAAAGGAGGGACAAACTGGACCACACTGGGAAAAAAAGCAGGAGAAAAAGGAAAGAAGGAAGGAAGGAAGGAAGCAAGGAAGGGGAAGGAAGGAAGGAGAAAAGAAAGAAAGAAAGCAAGCCTTTTTTCCAGCCTTTTGGAGCAACACAGATACAATACAATTCAACAATATACTCCTCTGAGGCAACTTTCCCCCTCATCTTAGTAGTATCCTTTCTTTTGACCAAACTGCTTCAGGTCTTGGGTGTATATGTTAAACTGAATAAACCTGTTCACCTTACCTACTTCTACCTACCCAGGTCTTGCTTCTTCATAAGAGGCAATTAGGTAAGTGTTAGACCTGGATGCAGGAAGACCTGAGTTCAAAAGCAGCCTCACACACTTGTCAGCTGTGTTACTCTGGGCAAATCAATTAACCTCTCTCTGCCTCAATTTCTCCATCTGTAAAATGGCAACAATTATACCACCTACCTCCTAGGGTTGTATGAAATGAGATAACATCAGTGAAACACATTTCAAACCTTCTATATAAATGCTAGCTACTATTATTATGGGTACTTTGAGGGAATTTCCCTTTCATGCCAGACCTCTGGTACTATGTCAGAAAATTATCCTTCACCATAAACTCATAAACAGAACCAGTAGAGGCAAGATGGTAATCCACTGAAAGTATTATTTCTGATGAGTTAATCACTATACATCTATAAATAGTAAGATGTTCAGATGTCTTTGTATATTTTGTTTTGGCAGGGTTATGCTGTTGGCTTACTTTAAGCTTATGACAAATAAAGTCCCCAGATCTCCCTATTCTATATATGTGTAATTGATTTAAAGACTAAATCCAGGACTTTGGATTTATCCCTGCTAAATTGCATCTTGTTGATTTTGGCCTAATGTTCCAGTTTGATGAGTTTGTTTGGATTCTTGATTTTGTCACCTATTTTTAGCTATCATTCTCAGTGTCTCATCACCTGCAAATTAGATAGATATCTCTTTGATGTCGTCACACAAATCATTGACAGAAATGTTGAATAGCACATAGCAAGTGTCACTACATTCAGGATGTTCCTGCCGATTGATGGAGTCATTAACTAAAGCTTATTCCACATATTATGTAATCAGACCTATCGCTAGTTAACAGTATAATCATCCAACTCAAAGACCAATATTCTATCCATGAGGAGAGAATGGGAGATATTTTCAAATATTATGCTGAAATTAAGATGTACTATATAAATTATAATTAAAATTTGTGTAGTGCTTTAAATTTTGCAAAGCAATTTACATGTATTATCTCATTTGATTCCCCTCTACAACTCCATGGAGTCATTATTCGCATTTGCCAGATGAGAAAACTAAGATCTATAGAGTCTAGATGACTTGCCCAGGATCATATAGCTAGTAAGCTCCTGATGTTAGATTTATACTCAGGTCTTCCTGACTCCAAATCACTCTCTCTACCACATCATCTATTCAAAGTATTATTTTGCTAGTGATCTTGGAAAATTTGGTATGAGATTCAGTACAAGTTGTTCTAAGTGAACCCAAGTTGACTACTTACTATTGGTCACAATATTATTTTATAAATTTAGCATGGTGTCTAGCATATAATAGGTGCTTAATTAATGTTTTTTGCCCTTCCCTCTCACCAAAAATGCTCATTAAATATAGAGGCAACATGTTATAAGGGATAGGGTTTTGGTCTTGCAATCAAGCAGACCTGGGTTTAAATCTTACTTCAGATACTTACTGTCTGTGTTACTATAGTCAAGTAACTTTATCTCTCTAGGCTTCAATGTTCTCATCTGGAAAATGGGGGTGTTGAACTTGATGTATCTACTTCTAAATCTATAATTGATCTGTGTTAGATAATCCATATTAGGATTTTGCTGGGTTTCTATACCATGCTTATTGTTCTATAATTTATTTTCCTTAAGTTTTGAAATTTTCAACACTGGGCATTCTGCAGTCTTCTGATTCTTCTCTCTTATTTTAGAATTTTCAAAGATTATAGGTCTGATATTATTTTGGGTTATATCTTCAAAGTCTTCTGGAATGCAATTTATCTAGACCAGAAAAGTTAAAGTTATTTAAAACAACTTAATGCTCACAGTATTCCTTGCTCATGAATCCAGATCTTTTTTTTTTTTTTGACATGAATGCAAATTCACTGAGTTAATGGTCTTGGATTTACCGAACAATTTTTCAATTTTTTTTATTTTTTGCCTTATTGTTCAAGAATCTGTGCAAATTATTTGGATTTATTGTGCTGTATATTGTACTGATCATAGAAACCTTCATGCTGAACTACACAATCTTCTCCTTTACCATAGTGGCTAGCCAGTGCATTCTTTGACCTCCTTCACCAAAGAGGCCCCTGACCAGAGGACTACTTAAATTCTTGACCTGTTACCAGGTATCAACAGATACCAGACTGACCCAACCATACTTGGAAAAAACAAAAACAAAAAACAAACAAACAAACAAAAAAAAAAACACTACTCACCTATTCTGAGTTGCAGCATTCTCCTCATGTTTATTGAGCAATACCAATTCCCCTTTGCTGTTTGAAGCAAATTTAGGCTTGAATATTTCTGTTTTTGTTATGTCCCCTCTTTCCCAAGTGGCAGAGCCATCCTTTCCCTGTTTTTCTTTATGCTCCAAACGTGGTTCCAAAATATTTTTTTTTAGTATCCTAGGCAATTTTCTTTTTACAAGCTTCAGTTGCTTCAGTTCATGTTTTGTTTTGTTTTTTTCCTTTTTCTTCCTTTTTTTTTTCAAGATTCTCGCCTTCCTGACACCATATGTACAGGTCCATGCTACCCTTTTGTATTTGTCCTTGATGGTGTACTTTTCCTTCCATTTGTACATATTGTTTTTAACTCTAACACAGTAGAAGGTTCCCTGTTTAACCACATGAATTTTGAAATACACTAAATATTTTACTGTAGTTTGGGGAAATCTCAGAGTATGAACTACATACAGACTAGGTAAGTTACAAATATACATTCATACAACTCTCACATTACTGAATTAATTTGACTTGGCTTAAAAAATGTATAAATTTCTTTCAGGCACTCTCTCTTTCACTCTCGCTTTAGCCTGGGCCCTTGGGATCAGTCTATCCACCCTTACTAATTCACCCTTGTTTTCAACCCCAAGGTACTTGAATAAGCTTCATTGGTTATTGGGGCAATATGGTCCCTTCTCCCTCTCTGGGCCATAGGTCCAAACTTGTTTTTAAAAATCACTATAAAAATAATAACCATAATCAAATACTCATTTAAGAATAATATATGAAATAATTGAAATTACACTTTGGTTTTAGATCAGAAGTATTCTCCTCAGAACAACTCATCTCCTTACTTATGGATTTTCCCTTGAACCTTGCCCACAGAAATTCTCTGAATTAGGCTTTTTGTTCTGAAAATGCACTCCTCTGCTTAGCTCCCCAAAGCTTAGACTGTTCTCCTGAATTAATCATCCTCCTATTTTAAATTAGTTACCCATACATTTCCCAGTCCTATATTTCATCAACTTAAAAAACTCATATATTTACAACCTTCCCTCACTAAGAGTATGATCAGCAAATCTACTGGTCAGAACACTGATTTACAGTCAGACCTGAATTCAAGTCACATTTCTGCTATTTTCTAACTTTGTGCCACCACAGGTAAGCAATATAGCCTCTCTGGATCCATTTCCTTTGCATCTCTAAGTCCTCTTACCAGTCCTCATAAATTAGACCACGTATGGCCTAATCTCTCTGGAAAGCAACATTAACATGGCTCATCAACTATTTAATTACACTACCAAAATCACAAATAAATTTAAGGGACTACTAAAATATTTACTCACTAAATTTCCCAATTATTCTAGGATGAAATATCAGTTTTGCAAAACTGATGTTTGAATTGAATGGGAAATAGAAGAACTTAAGACCCATTGCTTTAAGTACTTTTATCTACTGACTCCACTTCTTCTTCTTATGTAATTTATCCCAAATATTCATCTTCAGACTTTTTTTTTCTTACCTTAAAATATCTAACTTGGAGTTGAAGAATATGAACTAGCTGACCTCTAATCATCCTTCTAGATCTAAACTTTGAAACCTATGATCTTTTGATCCCATAGACTAATAACAGTAGTTAACCTAATATGTGCATATATGTTTATAAAATACCTTACATATGTTATTCATTTAATTCTCACAGTCCTATGAATTTTACAGATGAAGAAAGTGACCATGACTTCATTCATCACCTCCAAGTAGATAACTCCTAAATCTAAATATCCATAACTGTTCTCTATCATTGGCTTCCAGTATCCAATCAATCAGAAGCATTAAACATCTGCTTCACATGCTAGGTATTGAGGATAGGTATACAATTCCTATTCTCAAATAGTTCATATTCTAGCATTCTCTCCCACATGTGAAATTGTCACCCAGAAAAAAAAGAAGAAAAAAAATCTTAGACTGAATTTCTGCCATTATCACCTCAAATTCAGTATATTGATACCAGAGCTTATTATTTTGTCCAACATGACCTTGCCTCCTTTCTTCTCCATTTTTTTTTTTGGTATAGGCAATTGGGGTTAAGTGGCTTGCCCAGGATCACACAGCTACTAGGTGGCTCAGGCCAAATTTGAACTCAAGTCCTGTGACTGCCTAGTCAGTGCTCTAACCAATGTGCCAACTAGCTGCCCCTCAATCTTCTTTTGCAATCACCCAACTTCTAAATCCTATCTATTTTCTCTTTTTAGTTAATATCTTCTCCATCAATTCATGAATCCACAATTATTTAGTTTGTATTTATTATATGCCAGACATTATGCTAGGCACTGGAAACACAAACATAGAATGTAATGCTGGAGAACAGGGAAATCAATACCTAAATCAATAATTTAAAAAGAATAAATACAAAATAGTATTACCACTATTACCACCTTAGTTCAAGCCTTCTTTACCTATTGCTTGCTATTCTTTCAATAAATATTCACCTAATTTAGCTAAAGTCTTCTCTTCTTTCTTCATTATTTTCTATATACTTTTCCAAGATTAACAGTCTTGTTAGTTTCCACCATTTGCACTGGTCTTAACAATAATGGCCACTGTCTCTCTCATATTATCCCTCTCCCCTCACCATTCACCAATCACTTTTCTTCCTTTATGGTTCATTCCAACTCGTACAGAACTGCTGTCCTTCCTTCCCAATAACTTGAGTAACTGATTCATTTTTCCCTTTCCACCTAAATTTTTGACAGCTTTTGAAATCTTCACATCCCAGTTCTTCACCTTCCTCATCTCTCATAATGCCTATCTCCACCCCACCTTCTACCACACACATAAAAATGTGCTTATGACCGATGTATTACTTCTTATCCTTAACTGAAACTGCCTTTGTTGTTGGATTTCCTAGGCATGGTTCTGAACTTAAGGTTTTTTAAGCACATGCCTCCAAGAGGTTTCTGCTCTAGATATACAATAACTTTTTCATTAAAAGGAATATTATTCAACTTTCTGTGCTCTAGTGTTCTAGACTATGGACAGGTGAGGGGTAAAAGAGCAGAGGAATAGATAGAAGACTTCTATGTGGAAAATATCACAAAATAATAGATATTATTCTTCATAAGAAAAGGAAAGGACCTGCCTGTGTGTGGATTTCTATAACCATCACTGAGGACTGGCAAAGTGATTATTGTGGCATGATACAGTCACAACAAGAAGCCTGTATTCACAACAAGAAATCTAGAACTGAGCTAACACTGAGGACAAGGTTTTGCACAATGAAGTCAGAGAAGAAGAAAAGGGGAGGTGAGAATAATGGTCTTAAGTTTCTATAGTTAGTAAGATGAAGAATAATCCATAGTAACCTTTGTAAGTTGTTGCTTTTACCTGTTCCACTGACTATCACATTACTTAGTTAACCCATTTTTATAAATTTCTGATCAAAGAATTTTGCAGCAAATATCTTTTCAAAAACCACTTTCTGTGAAAGAACCATAGAAAATCCCTTTTCTGTGAAAAATAGAAACTCTTCCTTACTCAGGCAAGGTTGGTTGATAAGATACCATTGTCCTCGGGAAAATAAGGAAAATTAAAGTAGTGCAAATCTACCCAATGGTACCGCTGAATTCTGGCCTGGTGCAAAACAGATGCTAGATGCAGGTTATAGTGGGAAAGCAGAAATGCCCCTCACCCCACCTTCCCTGGCTTATGGCCCCATAGAATCTCTCTGAGGCAAACATGACCAGGTATTATAATATTCCCTTTGCACATGGACAAATGGAAGCACAGAGCAATTGCATGATTTAACCAAGTTTGAACTCTTTGAGAACTATAACTTTCCTGTTAGGGAAAGCCATTTTCTATTGAAGGTCAGAAACCCACAGGGGGATAAATTAATCAGAAGTTGGAAAAGGCAAGTGAATAAGTATCAAGATTTAGATTTTTTTGGAGAGAAAAAATGCAAAGCATTTTACTCACCCACTCTAAAATTAATAAGAGAAAACTTAGAATTCAATTTAGTAGTTAGAACAAATGATTTTAAAATATTCTTTAGTTTCATACTAAGAACATTTAAGGGGGAAACTGTAGCATAGAAAGAAGGAAGACATGATATACAGAAGGCAGTAAGCTTAGAATGGGCAAGCAAGTGAGAGAGCGAGAGCAAGAATGAGAAAGAGAGAGAGAGAGAGAGAGAGAGAGGGAAGCAGAGATAGTAATGGGGGAGGGAGATGACAGAGGGAAAAACATGAAAGAAAATTTGGAGAAAGGGAGAGGGAAGCTTAGTGACTACCTACTTATCGGCCACCTATCCTGGTGAAGAAGAGTTCCATCTTTAAATTATTTTTTTTCCCTTAATGCAGTGGTTGTATATTTCGGCATTTTAAAATGCATGCTATTTTAATTATCTGTCATTTTTTTATGCATTTTGATGAATGTATTTAGCTTGGTGCCTGCACCTTGATGTGAACTAATTGTAAAGGCTCACATGTAGAGTCACTCATTGTCGAAGCTATGAGTGATTCTTAAATTAATTTGGAATAGCATTTTTTCTTCTGGACCCAAGCGCCCTCAGCAGCAAAATAAAGGGGTCAGGTTCAATGACCTATAAGGTCACTTTCAACTCTAAACTTAAGCCCCTAAGAGCTAAATGGATAGCTCTGTCTGCCTCTAGACTTGTTAAGATTTAACCGTTTGAGGAGGGAACCTTAGTATAAGACTAGTGTGAAAGATTCAATATTTAAAGGTTATACAAAGCAAAATGAATTGAACAATTAGCAATTAGTCATGAATCTGTATTATGCAGATAGTCAATGAACACATATTTTAAAATAATTATACAGAGTGTCTACAGAGAATTAAATAAAGTGGGTATTTAACAGTTTTCTAGTCAATCTGAGCTTAAATAATTGAGGCCTAATGACCGTTAGTACCTTTAAACCTTTAGACCTTTCAGTTTTGTGAAGTTTATTTCAAGAGAAGTGAAGAGAGATGGCATTCATTGACCAGTCAGCCTTGAGAAAACTAACATTACCACTGTTACTGCTGAGTGCACCAAAAATGATTGGACATTTGGAGATCAGGTCGTACAAAGAGCAACTAAAGGAGCCTAGGTTTATCTGACCTAGAAAAAAGAAGCCAGAGTCATTAAGCTCCCGATTATAATTTTAATTGTCTTAAAGAATAAATGCGTGATAGCAAATGTCTACTTTTTTTTCACCTAGGAACAACAGGAAGGGATGCAGCAAGAAGGACCTTGGTCAGATATCAGAAAGAATGTCTTTCCTTCTGATACACTGATGTATAGGAAGACAATTTCTAGAGTCTCAATCACTATAGGCATTCCAAATAGACCTTTATCTCGATAATGACCTTATTTGTATAGTACTTTATGCTTTTCAAATGAAAAAGGTGGAAAAAAGTAAGAGTTTGGCAAGGATCAAATCTAGCCCACAGTTTAGTTTTGTTTTTTCTTTTTTGTTTTTCTTTATTTTTCTTTTATATCAGTCAGCTAAGGATTTGTTTTATATTTTAAATACAATTAAACAGTATTTTTAAAATGTAAAAACCTATATTATTTTGAGAGCCATTAAAAAGGCAGTTGACCCACAGGATGTAGTTGACCAGCCTCTGAACTAGATGACCTCATAAGTACCCTTTCCAAATTTTCAAGTGACATCGTGTCCAATCTGAGTCTATCTACCATTTTACTAGCCAGGAATTCCTCTCCTCATCTTTGACAAAAAGAAGCATCGACAGCAAAAAGACTCAAACAAACCCCCAAATTCCTGGGTAATGGTCTTGGTTTATCCCCCAGCTTTCAATGTCTACCCCCCCAAACAAATAATTTATCATCTAAAGTCCACCAGAGAGATATGGGGCTCATATTTTCCTATAGATCTGATGCTTCAATGTGCCTAAAAATGAACCATTATGACTCCAGCCCAGTGAGAAATAATCCCAGTGAAACCAACTGACCTGTCAGAGGCTGCCCAAATAATGTTGAAATACACAGCACTTAATGCAGGAGGGGATCTGTCAGAAAGAATAAATATAGGTATAAAAACAAGCAGCAAGTTATCGATTCAGTCTATTACAGTTGCTGTGAAAATAACAGGATTTCACTTTTGCCCTTTAATTTCTCCATCTTGATCATAATCTGCCTGAGCTAAGGCACAGGGATTATACATAAAAGTTTCAGGCTGGCCACTTGATGTCTGACCAAATGCAAGCATGTGTCCCACATATGGTGTCTATGTAAACTGGGTCAGCCAAACAAACCTGGTTACACAGGAAACAAAGCCCCGGAGGTGAATCTACAGTATGGGCTAAGATGCCAGGGGTAATCAAATGAAATTTCAGGTAATCTCCTTCACAGCCCAATTAAACCCTTACACCAAACAACATGATGCCATCTGGAATCTCCCTTGATACAAAGCTGTTGTAATTTACCAATACAGATACCGCTGCTGTAGTTACTGAGGAAGAAAGTTTATTTTCCTACTTCCCTCTTTCCCCTAGGAAATTGGCTTGGTTCTAAAATACTTTTTTCCAATCCCACATTAAGTATGAATAGCCAGGAGCTCATTCTTCTTCAGCATTGGTGGTTCTGATCATTTAAACTGACCACAATGATAAATAATTATTTGTATATAGCTCCCTATGGCTTATAAAGCATAGAATAGCTATTGAAGTCCATGGAAATCTATATGTAGCTGGGGAGAAGTAGAAATAGGCTTAGACTCTTTCTGTGTTTTCATCCTGATTGAAATCAAAAAACCTCTCTCAGAAGTTGCTGGTTTCATGCTTTTTTTCTCCATTTACCTAAGATGGCAAGATATTCTGCATTAATTGGGATAGCCCTAAATATTTATTGTCTGCTACTTGGTCACCAAGTGTCCTTATTTTATTCACTCAAGCCACTTTTTCTTCCTCTGTTTTTCTCTCCTTCATCTCATTTTCTCTCCCTTCTCAGTGAGTATTATCTATTCATGAATATTAATCTCTAGATAGAAGCTTGCTATGCTAGAGGCTTGGATGCCTGATATAATTCCTGCTAACTGTTTATTCACATCTTAGTTGCATCTGTTCTCATCTCTGAAGCAATCACAGGAGCTCAGTGTTAGAAAGGTCCTGAGAAATCACCCAATCCAACTCCACCCATACCCCCTTGCTTGTTATGTGACTTGAGAGCCATCGTGAATCAAGAGGCACAACAGAAACATACCTAGGTCTGGATTTAAATCTTAGCTCTTATATTTACTAGCCATGTGACCCTGGACAATTCACTGAAACTTTCTGAGTCAGAGTTTATCCATGTTACTTCCCTACTCAATAAACTCCAGTAACTCTCTATTACCTCCAGGATCAAATGTAAACTACTGTTTGGCACTGAAAGAGGGAGTACTTAATAGCAGGTAAGCAGTTAAATCACTGGTTTCCAAGAATCTTTCTTTGTCCCTCCAGCTGCCAAAACCTTTCCCTTTAAGCTAAATTTCCATTTACTCTGACTGTATATTGTAAATACTTTTTCTTTTCTTTTTGTTTAATGTACATGTTGTCCTTCCCCATTAAAAGGCAAACTCCTTGGGAGAAAGGAATTGTTACTTCTTTTTCTTTGTATACAAAAAGTTTATAAGGTTCATTGACACATGGTAAGCATTTAACAAATGCCTACAGATTGACTAATTGATTGAGTAATCATATCCCCTTTTTCCAGGTTACCCACTCCCAACTTATCTTTATGCAGTTTTAAGTCTCCCAGCCATCTTAGTCTTAGCTTTTAATTATCCAAATCTTAGTTCACTTTGTCAAGTAAAGCTATAGGACATTCCCTATTCCTAATTACAAAAGTCACCAGGTTGACATTGGCAATAACTGAAACATTCTCCTAAAGATATGCTAGAAATGCTGTGGCTAGAACTGGTCCAAGAGAAGAATTTCAGAAAAGATCTTTTCCTCTTTTGTTAATTATACAATTTAAAAATGATTGATAACTCTCAATTCAGAAATGATTCAAGTCCGTATTTTGGCCTGTGGAGTGAGGAAAAGGAAAACAAAATGGAAGATGGCAGCCTCTCCCTTGTTTTAGCTGTGGCTATTTTTTGTACTTTTCTTGTCCAGACAACAGTATTTTGACAAATTGACCCTCCATGAGCTCAGCAACTACTCAGTAACAAATAAGTAATTAATGCCGGTTTAGAGAGTTCAGATGAAGTAGCAAGTATTGTAGTAAACATGGCAGCATGAGAATTTAAAAACTCATTATACAATATGACAGTTATCCTTTATGGAATCAGCAGAACCTTGGAGTCATTTGGGCCCTAGAGACCCAGGTGATATTGTTCCTCTTTGGGGGCCTCACCAATCTCTAGACTCCTAAGTCTCTCAAAAGAAGGCACAGCACATAGCTGGCAAATCTACTTACCAGCAGAGCTAAAAACCAACTCAGGGTAATTGAGTCAGCTTGTTACAATGGAAAGAATACTGGCTCTGGAATCAAAGGCCTAAGGTTTAAATCTTAACTCTCATACTTGTTCTCTGAGTAATTATGGGCAAGTTACTTTTCTTCCCTCAGATTCAGTTTCCTCAACAATAAAATGGAAAGGTTAAACTAAATGGCCTCTAAAGTCCCATTTTGCTCCAAAACCATCTTCCTTTGATCCAAAAGTGCCAGAAGCAGGGTAGTTTCTCCTACCTGAGATGGCACATTTTTCTACTTCCTCTTCATGGCCTTCATCTTAACTGCACCTCCTTTCATATAAGGTGATCTAATTCTTTTGGAAATGGGATGTCCCCTTACCATTATGACAATATCCTTCCTCTTTAGACCATCTTTTACAGCACTGTACCCACCACCTACCCCTAATCAAAATGTCCCTGAAACTGTTTTAAAAGCAAAATGCACAACTCTAGTCAAGAGAAAAATAATGGAGCCCTGGTTTAATCAATTAATCAATAAGTATTTATTAATAACCCACTAAGAAGCAAGTACTGTGCTAGGCACTAGGAATACAAAGACAAAAAAAAATGAAATAACTGCTCTTGAAGACATTGTACATGAGAACACAAGATAGGATCACAGATATAGAACTAGAGGACTTTCCATAGGACGTCTAGTCCAATGCCCTCACTTTTCAGCTGAGGAAAACAAGACCCAAGAGGTTGAGTATCTTGTTTAAGGTCATACAGGTAATAAGCGTTTGAAGTGGGATTTGAAACCAGGCCTCCTGATTCTAGATCTAGTGGTCTTCCCACTGTATTATGTGGCCTGTTTGTAAATATACACAGAATAAAGTATCAGCAGAATATAAACAGGGATAGGGACTGGATCACTAATACCATTGGCATAGAGAACTCCTGAATGAGGGCACTCTCTCTAGCAATGCAGGTCGGTACTGTCCCTGCCACTTTTAATCTTGGACAGTCCCTTATGTGTCAGAGGCCTGACTTGAACCCAGGTTTTCCTGGCTTTGAGTGCAGCTCTGTCTGTGTCCACTACATTATGATTTTTCTGAGGCAGAATAAATGCTAAATAAATATAAATTAGTTTACATGCATGGTAGTTAGTGAGGGAGGGCACTAGCACATTATAAGGGGAGATAAGAAAAGATCTTTTCACTATAATACTTGAGCTTTGTTTTAAACAAAATGAAAAATTCTATGAGATTCAGCTAAGGAGGGAGGGTATTCCAGGTATGGGTGGTTTAAAGACATGGAAGTGGGAGATGGAGAAAGGATGTGAAGAGTTTGCATTTTATGTTGGAGCTATTCAAGTTTATTGAATAAGGGAATGATCTGGTCAGGTCTCTCTTTAAGGAAGACCTCATCAGGTCTCTGGAAGATTGAAATGGGGAGAGACTTGAAGAAAGGAGACAAATTATGAAGCCATTGCAATAATCTAGGCCAAAGGATGAAGGGCTGAACTAAAGTAGTGGCTATGTAAGTATGGAGAAGGGGACATATGTGATAAATATTGTGGTTGTAGAAACAGTAAAAATTTGGCACCCAATTAGATATATGGCTTGAGAGAGAGTGAGTAATTGAAGATAATACAGCCTAGGGGGCTAGAAGAATGGATTAAGGAAAGATTGGAGGCAAAAGGTAATGATAAGTTTTGAACATGATCAGTTTGAGTTATGTCTAGGACATCTAGCTAGGAATTTTTATTAAGAATTTGGTGATGCCAGTTTGAAATACAAAAGGGAGACTGAGAGTCATTTGCAGAGACATGATAATTAAACCCATGGGAGTTTGTTCAGTCACCAAGAGAAGGGCTATAGATAGAAGGACCAGGTAACAGCCTTGGGGTATTCCCACAGTTAAGGAGTGTGAGAAAATGAATAATGATCCAACATAAGATACTAAGAAGGAGCAATCAGATACGTAGGAGGAGAACCATGAAAATCCAGAGAGGAGAGAGTATCTAGAAGAAAGGTAGTCCACAGTGTCAAATCCAAAGGGGAGGATGAGAATAGTGAGGATTAAAGGAAAAACAGATTTGGAAATTATAGGATTATTGGTAACTTTAGTGTACATGGCATCAGTTAAGCATTGAAGTAAGAAGCAGCAATGCAAGTGGTTAAGGAGTTAGTAAGAATTCAGAGTACATGTGTAGACAGTTTTATTTTTGTTTTGTTTTGTTTTGTTTTTGTCTCTCCTGAACACCTGGCATTTGGTTGAGAAAGGGAGGGGAGGTATGAAACAATAGCTTGAAAGAAATGGCAGAGTCTAGAGAATGAAGGAACATGTTCTTTGTTTGCTTTGGTCTTCTTAGCCATTGTTTCATTTAGTGTCTCGGTCACTGACTTCATAAGTGGTAGAAACATTTAAGCAGGTGTCATTGTTGTTGTTATTGTTGATGATGATGATGATGATGATGATGAGGATGTTGATATTGTTATTGTTGTTGTAAGTAGAGCCCCAGAGGGGGGAAAATGGAAGTAAGCACAGATAACTTAGGATAGTAGATAGAAACCGTTACCAAACTAGCGGACTCCACGAAACACTGGATGGAACACTTGCTGCTGCTACAGAGTTGAGAGCCGAGAACCAATACTTTTCAGCTTCAAAGAAATATCTGATACAATCTCAAGAGAGACAGGAACATGGCTGCCATAGATTTGATTGGAAATGGTAGGGAAGGGCTCTCATGCTCTGTTTCTTTGAACTACTTGGTGGAATCTAGACTGTTGATTGTAGGCACATATAGCTTTTGTAAAATGTGTCTACTGTGGAGTTGGGAGGAAACACATCCGCTATTATTCACATGCACAAAGGGCAGGGGAACCTCTCAGATCAGAGAGTGAGTGCCCAATCAATACTCAGAGAACCTGTTGATCATTTTCAAAGTTCTCTGACTTTTTCTGCTGTATATCAGGGGCCAGACCAAAATTTGACAAATCTTCTCATTATATCCTGCTTACTATTCTAGGATCACAAGGCTAAGAGAACTTATCCCAAGGGAAAATCTACTAAGAACTACATGTGGAGCCTCTAAGAAACACTGAATAGTGGGAGACAAAACCAGAAAAAGCTTATACCTTAGGAAGGGGAAAAGTACATAATGTAAGACAGAGGTTCATACTTGGAAAATAGTTTGCTGTCAAAATATAGAAAAATCTACCTTTTCTTGGTGGAGAAAGAACAGATACATGAATCTACAAGAAAGAAAGAAAAAACTTGAAGCAACTAATAGGAATTGATACCATATAACTAGCAAGATGGTAGATCACTTGACATTTTACACCCAACACTTTCATGCTTTCTTTAACCCCCTAAACCCGAAAAAGGGATTATATTCCAGATGTAGAGAACATATGGCTGAATCCACAGGACAAAGATGAAACTGCAATGGCAAAATCCTCTCCATTAACTAGCCAGAGAACTTTATTCCTTAAAACTCTCATTTGGAATCCCTTCCACATCAGCCTGGACATGTTCATGGCAGGGACTCAAGGTATAGTTATCCAAGTTGATGCCTGACCATGTTACTGCCCTACTCAATGACTTCCTTTTACCTGTCACTTAAAAAAGGCTCTCAGCTTGACATGTGAAGCCATTCATAATCTGACTGCAAGCTACCTTTGAAATCTAACATTCTTCCCTTCACTGTTTCTAAGGTCCAGACAAACTGACTACCCTGCTATTCCTCATTGGTGGCCCTTTACCTCCCACACCCAATACTCACATTGTAGATCTCCCACACCTAGAATTCATCCACATCTCATTTCTACTTCTGAGAATCATTAATATCTTTTAAAATAGCTCAAATGACACTGAACACAAAGCTTTTCCTGATACCCCCAAATTACCTTGTATTTATTTGGTACAAATTTTTGTGTTTATTTATATGTCTACATATCTTCTCCCATGACAGTTTGAGCTCCTTGGATGCAAGGACTTCTATTTTTTTTCTTTGTATTCCTAGTGCCTAGCATATAGTAGGTGCTTAATAAATGCTTGTAGACAGATTGAATGGGGAGGGGGGGAGAAGAGGGGAAGGAATACGTGAGCACAATTAATGTAATAGAAAAAATATATAGGATGTGATCAGTGCTTTAAGGAATAAATACGGTGTTACTACAGGGGTTTGAAGGGCCATGAGCTCACACTAGGGAGGATTTACCTATAATTGATATGGCAATATTTATACAAATAACAATAAAAGGAAGATAATGATAAATCTATATGAGTCATCAGAACCATCAACAGATATGTACTGAGAAGCTACCATGTACATAGAAAGTATTGAGAAATGTGGCAGGATATAAGAATGTCAAAAACATGTAGTTAATGCCCACAACAAATCTCTAAACTAAAGGCATAGGGCAAAACTGTAAGACCTGAGTTCAAAGACAGCTTCAGACACTTATTAGCTGTATGACCTTGGGCAAGTTACTTAACTTCTGTTTGCCTCAATTTCCTTATCTGTAAAAAGGAGGTAATAGAACCTACCTCCCAGGGTTTGTGTGAAAATGAAATGAGAATATTTGTAAGAGGCTTTGAAAACTTGGAAGCATTCCACAAATTCTGAATTGTCATTATTTTAGTATTAGTATTATCATCAGCAATTATATTGACTAGGCATGAAAAGACACAAAATCTTTGGCAGTAAATTACTGGCCCCTTAAATAGGTTGATAGTATCTCCCATTCACACTTTCTAAAGAAAAAGAAAGGTACAGAGGAATTCAAGCAATCTAGCCCAATGGGGCCTTTTTCAAGGGTTACAAAACAACAGTTAATGAGCCTAACTTGATACTCTCAGGAACAGTTGTTTGGCTTCTTTTGAGGACATAGGATTATTCCTTAATTTCCCTTAATTACTCAATCAGTGTTAAATCAATCAATGAAATCAACACCATTCATGTTCAAGAGCCACTGCTGAGTTGAAAATAATATATATTAAACTGTTCTTTTCCTTACCTCCATTTTAATGAGACATTTTTAAAAAATCTAATTCCTTTTTTGTTCTTTGAGCCATTTACTAATTATCTCAGTGTTGTCTCCATGCCAGGAGCAGTTATACTGGTCTAGTTCATATTTAGGAAAAACAAAACAAAAACCACCTCCTTTTCAGCATAGTACATTAGAATACGCAGTTATCTCAAACAGGAAACCATTCCATGCTCCACATAAAATGGAAGTATATCTGTAGTTAAATCACTTCTGAAAGACCAGTTCCAAAAACTGTTTGAACCAGAATAGCATCTCTTAATATGCCTACCCAATAAAAATGACTACTTTGAAGGATAATAAATATTCAGCTATATGAGTTCTGATAGGTTTCTATACGTGTGTATTTTTTTTTCAAAAGCCACATTACTTCATAGTCAAACATCCTAATTTAGAAAGGACAGGCCAAACTAGAAACCATGAGTCTCTTTGTGGCACTGAATTTTATAAAGAATAAGGATAAGCTATTGAAAGTCATGGGAAGAGCCTCAAGAGTGGTAAAAGGTCTTAAATTCATGTCATGTGAGTATCAGTTAAAGTAATTTAGCCATATGGAATGATAAGTAGGCATGGTAGATAGAGTGCTAGATTCCAGAATAGGTAGACCTAGGTTTATGCTACCTGTGTGAGCTTAGAACAGCCATTTCACCTCTCTACACCTCAATTTCCTCAAATGTAAAAAAAAAAGAGGTTGAACTAGATGGTCTCAAAGGCTCCCATCAAGCTTTAAATTCATGATTTTATGATCTTTTCCATCCTTCTGGAAGATTGGTGTTTATCCAGGAGAAAAGAAGGGACATGATAGCTGTCTTGAAAACTTCCTGTGTGGAAGAGGGATTAGATTTTGGAAATTTGTCCTTAGACAGCAAAATTCAATGTGATGTGTAATGAGGTAAATTTAGGTTTCAACTAAGGAAAAATCTTCTAATAGTTACAGCTTCCCAAAGGTGGAATGAGCTGTCTCTGGAAGTAAAGGTTTCTCCCTAAAGGATGGTGATTATTGATGAGTGTGCTTTAATGAGGATATTTTATTCAGATATGAGTTGCACTGGATGGTTGCTGATGTCCCTTCTAACCTTGTAATTCTATGATTTTGGGTGGGAGTCTCAAATTGACAGATTTGTGCTTAACTTAAGGAAGAACTATTGGGAGACTATTATTTCCCATAGTAATGTTTTTTTTTTCTATTTGGAATATTCAAGCAAAAGCCAGATGATCATTTGTTAGAGATGCATTGGATCCTTCATTTAGATTTTACATAAAGAGTTGTGCTAGGGAAGCAACTTCTAATGAAATTATCTGAGTGCTCACTGTGGGAAGAATTCTTTAAGGAATATCAAGACATGGTCCTTGCTTGAGGAGTACACAATTAAGTAACGTAGAGTGTAAAGGCATACATAATTATTCACAATGACATAAATAACAAACATAAAAGCATATTCATAAACAAATATACATATATATATATATATTACACACAACCTAATTGGTTTCTGTGTATATAGTATCCTGTCAAGAGTAAAGGAGAATGGTTCACACGTGTATAGTAAAGGAAGAAATGTGAATGAAGGAGGATTTTGCTTTAGGAAATGAAACATCCCTTTTCCTACAGGTTCAAACTTTCTGTTTCATGAATATTATGCATTAATATTCATTAAGTGAAGCACATTATCATTTTAGAAGGAGATTACTGGGGATTCACTGTTTTCATTCTATCACGTTTTCCAATTAGGATCCCCACTTTTGCAAATAATAAGCTTTTTGTTGCCAAGGGCTTGAAACAAAGTTCGAGCAAGGGCTTTTGGAGCAATGTTATACCTCCATTTAAGGAGCAAGAGAGAAACTGAAGTGCAATTAATTATTTTTTTAATGACAGGTTAATTTTGTTGCAGTGATGCTGATCAGAGAGAAACCAAGTTACTAAGGGAATAGACAGAAGATCAAGGTGGAAAGAAATATGAGGAACTAAGGTCAAGAAGGTAGTCATACCTTTTGGTGTCACACAGTACCATCAGAAAGACAAATTGGCAGCTATCTTGAAGTTTTTTTTTTTCCTTGAAGCCAAGAAAAGTAAGCATGGAAATAGAATATATGGTACACACATGTGTGTGTATTTACAGATATCACAATGAAAGTGGAAAAAGATTGTTATGACTATGTATTTTTGGTGTGTAAAGGGCAAAACAAAAAAAAATGAATAATAGAAAGTTGAAACCCAAGACAAACAGGGGCATAGTAAGAGAACTTCTAGTTGCCTTTGGTGAATTCATGTTACCAGACCTAGACAAAGTAAAGAGCAGGAGCATCCCAGAATCCTGAATGAACTGACAGTTGTGATTACTAAGCCAGTGCTAGAGATGACTGAAAGATTATAAGGAACAGAAAAGGCTGTAGGACTGTATAGGGCAAAGGACACTTTTCAAAAAGGAGAAGACAATAGATTTTGCAATCTTTAGGCCAATGAGGCTGACTTTGAATTATGGCAAAATTATTTTAAAATATACTTTATTTCATTAAATATTTCCCATTTGTATTTAAAAAATTAACATTCTTTTTTTAATTTTGATTTTTAATTTTATTTTGATTTTTTATTTTAAATTTGATTTTTTAATTTTAAATTCTTTCCCTTCTTCCCACTCCTTGAGAAGGCAAACAATATAATATCGATAAGCTATGGGAAGTCATTCAAAACATATTTCAATATTAGCCATGTTACAAAAGAAAATAAAAAAGTATACTTCAATCTATACTCAGAATTCATCAGTTCTCTCTCTGGAGGTAAATAGCATTTTTCTTTAATTTGCCCACATCCGCTCTAGCATTTGTCATCTTCCTCTTCTATCATGTTAGCCAATCTAATCGGTGTGAGGTGATATTTCAGAGTTGTTTTAATTTGCATTTCTCTAACCAATAGTTATTTAGGACATTTTTGTTTGACTATTGATAGCTTTGATTTCTTCTTCTGAAAACTGCCTGTTCACATCCTTTCACTATCAATTGGGGAATGGCTTTTATTTTTATTAATTGCCTTAGATCCCTATAAACTTGAAAAATGAGAGCTTTAACAAAAAAACTTAGCATAAACATTTTTCCCAGTTTCCTACTTTCCTTCAAATTTTGACTGCAATGGATTTGTGCAAAAACATTTTAATTTTGTATAATTAAAATTATACATTTTACTTCCCATGATACTTTCTATCTCTGATTTTGTCATAAATTCTCCACTTATCCATAGACCCTACAGGTGCATTTTTCATGTTCCCCTGATTTACTTATTGTCACCCTTTATATCGAAATCACTCATCCATTTTGACCTTATTTTTGTGTACAGTGTGAGATTTTGATCTATGATTAGTTTCTGTCAAACTGCTTTCAGTTTTCCTAGAAATTTTTGTTAAATGGTGAGTTCTTGCTCAAGAAGTTTGGATCTTTGTATTTATCAAACATTGGATTCATGTGGTCATTTCTTTTTTGGATCTTTCGGTTTGTCAAACATGAAATTATTATAGTCATTTAGTACAGTGTATGGTGTGCCTAACCTATTCCACTGATCCACCACTTTCTTTCTTAGCAGTAGCAGGTTGTTTTCATGATTACAGCTTTATAATATGGTTAGAAATCTGGTACTGCTAGGTCACTTCCTTTACAATTTCATTTTCATTGATTCCCTTAATCTTTATCTTTTGGTCTTCTAGATTAATCTTGCTATTATTTTTCTAGTTCTATAAAAAATTATTTGGTAGTTTGGTATGACATTGAATAAGAAAATTAATTTAGGTAGAATTTTAATTTTTTATTATATTGACTAAACCTACCCATGAACAATTAATATTTCTCCAGTTGTTAAAACTTACTTTATTTGTATGAAAAGCATTTTGTAATTGTGTTTATAGAGTTTCTGAATTTTTTTTGGCAGGTAGACTGCTAAGTATTTTATATTGTCTGGAATTATTTTAAATAGAATTTATCACTTTCTGTTGGCTATTCTTCCTAAAAAAAAATAGAAATGCTCATGATTTGTGTGTATTTGTCTTATGTTCTACAACTTTGCTAAAGTTGTTAATTAGTTGAAACAACTAGCATTTTTGTTGTTGTTGCTGTCTCTAGGGTTTTCTAAGTATACCATCAAATCATTTGCAAAGAGTGATAGTTTTGTTTTCTCATTGCCTGTTTTATTCCTTCAATTTATTTTTTTTCTTGTCTTATTGACAGCATTTCTAAATGATATTGTTTATGAGTGGTGAAAATGGAAATTTTACTTCACCCCTGATCTTATTGGTAAGGCTTCTAGTTCATCCTCATTACATATAAGGTTTATTCTTGGTTTGAAATGAATGCTGTTACTCCTTTTAAGGAAGGCTTCATTTATCCTGAGGCTTTTTAGTGTTTTTAATAGAAATGTGTATTGTATATTGTCAAAAACTTTTTCTACATGTATTGCTATAGTCCTATGATTTTTGTTGTTTCTGTTATTGATATGGTTAATCATACTTATAGTTTAACTAATATTGAATCAGCCCTGCATTCCTGATATAAATCTCACCTTGTCATAGTACATGATCTTTGTGATATATTGCTGGAAACTCATTGGCCACATTGTATTTAAAATTTTTTCCATCAGAATTTGTTAAGGAAATGAGACTACAGTTTTCTTTTTGTTTTGTCTTGTTTTGTCTTGTTTTTTATCTTCCTAGTTTAGGTAGCAGCACCACATTTGTGTCATAAATGTATTTGGTAGGACTCTTTTTTTACCCAAATTTTCTATTGCCCCTTGAATGTTTGGTAAAATCCACTTGTAAATTCATCTGGTCCTGGTGATGTTTTTCTTAGGGAGCTCACTGATGGCTTGTTCATTTTTTTTCTTTTTTTGGTGAGGCAATTGGGGTTAATTGACCTGCCCAGAGTCACATAGGTAGTGAGTATTATGTGTCTGAAGTCAGATTTGAACTCAGGTTCTCCTGACTGCAGGACCAGTGTGCCACCTAGTAACCCCTTCAATTTCTTTTTCAAAGATAGAGTTATTTAAGTATGTTATTTCCTTCTCTTAATCTGGGCAATTCATATTTCTGTAAATGTTCATCCATTTCACTTAGATTTGCAGTTTTCTCAGAATACAAATGAGCAAAATCATTCTTAATAATTGCTTTATTTCATCTTCATTGATGGTGTATTCACCATTATCATTTTTGATGCTGATATCTGACTTCTTTCTTTTTTAAATCAAATTAACCAGTGTTTTTTCTATTTTATTCTTCTTTTCATAAAACTATTTCCTGGTTTTATTTATTACTTAAATGATTTTTTAAAATTTTTCAATGTTATTAATCTCACCTTTGATTTTCAGAATTTCCATTTTGGTATTTAACTAGAGATTTTTATTGTATTTTTTGTAGTTTTTTTTTTAATTGCATGTCCAATTCATTGATAAGCTTTTTCTCTTTTACTGATGTAAGTGCTTAGTGATATAATTTTTCCCTAAGTACTGCCTTGGCTACATATCACAAATTTTGGTATATTTTCTCATTGTTTCTATTGTCTTTAATGGAATTACTGATTTTTCAATGATTTGTTCTTTGTCCTTTTCATTATTTAGGATTATATTACTTAGTTTCTAATTAATTTTCAATCTTTGCTTCCATGGCCCTTTATTGAATGCAATTCTATTGCATTATAATATGAAAGGGGTGCCTTTAGTAGTTATCCTTTTCTGCATTTGGTCGTGAGGTTTTTAATGCCATAATACATGATCAGTTTTTGTGAAAGTATCATATACAGCTGAGAAAAGAAGGTATACTCCTTGTTATTTCCACTCACTTTTCTCCAAAGGTCTATCATATTTAGCTCTCCAAAAATTCTATTCACCTCCTTAACTTCTTTCTTATTTATTTATGATTAGATTTATCTGTCTCTGACAGGGAAAAGTTGAGGCCCCCACTAGTATACATTTACTATTTCCTCTTGTAAGTCATTTAATTTTACCTTTAATAAATTGGATGCTATGTTGTTTGATACACATTTCTTTAGTATTAATATTACTTCATTGTCTATGATACCTTTTTAGCAAGATGTAGTTTCCCTGTTTATCTCTTCTAATTATCTCTTCTAAAGCTTTTACTTTGAGATCATGATTGCTAGCTCTGCCTTTTTCATTTCAGCTGAAGTATAATTGATTCTGCTCCAGCCATTTTTAACTATGTATGTCTTTCTGTTTCAGTTGTGTTTCTTACTAACAACATATTTTTGGATTCTGGTTTCTAATCCACTCTGCTCACTGCTTCCATTTTATGGGTGAATTCCTTCCATCCACATTCACAGTAATGATTACTAACTGTGCATTTCCCTCCATTCAGTTTTCTTCCTTTCATCCTTCTCTCTCTTTTTATGCTGTTTCATCACCAAAGCCTGTTTTCTTTCAGACCACTGCCTACCTTAATCTGCCCTTCTTTAAATCATCCTTACCTTTCTCTTAACCCCTTCCCCTCTTACTGTTGGGTAAGATAGATTTCTATACCCCATTGAGTGTGTAAACACACACACACATATGTATGTATATATATACACACATACATATATGTATGTGTGTATATATTTCTCTCTAAACCAATTATTTAGATGAAAGTTTCAAACATTGCCTGCTCCCCACCATTTTACCATTCACTATAAAAGTTCTTTCTTGTTCACTTCTTTATACAATTTCTCCCATTCTTCTTCTCTATTCTTCTGTCTCCCAGCCCATCCCTCTTCCTTTTTTTACATAATTAATTTTTATTAATTTTTATTTACTTTTTGTTTTCAACATTTACTTCCACAAGATTTTAAGTTCCAAATTTTCACCCCATCTTGCCCCTCCCCCCACCCCAAGATAGCATGCATTCTGAATACCCCTTCCCCTAGTCTACCTTCCCTTCTATCTCTCTCCCCCCTTCTGTTGTCCCCTTCAATTTTCCTGTAGGGCAGGATGGATTTCTGTTCCCCATTTCCTGTATTTCTTATTTCCCAGTTGCATGTGAAAACATCTTTTTAAACATGTGTTTTTAAAACTTTGGGTTCCAAATTTTCTCCCTTCCTCCCTCCCCACCCACACTCATTGATAAGGCAAGCAACTAAATATAGGATATATATGTGCAGTTATGCAAAACACTTCCATAGTAGACATTCTGTGAAAAACTAACTCTATTTCCCTTAATCCTATCTCACCCCCCTACTTATTCTATTCTTTCTTTTGACTCCGACCCTCCTCAGAAGTACTTGCTTCCGATTATCCCATTTCCCAATCTGTCCTCTTCTCTATCATCCCCCTACTCTCTGGTCCCTTCCACTCCCCCTTTTTTCCTGTAGGGTAAGACAGATTTCTGTATCCAATTGAGTGTGTATGTTATTCCCTCCTTAAGTCAAATTCTATGAGAATAAGATTCACTCATTCCCTCTCACCTTCCCCTGTTTCCCCTCCACTGTAAAAGCCTTTTCTTTTCTGTTTTTTGTGAGATAATTTACCCTGTTCTACTTCTCCCTTTCTCCTTTTCCTAGTATATCCCTCTCTCACCCCTTAATTTTATTCTCCAGATATGATCCCTTCATCTTCAATTCACCCATGCCCTCTATATATCTATCTATGTCTATATATACGTACATATAATTTTTCCCCTCCAACCACCCTAACACATGAGTTACAAATATCATCTTTCCATGCAGAAATGTAAACAGTTCAACCATAATAAGTCTCTTATGATTTTCTCTTTCCTGTTTACCTCTTCATGTTCCACTGTACCGTCCACGCCGACCTTATGCCGGCCGCGCCGACCACTCCTCCTATAAGGAGCAGGCTGCCAGAGTCATACTCACTCATCAGTCTTCGGTCCTCAACCAGATAAACACACAGAGACGAGCCATCGGGAGGCACCAACACCAGAGCTTTATTCAGAGGCCATCGCAGCAAGCCATCACAGCAAGGCTAAGCAGGAAGGCCAGAGCAACAGAGCAGGAGCCAAGAGAGAGAGCATGATCTGACCACACTCGTTCCTAAATACCTACCTAGCCCCTCCTCCCCAGCCCGCTTACTAGCCAATGATTGTAGGGTCAGATACTGGAAGGGGCTGTCTGAGTTTAGCACACCAAGGGAGAGGGAGTGACGTAGGAGGCTAGGACCAGATACAGGAAGGAGGCGTCTGGGATTAGTGCATAGACAGAGTACGTGACCTAGGAAGTCAGACTCAGATACTGGGAGGAGGCATCTGGGGTCAGTGCTACACAAAGGGACCCAGGAAGTCAGGAAGGTCACAGGATGGAGGTGTCTGGGGTTGACGTTGCATATAGGGAGGGGACTAAGCAAAGGGAACTCAGTCCTCTGCCGTCCCACTTCCACGAGGCACCGCCCCTTGCCTCAAGAGCACAAGCTCCAGCTACTTCCTTGCACCCAGCTTATCTCACATAGCACTGCCCACTGCCTCAGGGCTTCTCCGTACCCAGCCCATCCCAGTTCACCACGACTCTGCCTACCGCAGCCCCTGCCTCGACTTCCAAAAATACCCAGATCTTACCCTAATCTTGCCACAGCGCCCACCTGGTAGTTGCCAATATCAGACAGTCCCTCACAATTCCCCCTTTTTGTTTAATAGAGGGGTGGAGACGTTGTCTCCATACTAGGCCTTCGGTACTGAGTGCCTCTATAGAACCTCTAAGAATCCTAAGAAAACCTCCTAAAATAGTGGGTAGAAACAATAACAGTATAAATGCAAAAAGAGTTATAAATGCCCAATGGGTTACAAAGGAGGGGATGGGGAAAGACGTATGCTTAATCCAATCGCTAAAGTGATGCACAATATCATCAGTCTCGTGTTGGTGCCAAGTGTCAGATATGTTCCGTGCCAGCCTAATTAACACCCGCAAAGCCTGGAGTACAGAGGAAAGATTTGTAGTCTGGATCTGGGAAAGGGCACGGGTATCATTACACCAAATAGAAAAGAAAGGGAGAGTGTCATTTATGCTTTGTGAAACGATGTCACAAGTGGCGCTATGGTTTAAGGGTGTTACACAAATGGATCAATATCAGCCATCGCATGGCAACTGCTGTCTCAATTCCAGCCACATAAGTTCATTCCCAATGTCCTGAGTAGCCAATGCTACTTTTTTGAATCTGCTCCTCCAGCTGCTGATCAATATCAGCCTGCACTTGGAGGGCTTGGGCGAATTTATTGGCCAGTTCCTCTATTTTTGAGGCAAGCAATTGCTGTCCACTATATAAGTCCTGCATCTGGAACTTCTCGAAGATGGATGCTGCCAACGCAAGTGCCCCCAGCCATTCTCTCTTGTGTCCCAGGGCACTGGAGCTGACGTAACCTGTGGCAAAGTCCTGATCGCGCAAAAATGAAAACAGTTTACTCAGTTTAGTCATCCTAACTGTCTTTTCTTTCTCCTTTCTCTGAATTTTCTGTTGACTGTGTTTCTTCTCCCATCCTTGTTGTCTCTCCCGGGGCTTCTTCAACTCATTTTGTTCTTCTTTCTGGTACCCAGCGGCTCTGGCCATCAGAATCTGTAAGACATAAATACCCCAGCCCTCTCCACAACACTACAGATGGGCCTTGCCAGTTTCCCTCATCGTCCTTCCAGAGGACTTTCTGGTTAAGGGATGGTGCATGTAGTGCTGTTTTTAAGGGGCCAGATGAATTACAAGTGGGTGGTGTTATTAGCTGTAACATGCTGGGGGATAGGCCCGTGTCTCTATCTAGACAGAGAAAATTATATGTATATAAAGCTTTATCCACATCTGCTTGGGTAGGCCACCGCCCAGAGCCCTGACTTCCTACTCCCCCTTTTTGTTTACTGAGGGTAGCTTTCAAGGTACGATGGGCTCACTCAACAATAGCCTGACCTGTGGGGTTATAGGGGATCCCTGTAACATGCATAATGCCAAAGGATGTAAAAAAGGCAGTCATTTGTGTAGATAAATAGGCAGGCCCATTGTCAGTTTTAATGACGTGAGGGATCCCCACAGAGGCAAAACAATGGTACAGATGCTTAATAACTGATGGGGTGTTCTCCTTACTGGATACAGTGGCCATTATAAATTTGGAAAAAGTATCAGTGCAGACATGGATAGTGACACGGCCAAGGTGAGTAACATCCATTTGCCACAAGTCATTGGGAAAAAGACCTCCTGGGTTAATCCCTTTACTGGATGGAGGGGGGAGAAAAGGAACAGAGCGCACACATGGCCTCACAATTTGTTGAGCCTGTTCACGAGTTAAACCATACAGGCGTCTCAGGGAGCTCGCTGGTAGGTGTAAAAAATCATGGGCTTGTTCAGGAGGAGTGAGGACTGGCAGTAGGGAGCACTGTAAAGCACGATCCGCTACATCATTGCCTTCAAAAATGCCTCCTGAGGTGGACTGATGAGAATAAACATGGAGAATGTAGAGGGGGTTGTTTCGCTGCAACAAAATTTGCTGTAATTCCCTCAGGAGAGAGGATATGGTGGACTTATGAGGTTGGAGGACGGCGTCCTCTATGCATCTAAGAACCTTTACTGCATATAGACTATCAGAGATTATGTTTATAGGCTCAGGATATTTATGGCAAGCATGGAGGATTGCAAAGAGCTCATTTTTCTGGGTAGAGTCATAGGGGGTTTCTAATACTGTTATTTCCTTGGAGGCCTCATGATAAATAGAGGCCTTATTGTTTTTTGTAGCATCAGTGAAAACATTTGAGCCTTGAACAGATTCCCCCATAACCTTTCATTGGGGTGGTACTAAGGTTATTTGCTCTAGCATAGGGAGAAGCAGGCAGGAGGAATGGGGACTTATCTCGGCCCATTGGGAGCAAAGTGCCCAAGACCAATAGGTTTGCATAATGGCTTCTCGCTGTCCAGGTTCAAAAATCAAGTAAAGTAAAGGTCTCTGCCCAGACAAGTGGACAGCCCTTTGTACTGCAGCTAAGGCTAGTTCCCCTAACATCTCATAATAATTTGGCAGTACCTTGTGAGCCTTCTTTGCATATACAAATTCTAACAATTTGGGACCTTGGTGTATAACACAAAAAGGGCTCTGTTGATTGACCAAGGAGACCTCTATTCTACCTTTGGGGTCCCATCTGGTGGTCTGGGCCTGGGCAGCAAGTGAGAATATTTGGGACTTTAGCAGCAGGAGTCCATGCCCGAGGGGAGTTTAAATCTGAATTTCCTTTTAAGATATCATATAAAGGCTGCATTACAGCAGGAGGAATGGGTGTGAGGGCCCTGAGCCATTGGATCTGTCCTACTAACTTTTGGAAGTGATTCAAGGTGGTTATCTTATCAAGCCCTAGTTCAGGAATTTGATTGCTAATAGAAACAGCCTCCATACGAAGGCCTAGGTATGTGAGTGGGTAATTTTGTTGGACTTTGTCAGGGGCCACCACCAAACCATAATGAGCAAGTGCAGAGATGGTTTCTTTTACTAATCTTGCTAGTGTCTCATCACTGCTAGTGGCTAATAAAATATCGTCCATATAATGAAGTATTGTGGCTTTAGGCCATTTGTCCCCGATAGGGTCCAGCACTCTTCCCACATAAGCCTGACATAAGGTGGGACTGCAGCACATTCCTTGGGGCAGGACCTTCCACTGATATCTTAAATCTGGTCCTGCATTATTGGTAGTGGGTATGGTAAAGGCAAATCTCTTTCTATCTTCTGGGGATAATGGGATAGAGAAAAAACAATCTTGGATGTCTATGACTGTCACAGGCCATCCAGAAGGCACTAAATTAGGGGAGGGGAGGCCAGGCTGTAGGGTTCCCATGGGCTCTAGGGTGGTGTTAACCGCCCTGAGATCTATTAACATTCGAAATTTCCCTGATTTCTTTTTTATTACAAACACTGGGCTGTTCCAGGGGCTGGATGTGGGCTCAATGTGCCCCACCTGTAACTGGTGCTGCACTATATCACGTAAAGCCTGGGCTTTCTCTGCAGGGAGGGGCCATTGGGGTACCCAGACTGGGTTATTAGATCTCCATGTTAGAGGAGTGGGTCTGATACAATAAAATTTTTCTTGTTGCCCAACGGCCCCAATTAAAAATCCTGCGGGGGTGGTATATAAACAGATGCCCCACAAGCCTTCAAAATATCCCTTCCCCATAAATTGTATGTCAAACCTGTAACTACTAGGGGTTGGATGGTCCCTTGCTTATCTGCGAATTGCCAGGGCAGCTCCTCTGCTGATACCCATGCTTGTTGTGCCCCTCCGACCCCATTGATCGTTGTGGCATCAGGTTGGACTCGCCAAGGGGGGGCCAAAATAGTCGTGAGATGACAGAACGATCAGCTCCTGTATGTAATAATCCCTTGAAGAATCACCCCTTAATTTGGATAGTTGCCCATGGCTTACTGTATTCTATTTGTTGTACCCAACTAATATCATTATTGTGGTTATCCAGCAGGGGGAGGGCTTGAGCCACTACCTCCCCTTCATCTACGTAAGCTGCCAAATCATGTGGGTTAGTTACTATAATCTGTTGCTGGGGCTGGTGAGCAATAACCATGGTGTGGACAATAACTGGGATATATAATGAAAGGCCTACCACGAGGGCTGCTTGGAGGGCAGAATTAAGCCCAGTCACTGGCACTATGGTATCTCTGGGGTTGATTTGGAAGTTCCCTTTGCTAAGAAAGGGAAGTCTGAACCACTGGGTAGAAGTTGGAGATATTCCTGATGCAGCCCCGAGGGCGCATTCTGAGAGTGTGGAGCTTCCATCTGGTAAGCTTGTTGAGGAGGGCCCCTTGCCCCACCTCCCAGCTGGCTTGCAGCATTCTTTAGCATAATGGCTGGATTTGTTACAATTGTAACAAATTACCTTGGGGCGGGATCCACCAGGTTTCTGGCGGCATTGCACCTTGAACTGACCGGCTTTTCCGCATAGATAGAACAATTTAGTCTCTTTATTTTTCAGCACTTCTGATAGTCCTCTCCAAATGGCTGCCTGTAGGCGGGCCACGAGTCAGGACCTTTTTCAATCTTGGTCATGGAGAGCCTTTGTTTCCCCAAAGCCTGAATCTTACTAAAAGCCCATAGGGCACATTTGGAGACAGCTGCAAACACTGTATTTAGTGTCTCTTTTAACTCCTTAAATTTCTTCCATTCTAAAGGGGCCCAGGTCCTCCCTCCCTCGGATAAGTGTGGGGGAAGCGGCCGCCCCTCCGCATGGCTTTCCTTGCTACGGTTTCCTGCTCTCTCTTTGCTCCTGCTCTCCCGCTCCCGCCCTCCTGCCCGGCCTTGCTTTCTTTTCTCTTGCTTATTCTCCCATTCCCTGTTTCCAGTGTCCTCTGTCTCACTCCCTGAGTCTGTCTCACTCCTTGATTCTTCCTCACTACTGATTTCCGCTTCTTTCACTCTTTTATATACTTCTTTCCCTTGCACCTCCCGATCCGGGACCTTAACAAACAACTGTCCCATCTTTCTTCCTTCACCCTATCGGCTACGGGTCTTGTCTCTATTCCCGTGACCAGACCAGCTGATCCACAGGGCCTCTGGCCTATTTCCTCCGCCCCACATTGGGCGCCACTTGTACCGGCCGCGAAGACCTTATGCCGGCCGCGCCGACCACTCCTCCTATAAGGAGCAGGCTGCCAGAGTCATACTCACTCATCAGTCTTCGTTCCTCAACCAGATAAACACACAGAGACGAGCCATCGGGAGGCACCAACACCAGAGCTTTATTCAGAGGCCATCACAGCAAGCCATCACAGCAAGGTTAAGCAGGAAGGCCAGAGCAACAGAGCAGGAGCCAAGAGAGAGAGCATGATCTGACCACACTCGTTCCTAAATACCTACCTAGCCCCTCCTCCCCAGCCCGCTTACTAGCCAATGATTGTAGGGTCAGATACTGGAAGGGGCTGTCTGAGTTTAGCACACCAAGGGAGAGGGAGTGACATAGGAGGCTAGGACCAGGTACAGGAAGGAGGCGTCTGGGATTAGTGCATAGACAGAGTACGTGACCTAGGAAGTCAGACTCAGATACTGGGAGGAGGCGTCTGGGGTCAGTGCTACACAAAGGGACCCAGGAAGTCAGGAAGGTCACAGGATGGAGGTGTCTGGGGTTGACGTTGCATATAGGGAGGGGACTAAGCAAAGGGAACTCAGTCCTCTGCCGTCCCACTTCCACGAGGCACCGCCCCTTGCCTCAGGAGCACAAGCTCCAGCTACTTCCTTGCACCCAGCTTATCTCACATAGCACTGCCCACTGCCTCAGGGCTTCTCCGTACCCAGCCCATCCCAGTTCACCACGACTGCCTACCACAGCCCCTGCCTCGACTTCCAAAAATACCCAGATCTTACCCTAATCTTGCCACAGCACCCACCTGGTAGTTGCCAATATCAGACAGTCCCTCACATTCCACTTGAGTCTTGTATTTGAAAGTCAAATTTTCTATTCAGCTCTGATCTTTTCATCAAGAATGCTTGAAAGTCCTCTGTTTCACTGAATGACCATTTTTCCCCTGGAGGATTATATTCAGTTTTGCTGGTTTTGGTTGTAATCCTATCTTCTTTGCCCTCTGAAATATTATATTCCATGCGCTGCAGTCCCTTAATGTAAAAGCAGCTAAATCTTGTGTTATCCTGATTGTGTTTCCACAATACTTGAATTGTTTCTTTCTGGCTGCTTGTAATATTTTCTCCTTGACCTGGGAACTTGGGAATTTGGCTACAATATTCCTAGGAGGTTTCTTTTGGGGATGTCTTTCAGGAGGAGATTGGTGCATTCTTTCAATTTCTATTTTGCCCTCTGGTTCTATAATATCAGGGCAGTTTTCCTTGATCATTTCTTGAAAGATGATGTCTAGGCTCTTTTTTTGATCATGGCTTTCAGATAGTCCAATAATTTTTAAGTTCTCTCTCCTCGATCTATTTTCCAGGTCAGTGGTTTTTCCAATGAGATATTTCATATTGTTTTCTAATTTCTTTCATTCTTTTGGATTTGTTTTACAATGTCTTGATTTCTCATAAAGTCACTACCTTCCAATTACTCTATTCTGATTTTTAAGGAAGTATTTTCTTCAGTAGTCTCTTGGACTTCCTTTTCCATTTGGCCAATTTTGTTTTTTAGGGCATTCTTCTCTTCATTGGCTTTTTGGACCTCTTTTGCCATTTGGGTTAGGCTATTTTTTAAGGTGTTATTTTCTTCAGTATTTTTTTGGGTCTCCTTTAGCAAGCTGTTGACTTGTTTTTCATGATTTTCTTGCATCACTCTCAGTTTTTCCTCTACTTCTCTTACTTGCTTCTCAAAATCCCTTTTGAGCTCTTCCAAAGCCTAGGACTGATTCATATTCTTCTTGGAGGCTTTGGATGTAGGAGCTTTGACTTTTTTGTCTTTTGTTGGTTGAATGTTTTGATCTTTTTTGTTACCAAATTAAGATAATATAGTCTGACTCTTTTTACACTGCTTACTCATGATCCCGGCCAATTATTTGAGTTTTAAACTCTTTGTTAAGATAAAAGTCTGCTTCCAATGTGGAGAATGTACTGTCCCAAGCTTCAGGGGTTTGTGCAGCTGTTTTCAGAGATATTTCTAGGGACCTGAAAATTTTCAGTTCTTTCAAGGTGCTATGATAAGGGGTGAGATGTTTCCTCTCCACAGCCACAACAAACTTTACCACACCTGCACTCCTCCTCGCCTTACCACCACCCCTCAGAACTGTGATCCAGATCGAAGCACAGGTAAAGCAAGAAATTCCTGCCTCAGCACTGGCAAAGAGATTCCTGCAATCCCCATCTGATCAGCCACTAGATTCCCCCTCAGTCTGTGGGCCGGAAGCTCAGGAAACAGCCACGGACCTAAGGGCGGCTGAGACCCAGCTCTTTCTCTCGCTGCAGTCACAGACTTTTCCCACTGACCTTCCAAGTTGTCTGTGGTGTTCGTGGGTTGAGAAGTCTGGAAACTGCCACAGCTGTCCATGATTCAGCCCTCTGAGGCCTGCTCCAGGGTGGCTTATACGCTTATAAGCTGTTTCACTTTTTTATGCTTCTCTTGAATCTTGTATTTAAAAGTTGAAGTTTCTATTCAGCTCTGACATTTTCAGCAGGAATGCTTGAAAGTCCTCCATTTTATTAAATATTCATTATGTCCCCTGAATGATTAGACTTAGTTTTGCTGGGTAGGTTATTCTTGGTTGTAATGCTAGCCCTTTACCTTCTAAAATATCATATTCCAAAGTCTCTGCTCTTTTAACATGGAAGCTGCTAAATCCTATGTTATCCTAACTGTGGCTCCATGATATTTGAATGGTTTCTTTCTGGCTGCTTGAAGAAATTTCTCTCTGCCCTGGGAGCTTCATAATTTGTCTTTGATATTCCTGGGAGTCCTCATTTTGTGATCTCTTTAAGGAGCTGATTAGTGGATTCTTTTCATTTCTATTTTATCCTCTAGATCTAAGCTATCAGGGCCCTTTTCCTTTATAATTTCCTGAAACATGATGTTTAGGCTCTTTTTTCATCATGGCTTTTCATCATAAATTATTTCTCCTCAATCTATTTTCCAGGTCAGTTGTTTTTCCAATGAGATATTTCACATTGTCTTCTATTTTTCATTCTTTCAACTTAGTTTTATTTTTTTTTTCTTACTGTTTCATGGAGTCATTAGCTTCCACTTGCCCAATTCTAATTTTTAAGTTATTATTTTCTTCAGTGAGCTTTTGAATCTTTTCTTTTTTTCCATTTAGCCAATTCAGCTTTTTAAGGAGTTATTTTCTTCAGGGATTTTTTGTGACTCTTTTACCACATGACTAATTTTGTTTTTAAGGTATTATTTTATTCAATATTTTAATGACTCTTATCAAGCCACTGTCTTTTCATAATTTCTTGCACTACTCTTATTTGTTTATCCATTTTTCCTCTACCACTCATCTGATCTTGAAAATCATTTTTAGCTCTTCCAAGAATTATTGTTGGGCTTTTGTCTGACTCACTTTTTTTTCTTTTGAGGCTTCATGTACCTTTGACATTGTTGTCTTTTTATGAGTTTGTGACTTAACCTTCTCTGTCACCATAACAACTTTTTATGGTCAGGTTCTTGTTTTGTTGTTGTTTACTCATTTTTCAGTCCATTCCTTGACTTTGAACTTAAAGTTAAAGTTGAACTCTGTTCCTAGAATGGGGTGAGGTGGTGGGGGAGGAACTTTCCCAACTTCAGGCTTTTTTTGCTTGGATGATTTTAGAGCTATTTAAGGTGGTGGGTGAAGGTTGGAAGTTTTCAGAGTTTCCAAGGTGGTGTGATCCAGTAAGAGGTGTAGCTACTGTTCTCCCTGTCTGTGCTCTGTTCTTTACCAAAGAAGGGCTCCTGATCCCAAGGGATCTTAATTGAACCTGTTCCTCAGGGCCTTTGCTCCTTGGGATCATGAGTAATACTGTTCTTCAAGGTCCCTGGTCCTTTGTGACCAAAAGTGCTTTTCTCTGCCTTTGAACTGTGACCTGGAGGCAGGTATTGACAATGGAGTTGCTGAGCAGCATCTGGTCCTGTGCCCAGTGCTAGCACATGAGGTGGCCTGTAATCTCTTCCTGACTAATTGTCCAATACCCATACTTTCTCAAGCTTGAGGACTCCTAAAGCTATTCTTGCTGCTGTAACTATAAGAAATATGACTGTTAGTGCTATATTCATAAGGATTCTGGCCCAACTCCTACCCCGGTGTTGCCGATCTCTCATTCCAAACTCCTAAGTTGTCTTGAGATGGAAGTACATCTCACCCTGACCTTTTGTTGACTCTGCCACTCCAAAATTGGATTTGAGACATTATTTCAAAGGTGTTTTGAGGGAAGTGTTGGGAGATCTCAGCTACAATGCTTCCTCTACTCTTCCATCTTTATGCCACTCCAAGAAGTCCCTGGCAACATTTTAGAACATATTAAAGTGTTCATCATTAAACTTCTATAAACAGAAGAAGTAATCACTCAAAACTACCTTTACTAGTAATAGGAATGTCATGCCATAGTAACCTCATTCCCCTTCTTTGAAGGTATTACTATGCTAGTATATCAATGAAATGTTAGATATGTTTATTCAGATTTGGGTGAAATGATTCAGTTTCTCATGTTTTTCTATTAGAGAGATAAAGAGATATGATTTAAAAGATAGCATATATAGGTGATTTTGCAGACCTAGTTGAAAAGCCTAATGCAGAGAGTCATTAAATTTTATTTTCTAGTAGATTTTCCCAGGGTTATGTGACTATTTATCATTGTTATTGAAATCATAGATGACAGAAAGCTCTGAAACACAACTAGCACTTATCTGACAATAGTCAAGATCTTGGCAGGCTAGACTGTTAGGCTAAATCTAAGGCGAAGGAATTTAATGAGGATAAATGTAAAGCCTCATAATTGGTTTTAAAAATTAAATTGGAGACTAGAGGGGATAAAAACAACCTATTAGGGTCTTAAGGGTATATTCTTGTTTTTTCAAGGCTGACCTGACTCCAGCTAACTCCCTTTTCTTTTGCCTGTCATGTCCTATATTTTCTAGAATGTATTGAAATTCTTACATAATAGACACTCCAGCCTCCTTATGTAACCTTACTGATTAGGCCCTTCCCACATGTGACATCAGATGTAGGAAACCAGCCAGAAGTTCCTGAGTTAGATTCCACCTCTCCCTATTAAGTACTGGTGCTCTTGAATGTCCAAAAACTTTCCTGACACATGAAGTAACAATGACAGGATTAGCAAGTGCTTGCTGTAACATGCACCAAATTCTTGAAATAGTTTTTTACAAGAAGATTGTGAACTGCCACCCACTACCCTAGGACTCAAGGTCCCTCCAGATTTGGGACGTTTCATTGGTGAGTGTGATTAAATCCTATGTATCCTATCCCTGACCAAATCTGGGTGTGTGCTTTGACTCTTCTTTCATACCCTTGAGTATCTCTAGTTGAACCACAAAAACTTCCTTTGTAAGTTAAAACATACCCCCAAAAAGGCCTATTTCTGCCCCACCCAACTAATTCTATAAATTCTCTATATATATCAGCAGTGGACCCCCTCACAACTTCACAAATACATAATAGAGGAGGTATGTCTAATCAACAGTTGATATGAAAAAGATCTGGTATTTAATGAATTAACAGTGGAAAGTCTGTGCGATCTTAGACTATGTTAAAGGAAGTATATTTAGAAGTAGGTCAATACTAGTATTCTCTGTTCTAGAGTAACATGTTACAGGTGTCTTATTTATGAAGAACATCAAATAGATAGAGAACTTCTACTGGAGGATAATCAAGATGAAAGGCCGTCAGATAACTCCACATGATCATCATTTGAGGGGAAAGGACAGTTGTTTATTCTGGTGAAGAAAAGACATGAAAGTAAATGGAATGGTAGTTGTTATTAAGTGTTTGAAAAATGGCAATGTGGAAGGGGCATTATACTTAAGGTATATTTGACCTGAAAGGTAGAATGAGAAACAATGGGTAGATACATCAGTGAAAGAGAGTTAGACTTGCTCTAAGAAAAAAAAAAAAAACTTCCTAATATTTAGAACTATGCAAACGTAGGGTGGATTGTTCCAGAAGTAGGGATATTTACAATTCTAAGATTCTTTGAGCAGAGATTGAACAATGACTTCTTAGGTTCCTTGTACAGGGATTTATTATGCAAGTATAGGTTAGACTAGATGTTCTCTATGGTCCCTTCTAAATGTGCAGTCCTGTGATTAATGATTTTTTTTTCCTATTTACAGTTCCTACACTCCTGTATTAAATTGTAGGCTCCATGAAGATAGTCATCTTACTAATCTTTAAATGCATAATGACATTCATATGTTGCATGCACATTTCAGAATGCAATATGAATTATTTTTTTATTATATCAACAGACATTAAGTATGCCTCATACTATGAACATATGTGGACTACCTAAAACTGCTAGCTGAGGTTGGTATCATCCCCCTGTCAAAATTTAAAAAAAAACTAGTGATCATTAATAACTTTTATCCTAGGGTCCTGTAATCAAACCAGAATGACTGCACTAAAACAAATAGGTGTCTGCCTATCAAAAGGTAGACAGACATATAATTCATGAATTATTTTCCTTTCTCCACTGAAGTCCTACTCTCATGGATGACATAGAGAGAATTCTTGGCTCTCAAAGACTATGGCAGCAAAGGATAAGCCCCATAAAATACAAGAAAGTTAGAAATTTTTTGACTATAGGCCCAGTGATTTCCTGTCTAAGGAATTGCATAGCTAAGTTAAGAAAGGGTTATTCTCAGAATGTCCATAGGGTGCTGGATGTGAAATCCGTAGCATCTTTTTAAAGACCATCTACTGAATCACACAAAAGAGGGGATGTTCACTGGTAGAGGGAGTGCCCACTGGAACAAAATTACTGATCCTTGAACTATTTCCTTGAAGAACACAATACCCAAATTTAAGCTTTTATACTATGAGAGCTACTACAATTGGCTTAAACTATTTGTATTTTTAAAAGAAGAGGGAAAGAAATTGAACTTTAATTGTAAATGTATCCTGAATCTGATAAGTGTTTTTTTGTTATTTCAAAAATATTCATGTATTTGTTCATTGAACAAAATACTTGCTAATCAATATCTCACAGCATACACCAAGATAAGGTCAAAATGGGTACATGATTTACACATGAAATGTAATACTATAAGCAAATTAGGAGAGAATGGAATAGTTTACCTGTCAGATCTATGGATAAGCAAAGAATTTAGGATCAAATAATAGATAGAAAGCATTATGAAATGTAAAATGGATAATTTTGGTTATAAAAAATTTAAAATTTTTGCACAAACAAAACCAATGCAACCAAAATTAGAAGGAAAGCAGAAAGCTGGAGAAAAATTTGCAGCAAGTATCTCTGATAAAGGCCTAATTTTTCAAATATAAAGAGAACTGAGTCAAATTTATAAGAAAACAAGTCATTCTCCAATTGATAAACCGTCAAAGGATACGAATAGGCAGTTTTCAAACAAAGAAATTAAAGCTATTTATAGTCACATGAAAAATGCTTTAAATCACTCTTGATTGGAGAGATGCAAATAAAAACAACTCTGAGGTACCACTTCATACCTATCAGATGAGACAAATTATGACAAAAAAGGAAAATGATAAATGCTGGAGGTGATGTGGGAGTATTTAGAATACTAAAGTATTGGTGCTGAATTTATGAACTTATCTAACCATTCTGGAGAGTGACTTGGAGCTATGACAAAATGGCTATAAAACTTTACATACTCTTTGTTCCAACAGTACCACTGCTAGGTCTGTATCCAAAAGAGAGGAGGGGAAAAGGAAAAGGACCTACTTGTACAAAAATATTTATGACAACGCTTTTTGTGATGGCTAAGAATTGGAGATCAAGGAGGTGCCCATCAGTTGGGGAATGGCTGGACAAGTTGTCATGGAATACTGTTGCTATAAGATGTGACAAGCAAGATGATTTCAGAAAAACCTGGAAAGAATTACATGAACTGATATACAGTGAAGTGAGCAGAACCAGGACAGCATTGTACACTCAGAATAGAAATGTTGTACAATGAAAAACTGAATGACAGCTATTCTTAACAATACAATAATCCAAAACAATCCCAAAGTACTCATGATGAAGCATGCAATCCACATCCATCCAGCAAAAGAACTGATGTTGTCTGAATGCAGACTGAAACATACTATTTTTCTTTTTCTCTTCTTTCTTCCTTTCTCTTTCTATGTTTTTTTTTGTTCAAGTCTTCTTGCACAAAATTACTAAAATAGAAATATGTTTTGCACAATTACACATTTAGAACCTATCTCCAGTTGCTTACTATCTCAGGGAGGGATAAAAGAGGGAGACAGGGAGGGATAGAATTTGGAACTCAAAATTTTAAAAGGAAAACAAATGTTAAAAATTGTTTTGCATGTAATTGGGGGGGTATAAAATATTATTTTTAAAAAATGAAAGCATTGTGCTAGGAGTAGGAGTCATAAGAAATAGGACACCATACCTGCCTGCATGAAGCTCATATTTAATAGAATAGCAATGACAAGACTATAATATCAAGGAAGATGAGATAATGACTACAGTACAATATCTTCTGTTTAAATACCATAAGTGCTATATTACTTCAGAGGTGTCATGTAATATTTCTATCTGGGGGAAATGGAAGACTACAGAAAGATATGATGTATGAAGTGGGCCTGGAAGAATAGGTACAAGTTGGAGAGGTAAAAATGAGGAGAGGTAGGGTGGAGTGTAAATAGAAAACAATAATCCATGCATTTCCATAAAACTTTTTTGTATATTTGATCCCCCCTTTTGTTCTGTTTTTTGAATTTCAAGCAAAGATAAAAAGTGAAACTATCAATTTCTCAAAGAAGAATATATATTCTCAAAGCTCCTGTTTGGACAGAGAGAGGGTCTGTGCACCTTACTAAAATATCTGGAAGTGTCATGAGGATTTTCCCTTTCATTTGTAAATCCAACTCTTGTAGGTGAGGTTCAGAGAGTAATCCTAAACTTGAGCTGTTCTGTTATGCCAAATGTAACACTGCGTGACTGAAGGAGGGCACCATGTGGACATAGACTGGATTTCCAAATTGATTAGGTGATATTTTATTTAATAGTTAGCACAAGAGAATGCAAGCAGGGTGAGAACTGCCAGTGAACTATTTATACAGAATCCATCAAAATTTCATATGGTAATTAAGATATTGTAAGGAAGAGTGAATGTAGTAGGTTAGAACTGAAAGGACCTTAACAGTTATGCCATCTAAAAGGCTTATTTTTACATGAATTGGAGAGGAAGTACTGTGAATACCAGCTCTGGAGTAAGAGATCCTGACTTTAAATTACACCTCTAACATATGCCACCTCTATGACCATGGTCAAGTCATTGAACTTCATTGGGCCTCAATTTCAGCATCTATAAAGTAAAGGGGTTGGACTAGAGCACCACAAAATTTCCCAAATGTAAGTCAGCCAATGCTTCTTTTTCTATTCAATTCTAAGCCCAGTCCATCTACAGTGTCTCTCCAATATATACCTACTTATAAGGGTGGGGGGATCCAATATTCCACCTCACTTAGAGTTAGTAACAAGATATTACTTCCTGATACCTTGGAGGTGACTAGTCATGCCATATAGGTTCTGTATAATAGAGCTGACCAGTATGGAACCCAAGGACTGGGTGTCATCAGTAAAAAGATGAAAGCCATCCAAGCCAAAGCACTGGGAAGGAATTGCTTGGGGGTAAGAAGACGAGAAGGTAAAGAACACTGGCCTCAGTTTTGATCTTTTTTCAGCCTTACCCTACCCCCAAAATATATAGGACTTCCCATCATATTCCTAGTTCTAGTAATGTCCTTAGAACAACTGATATAGTACCTACATTCAAGGTGAGGACAAACTATATGCACTGAGCAAAGGTAGCTTCAAGGACTCTGCAAGTAGTTTAGCAAAAAAGCTGTGCTATGTGTGAAGGGAGTACTCCACAAAGGGGAGAAAAAATGACTTCTATCAACCAAAAATTGTGAATTGCCCATTTGTCATTTGTACCTTCTAAGGTTCAGCCAGATTTCCCTTGGACTCTGTATATACTGGTGGCAGAGTGTTTCAAAGACTTTTGTGGATGCTATTTTATTTTATTTTTATAATTAATTAATTTATTTTTAGTTTTCAACATTCACTTCCATAAGATTTTGATTTTTAAATTTTATTCCGCTCCCTGTCCTTCCCCCTCCCCAAGACAGCATGCAATCTGATATAGGCTCTATTTACACATTCATATCAAACGTATTTTCACATTAGTCATGATGTAAAGAAGAATTAAAACTAAAGGGAGGAAGCACAAGAAAGAAGAAACAAAACAACAAAAGAAAAGGAGAGCAAATAGTATGGTTCTATCTGCATTTAGACTCCTAAGTTGTTTCTTTGGATATGGATAGCATCTTGCATCATGAGTCTTCTGAAGTTGTCTTAGATCCTTGTATTGCTATCCCTTGTTTGGTCATAAATTCTTCCATTCTCCATGTATCTGATAGGTAAACTATTCCTTGCTCTTGTAGTTTGCTAACAGTATCAGTCTTTATATCTAAATCATGTACCCATTTTTACTTTATCTTGGTATAGGGTGTAAGATGTTGATCTATGCCTAGTTTCTGTCATACCATTTCCAGTTTTCCTGGTAGTTTTTGTTAAATAGTTGAGTTCTTACTCCAGAAGCTGGAGTCTTTGAATTTATCAAATAGTAGATTGCTATAGTCATTGACTATTGTGTTTTGCATACCTAACCTATTCCATTGATTCACCACTCTATTTCTTAGCCAGTAGCAAGCAGTTCTGATAATTGCTGCTTTATAATACAGTTTAAGATCTGGTACAGCTAGGCCACCTCCCTTGCATTTCTTGTCATTAATTCCCTTAATATTCTGGCCCTTTTGTTCTTCCAGATGAATTTTGTTATTGTTTTTTCTAGCTCTATCAAATATTTTTGGTAGTTTGATTGGTATAATACTCAATAAACAATTTAATTTAGGTAGAATTGTCATTTTTATTATATCAGCTTGGCCTACCCATGAGCAACTGATATTTTTCCTATTATTTAAATCTGACTGTGCAAAAAGTGTTTTGTAATTGTATTCATATAGTTCCTGAGTTTGTTTTGGTGGGTAGTCTCCCAAATATTTTATAATGTTTACAGTACCTTTAAACAGAATTTCTCTTTCTATATCTTGCTGTTGGGCTTTGTTAGTAATATATAGAAAAGTAGATGATTTATGTGGGTTTATTTTATATTCTGCAACTTTGCCAAAGTTATTTATTATTTCAAGTAATTTTTACTTGATTCGTTAGGATTCTGTAAGTATACTATCATATCATCTGTAAAGACTGATAGCTTTGTTTCTTCTTTGCTTATTCTAATTCCTTCTATTTCTTTTTCTTCTCTTATTGCTAAAGCTAACATTTCTCGTACAATATTGAATAACAGTGGTGATAATGGGCATTCTTGTTTCACCCCCAGTCTTATTGGAAATGTTTCTAGTTATCCCCATTCCATATAAAGCTTGCTGATGATTTTAGATAGATGCTACCTATCATTTTAAGGAAGATTCTATCTATTCCTGTGCTCTCCAGTGTTTTTAATAGGAATGGGTATTGTATTTTGTCAAATACTTTTTCTGCATCTATTGAGATAATCAAATGATTTCTGTTAGTTTTGTTGTTGATATGTACAATTATGCTGATAGCTTTCCTGATATTGAACCAGTCCTGCACTCCTGGTATAAATCCTACCTGGTGATAGTGTATTATCTTCTAGATAAGTTGCTGTAATCTCTTTGCTAATACTTTATTTAAAATTCTTACATCTGTATTCATTAGAGAAATTGGCCTATAATTTTCTTTCTCTGTTTTGGCTCTTCCTTGTTTAGGCATCAGCATCATATTTGTATCATAAAAAAATGTGGTAGGACTCCTACTTTGCCTATTATCCCAAATAGTTTATATAGTATTGTAATTAATTGTTCTTTAAATGTTTGATAGAATTCAATTATAAATCCATATGGCCTTGGAGTTTTTTTCTTAAGGAGTTCATTGATGGCTTGTTCAATTTCTTTTTCTGAGATGGGGTTATTTAAGTATTTTATTTCCCCTTTTGTTAATCTGGGCACTTTATATTTTTGTATATATTCATCCATTTCTCCAAGATAGTCAAATTTATAGGCATACAGTTGGGCAAAATAGTTCCTAATTATTGATTTGATTTTCTCTTCATTGGTGGTGAATTTACCCTTTTCATTTTTGATGCTGCTAATTTGGTTTTCTTCTTTCTTTTTTTTAATCTAATTAACCAAATTTATTTTGTGTTTTTTTTTCATAAAACCAGCACTTAGTTTTATTAGTGCAATAATTTTTTTATTTCAATTTTATTAATCTCTCCTTTGGTTTTCAGAATTTCCAATTTAGCATTTAATTGGGGATTTTTAATTTGTTCTTTTTTTAGTTTTTTTAGTTGCATGCCAATTCATTGATCCCTTCTTTCTCTATTTTATTCATATAAGCACTTAGAAATATAAAACTTCCCCTAAGAACTGCTTTTTCTACAACCCATAAGTTTTGGTTTGTTATCTCTTTATTGTCATTCTCTTGGATGAAGTTCTTTATTGCTTCTATGATTTGTTGTTTGACACACTATTATTTAAGATTAGATTATTTAGTTTCCAATTAATTTTAGTCTATCTTTCCATGGTGCTTTATTACATGTCATTTTTATTGCATCATGATCTGAAAAGGATGAATTTAATATTTCTGCCTTTTTGCATTATTTGCATTTGTGTGGTTTTATGCTCTAATAAATGGTCAGTTTTTGTGCATGTGCCATGTACTGTCTAGAAAAAATATATATTCCTTTCTATCCCTGTTCAATTTTCTCCAGAGGTCTACCACATCTAACTTTCATAAAATTCTATTTATCTCCTTAACTTCTTTCTTGTTTATTTTGTGGTTATATTTATCTAGTTCAGAGAGGAGGAGATTAAGGTCCCTCACTAGTATAATTTTGTTGTCTATTTCTTCCAGTAATTCCCTGAACTTCTCCTCTAAGAATTTGGATGCTATACCACTTGGTGCATATATGTTTAGTAGTAATATTACTTCATTGTCTATAGTACCTTTTAGCAGGATATAGTTTCCTTCCTTATCTCTTTTAATTAGATGTATTTTTGCTTTTGCTTTGTCTGAGATCAGGATTGCAACCCCTGCTTTTTTTTTTTACTTCAGCTGAAGCATAATATATTCTGCTCCAGCCTTTTACCTTTACTCTGTGTGTGTCCTTCTGCTTCTAATGTGTTTCTTGTAAACAATATATTGTAGGATCATAGTTCTTAATCCATTCTGCTGTCTTCTTCTCTTTTATGGGAGAGTTCATCCCATTCACATTCACAGTTATGATTACTGTGTCTTTTTCTCCATCCTATACCCTCTATTTATGCTTTTCTTGCTCCTTTTTCACTTTCCCTCCTCACTAGAGTTTTACTTTTGAACACCACCTCCCTCAATCTGCCTTCCCTTCTATCATCCCCCTCACTTTTCTTTCCCCTTTCCCCTCCTATTTCTTATATGGTAAATTAGATTTCTATACCCAACTGATTATGTCATTCCCTCTTTGAGCCAAATCTGATGAGAGCAAGGTACAAACAATGCTCACTATCCTCCCTTCTTTCCCTCTATTGTAATAGGTTTTTGTGCCTTTTCATGTTATATAATTTACCCTTGTCTGCCTCTTCCTTTTTCTTCTCTCAGAACAATCCCTTTACACTATTTAATTAGATTTTTTATCACATCAAAGTCAACTTTTACTTACACCCTTTGTCTACATATACTCCTCTTAAATGTCATAATAACAATACAGTTCTCAAGAGTTACAAGGGTCATCTTTCTTTGTAGGTATGTAAACAGCTTGTCCTTATTAATAATAAGTATGTTAGAAAATACTCCCAACTAACTAAAAGCTAGTTAAATCTGGCTAATTTATATGAACTAATAATCATGTAGGTGGAGGGGACACCACTAGTGAACTCTAGCATTAGAACTCTAGCATGGTTTTCTAATGCTCAAAAACCCAGAGTCACCTCCACATATCAAGGAAGCACTGGAGTAGCACTTCCTAAAGTCCTATTTTATATAAAATTTCCAAAAAGACATTCATGTACCTAGGGCTGGCCCTCAGTGTCTACAGACTAGGTCAGTACTTAGCTGGTGATTTCAGAAGTCCCTGCTTAAAAAATAACTATTCGTATCTTCATCAGATTAAGGTAACATCTTAAACCATTATTTCTTCATTAAAACTTCAAATGAGCATCCCTGATATACTTGCCCATAAGTGAATTCTGATTGTTTTTGAGGGTGGAGGGATGTTATTGAGTTATTTAGAAAAAAATAACTGACATTCATATAGCATTTTAATGCTTACAAAACCCTCAAAATACATTATTTCATCTGAGCAATACAAACTCAGCCGATTCTATCTAGTTAACCTGAGAGCATGCTTTACCTCCACCTACTCAGGACATCTTGGGACATCTTGCCATCTTCCCTTTCACTGACTGGCACCTTTCCCCATAGGGAACAGCCCCCTCTTTTGGACCAGAGATCAGGCCTTCTCCCCTGGGTGAGTAAACTCACACCACTATGGAACTCTTCCCTGGGACTGAGTGTGATTGTCAGGCAAATGTAAATTCACCCAACCCACTATTATTGAGCTGGCCTCAGATGATGCTTCACATTGTGAATGCTTCAGACACTTTGAATATCTTTGGCATCCACTCTGCAAAGGAACATGGAAATACAAGGAAGAAGGGAGCAAAATAGAAACTAAATAAGGAATTATTGAAGAATGTTTATGAATGTAGCTTCCATAAATCGCTTTCAAGAAATTACTGTGTCCCTTACAAAAACAAAACTATTGACAAATGTGAAAATAGGTTTAATATGAATGTATATGTAGAGCCTATATCAAATTGCACACCATCTTGGGATAGGGGAAGGGGACAGATGAGGAGAAAATTTGTAACTCAAAATCTTATAGAAATGAATGTTGAAAACTAAAAATTAATGAATAAATTTTAAAAAAAGAAAACCACCCCTAATCTCTAAGGGCTATCCATAAAACTACAAAGGGAGGAGTAACCCCTGAGTTCTGTGGACCCAATCCACCAATGTGAATAGGGGTTCATATGGTAACTCCAGATTCTACATGTGCTATTAGCTGTCCCTATAAGTTGTTTATACCACTACATATTGTGATTTAAATGGTAGGCATTCATCATCTATATTTTTATCAATAAAATCAATCAGTACCAATGGTTATATAAAGAAAAAGCAGGTTAAAATTTAAGAGTTAATAAATTAAAGAGTTTTCTGACAAAGTTTGAACAATGAACCAGATTTCAACATATAGTAAAGCTTTCTCCCCCTCCTTCACTCTACTCCCAATCCCGTGTATTATATATGTTTCTCCAAAGAACACAATGAATCCTGAAAATGCTAAAATTGTTAAGTGACTGGAGGAACAGCTTTGGGAGAGGAAATTGCAAAGTAAGTTGAAACTTTCAGTGAAATTATGTGTTCAGCAAGGAGATTTTAAAATAAGGAGAGCACAGAGGAGTTGGCCATGAGACTAGAAGACCAGAGGACAAAAACACTAATTCTAAGAAATATGTGGGTAGAATATCAGGGAGTAGCCAAGGCAGGACTAGTGGCCTTAAGAACATGTTTGACCTGAGACCTCAACAGAAAAAGTCTTGTTTCTTAAGTAGCAGAAGGACCATATTTGATCAATAATAATAATAATGAAAAATAATAATAGCAACAACAAAAAACTAATAGGACTATAGGACTCTGTTAAGAAAGCACTTTGCATCAATTATTTGATTCATTATAGAAAAAAAAACAGTGAAGTAAGTAGCATGTTCATATTTTCCCCATTTTACAGATGTGGAAACTGGTGTTTACAGAGCTTAGAGATTAAATGACTGGTTCATGGTCATAAAGTTAGAATCAAAGCTTAAGTTCAAAATTTGGTCTCTTGATTATCAACACAGAATCCACCAGCATCAGGGCTTTGTAACTTAAGGAAGAACTCTGCCTCAGCACAGTTCCCAATGACTTGCAGTGGTCCCTTCCAGTTCCATAAGTTACACATCAGCCACTTTGAAATTCTACTTATTGCTAATACTTATTGCTAATACAAAGCTTTGTATTTACAATTGAGTTAATGAATATGATTCAATTTCCAAATGGTCACACTTTTCTCTGCATTTGAAAATTACATGCTGGTACAAATAAGAAATGCTACCTATAGATCTTGACTGGGCAGTCAAACTCTTCTCTTATCACCTGGCGTTTTTAAAAGTTCTGTCTGATAAGTAAGAGGCTAGGAGACAAAAAGGTCCAGAGTTCAAATCATGCTAAATTCATAACTCCCCATGTGACCTACAAACTGCCAAAAATTATTATCCATTCTGTGGCTCATTCCTCACAGCTGGAAAATTACATTAAGAATCAGGCCTTTCCCTAGAAATTAAAACTGTGTCTAGACAGAAAGAAAGAAATTTTATATAAAAGTACATCTTGTCACAAGAATAGTGGATGGGGGAATCTAGAACACAGTGAAGTTTACATTAGTATTGTTGTGTAATGTGTCACACATCACTTTCTTGAGGAAAGCTAGGACTTTCAGATGATGGAAGACAAGCTTTTCAATAGCCCTCAAGCTGACTAGTCTAATCACAGCCTATCCTAATTAAGTAATCACTCAGTGCTCAGAAGCACCAAATAAAAGGCTGAGGGACAGGAATCCGAGGCTCAATTTTTAAGCTCTTCAGTGGCTGAAGAATGCTGTAGTAAGCCATTGCCAGGCCTGCCATTTTCCCAACCTAGACTACTTCATTGGTTCCTTAACAAGCCCCAAATCCCTAGAGACCATCTCAGAAAAAGCAAAGTGTGTCCCTTAAAACTCTTTCCCTGTTTATATTCCTGCCCCATCTCTCTTTCCTTTCCTTTTTGCCCTCTCTTCCTCTTGAATGGCAATTCACCAGGGTAGTTAATACACTAAGGAAAAACACAATCAAAAATTAAAATTCGCATTAGGACTAGTGACCAGAGTGTAGAGTAGTGGAGAGGCTGTTGATAGCTATGGAAATGGAGTTGTTAATAAGACTTAGGACTATAATTGATGTAAATTTGGCATTTCAATTCTTTGTAAGTGCTCAAATATAAAATAACTAGATTTCTATCTACCTCTTTCAAAATGGTTTGCTTGATTGAAAGATTCTCAGGCCTAGATAATGGGATTGTAGCTTTTCAAGCACTGAAATGCTATTCAAGTAATCAAGAGGTACAGTTTTTGTTTTTTTTAAAGCTGTATTGATGGCTTTCGTTTCTATATCACAATCATTTCTAGAAATTATCCCCTTATCTTTCACCTTGCTCCCAGAGAAATGGGACCTACTTTATAATAAATAAATAAATAAATAAAAGCAGATTGACACAACAAACAATTCTTAAGACGTATTTAACATCCTCCACACCTAGTCCCTTACTTTCTACCGAAAGGAAGAAAGTACTTGCTCATGTTTTCTCCAAGGTCTGTATCTGTCATTAACATTACTTGTTGGGCTTCTTTTAATGCCCTTTTCATTTGCATTACTGTGGGCAAGTATATTTTGCTCTCTTAGTTCTACTTATTTCACCCTGCATCAGTTCATGTATGTCTTCTGATGTTCATTTGAATTCTTCATAATAATTTTTTATGGTATAGTAACATTCCATGATGTTCATATACCATAATTTCTTCAACTATTTCACAGAAGATGAATTCTTGTTTTGTTTCCAGTTTTATTTTGTTTTTTTTTCAATTATTAAAAGGGTATCTTTTCTTTTTCTTTTTCTTTTGGTTAGGCATTGGGGTTAAGTGACTTGCCCAGCTTCACATAGCTAGTAAGTGTCAAGTGTCTGAGGCCAGATTTGAACTCAGGTCCTCCTGACTCCAGGGCCATTGCTCTAGTCACTGCACCAACTAGCTGCCCCATTAAAATGGATATTTTCTATGGATATTTTCTATGGATAGTTTCTATGGATATTTTGTTTCATATAGGACCCTTCTTTCTATATGTTACTTCACAACTGTATATGTCTAGTAACAGTGGGATGTCTGATTCAAAAGCCATGAAGAGTTTAGTGATTTTTCTTTCATGATTCCATATTGTTTTATTTAATGGTTAGACCAATTCACTGCTCTATCAACAGTGTTTTTAGTGCCTTTCTTCACAAAGATTCTCCTCTAGTATTACCATTCCTTTTATCTTTGCCAGTTTGCTGGGTTTTAGGTGAAAACTTGCCTTTGTTTTAACTTACATTTCTCTTTATTTTTAGCGATTTGAAGTAATTTTTCATATAATTGTTGATAGCTTGCAATTTTTGAAAGGATTCCATTAAACATTTCTTAGTACCTCCTGTACGCAAGACATCATGTAGGCAATGGGGTCACAAAAGTGTATACAACACTTTTTATGTATTATATGTATGTATATTACACTTATACGCTTTAAATGTAAAGTACACTGAAAAAGTACATCCTGACTTCTAAGAGCTAACATCTTTGGATAGAGGCATTGGACAAGGAGAAAGCTATTACAATATTATGTTTACATTTTTAAAAGGAGGAATTCCAAAGATTAGGGAGATAACAGTATATGGTATATTTTGCTCAATTTTCATACTTAAATTTTAGGAAGGGCATTGATTAGAGAACATCCAGAGGGCAACTAAGATGATGATGTAGGACCTTTGATTGACAAATATGAGAATCATTTGAAAGAACCTAGGAATGGAAAAAAAAAAAAACCTCTATTCAACATTCAAAGCCCTCGTTACCTTTCTTATCCTCCCACTTTTTCAATATTCTTGCACCTTATACCACACAATGTCCTCTGTGATCCAGTGACACTGACCTCTTTGATGTTCCTCAAATAAGACACTCCATCTCCTGACTCCAGGAATTTTCACTTTCTGTCCCCTAGTCCTGGAACATTTTCCCTCCTCATCTCTGCCCGTTGGCTCTCCTGGTTTTCTTCAAGTACCAAGTAAAATCTCACTTTCCATAGTTCACCTTTTCTAATCACCCTTAATGCTAATACCTTCCCTCTATTAATGATGTTCAATTTATGCCGTATATAGTATGTGTGTACATAGTTATTTACCTGTGGCCTCTCCCATTAGACTCTGAGCTCCTTGAGAAGAGGGGCTGTCTTTTACCTTTCTCTGTATCCACAGTAGTTAGCAGGATTCCTGGCACATAGTAGGTGCTTAGTAAATTTTTCTTAACTGAGTAACTAGAAGGCTAAAGTAAGAATTAGGAGTGATCATATAATTGCCTTCAAATACTTGAAGAATTGTCATTTGAAAGTTGAATCTGACTTCCTTTAGGCCCCAGTGGGAAGAACTATGCCCAAGAGGTAGAAATTGCAGAGACAAATTTAATCTTGATAGAGGGGAAAAGCTACAAATTAAAGATATACAAAAGATGAATAGATATGGTAGGGTGATGGTTCTCTGTTGGAAGCACAATATAAGTGTTGATTGCCATGAAATGGTTGATTTCTGCTGTACTAGATTGATTGGAAAGAGAAGACACTATAACTCGGAACAGCAGTCATAAGGCTATTACAATAGTCCTGTAATTAAAAAAAAAAGGTGATGAGAGCTTGAACTAGGGTGGTGACTATGTGATTAGAGATTATGGAGATAAAATTGACAAGACAAGGTAAAAATCAGAAACAAGGGGTAAGGAAGAGAGAGAAGAGTCAGGGAAGTATCTAAGTTTGTGACCATCGGAGACTGGAGGGATAGTGGTATCCTCAAAAGAATTAAGGAAGTTAGAAAGAGGAAAAGGTAGTAGGGAAAGATAACAGATTCTGTTTTGAGATGTTGAGTTTGAGATATCAATGGAACATCCAGGTACAGATACCTGAAAGCTACTTGATGATGGGGTCGGGAGTCCAGGAGAGAGGCTGAGATTGGACATAATAGATCTGAGAATCAAGAGTATGGAGTTAATAGTTGAACCACTGGGAAGTAGAAAGACTATTAAGAGTGAATATGAGAGAAAAAGAAAGTAGAAGAAAGCCCAGGAAAGAGACCCAGTGAACACTTCCACACAGGGGAGGGAAAATGATGAAGATTCAATAAAAGAGACTGAAAAAGGTTATTCTTATAAATAGGAATAAAACAAGTACATTGTCACAAAAATCCATGGTTTCAGTAGAAAAGTAGGGTTGGAAACCAGACTGTAGTTTGTCCTTTTCCTCATTTTATAGATGAAGGAATAGGCACATCAGTATAATCAAATAGTTATTTAGTCTTAGGTCTAGAACCCAAGTATCCCGGTTCCAAACGAACACTTCCCACTGTTCCATACCATCTCTCTTGTGTACAGCACATCCAATAAAAATTCTCCTACTTGATATGATACTCAATTTTTAGTCTTGTTCAATTGCAAAGAATAGTGCTAGTAAGCAGTTGAGTCAGGTTTTGAAAGGAGATCATTCTCACTCCAAATCCAGTATTCTATGCATTGAGCTCCCTGGATGCCTGAGACAAAGATCATATGCCTAGAGAAAGCATTCCTCTGTCCCACACATTGTGACATCAGAAAGGAAATACATTGGAGAGTCTGATTAATGGTTCTTCTAGTTTAGTATCCTATGTTTTCAGTGGAGTAAAGTGGAGCAGAACTAGAGGGAAGAACAGAGAATGGATGTCTTCCTTGACATCAAATTGAACATAGAAATGTCTCGTTTTCCTTTATAAGGATTGTAGATTTATCATCTATTAATTAATCTAACCTTCTTGAAACTGTTTATATTTTCAAACGTAGAAGTTGTCTGGCCAAAAATTTTACATGCTGAATAATATAGCATGGGGCAGCTAGATGGCACAGTGGATAGAGTGTCAGATCTGGAGTCAGGAAGACTCATCTTCCTCAGTTCAAATCTGGCCTTAGATACTTACTAGCTTTGTGACCCTGGGCAAGTCGCTTAACCTTTTTTGCTTCCGCTTCCTCATCTGGAAAATGAGCTGGAGAAGGAAATGGCAAACCACTCCAGTATCTTTGCCAAGAAAACCCCAAACGTGGTCACGAAGAGTCAGAGATGAGTGAAACAACTGAACAACTACCAACTTGTATAAGCAATTATTTTTCTTTTTTCCAAAAAAACTGTCTTCTTTATGCTTCAAGATTTCTTTTCTACTTCTGGAATACTTAGAATCCATGGTACAAAGGAAAAAACTCTGGATTTGGAGTCAAAAGCTCTTGTTTTGAATACTAGTTTTATTTGCCACCTGTGAAAGAGAAAGTGCCACTTGTGTTAAAGAAAGTTTCTCCATAGGCCTCCATTTCATCTATACAATGAATGGAGTGGTCAAACACATAGCCCACAGGTCACATGTGGCCCACCACACTCCTTAGTGTGGCCTGAACCAGATTATAATGTGGTTTCCATCTTATTTATAATGTGTTGATATGTGATCATTATTTATATAATCATTTGTGATTTTCTAAGTCAATATGTGATCTGAAGGGATCCATATGTGTGGTTTACTCACCTCTGTTTCTGTTTGAGTTTGATATCACTGGTCTAGATGATCTCAAAGGTCCCTGTTAGCTCTAAATCCAGTAATTTGGTGGAGGTGCCATAGTTACCCTACCCAGACTGTAATATGGAAATAATACTGAGAAAGGTTATGATTGAAAAGCAGTGATTTTTACCTATTCATGTACTACAACTAAGGCACTGTTTCCTTGATCATATTTCTTACCATTCAATTGACATTCTTTTGTCTCATTATGTCTTCTTTTCATCCAGAGTCACGCAAAGAATTTCAAATCCCTCTTAGCTTGGCATTTAACTACCAAGAAGAGTTTAATGTCATCCACAATCATGGACATTTGTACATTTCCTATTAAGATTATTAAAAAGAATACCAGCACCAACCCCTAAGGTGTTTTTGCTTAACCAGAGAAATGGAATTAGGAAGGCCTGTGTTCAAATTTTGCCTCAAACACTTTAAATGTATGAAATTATGAAAGACATTTAGCCTCTCTCAGGTTCAGTTTTCTCATCTGTAAAATGAGGGATTTTGGAAGTGATAACTTCTGAGATCACTTCCAAATCTCAATCTATGATCCTATGACTTTCAAATAATTCTATGTGAATCAGACATGATTTCTCATTATTGGAACAATTTTGTTGTTGTTCAATGTAGTTATTTATTTTGACCATATTCAGAGTAGACTTTATGCCCTCCTTGCCAATAGAACGATAGATAAAAACATTGCATGCTATCATATTAACTGACCTTCCCACTCAGACCAATAGTAGGATGGGGAGGATGGATTGTAATGACTATTGAACTCAGAGAAGAAGAAACTCTCTTCTGTCTCATTATCACAGTATCTGTGTAGGCATTTAGGTGTTCTCTCCCTCCAGTGTGTAGACAGTTTAAAGATAACAATTTATTTAAATGTGGTGGTGTCTTCTGCTACTGTTCAACCTCACAAAAATTGAACTCCCTTGTGGGTTGCCAAGATAATTTTTTTATTTTATTTTTAATGGTAAAAATTTATCTTCTTATCTATCAATTCCCCCTCTCCTTGAAATAAAATCAAAGCCCTCATAACAAATATGTCTAATCAAACAAAACAAATGCCCACATTGTTCACATCCAAAAATATATATGTCCCATTCTGCTCCCTGAGTACACCCTCTGTCAGTAGGCGGATAGCATGCTTTATTGTTGGTCTTGTAATAAAAATTCCTGATACCTAAAACGCATAAAGACCTGATTAATCTGAGAAATCTCCTGTGAATGAGAATATCACATTCATGGTAGCACTTATTTGTTCTGCGCTAGGAGATTTAGTTCTGAAGTGATGTGAGATAAAAGAAGAAACCAAGTTGAGTAGATATGTTTAGGAATTAAAGGGAGGAATAGTATTACAGATTTTGTGTGACCCTGTTCTTCCAAAGAAACCTGATCATATGTGTCTGTACATTTATGTCCATCTTAACTCCCAAGTTTTCACATTAGAGTAAAAACAGCCTTTGAGATGTTATGCTAGTGGAACATTGAGTAAATGTAGCGCATTGTTTAATACCTATTTAGAGTCATTGCTGTTAGTGTCTTCGATCTGGCTCTCTGCCAATGTAGTTGATGTTTTCTCTGTATGCAGAGTCAAGGTTGAATATTGCCATTGTTATTGGTGTTGTGGGTTTCAATCCATACAATGCTTTTTTATTTGATATTGATGCTATGATCTTTATGTTTATTCAATTACACCATATTTCTTATCATTCATCCCCTATTGTCTCAAAGGAGGAACTTTTAACTCTTTCCCTCTGTCATGTCAAATTTGTCTGTGAAGATAATGAGATGACACTGTCTTTTGCAAAAGGCAAATGGATACCTTTAACCTTTCTACACAATAAGCACACCCATACATCTCTCCATTGTACTACTTTTTTCCACCATGTTTTATTTTCCCACCTCTTTTAAGAATCTTATTGAACAATCTGACTATACACTATGAGATTTAAGATAGTCTATAGTTTCTAAACTCTCAAATCAATCAAATATCATTTATTAAGTGCCTACTGTGTGTCAGACAGAGTACTAAGCATAAAATATATGAAGAAAGGGAGTAAAATAGTCCCTTCTGTCAAGGAGGGAAAAGTATGTGAAGACAGAGTTATTTAGAAAAGCCTGTTCTCTCTGAAATATCCTAAGATCACCAGTACCCATTCAGTACACAGATATAGCATAAAACTGAAGTGATATATTAATAATGGAAATAACAAATCTGTCATAATGGCTACAGGAATTTCAAACTAGTTATTAGGAACTGTTTAATGAATTGTTGGAATTAAAAAATGAAAGTCAAAGTATATCAAATAAAATTGCACAGTAATATCTATAAAATACAAAAAAGAACAAGAAGGCCTCAGCTGTATTCAGTAGTTACTCCATGGAGTAACTATGCTAAAACAGGGACAACAGATACGCAGGATGAGAATGGTTGTACTCTGGGTCAGTGAAGGAAATCCTTATCCTAATAAAATCAAGTATCACCCACAGTATCTTAGTATAGGTTACTGGTCCTCTATGTTGACCAGTGTCAGACTGGATCCTCATGCTTAGTCACCTTTGGGCCTGCTTATGACTAATGGCTGCTGGGTGGAAAGATTCGCAAGAAGGCCAATAAGAAGAAATTTGGAATCATAGTCATTCATAGAATATTAAATCTAGTAATGAACATAAAGGTCCTCTAATCCAACCTGTATATATTAAAGATTAGGAGAATAGTGTCTGAAGAGATAAAGTTATTTTCCAAATGTCATATAAGCAAGTTGATATATTTATAAATGACATGTTTATAAAATTATAAATTTATAAATATGCAAATGCTCATATTTATTGACCCAACACTTGGTTCATAATTTGGCATTTTGGGGGAACATTATCCAGCCTTTTTTCTTTTTCAGGCAGCTGGACACTTTAAGTGGAGGCATGATGGAGAACATTTTTTTCAGGGCATAACAGCATACTTTGAGGTCATGTTTCTGAAAGAATTTGTATTTCTTATGTCTTGTTCATAGAAGTTTTAAAAATATTTCTAACATCATAAATTCTTCAAGTTAGAAGGACCTTTGAGGTCGTTAGTTCAACTTACCAGCCAATAGGATCCATTCTTTCTATGAATCGATTTTGTTTCCTCAATCCACCTGTAGGCTTTTGCCATTTCATTTCATTAAAGAAATGGACTATTTAAACTTCATAGAGGAAGAAAATACCTTTCCTGAATTAAAAGGTTGTTATACTCAGAAACAAATTCCTATCCACCCCATTGTTATAGATCTCCAATTCTGCATAACCCTGAGCATCCTTTGGCATTATTTTCTGGCCTTTTCACTATGCCACTCTTCATTTATTCATTCATTCAAATATGTGTTAGGTATAGTGAGGGGGGTTGGGGGAAGGGATACAATGAAGCAAATGACAAGATGACAAAAATAAAACAAAACTGCAAATCTTAGAGCAAGTTAAGTCTTATTTCACTACAGTAAATCATTTCCATTAACATATTATATCTAAAAGGCCTGACTGCTGTGGGATATTATTCCAGAGGCAGAGGAGAGAGACAGGAAAGGCACAGATTAGGGAGGAAAACACCCATTCCATCTTCCTTTCTTTTCACAAACACCAGTGTCATCTCAGCTCCCTCAACTGCCATTTCTGATACATGTTTGTTGGTGCATTTACAGAGGTCTTAATTAATTATTTGTAATTGCACAGTATTTTCTGCCTTTATTTCTCACTGCTATCCCAGACTTGGAAACAAGATGTTCCATCTCAGGAGACTGCCCTGGTAAAAGCCTATTAATAAATAATTAAGTTCCAAGGCTCCTGCAACGGTGAGTCATGCCTTCAGATCACATGGATGCAGTCTCCATGGCAACGTGCCAACATGGACCAAGCTGCTCCATTTCTCTTTTTGTGTAAGTGGAGAGGGTGGGGCAAAGAAATAGATTAGAAAAAGATTTGCTTTGTTTTGTTTTGTTGATTTTTTTTTATTTCCAGAGAAGAAAGAAAAATCAGTCATTAAATTTAGTATTCATGTAAACTTGTGTTTGTAGCAAATGATATGTGATCATACAGCTGACATCCCTCCCTTTTCCCTCTCTACATGCACCTCTCTCCCTCTCATAATCCTCAACTTTCTCTCCCAGGTCTTCACATGGATCTACCCTCTCTACACCAAAGGCATAATTATATAGTGGAAAAAGTTATGGTTTTGGAATCAATGGACTTGCTTTTGAATTCCAGCTCTGACATTGGGTCACAATTAACCTTTCCAAATCCCAGTTTGCTTCACCTATAAAATGGAAATATTAGATGATCTCTAAGACCCTTTTAAATATAAATCTATGGTGCATTCCTTATATCTAATAGTAGCAGCACTAATTTGGTATGGATGAATGAAGGAATGAAAGGAAAAGTGAGGAAATAAGCATTTAGTAAGTGCATCCTATGTGTTAGGAACTCCACAAACATTATTTAATTTGATCCTCACAACAACCCTATAATACAGGTACTGTTATGTTCCCCATTTTACAGATGAGAAAACTGAGGCAGATAATGCTTAAGTGATTTACCCAAGGTCATACTTCCAATAAGTATCTGACATCAGATTTTCCTGATTCCAGACCCAGTGCTTTATGCACTCTGCCACCTAGCTGCCTCAAAATAATGAATGAATGAGTATTTATTTTCTAACCCTATGCCAAGGGTGGGGAACCTGTGGCCTCAAGGCCACATGTGCCCCTCTAGGTCCTCAAGAGTGGCCCTTTGACTGAATCCAAACTTCACAGAATGAATCCCAAAAGGATTGGTTCTATAAAACTTGGACTCGGCCAAAAGGCTGCACCCAAGGACCTAGAAGGCCACGTGTGGCCTCGAGGCTGCAGCTTCCCTACTTCTGTATTCCAAGTACTGTGCTGAGGCCTAGATCTACAAATAGAAAACCAGAGACTGCTTTAACTTTCAAGGAGTTCATATTCTCATTAGAGGAGTAAACACATAAAAGGAAATTTACCCTTGGACTTATGGAAAGACCTGTAAGTACTAAGGGTAAGGTTGTGGGATAAATAGACCTTAGATATAGGATAACCATACTTCTGCTTTGGCCTCCATCTTCCATGCTGTTCATTCCAATTCTGCACCCTGATGCAGGATATTGATAATAGGTTTTGAAGAGGTCAGACTTGCTCAGTCTTCTGCAGAGGCCTGCTGCATTCAGTTTAGTGAGCATTAATTAATTCATTTAGTATCAATTGCATTAGTAGTATCAATGCATTAATAAAACTGTGTGCTACATTTAGGTGGATATACAAAATTTAGATAAGACTCAGATTTTTGGACTTTATAAATTACAGTTGCATATGAAAGATATATATGTACAGAGCCTGGTACATGATAAGCACTTTAAAAATGCTTGTTGACTTGACTTTAACTACATTTCAAAATAGTTCAGTATGGGTGCACAAGAGAATTGCAACCAAAATTCTATATGAGATCCAAGGGTTTGTTGATCTTTCTTCAAATACCTGCATCTGTGCCTTGACATCACAATATGTGTTCACTTGGCATATCCTGTCTCTAGCCCCAAATTTCTTCTGGGCTCAAACTGTTCATGGTACTAACAGGAGTGAGCCTTAAATGATATTCCACTCAAATCTTGGACCCAGGCCAACATAAAATCTCCTAACTGGAAACTACCACATCTGTGTCATGAAGTTGTGTTATTCATTTTCACCTGGAAAGAAAGATAAGGTAACTTAGTGAATGGTTCCAGCTAAAAGCTAACCAAATACCTGGTTAGACCTCAGGTGAGCTCTAAGTTCTGTTCAGCTTTGATATATCTGAGTTTAGTGCTTAGTGCTAGAGTCTTTTGCATATGTTTCTTCAAATTACATAGGCCATATCATAAAAAATAAACACAGACTTTTAAAAAGTACTTGACCCAACATTTATGATTGTCATTATCGCCCATTTAGAGGAAAGTATAGTCTTCTGTTTCACCGAAATGGGAAACTCCAATTTGGGTATATGATGATCTAATGCCCCTGCATAATAAAAGTATATTTCTATAGTGCTTTAAGATTTGTAAAACACTTTCCTCTCTATGATGCTATGAGATATGCTATGATGCTATGAGCTTATAAGAATTGCTTCAAGGAAGAAGCAGACTAAAGGAGGTTAAGCAAATTGTCAAGTGTCATATAACAAGTAAGTGTCAGAGCTTGAATTCAAACCCAGATTTTCTGAATCAAGACCAGAATTTGTTTTTAACTTTAACCAGTGAGAGTGTGGAGCAATACCTTTGAACTTAATTAAGATGCAGCTTGAGCAGGTAAGATGGAGCTAGAGTGGGAAATACTTGCTTATGGGTCATATAATGACTGTGGACTCTGAGAAATACAAAAAAACTTGGAAATTTAAAAAATCACAGTTAAATCATCTTTCTGTGAAGCAATCAGAAGTCAAGAACATCTGCAGTTCCCTACAGCTCACTGAAAGGGTCTGAACTGCATACCTCTCATGGGAAAATTCACAGCAGTTCTCTGTTGCCCCTATGTGGTATGTATTTCATAGCCACATTTAATTTTCCATTTGTTTTCCCCAGACATCCCTTCCATCTTATTTGCATTAGTGACTGCAATTCCTGTGCAGAGGATGGTTGGGGAATGGACAACCCAAAGATCTTGCCTCTTTCCTTTGAATCTCCCAGTAAATTTCATTTCCTGTCCTGGGAAGCAGCATCTTCTTTCTTCCTGCCATCTGGCCTTTTTGGTTTATCACTTAGGTCTTAGAAAGATATCAAGAGAGTCCCTATTTTCTTAGCTGGGCAAAGTTGCATAGTTTTAACCCAAAAGGTTTATCTTCTTATTTCAAATGTCTGCAATATGATATAATGCATTCTCCTGTCTTGGCATTATCTGCGATCTCTCTGCTCTGTTACTGGCTTTCCATCCTTGTTAGTCACTGTGTATTTTATAAACAGCTTGACTGATGTGTTTCACTTAAAGTAATGTGGTTTCTCCCCAAATGAATGTTCAGAAGGAGCAGATGAAATTTTAGTTCTCTGTAATGCGATGGATGTAAATCAAATTAATTGTCTCACTGACTCCAGAAACATCCGGGGTTCTCATTTCCTGCCCAAATCATTGGAGCATTCACATTAACTTTTGGCAGGTAAATATTGTTGGGCCCAAGTCATTCAACACCAATAACTGCACTGAAAACGCACCAGGTTGAGAACTTTGACACGTAGATTGGGCTCTGCCTTCAAGAAATACAAGCTTGAATAACCCAATACCTCCCCATTTTTCCTTTCCCTTTCCTCTCTGACCCTAATCTCAGGCCCTAAAGGCTTCCATCTGAGGCACCACCACCTCTCAGGTGATACTTTCAATATAGCAATACTTCATGACACTGACAGCCCCTTTTGACCACAGCAGTCTCTCCATTTTCATCACATAATTTCAGAAGAGGCATCACATGCTGGCTTACCATCTCTGAATGCTCCTCAATCTGCAAGTTCAAGGCAAGGGCACAGTAAAATCCCTCTGATGGTCACCTCTACTTTTTATGATCCTTTGGGAAATGTGATTAAAAGTGGATTAGTAAAGTTAGTATGGTAAAAGTGACAAGACTGTTTTTCCATACTTTTGGCATGGTTTTCAGGGGATATTTGGGGTTGTCTTAGCAGAAGGATGACTGGGAGTTAGCTGCCCCAAACTGAACTCTGCATGACTCTGGCCAGATAGATAGGAACATGTTCTTCATGGAGAATTTGATCTCCTCATACACAATTTTTTTTATTCATGACACAATGATAGGCAGAATAGGAACGAAGCTTTAAAAAATGAGAGTATAAATTAGAATGGGGGTAAGAGCATGGATAGTGGGCACACATTACTTAAGACAGAAAAAGGTCACCAGAACCTCAAAGGAAGCTAGAACTATAGGTTTTCTCCCCCATGTAGCTTTGTCCTTGACCTAAGACAGTAAACATGAAAGGGTTGCTAGGAAGCCTCTATCTGTTACCTATCCTGCCTGGACACGGGCAGTGACTACCTTGGATCACCTGAAATTCTTCACTTCACTCCCCTGATGGACTCTAGATTTCCAACTTCTTCATGTAAGATCTATTTTGGAATATTTCCAAGTATTCCAAGCATCTTGTCCTGGACCACTCCCATGTCTTGGCAGCTTCTAGAGCTGTTCTAGGATCTTGTCTAAAAATCTCCTCTGTAGGTGTCACAGCAAAATATCTAAGAAGTTGACTCCAAAATAATGAGGTGTGCTTTCAGAATGATTTGTCTTTGGTCCTAGAAATGAAGTGAGTCTCTTGTGTTTCCCAGAAACAGCACTACTGATAATAGGTCATAGATAGAGAGTTGAGTCTCCTGCATACTCCCTGCTGCCTTAAATATTTATAAGGTCAATGCTGAGCTCAGTTGGAATTTTTCTCTTTTGATGCATCATCACCAATGCCAATAGTACTCATACTTTTGCTGCCTACCACATATGACTTTGGGCAAGATACTTCACCTGTCTGGGAATCATTCTTGTTACCAAATAAATGAAGAAAGAAGACTAGATAATCTCTATAATTGCTTTCAGCTAGAAATCCTATTTCTTGATTACATGAGCTGATGTACCCTAATGTGGAAAAAAATGCTAATGAATGAATCAGAAGACCCAAGTTCTACTCTTTGCTCTCCCACTTACCCTCTTTACAGCTCTGGGCAAGTCATTAACTCACTGAGAGTCTGAGTTATCTCATCTGTAAAATAGGGACAATATCATCTACCCTTATTCTACTATAAAGAATTATTGATAAAGGTTAAATTGGAGAGTCCATATGAAAATGGTATGAAATGCAGCACAAGTGGGAGTTTATTATTATTAAAGGATGAGACCCCATTAACAACCAGCTCTACTGAACTATCTCTCCCAACACAAGCTCCCTGACTTCCTTATGAGAAGCTAGGTAGAGAAGAATAAAGTGATATGAGTATAAAATGCATTCAATCCCTTGGGTTGTCTAAAGAAGGCATTTCCATATAATAAATCAGCATTGTTTTCTCCTACCCAATTTTTTCTTATTTCATGCTGAAAACCTCGATTATTTTAAGTTTCATCATTGGTCGGGCCTTATTTTCCAGTGCTTCAATCATATTCCATCCTTTGTTCTAGAACTTCCCCCAACTTCCTTTAGGCAAGGGGGGGAGGTGGAAATGTCAGTCAGCAATAGCAAGCTGATGCCTGTAATTTTTCAAGTCTTGAGTCAGAACCAATAGGGTCTATCCTTAGTGCAATTTGAAAGCTAGTTATGACCATGATCTAGTTAATTTCATTAAGTGGTCAAACTGGAAAAAAATAAGAATTCAAGACACACCAATATAACTTGAGGCTTGAAATATGCCACTTGGTCATCTACAGTAAACAAGTGACAGGAACCTTGCCATTTTTTCCTTTAATCTTGTTCTTTCTCCATCGTAAGTGCTCTATGAAATTTATATTCTTGGAAGAATATCTTCATATCAAAACTCAGCCTCAGGGATAGGAGAGTAATAGCCTTGGTACCATGATACTGGAAACAAATCAGAAAGGTTGGGCATCACAGGCAAGTCACCATAGGTAAAAAAAGGACACAGATAATCTTAGTTTAAGTCAAACTCATTTTCTAGTCTTTAGTTTCAGCATTCTTATTGTTTACCAATAAAGTCAACCCACAGAGATTTAGCAAGGTAAATTTTGTGCATAGTATAAATTTTATAATACCTTACCAATTTATAAAACAAAATAATCTTTACTACTTATAAAACTCAACTTTAATGTGGTGCTATTTTACTTCCATCCATAAGACTACCAGAATGCTGCTATATTCACCAGAGAAATCATAGAAAAGATAATAGAATTATAAATTATATTTTGAGGCATACAGTAGAGGTTAATGCCTTAGTCTTAATCTCAGGCCAGTGTCCGCTACTGAATATCATACCATAACTGTTGGCTGTGGCAGTGCAGGGGGTCAAAAAAGACAAACAGTAATTTTTTTAAAATGTAATGATTATAGGCAGAAAAAGCAACAGTAGTGCAATCTGGGATGAACAGACAAAATCAGATCATCAGGTGATCCTGAAATATCAAGATCAGGATTTGGCTTATATACTTTCCTGTTAAGTTAGGATCTGGACCAATGGTATATGTAACCCTAAATCCACAAATAAATGCTTTTAAATGACAGCATCTAGCTGGAGGAGAAAGTAAGAGGGTATCAACTGAAAATGATTCCTGGTAGTGGATTCTTTTGTCAAGTTATAGAAACATAGAACTTTAATGAAAGTGTTCTCTTAGGCCTATTAATCCAAACCCCTCATTTTACAGAGGAATAAGACTAGGTCAAAGGGTCAGATAGAAAGATAGACAGATATTAGATTTTATACAATTAGTCCATGGTCAATGGAGAGCATACATAGACAAATATGTGATATGAGACATAATATATATGATAAGCATCAAACGTAATATGTGTGTATAAAATATATGTGTGTGTACCCACACTTATTTGCTCTCAGTGTGAACATGAGCTAAAACCTCAAACCCAGGGATTGAGGCCTCAAGGCCACATACGGCCTTCTAGGTTCTTGGGTACAACCTTTTGACTGAGTCCAAGTTTTATAATTTCAATCCAAACTTCACAGAACAAATTTCCTTAATAAAAGGATTTGTTCTGTAAAAGTTGGACTCAGTCAAAAGGCTGTACCCAAGGACCTAGAAGGCCATACGTGGCCTTGAGGCCACAGGTTCCCCACCCATGGTATAACTTCTCAGACCCTAGATCATTCTCAAAGGATATGAAGCATCAAAAATATAGATGAGTATGAGAAAGAAAAGGGAGGGGCAAATAAAATGGAGGGTAGATTGAGGGAGGCTGTGGTCAAAAGCAAAGCTCTAGTGAGGATGGAAAGTGAGAAAAGGAGAAAGAAAAGCACAAACGGGGGAGGGAAGAATAGAATGGAGAAGAAGAAACAGATAGTAACCATAACTGTGAATGTGAATGGGATGAACTCTCCAATAAAATGGAAGTGGATAGAAGAATGGATTAAAAACCATAATCTTACAATATGTTGTTTACAAGAAACACATTTGAAACAGAAGAATATTCATAGGGTAAAGGTAAAAGGCTGGAGTAGAATATATTTTGCTTCAGCTGAAGTAAAAAAAAAAAAAAGAAGCAAGGAGAGCAATCCCAATCTCAGACAAAGCAAAAGCAAAAATAAATCTAATTAAAAAAGATAAGGAAGGAAACTACATCCTGCTAAAAGACAACATACACAATGAAGTAATATCATTACTAAACATATATGCACCAAGTGGTATAGCATCCAAATTCTTAGAGGAGAAGTTCAGGTAGTTGCAGGAAGAAATTGACAGCAAAACTATGCTAGTGGGGGATCTCAACCTCCCCCTCTCTGAACTAGATAAATCTAACCACACAATAAACAAGAAAGAAGTTAAGGAGCTCAATAAAATCTTAGAAAAGTTATATATGGTAGACCTCTGAAGAAAACTGAATGGGGATAGAAAGGAATATACTTTTTTTCTCAGTGGTACAAGCACCTAAACAAAAATTGACCATGTACAAGAGCATAAATAACTCACAATCCAATGCAGAAAGGCAGATATATTAAATGCATCCTTTTCAGATCATGATGCAATAAAAAATATATGTAATAAAGGTCCATGGGAAGATAGAACAAAAATTAATTGGAAACTAAATAATTTAATCCCAAAGAATAATGTGTCAAACAACAAATCAAAGAAACAATCAATAACTTCATTCAAGAGTATGACAATAATGAGACAACATACCAAAGCTTGTGGAATGTATTGAAAGTGGTTCTCAGATGAAGTTTTAAATCTCTAAATGCTTACACGAATAAAATAGAGAAAGAGATCAATGAATTGGGCATGCAATTAAAAGAGCTAGGAAAAGAACAAATTAAAAATCCATCATTAAATACCAAATTAGAAATACTGAAAACCAAAGGAGAGATTAATAAAATTGAAATTAAGAAAACTATTGAACTAATAAATAAAACTAAGAGCTGGTTTTATGAAAAAAACAATAAAATAGATAAACCTTGTGTTAATGTGATTTTTTTTAAAAAAAGAAGAAAACTAAATTATCCGTATCAAAAATAAAAAAGGTGAATTCACCACCAAGGAAGAAGAAATTAAAACAATAGTTAGGAGCTATTTTGCCTAACTGTATGCCAACAGGTTTGACAATCTTAGTGAAACTGATGAAAATTTACAAAAAAAAAAACTGCTCAGATTAACAGAAGATGGAGTGAAAATACTTAAATAACCCCATCTTAGAAAAAGAAATTGAACAAGCCATCAATGACCTCCCTAGGAAAAAAATCTCCTGGGCCAGATGGATTTACAAGTGGATCCTATCAAACATTTAAAAAACAATTAATTCCAATACTATATAGACCATGTGAGAAAATAGGCAAAGAAGGAGTCATACCAAATTATTTTTCTGATACAAATATAGTGCTGATACCTAAACCAAAAAGAGTCAAAACAGAGAGAGAGAATGATAGACCAACTTCCCTAAGGAATATAGATGCAAAAATTTTAAATAAAATATTAGCAAAAAGATTACAGCAGCTTATCATGAAAATAATACACTATGACCAGGTAGGATTTATACCAGGAATGCAGGGCTGGTTCAATATTAGGAAAGCTAATGGCATAATTGATCATATCAACATATGATCCAGAAACCACAAGATTATCTCAATAGATGCAGAAAAATACAATACAATACAATACAATATGCATCCCTATTAAAAACACTAGAGGCTCAGATTCTTAAGTCTAGCCAAAGGCTCAGATTTTTACAACCTAGATCACAAATGTTCAGATTCCTTAAGAGTCTAGCCAATATGACAGATCTTTAATAAACCTTGTCTTTGGCTGAAAGAAGACTTGGGTCAAATTCATTTGAGCAGGAAATACATGTTATGATTTTGGGGGCCCAGCACCCCTAAACTTCTAGACCTCAACATATGGTTCCCTGACTGGAAAGAACTGCCTAATCCCAAGCTCTTCTCCAGCCAAAATCAGAAGGGTCCTAGCCAGTAACTTCCAGATGATTGCTCAGGCTACCAACCTCCTACTGAGTCCAAGGTTTTCTAGCACACTGGACCTGAAGTCTGACCCCTTGAACTGGACCCAGAGAGGCAGGGACAGCTCTATGGCCCTTGCCAGGAGGAAGCAATTTCAGAAGTTGAGACCTTCGTCACTTACCCCAAAAGAATTTGGGTCTGATTTGTTTGAGGGGGGAATAATGGGGTATGGGCCCAAGCTGAGACCTTTGCCCCTTAACCCAAAAAAGGATTTGGGTCCTATTTATCTACTGGCCCTAGAAAACCCTTGGACTGTCCTTGAATTCTCTTACTTGATCAAGGAAGCCTGGGAAGGTATAATTCCATCAACTGGACTTTTCTTATCACCTAAACCCAAAGGTATAATCCTATCAACTGGCCTTTCCTACACTCAATCTCCCAATTCTCTGTTCCTAGCCCTTCATTGTTTTACTTCTTTATGGCCCCCTGTCACTTCCCACCCTTAATCCATTCTGCCTTGGCCAAGTGGTCCAGGTCGCTGGCAGTCTATTACTTCACAGTCCCCACAGACCACTTGGCCACTCCTAGATCCTTTCCACAGTTTTTCAATATATAAGGTCCATCATGTCTCCATTAAGGTGCTCAGATTCTTAAGAGTCTAGCCAAAGGTTCAGATTTTTACAATTTAGCCAATAGCTCACAAATGTCCAGATTCCTTAAGAGTCTGGCCAATATGGTGGAACTTTAACAAACCTTGTCTTTGGCTGAAAAAAAAAACACGCACACTAGAGAGCACAAGAATAAATGGGGTCTTCCTTAAAATGATAAGTAGCATCTACATAAAGCCATCAGCAAGCGCATTTCCAATAAACTCAGGGGTGAAACAAGGATGTCCATTATCACCACTGTTATTCAATATTGTACTAAAAATTTTAGCTTTAGCAACAAGAAAGGAAAAAGAAATTGAAGGAATTAGAATAAGCAAAGAAGAAACAAAGCTATCACTCCTTGCAGATGATATGATGGTATACTTAGAGAATCCTAGAGAAGCAAGTTAAAAAACATACTTGAAATAATAAATAACTTTATCAAAGTTGCAAGATATAAAATAAACCCAGATAAATCATTGGCATTTCTATAAATTACCAACAAAGCCCAATAGCAAGAGAGAGAAAGATAAATTCCATTTAAAGTTGCTGCAGACATTATAAAATATTTAGGAGTCTACCTGCCAAAACAAACCCAGGAACTATATGAACACAATTGCAAAACACTTTTCACCCAAATAAAGTCAGATCTAAATAATTGGAAAAACATCATTTGTTCAAGGATAGGCCGAGCCAATATAACAAAAATGACAATGCTACCTAAATTAAATTACTTATTCAGTGCCATACCAATCAAACTACCAAAATATTATTTTATAGAGCTAGAAAAATAATAAGATCCATCTAGATGAAGATAAGATCCAGAATATCAAGGGATTTAATGAAAAGAAATGCTAGGGAAAGTGGCCTACCCATACAAGATCTTAAATTGTTTTATAAAGCAGCAATCATCAAAACTTCTTGGTACTGGCTAAGAAATAGAGTGGTGGATCAGTGGAATAGGTTAGGTATACAAGATGCAGTAGTCAATGACTATAGTAATCTGTTGTTTGATAAACCCAAAGACCCTAGTTTCTGGGATAAGAACTCATTATTTGACAAAAACTGTTAGAAAAACTGGAAAATAGTGTGGCAGAAACTGGGCATAAACCAACATCTTGCACTGCATACCAAAATAAAGTCAAAATGGGTACATGATTTAGATATAAAGGCTCATACTATGAGCAAACTGGGAGAGCAAGGAATAGTTTGCCTGTCAGATTTATGGAGAATGGAAGAATTTTTGATAAAGTAAGAGATAGAGAACATTATGAAATGCAAAATGGATAATTTTGATTACAATATGTTGAAAAAATTCTTCACAAACAAAGCCAATGCAACCAAGATTAGGAGGGAAGTAGAAAACTGGGAAATAATTTTTGCAACTAGTGTCTCTGATAAAGGCCTCTATATTTCTAAAATACATAGAGAACTGAGTCAAATTTATCAGAATACAAGTCATTCTCCAATTGTTAAATGGTCAAAGGATATGAACAGGCAGTTTTCAGAGGAAGAAATTAAAGCTATCTATAGTTACATGAAAAAATGCTCTAAATTACTATTGATTAGAGAAATGCAAATCGAGACAACTCTGAGGTACCAGATCACACCTATCAGAATGGCTAACATGAAAAAATAGGAAAATGATAAATGTTGGAGAAGATGTGGGAAAATTGGAACACTAATGCATTGTTGGTGGAGTTGTGAAATGATCCCACCATTTTGTAGAGTAATTTGGAACTATGCCCAAAGGGCTATAAAATTGTGTGTACCCTTTGACCCAGCAATACCACTTCTAGGATTGTATCCTAAAGAGATCATAAAAATGGAAAAAAAGGACCCACATGTATAAAAATATTTATAGCAGCTCTTTCTGTGGTGGCAAAAAAAAATTGAGGGGATGCCCATCAATTGGGGAATGGCTGAATGAGTTGTAGTATATGAAGATAATGGAATACTATTGTGCTATAAGAAATGATAAGGAGGCAAACTTCAGAAAAACCTGGAAAGACTTGTGTGGACTGATGCTGAGTGAAGTGAGCAAAACTAGGAGAACTTTGTACACAGTAACAGCCACATTTTGCAATGACTAACTTTGATAGACTTAGCTCTTATCAGCAATGCAAGAATCTAAGACAACTCCAAAAGACTCATGATGGAAAGTGCTATCCACATCCAGAGAAAGAACTATGGAGTCTGAATGCAGATTGAAGCATACTATTTGCTCTTTTTTTTTATTCTGTTTTGTTTCTTCTTTCTTGGGGTTCCTCCTATTGGTTCTAATTCTTCTTTACATCATGACTAATGTGAAAATATGTTTAATAGGAATGTATATGTAGAGCTTATATCAGATTGCATGCTATCTTGGGGAGGAAGGAGGGGAGGGAGGGAAAGAAAATTTAAAATTCAAAAGCTTATGGAAGTGAATGTTGAAAACTAAAAATAAATTAATTAAAAACAAAACAAAACAAAATAATAGATACACATATACATATCTATCTATATCTATCCTCTACCAAAACATTTTCTTGGTCCTTTATAAAAGTGAGGAGGTGACTTTTGGCTTTCTAAGGTTATGGCAGTAGAGTACAAGGTCTAGCAGATAAATACAAGCTAGAAATGTTGTGAATATGCTTTCAGTAATAGAGTGGATACATGTCATCTGAGCATCAGCTTAACAAAGTTTAGATAGATTCATAACTAGAAAGTTGTTTGCAAGGTGACCGACTCTTTTGCACTACAACAGTGAATAAACAATAAATACTTGGGCCTAGAGGTGCTGTGATCTGTCTTGGTGAAAAAAGTATCCACCATGATCATAGAATTGTAGATTTAGAACTCAAAGGTACCAGACAAGTCTTCTAGTCTAACACCATCATTTTATAGATAAGGAAAATGAGGTTCATGGGAGCTAAATTATTTGCAGAAAGTCACCTACATAGTAAGAGGCAGAGTGGGGATTTGAACTCAAGTCCTTTGAATACAAATGCAATGCCCTTTATCCCATAACAACCAGCAAATCAAAACTTGTATTGAAGTAATCATATCTAAAGCTGAAAATCCAGAAACCATCCGAAAAGAAAAATCTTAAAATTGGAAAAAGAAAAATCTCTTCACTGAAGGAGTATAAATGGTAGCGCTTTTAGTTTTAGGGGATATATGGGAGTCTATTTCTTTAGGGAGATAGCAGCATGACTAGCTTATTGGTCCTTTCTGTTTCTATTTTCCTACACTTTATTTCTAATTTTAAGGCTTCTCAGTATTTATATTAATGGCTTATTTCTCTCAAAATGTACTATATGCTTTTTTCCAAGTTGAATTTTTCCCATTACTTTCAACCGATGATTCTAAACCCTCTAGGTTCAGACTGCTAACCAAATCAGCATCCTTGTCAAATTTAATTAATGTGCTTCTACTTCCACATCATTAAGGGAGATGGTGCATTAGACAAAGACCATGTAGCACTCCACTATTCACCTTTCCAAAATATTGTCATTTTTTGTTATTTATCTTTGCAGTAATTTAGCCAGTTTCAGCCTTCATCACTGCTCATATATAAACCTACATAAATGAATTGACAGAATACCATGTGAATGCTTTATAGACTACTTCAATAAAATCAAAATGTGTGACAGTCACCACCTTCTCTTCATCCATTTTTTTTAGTTATTAAAGTAAATAATGAGGTCTGTTTTTGTCTGTCAATATTTTTTAAATAAAGACAATAATCTCTCCTACAGTGTAAGCTCCTCTATTAGATGTTTATAAGAATCATAAATATAAATATATACATATATCAGATATACATATGTATTAGATATATATTAGATACAAAAATAAATATTTGGTTACATCAACAATCCCAGTCAACTCTCTAAAACAATAAATTACATGGCTAATATGGAAATGTTTTGCATGATTGCACATGGAATACATATATGTGTGTGTATATATACATATATGTTTTATATACATATAATGTATGTATGTATGTACAAGACACAAATTGTTTGCCTTCTCAAGGAGAGGAAAGAGAAGGGAAGGAGGGAGAGAATTTAGAACTCAATTTTTTTTTTAAAAAAATGAATGTTAATTTTTTGTTACATATAATTAAGAAAAATAAAATAAAAATTAAATACAAAAATAAGACTATAAGCTGCAAAAGAATAATTGATTGGCATTGGTGGAAGAAGTTTCCACATACTAGTCATTTCCCACATTAGTAAATGCACAGGTCAGATCTGTCTAAGCCAAAAAAACAAAAAAAACAATGTATTTTTAAATGTTCACAAGAATAAGGTTGAAATTTTCAAATGCTTAATTATCTGACTCATGGTTCTTTTTGTTATAATTTTATTATGTAATTAAACATTAATAAACTTGAATACCTTTATAAGCAAAAAAAAAATGAACATTGTATACAAAACTGTGACCTTCTATTCCATAGTTCTCTTTTTTTAAAAAAAGTCTAGATTAAATTCAATACAAAATACCCAAACTGTGCTATTTTTCTGTGTCCCATTCTGAATTTCCTTCAGCTCTCTTAGTTGAATTGTTTAACATTTCTCCAAGAAAGGGATGAAACTGACTGACATTCTGGGATTCATCTAGAATTGCAGGGGATGCCAAGGAAAAAGATTCCCTTCCAATACTGAGAACTATTTGAAACCATTGGACTTGAATCACAGCCAAATGCTCTTAATGGAACAATCTTCATGACATGGACTGAAAAGGAATGGAGACTACAGTGATAATACGAGTATCTCATCTCTGTGACAACTAGGACTGCAAGAATGGAGCCAGAAGGAGTTGGTTCTTCATGGGACAATAGGAGAAAGAATAAATTGAAAGAAAAAACTGAAAGGAGTGATAAGCTGAGGCAAATAAGAAAGATATTGGATTTTCCACATGAATCTCAGAGCAGAAGACTCATGTCGAAACTACTAGAAATGTCCACTTTTTCAAGAACTCAGGGAAGTTCCAAATAAAGGTCTGCTCTTTCTCCAACTTCTCCTTTGTGCACCTGGACAATTACAAAACAATTACAGAAACAATATTGGCTGTTTCTTTTAATTAAACCTTTCTAGTATCCTGAAGAAAGCAAGGGTTAGTTAGGGATCCACTAAAATTTAAATTAGCGGAGAGAGATAAACCTTTGTCTTAATGTTAGGAATTTTCTCAATGGTGAGCCCTGAGCTATTATGATTGTATTAATGATTTTTTGTCTAACATAAACTCCACAAAATAAAGAAATGGGACATGTGGATCTGAAAGATACTACACTGACCCTACACTAAAAAGCAAGCTACTTATTATAGCATGGTGTGGTTGATATAGTAATAATTACAACAATAATAATGATAATTAACTTTTATATGACATTTATTATGTGCCAGGCACTGTGCTAAACACTTTGCAATTACTACTCCTTTGATTCTCACAATAACCCTGAGAGACAAGTGCTATTATTATCCCCATTCTACAGATGAGGAAACTGAGGCAAACAGAGATTGTGACTTGCCCAGGGTCACCCAGCTAAACTAGTAAATAAGTATCTGAGGCTGGATTTGAACTTAAGTTTTCCTCACTTCAGTCCCAGTTCTCTATCTGCTGTAGCATGTAGCTCTCCAGTATGAAAAGGGATAGAGAGAGGAGAAGGTAGTGATCAGGCAAAAAAGGTCACACCCTGAATCAAACATACAGAGAGATCAGAAAGGTCTAAGAGAGACTCAGCTCTGCCTTGGAAAGAAAGGACAGAAACCTTAGTCTATTCAGTGACACCCACCAACATTACATTCTGTTTACTTTGTTTTGTTTTCATTTTTTGTTTCTTTTTTTCCCCCTTTCTTTTCACCTTAAAGTCATCCTTAGTAAGAAATAAGCATAAGCAAGAACAAATTCACATATTGGCCATTTGTGAAAACGTACATCTGATTCTTTACCTCTAACACATAATTTCCCAGCTAACTCATGGGAAGAATACAATATGATCAGTTTTCTTTAATCATGATTGGTCTTTGTAGTTATCAATTTAAAATTTCAAAGTTGTTTTATTTTACATTGAGATAGTCATTGTGCATTGTTCTCCTGGTTGCACTCACTTCACTCTCCATTAATTCATACAAGTCTTTCCAGATTTCTCTTAATCCACCACCCCTTATTTCTTAAAGAGTAATAATGTTCCACTGTAATCAAATATTATCATTGGTCCAGCCATCTCCCAAATGATGGGTATGCAACTTGTCTCTAGTTTTTTGCAACAACAGAAAATAGTACTCTACTTTTTTTTTTATTTTTCCAATTAATGGAATTTTTCCAATTAAATACAAAGATCATTTTCAACATTCATTTTATAAGATTTTGACTTCCATATTTTTCTCCCTCCCTCTCTTCTCCCCTCCCCAAGACAGCAAGTGATCTGATACAGGTTATATATTACAGTCATATTAATATATTTCTACAATAGTCATGTTGTAAAAGAAGAATCAGAACAAAAGGGAAAAAAACACAGGGAAGAAAAAAAATGAAAATATTGTGCTTCAATTTGCTTTCAGAGTCCATAGTTCTTTCTCTGAATGTGGATAGCATTTTCCATCTTGAATCTTTTGGAATTGTCCTGGATCATTGTATTGCTGAGAAGAGTTAAAGTCTATCAGAGCCGGTCATTTACACAGTGTTGCTGCTACTGTGTACAATGTTCTCCTGGTTCTGCTCATTTTGCTCAGCATCAGTTCGTGTAAGTCTTTCAGTCTTTTTTTTTTCCTGAAATCTATCTACTCATCTTTTCTAATAGCACAATAGTGTTCCATTACCTTCATATATCACAGTCATTGTTCAGCCATTCCCCAATTGAAAGACATCATCTCAATTTTTGATTCTTTGCCCCCCCCCAAAACAAAAAAACTGCTAAAATACTTTTTGTTCCTGTGGGTACTTTTCCCTTTTTTATGATCTCTTTGGGATACAGAACTAGAAGTGATCTTGCTGGGTCAAACAGCAGGGTACTATTTTATCATCGTTTGGAGGTGAATTTGGGAGAGATGTGACATTTTGCTGATTACTGTCTTGGCTCTGGAAGTAACTGTTGCTAGACTTTTTGTTTGTAGATAACTGTGCACTCAATGGAGCCTCTGAGGCTGAGATGCAATAGAGTATAGATCAATTCGCTGTGGCTTTTGCTAAATGTGACCTGACAACACCAAGAAAACAGAGATTCTCCACCAGACAGCACTGCACCATCCATACATCAAACCATTGGTTATAGCATGTGGAGAAATGTTGAATGCTATGGATAAGTTCACTTACTTTGGGAGTATACTTTCCAGGGATGTCCACGTATAAGATGAGGTTGATGCATACATTGCCAGAGCTAGATTAGCATTTGGGAAGTTCAAAAAGAAAGTGTGGGAGAGAAGAGGCATTAGGCTACATAGTAAATTGAAGCTCTACAAAGCTGTTGTACTTACTCCATTGCTATATGTCTTTGAAACCTGGGTAGTCTACCTACACCATGCCAGGAGCTGAATTGCTTCCATTTGAATTTCCTGAGGAAGATTATGATTATTAACTGGCAAGATAAGATACTGGACAATGAGGTCCTTTCTTGAGCTAAATAGCCAAGCATTCAAATTGTACTGCAGAGGGTACAACTCCAATGAACTGACCATGTAGCCTGAATGCCAAATGTGTATTTATGTAAAAGACTATTTTATGGAGAACTCACACAAGCCAAGTGCTCACACAGAGGCCAGAAGAAGCAGTACAAGGATAATCTCAAAGTCTCTCTGAAGAACTTTAGTATCAATTGTGAGACATTAGAGATTCTGGCAACAGGACTGCTTGGCGTGGCATGCTCACATCAAAGAAGCTCACATCAAATCCAGCCTCAGATACTTATTTACTAGCTTAGCTGGGTGACCCTGGGCAAGTCACAATCTTGCTTTATGAGCAAAGCAGACTCACAGTAGCACAAAGGAAAAATGAGATGCACAAATCTAAAGATAGACTTGCTGGAACCAAGATGGTGGAGTAAAAGTAAATTGCTGTAACTCTCCCATATTCACCACCAAACAATCATAGTATAGTTCCCCAAAACAAATCCTGGAATAGCAGAACCAGCAAAAAGATGTGGTGAAATAATCTTTTAGATTGGCAAGAAAGGTCCATCTCACTCCTGTAAAATGGGAGTGCATTCCAGGACAGGAAGCATCACAGCAAACCAGCAGCAAGCCCCACCTCATCAAACAAGTGCAACATCCTGACCTCCAGGGTGGTGGATCAGGCAAACACCAACACCAGAAGCTGCCACATGCGTTAGCATAGCCAGGAGAACTGGTAAACTCCAGCTTTGAGAACCAACTTGTGCTTCAGCACAGCCCAGGGCAAATAGGCATCCTATACCAACTAGACTCCCACAGGTTTCAGTGTAGTCCCAGGGAAACACAGAAAAACCCTATCTGACTTCAGCACATGCCAGACACCACCACTTGGACCCCAGCTCAGCACCATGTAAGCTGCCAGACCCCTATAGCCTCCAGCAGCACCAGCTACTCCCCACCTCACTCCTTCAGCACAACACCAGACACAAGGGTCCCCCAAAAGCCTCAAGGCAACATCAGTGCAACACCAGGCAAACAATCAGAGATTGAAGCCACTGGCAAAAGAAACCTGAGACAAAGCCCCTTGCACTCTGGGAGCAGAGTTCAAATTTAAAAGAAAGGAAAAAGGCCAAAAAAGATGAGCAAGAAACAAAAAAAAAATAATGATCTGACCATAGAAAGTTATTATGGTGACAGGAAAGACCAAGACACAAACTCAGAAGAAGACAAAAATAGACTTAATTAAAAGAGTTAAGGAAGGAAACTAGAGCTTGCTAAAAGGTACCATAGACAATGAAGCAATATCAATACTAAACATACATTCACCAAAAGGTATAGCATCCAGAGTCTTAAACGAGAAATTAAGTGAGTTACAGGAAGAAATAGACAGCAAAACTGTATTAGTAGGGGACCTCAACTGTCCTGTATCAGAGCTCAACAAATCCAACTAAAAAATAAACAAGGAACAAACTAAGGAGGTAAATAGAACATTAGAAAAGTTTAGAGATAACAGATGTTTGGCATGATTTAGACATATGATGACACCATAACCAAATTAGAAGAGCAAGGAATAGTTTACCTGTCAAATTGATAGGGGTGGGGGGAAGAATTCTTGATCAAACAAGAGATAGGGAGTATTACAAAATGTAAAATAGATAATTTTGGTTATAGCTAATTTAAAAGCTTTTGTACAAACAAAACCAATGCAACCAAGATTAGAAGGAAAGCAGAAAGATAGGAAACAATCTTTATAGCAAATGGTTCAGATAAAGGCCTTACTTCTCAAATATATAGCAAACTGAGTCAAATTTATAAGAATATAAAACATTCCCCAACTCATAAATGGTCAAAGGATGTGAACAGGCAGATGGAGAAATTAAAGCTACCTATAAGCATATGAAGAAGTCCTCTAAATCACTTTTGATCAGAGAAATGCAAATTAAAACAATTCTGAGGTACCACCTCACATTTATCAGATTGTCTAATATGACAGAAAAGGAAAATGATAAATGCTAGGGACGATGAGAGAAAATTAAGACACTTAATGCATTGTTGGCGGAGTTGTGAACTGATCCCACCATTCTGGAGAGCAATTTGGAACTATGCCCAAAGGGCTATAAAACTGGCATACTCTTTGATCCAGCAATATCACCACTAGTTCTGTACCCCAAGAGAGCATAAAAAAGGAGAAAGGACCCACATGTACAAAATTATTTATAGCAGCTCTTTTGTGGTGGCAAAGAATTAGAAATTGAGGGAATGCCTATCAGTTGGGGAATGGCTGAATCAGCTATGGCATATGAATGTAAAGGAATACTATTGTGCTATAAGAAATGAACAAGCAGATTTCAGAAAAGCCTGGAAAGATTTGTACAAAATGATGCAAAGTGAATTAGCAGAACCAGCAGAGCATTGCACACAGTATCAGCAACATTGTGTGATGATCAACTATGAATGACTCAGCTCTTCTCAGCAACACAATGATACAAGCAAGGACAAAGGACTCACAAAGGAAAATATAATCCACATCAAGATAAAGAAGTGATAGACTCTGAATGTATATTGAAGCATACTTTTTTTCACTTTATTATTTTTGTGGGATTTTTTCCCATTTGATCTGTTTCTTCTTTCACAACTGTGACTAATATGGAAATATTTTTACATGATAGCACATGTACAAACTGTATCAAAGTGCCTACCATTTTCAGCAGAGGAGAGGGGAGGGAGGGAAAAAATTTGAAACTTGTAAAAATGAAGGCTAAAAATTTTTTTGATATGTAACTGGGGGGGAAATACAATAATATTTTTAAAAAAGAAAAGAAATTATGAACAGACATACTTCAGAAAAACCTATAAAGACTTGTACAAACTGACGAAAAATGAAATGAGAAGAACCAGGAAAACATCATACACTATATGAGCAACATTGTATGATGAACAACTATGAATGACTCAGCTCTCTCTACAACACAATGATCCAAGACAAAGGAAAATGCTATCCATATCCGGATAAAGAACTGATGTACCCTGAATACAGATAAAAGCAATTTTCTTCACTTACTTTAATTTTTTCAGTGTTTTTTTTCCTTTTTTATCTGTTTCTTTCACAAATGTGACTAATATGGAAATATGTTTTACATGATAGCACATGTATATCCTATATCAAATTGTCTACCATTTTTGGAAAAGGGAAGGATATGGAGGGAGGGAGAAAAATTTGCAACTCAAAATCTTATGAGAATAAATGCTGAAAATTGTCTTGACATGTAATTGGGAAAAAAAATAAAATACAATCAAGAGAAAAAAACAGTGAGCAAAAAAAAAAGTCTAGCACCAACTCTCCCTCCTCTCCCTCCCCTCCAACTTAAATAATTTATCATCAGTGTGGTAGCTGCTTTTGATGCTGTTTTCATCCTTGTTGGTTGCTACTAATTTCCATGTTACAGTTCATATTTGATCAAGTTTAGGAAAATATTCATAAGATACATATATATACACACATACACATATGTGTGTATATGTGTGTGTGTGTGTGAGAGACATAGGCAAATTAAAAGAGAAAGGATTGTTTCAGTTCCCTTTCCCAAGAATCATATAATCAGGGAAACTGTTGATAAGAGAAAAGTTTAGAGAGGTACTACAAGAGTTGAGTGCTATTTGATCTTTAACCTCTTCCCTGGGAGTGGTGAGGCAAGAAAGTTGGAAGCAGAAAACTAGAGAGAAGGTCTTTTCTTTAAAGCTCCCTTAGCAGTTTCTTTTTCTCACTGAGGCACTGAGAGAATGGAAAGTTAGGAAAGTTAGGAAAGTCATGGAACATTACTAGCTAAGTAAGAAAATACATGAAGTCAGAGGACTTAAAAGAGAATCTTATCTGTTAACTCTGAAAAATAAGGATTTTTGATAATAAATTGGTTTGAAATTCTGAGGTCTTGGGACAAAGCCCAATAGCAATTGATTCTCTGATAAGGATTCAAGCTGATTTAGAGATAAAGCATTCTATTCAAGAATACCCAAAAGACCATGGTTAGATTAACCATTTTTCCTGTATATTTAATTTACTGTATTTATTCAACAAACATTTATTATGTACTTACCAAGTGCAATGAACTCTATATAATTGTTCCCTCTAATCCTTCCAAAGATTTGAGTCTTATCCCTAACCTTTAGCTGCTATAGATAAGACCCTGTTACCTACAATCAAATTTCAATATACATTTGGTAATTTTCTCATGTAGATTTTATTCCATTTATAATCTTACAATGCAAAATAGACATACTTCATCTTACACAATAGATGTTTTCCTAAAGAGTCATATGTAAATTATATTTTTATATACTGAATCATATTTTAAATGCACCAAAGAGATTTTCTATTTAAAGAACCTGGATGTGAATTCTTTTGATATGTGACTATTTGCCCAATAAATGATCTGGTTTATAAGCTTGAGTTTTCACTTACTTATCAAGTATTCTTATAGTAGGACATACCTACTTTAGAACCCAAACAACATAAATGAGAGAATACATTTAAAAAGCTATTATAAGGTGAATTTGCAGCCAAGAACTCCAAGTTTCTCAGTACGATTTTAATAAATTACATCCGTTCTTCTATGTGCTATATAGGACAGAGCTCTATCTCTCTATATTGCTCTATCTGTCCATCTTTATTGTTTTAATAGGCATCTCACACTAAACATTAGCTTCACCCCTAAACATGACACTTCCAATCTTCTCTACTTCTTTAAAGAATACTACTATACCTCCAACCACCCAGCTATACAACCTCTAATTACATCTGTAATTCTTCCCTCTCACAAACCCATTATAGCCAATTTGTGACCAAATCTAATCAATTCTATTTCTACAACATCTCACATCAGTTCCCTTTTCTCCACCCAGACAACCACTGTCCTTATTCAGACCCTCATTACTTTTCACCTTGACTATTTCAATGACTTAATAATTTGTTTCCATGCCTCCAGTCACATCACTCTCCAATCCATCTTCCACACAATTGTCAGCATAGTACTACTAATGTACAGGTCTGAACATTTCACTCCTTTGTTCAATAATCTTTGGGGATTTTCTGTTGCCTCTAGGATAAAAAAATAAGCTCCTATTTAAGATTTCACAAGTCTTGTGATTTGTGTGATTTGTCTGAACCAAACTTTCTAGACATGCTTCTGCCAATTGTACCAGAACTGGTCTCTAACCTGTGGGTGGTCAAAGCTAAACAAAGTGGTCTAGAAACAGGAGTCAGTAATCAAATAGATATTTAATTTCAAAGTGAGGAAAATGTTTGCAAGTAGAAGTCCTCCCGAGACAGAAGGCATAAGCATATGGCAGGGGTAGGGTTTTTAAGCATGAAAACCACAAAAAGTGGGACCCAACAGTCATTCTTGGGTCCTGAGTAAACACTGTGGTGCCTTAAACATAATCAACTACTTGAATGGATCAATTTGAGTTCCCTGGAATGATGCAGATCATCACTTATCCATGCGTACCCATCTTATGCAACTTTTGCCCATGTTCTCCAGAAAGTGTTCAAGAAAGGACCTGTACAATGTACTGGAGGACTTCAATTCTTTCTCCAAACCCAATAAAGATACCATTGGAACACTGACTATCTACATACCACTCTTTGCCCTCACTAGGTGACTAGTCCATCTTTTCTTCTTATAGATTGTCTTGGTGATACTTTTAATTCTATTTTTCTTTTAAGCTCCTCTTTAGTTATATGTTGCATCCTGTTCACACCCAGCAAGTGCCTCCCTATTGTTCTCTGTTTAGTACTCATCTTTAGTTCTTTGGGGGCAGTGGTGTCTCATTGTAATCTAACGATAGTAAAACGTTTACGTTGAAAACATGGGTCTTTGCTTTCATGGAAGCAAAAAAAAAAAAAGCACTGCAATTTCCTGAAAACAATCTGTACTCGTAGACTCATAGAGAGTAGACATTTCATAAGTACTGGTCCAATTGAATTGAATAAAGAGTTACACTTTTGCAAAAAAAAATACCATGTATGTGTGTATGTACATATATACATATAGTCATATATGAAGGATGAAATCACATATGAAGTATACCTTCATACACCTGAAGCACCGTGTTTTAGTGGATAGAGCACTGGATCTGGATTCAAAGAAATTGTTTCTGAAGCTTGGCTTTGCTTCTAACTAATGTTGCTTCATGACAATCAGCAAGTTACTCTCTCTGGGACTCAATGTCCTCCCCAATCAAATAAAGGGGTTAGACTCACAGAAATATCTAAGATATTTTTCACACCTGAATTTATGATCCTATCATCTCTCTATAAGTCTATATTGCAACCCAATCTCATCTACTCGTTCAGTGTAAAAATAGTAGCTGATTGGAAGGATCTCTTTTTCTATCTCAGTTCATCACAGAATCAAAGTCAGAAGGACATCAGCAGCCATTTATCCCAACCTGTATGAGAAAAAGTATCCCCAATATATCATGCTATATGATTGATAATCCAGCCTTTTCTAAACATCCTTCAATAAGGAAGAACTTACTTCTCACTTAAGGTACTCTTTTTTCCACTTTCGGTAATTCTACTTGTTGGGAATGATTTTTCCCCTGTGATAATAGCCCTATATTTGCCTCTTTGTTACTGCCATCCATTGTTCCTAGTTTGGTCCTTTGAGGTCAAAGAGAACAAGTCTACTCTTTTCCACATAGCTGTCTTCAAGTACTTGAAGGGCTAGCATCATGTCCCTCCAAATCTTCTCTTCTTTGAACTAACGCTCTGTATCTCCTCCAACCAATCTGAAGCCTCCTTATTTGGACAAGAATATGATACAATCACCAGCTTCAATTGACAAGAGTTTACTTAAAAGCAGTCGAGGAACCTAGGAGGAAATAAACATTCTCTTGATTGATGAAATGGGGAACTGCTATGATTTACAAAATTGATCCAAAAATATGACCCAAAAATTCTTCATCACCTAGATTCCAACCAGCACAAAGTAGATTGATGGAACTGGCTTTTTTGGATTTATTAATGGAAACAAGTCATATTTATTGGGCATATTTACACAATGCTCAAATAATTTATTGATCAATCTAGTGGGGGAAAAAACTCCAGTTGTATGTTTGCCATTGTCTAGACCAAGACACCCATTACTTATTTTTGAGTTTTGCAACAGGACTTTTTTAGGCTCTGCTGGCCTATCCTGAGTATAGTACTATTGTGAATGTTACTGAAGCTTGTTTTTCTATGGCATGATCCTGATTGGTCTCTCTTATGTTTATTACTCCTCTTATAATTGCTGATGGACTCAGCCAGGTAGAGGAAGAAATTATACCTTCTTGTCCACTTCTTCTAAGATAAAATAGGAATTTGTAGGTCTGGCATTTAAAACCCTCTAAAATATGGCTTTATCTACCTCTCTAAACTTATCTTGTACTATTTCCTTTCATAAACTCTACTTTCTATCCAAACAGGGCTACTAGAACTTCCCAAACATTCTTCCTTTCAACTCTGGACTTCAGTACAGGGTTGGAATTCACTCTGTCCTTATCTCTGGCTCCATAGGTCCTCACCTTTTGTTAATTCTGAACTTTGGTGTCACTCCATTAAGCATTTCTATAGCTACCAATTAGTATTCTCTCCCTCCTCAAATTATCTTGTACACAAATACATAGGTAGGTGGCACAGTGATACCATGTTGGTCTTTGAGGCAGTATTTGAACTTAGGGCTTCCTGACTCTGACACTTGGTAACTCTGTGACCCTAAGCAAGTCACTTAACTCATCTTTGCTTCAGTTTCTTCCTCTGTAAAATGGGGATAATAATAGCACTGAGCTAACAGGATTTTTACAAATATTTAAGGGCTGTATAAATGCTATGGCATTGTTGTTATAGACTATTCATCCCTTCACCTCAGTAAACTGTAAGATCTTTGAAATAATAATAGCTAGCTTTTATATAGTGCTTTAAGGTTTCTGAGGTGATTTACAAATAATATTTCCTTTGATTCTCATTATAACCCTGTGAGGCATATGCTATTATCTCCATTTTACAGATGAGGAAATGAAGGCAAATAGAGGTTAAGTGATTTTCCCAAGGTTGCAAAGTTAGCATCTGTTGACATATTTGAAATGGGATCTTCCTAAAGCTAGGCCCAGTGCTCTATCCACTGTGTTACCCAGCTACCTCTAAAAGTAAAAAATTATTTTGTTTTTATTTTTGTATTCCTCCAAGCACCTGGTTCAGAGCCTTGTACATAGTAAGCATTCCACAAACATTTGTGGCACAAACTAAGTTATTTCAGTAAGTCATTTCTGTAGCAATGGCCAGGTGGTAAGCCATTTTTCACCCCTTCTTTAACTTCTTTTCATCACTAACATTGAGGTCATTAAAATTGTTTTTTTTTCTTTTTGTATTCAGATGCCCCAGTTATTTTAGAAGTGCTAAACAATTTACAAAGTGACTTGTAAGCTCTCTGTACCTGAATTTCTCCATCCACAAAAGGGGAGAAAATTATATAACACCACAAATGCCTCTCAGGACCATGAAAAGGATTCATGAATAAGTTGGTGACAAAACACTTTGCAAATTAAAATAGTGTAGAAGTTCTAAATCACTCAGATTTTTTTAAGAAGTTGGGAAAAGAAGTATTACGACAGAAGAATCAAATACTTCTAAAAACACTAAGAAAGGCACCTAAAATATATGTCCCTTTAGATTAGTTTTCATGGAAATATTGACTAGAAATAATTTTGATCAGCCTTCCTATAAGTATATTCAGGTCAATAGAATTTCAGAGTTGGAACACAGCCTTGCAGAGATCTAATCCAAACCATAGTGGGAAAAACTAAGATCCCCTCTATAATAATCCCCATCCATAATTATATATATATATATATATATATATATATATGTGTGTGTGTGTGTGTGTGTATATATATATATATATATATCTGAGAAAAAGGAAGAATGATGTAGTGGTGCTAGCCTTGTAGTCATGAAAACCTGGATTCAAATCTTGGTGACATTTTCTAGCGATGTGACAATGGGTAAAACAGTTAACTGCTCTGTATCTTAGTATCTTCATCTGTAAATTGAAGTGGGTAGGTTCACTGGCCTCTATGGTCATTTTTAGTTCAAAATCGATGATCCCAAGATACCTGACAAATTATCATCCAGCCTTTGACTGAAGACCCTTAAAGAGGGGAGAACACCTAGTCCCCAAAGCAACTTATTCCACTTTGAAATATCTCTAATTGTCACCATTGTTACTAACACCAAGTCTAAATTTACCAATTAACTTCAATGAATTTTGCATATTTCCATTCTCTGGGGCCAAACAGAGTCTAAAATCCCTCTTTCATATGATAGCCTTTTGTATACTAGAAGACAACTATGAGGTACCTTCTCAGTTTCCTCTTCTCCAATTTGTAGACCCAGTTTCTTCAACCAGTGGCTTATGTGGCGAGAACTCAAGACCTTTCACCATGCTGGTTGCTCTCCTTTGGATGCTCACTGGTTTATCAAAGTCCTTATCAATGTGACACCAAGAATTAAAGCAAATACTCTAGATGTAGACTGATCAGGGAAGAATACAATGCAACTTCTTCTCCCTGAATACCATGTTTGTTTGTTTGTCTGTTTTTTAATATAGCTTTAGATCACAATAGCTTTTATAGCTACCACATTGCACTTAAATCAAATTTGTAATGCAAGAATTAGCCTGGAGTCAAGAAGATTAATCCTCCTGAGTTCAAATCTGACCTCAGATACTTACTAGCTGTCTTTCCCCAGGCAAGTCACTTGCCACTATTTGCCTCAGTTTCCTTATCTGTAAAAATGAGCAAGGAAATGGCAAACCTCTCCAGTATCTTTGCCAAGAAAACTCCAAATGGGGGTCAGAAAGAGTCACACACAACTTAACAACAGCCGAACAATGACAAAAACACGCTTATAACTTTTAAAATTCAGTTCAGCAAATAATTACTAAACATAATATGTGCAAGGCACACTCTGTTAGATGCAGTAGATGCAAGGACTCAAAGAAACAGTCCTTGACTTGTGTGATAGGACCTTGACTGCTTGGCCATTATTGTGGAGGATCAATTGGCTTTGCCTAGAATCTACTTCATTCAAACGCCTTTACTCAGCCTCTCTTCATGGTACTTTATAAAACCATGAGTTTGAAGTATAAAAAAGTTTTAGTCTAGGGAGTTACCAGAATGGGAAATCTCTTCCTGCTCCAGTTATTTTTTTGTGGTGACTAGGAGGTGATATTTTATTTCTTTTAGCTTTGTAATTCTGTTTCTCTTCATCTTACCTTAGTGAAGTTGGTTTTAGTTGCATTATATGCTCCTAAATGCTTATTGCATTTTAATCTTGAACCTGCTTAAGGCTTGGATTCCAACACCTTCAAAGTGCCTTTGTGTTGTCTCAACTTAATGAAATATGGAGCAATCTAATTTGATCTATAAATCAATACACGTTTATAAAGCACCAACTATGTGCCAGGCACTGTGCTAAGCACTGGGGATACAAAAAAGAGGCAAAAGACAGTCGTGTATGATGAGCTAGGATGGATAACCTCTCTGAGTGGCTGCGAAGGTCAAATGAAATTATGCTTATTAAGTAATTTGGATATTATGGAAGGCAATGTAGCGCAGTGGAGCAAATCAAAGGTATCAAGTCAAAGAATCAGGATTCACATCTTGTCCTTGCTTACTAGATGTAGGATCTTGGGCAACCTTTAGGAACCTCAGTTTCCTTATCTGTAAAGTACAAGAGCTGGACTAACTGACTTCTGAGGTCTCTTCTGGCTATAGCTCCATGATTCTGTTATTACTGTTGTTATAAATAAGACAACAAACATAAAACAAGCTTAATTATATGAGCTATTAGCATCATCTAAGGGCAGAAAGACTGGTGGAACTAATGTTATTACTGACTAAAGAGTTTTTGTGGGTCCCAATCACCTTTGGAAAAACATCTATACATTTGTGTGGCAGTTTTCCCAAGTAAATTTTATTCTACTTCTATTTTACTAGGCAGTACAGACATCTCATCTTACACAATAGACCTGTTCCAAAAAAGTGGAATGTAAATCACATTTTTATAAGCCAAATCATGTTTTAAATGCATCAGGGGAGCCCTCTGTTTCAAAAATCCTGCTGTGAATTCTTTTGTAATGTGAATACTTGCCCATTAAGGGATTCATTCCCTAAGTCTGAATTTCCACATATCAAGTTTTGTTGTTGTTGTTGTTGTTGTTGTTTTATTTTTTTTTTAAAGCAAGACACACCCTCTTTAGAATTCCAAGGACAGACAGTGTTGAGAGAGTATAATAGAAGTGTTAGGCAAGGATTGTGAGGGGAAAGAGGTGAGGAATTTGCAAGTGAGAACTCTACAAGTTTTGCTCTACAATTTAAGTAAATTCTATCATTCACTGAATACCATCAATGTTACAAAGAAAGGATTGTGGGGATTTTTTAAAGTTCTTTGCATTTTCATCATCTCTGCTTATGTAAGTAGCAAGCAAAGTGTTATACAAAATCCAGTTTGAGTATCCCTTTAAAATCTATGCACCTCACCTTTGAAGGAAATAGAGTTTTTTTTAAAAAAGAGTTGAGTAAACACATTGCAAGGTACAGGCACAGCTAAAGTGGTATTTGGAACCACAAAGGATCCCAGAGCTAGGCTAAGGCATCAAACCCTCTGCAGAAATCCAATATCCCCACCTGTGGGATTCCAGCCTATAACAGGCATTTGTGACTAAAAATGCAATTACCAAGAGAAGAAGGAAGGGAAAAAAGATGCATTCTCCTTCATGTGTAATAGCATCATGAAAAGATCTTTTCATCACAGGCCAAGAAGGCCTAACACTTGGTTTAATCCTGTCCAGATAACTAGTAATAGTCTTATTTTCCCATTATGCATTTTCTTGGTGAAAAATGGTTTTATCTTTTGTATCTAGAGGGGTCCTGTCCTCTCCACTCATTGGCAGGGACTCTATTTGTTGTGTGTATGTGAAAAACAGACAGTTAATATAAATGTTATCATTATTTTTCATTTTACTCTAGAATAATTTTTCATGCAATTATACTCTGTCCCTCCCACTGTCCCCCATTGGAAAAAAAAGAAAGAAAAAGAAAACTTTCATTATAAACATATATAATTCAGTAAAATAAATTCCCACATTGGCCATGCCCAAAAGGGTATGTTTATCTCTGCATTTTAAGTTCATTTCCTCTCTGATGGAAGGGAAGTGGCATATTTCATCTTCAGTGTTACGGTACCATGGTTTGTCAGTGCACTGACTGAAGTTCTAAAGTCTTTCAAAGTTTAAATGTGACCTTTAGATGTCATTTCTTTAGAATTCAACAGCAATGACGTGAGACCTTAGAAATTATTTCTTCCTTAATGCCTTCTTCTCATGGGTATTGGTTGCAATAAAAACAAAATTACAAGTGGTAGTTACCGGGTGCCACCAACATAATAGGCACTTGAAAAAATGGGTGAAATGTATATAGCAAGAACTATAATTCTCTTTATTCTAGTTGTTTACAAAGTCTTTCCAAATATTTTCAAGCAGATGAGAAATCTCACCCCTGATTGATGAGAAAATTGATGAGAAAATTGTGACTTAAAAGCCCAAATTTGACAACATCAATATGACTGACTGAAAGGGGAAAAAAAATTCAGTTTATTTAGTTCTAAGTTTTTATCTTATTTTCTTCATATCACTTTTATTTCCAAGTATATTCCCTCCCCCTGACCTGATAGCTATTTTTGGTCATGAAGGATAATAAAGAACAAAACACAGTTCAGTAAAACTGACCAATGCATCAGCACACAATTCAGTTTTAATTCTTCCAGCCACATTAATTTACCCAAGAACTGGAAACAATCGTTTAAATTTTAAAATCATTTATTAAGTACCAAATATATTTAAATTTGTTATTGTTCTATGACCCTATATGGGATTTCTTGGCAAACATATTCAAGTGGTTTGCCATTTCCTTCCCCAGGGGATTAAAGAAAACAGAAGTTAAGTGACTCACCCATGATCACAGCTAGTGAGTATCTGAGGTCAGATTTGAATTCAGGTCTTCCAGACTTCAGATCAAACACTCCATTCAATGAGCCACCTAGCTACTGCCAAGGCAAACAGAGGTTAAGTGACTAGGCAAAGCTTAAGGTCACAACTAGCTAATAAGTGTTTGAGGCTGTATTTGAACTCAGGTCTTCCAGACTCCAACCTTAGCATTCTATCCACTGAGCTATCTAGCTGCCTCCTATGTGTTGAGATCATTGAGCTAATTAGTTAAAGAAAAGTTTGCACAGCATACTTTTTGATACAATGTTAAACTGGATTGGGTAAATTTAATAGAATGAAGTTTAATAGTGGGCAAATATAAAATCTTATACTTGGATTCAAAGAATTCACTTCTTCAGTACCAGAAGAGGGAGGCATGGTTAAATAATTTGAAAAGGAACAGTGAGTTTATTGTATTTCAAGCCAAATATGAGTCAACAATATGTTGGAATATCACATGATAATAAATTCAGAGTTGGAAGAGACCTTAGAGGACGTTGAATCCAACTTTCTTATTTTACAGATGAGAAAACTGAGGTACAGAGAGTTGAAGTAACTTGGCCAGTCTCATACAATGAGTAAAAATTTCAAGTGGGATTCGAAACTAGCTATTTCAGATAGTAAGCTATCTACCCTATTATGCTGTCTCTTATCTCTGGAGGTAATTCAATCTTAAGCTTCATTAATTAAAAGACTGAATTTGATTAAACAACTTATATTGTTAAATCTCATATGGTTATAGGTGATATAGGATGCCCTTTAAAAGATAGGATGGCTGGAAGACCCCTTCTCTGTTGCCTTAAACGGTGCTAGGCTAAGGGAAGTAGCTTTAAAGTTCAAGCTAAACTCATGAAAACTCAACTAAACTCAACTAAATTCAACTAAACTCAAACTAAATTCATTAATGGGGAATGGGGAGCTCCCAAGCTTCATACCTAAGGCTTGGTTCCCTTCCCACAGAATACCATTTCCACAATGAACACAGAACAAATAGCAAAGAAATCCAGTTATTTGAAGTCCATGACAAATCAGAAATCAGAGAAAATATACATATGAGAATATATACTAGACAATACAAATTGAAAGAACTTTTCCGTCAGGAACAAGATATTTCAACTCGACCAAGAAAGAGAGTCACAGATCTCACCCAAGGGGAAAATTTCCAGTCTCTGATCTAGCAAGCTAGGAAGGGTGGGGAACCTGTGGCCTCGAGGTCACATGTGAGCCTCTAGGTCCTCAAGTGTGGTTTGGATTCAGTCAAAGGGCTGCACTTGAGGACCTGGAGGGCCACATGTGGCCTCCAGGCCACAGGTTCCCCACCCCTAATTAGAGAGATGTTAGAGGTTGCTAGCTCCTCCCATGTCAGTTTCCCTCCAGAGTCTTTCTTTCTTTCACTTAAGCAGCCTGAAGAGAGATTGGCATTGTGAGTTTTCTCTCTCCAGTCTGGAAGTGAGAAGAACCTGGATCTTTCTTTTCTCTGCTCCTGACAACTCTGTCCACCTTTCACTCAGGCACAGCACACTGAATAATCAATCTCCACCAATGAGCAGAGAGTCTCATACAATTGGCCCTTTGAACTAAGGGCTACATGAGTATTATCATATACTTCCCTCCCTTTTACAAATCAGGATATTCAATCTTGCTAAAGCTAAGTGACCTGACTGGGGTCACACAGCTACATAAGTAAGTACTTTGAGATTTGAGACAGTCTCCTGACTGTCAAGTCCAAAGCTCATTCCAATAAACCATAAGGTTCAAATGAGACCGTGTAAATACAATGCTTTGCAAACATTACAGATCTTTCTAAATATCAATTTCAAAAAACTCTAGCAATGGGAGGGAGCATACATAAAATACATTTGCTACCTGCTGGAAGGCAGCTATGTGGTACAGTGGATAGAGCACCAGGCCTAAAGTCAGGAAGACTCTTGTTGAGTTCAAACCTGGCCTCAGACGCTTGCTAGCTGTGTGACCCTGGTCGAATCACTTAAACTTTCTTGCCTCAGTTCCCTCATCTGTAAGATGAGCTGGAGAAGGGAATGGAAAACCATTCCTGTATCTTTACCAAGAAAAGCCCAAAAGGGGCCAATTGGGTGGTGTAGTGGATAAAGCATCAGCCCTGGAGTCAGGAGGACCTGAATTCAAATCTGGCCTCAAACACTAGCTGTGTGACTCTGGGCCAGTCACTTAACCCCAATTGCATTAAAAAAAAAAAAAAAAAACAAACCCAAAAGGAATCACAAAGAATCAGACACTAGTGGAAAAATTATTCAACAACAATAAAATCTGGCAATAAGGAAGTTTCTTTGGAAAGGTGAAATTTCTCACCATATTTTTATAAGTTGTGAGATATTATTTATACATAAATGTTTTGCATTTATTGATGAATATACCTTTAACAGGGTTCACCTGCAAATGTGTGCCCTACCCACTCACCTACTAGAACTCAGAAACTGGAAACTCTGTGTCTCCCTAGCAACAGCTGATCTCATCCCTACCACCTGAAACAAGCCCTGCCTTCCTGACAGCCCTTTAAGTAGTTATGGAGTTATCCTAGTTGCTGGGGAAACACACCACCTTGCACTAGTCAGGTAAGCAACTGGGGAGTTAATTTCCAACTATTTTGCCTTTAGGGGTATCCATTGGCAAAAGTATTCATCTCTGCATAAATTCTGTGAACAATTTGGGCTCTTAAACAATTTTATTCATGTATTTTCTTTGTAGAAGCTTTCAAACAGCACACCTTTGACACCTAGAATACAGTGGAGTTCTTTTAAAAAGAATTTTTAAAATAAAAAAAAAGAAACCAGCTTTATTATTGCTTTATTTTGAAATGAATTGCCACCCACACTAAAACGTACAATTTCACTTTTCTAACTCTAACATAGTACCACAGACTCCTAATCAAGACTATAGTCTTTCAGGTAGATCCCCTGCTACACACACACACACACACACACCCACACACAAACACACACACACACTGCAATAAACATACACACTCAAAAAAAAAAGCCTTACAATTAAATCTTTAACATAGATGCATAAAATAAAAGAGGTTTTGTTCATCATTAAGTCATTCTTGATCTTCTTTCTCTTAAAATGCATTCTCTGTCTTTCTGTAACCAAAGGCTTTAATATTCAAATGTTCATGAACATACCAGCTTTATTAAAATTAGGACTTGGGGAAATGGCTTGGAAAAAGGAGAAAAGAATATTACCCAACCATTTAAAAGATGCTAATTAATGAAATTCTGAAGCCCAGAGAGGACATTTGATACAGCAAGGGTTTCTCTACCAGAAAGGAATGTAACTCATATATTAAAAAAAAAATTAAACCTAGAATAAAATAAAATTGAAGTAGATTAACCCAAACATTTACCCAGATGCTAGATGGGCCTTCAGAGTTCTTTTCCATTGGAAGGAGGTCTCAAGATTGCTAGTCTTAAAAACCAAGAAGTTGAGATTTCCTTCCTTTCAGCGCACCCCATTGCTCTGTGCCGAAAGAGCTGCCCTGGTCAGTTCTCAAAAATGCTTACTTTCCTCAATTTTTATCCACTACCTGTCCTAATCAGTGACTAGAGATTGAGCTCTCAACGCACACAGGATTGAGATGAAGGGGAGTCACAAATGATGTTTCCATTCTATGTGCTCTGCCTTCAATAGAAACACCTCCCACTGTTAAAGAGAGGTAGGTCACATTCCTTTTCCCCTATCTTCCCCCGCCCCACCCCTATACTATGACCCATGCTTTAATCATCTAAAGCTGTTTGTGAATGTGTGTCTCCCCTTTATTTTTCTGTGTATATACCATCACAGGGGCTTTAACAAAATACCCGCTGCTAGACTTATTTATATCAACTTTGCCAACATTTCCCCATACTCAACAGGGTAAGTTATGTTTGATTTTATCTTTTTATTACTCAATGTTGTTCTAGCCATGTCCTGTATTCTGCAGGAATCTCTATCCTTTCTCTAGCTCTGCGGATATTGCTCTGGGCCAAAAATTGAAAATCTCCATCGAGTGAAAAATAGATTCGTTGGTATGTATGTATAAATAAATAAATAAATGATCCGAGCTTGGTAACAGAAAATCATTTTCTGGGGTCTGATAATGAATTCCTAATACTGAGATTTCAGAAGGATGATATATTTGTTGTCAGTGGAAAGTGCTGAAGGGGCTTAGCCCTTCAAGGGGGATAGGATGAAATAAAATGCAAAGGCAAAAAAGAAAGAGAAACCAGGACACAGAGAGGTGAGGATTGAAAGTATCCCACATATGATGAATTGCAAATACAAAGTCACAAAATCAGGAAATGCAGTGTAATGTACAAAGAACAGCAAGTAAACCAGTGTAACTGGATCATCAAACCCAAAAGGGTATAAGATGTACAAAGACTGAAAAGGTAAGAAGATTCTACCAGGGGTGGGGAACCACCCCTTCTAGGTCCTTGGATGTGGCCTTTTGACTGAGTCCAAGCTTTATAGAACAAATCCTTTTATTAAGGAGATTTGTTCTGTGAAGTTTGGATTCAGTCAAAGGGCTGCACTTGAAGACCTAGAGGGTCACATGTGGCCTTGAGGCTGCATGTACCTAGCCTATCAAAATATCAAAATATCTCAATGGTTAAGTAGAAATAGAGAAGAGAAATAAATGATAAACGATAGCTGGGCTACCTATAATTCCAGGACCTCAGGTAACCTTTTTTTCTTGGAATTGTTCTGTGTTTCCTGAGATCAGGAGACTACAATCTCCATGGGCAGGTCTACATGTGCTGCAGAATTTGAAAGGCTTCCCTGAGGTGCTACAGAGTCAAGCATCCACTTTATGGGCAGGGCAAAAAAGTTTTAGAAGAAGGAGCCCCTGGGAGCCTGTGATGTGGTAAAGTAGGCTGGATCCACACCTGATTCTCACCTAGAGGATTGTGAATCCTGCTTCTGCTGTTTACCATCTGTATGGCTTTGGGCCAGTCACTTAGCCTCCATCTACCTCAATTTCTTCATCCACAAAATGAAGTGGTTGGATTAGGTGGTCTTTGAGGTCCTTTATAGTTGGGGATCTGTAATGCTATAATGTCATGCATGCCTCTGTAGTATCTTCCCAAAGAAAGGAATCCTTGGGGTTTCTGGGATTAGAATGGAACCCAGTAGCTATTATGGTCCTGTATACTCACAAATTTCCCACTTCAGCCCCAAAAGATCAATAGCAGTAGCCAATGCAATACAGAGCTGCTTGTGGTCCTTCAGTATTGTGTGTAGTATGATCTCTGGGCTATTCTATAAGCTTTCTAAATTGCTCCCTATTTTACCTTGGTCATGTAATTTGTGATACCACTGGCCCTTCCTCTCTCTCTATCCCTTTTCTAACACTGTCTCACATTTTTAATGTTCTTATCCTTATGATGCCTCTGGTGTGGTCTCACTGTCCTTATCTTTTTAAGGGTTTTTTGGGGGTTAAGTTTTATTGATGTATTTTGCTTTTACATTACAAACATTTACAGATTGCCCCCAATCCCTGAGAGGTCTCTTGTAGCGTTCTCAAGACAATGAAAACTGAAATGGTCATTATTACGCAGAGGTAAAGAATGAAGGAGGGAAAGGTAAGCAAAGAGGAAAGAAATGCTGGAAAATCTGCACTGACACTAAACTAAGGTAGCTGAGCCCAAAATTTCTTGATCTAATTCATTTGAATCTGTCATAATGAGGTGGCATCTCCTCATTGATAAAACTACCAATATTCTAATCCTAAATTCCCTGATTGCTTAAAAAAAATTGACCAATCAGGGAAATAGGATTACTGATTTTGGATTTATTCATATGATAGGCCTATGCTCTCACGAGAATTTCTTACCTGGCTCTGATCTTCCTTCCTCCAGATTCCCCCTAGAGCCAGTAGCTCTCATGTCAGAGGACCTGGGTTCAAACCCCACCTCTAATAATTGCCTGTAGGGTCTTGGACAAGTCATTTATCTTCTTTAGGCCTAAATTCCCTAATTTAAAAATTAAAGAGTTGGATTTCATGAGCTGTGACATCCCTTTCATATCTATATCTCTGATCCTATGATCTTATGATTGATGCTAATCAGTATAATTTTAGGGTTGGTGTGAGGAAAAAATACTTCCTAACAATTAAAGCTGTCTAAAAGTGGAATGTATTTTGTTGAAAAGTACAATCATATGTTTTCCCATCATCATTTTTCTAGCAAAAGCCATTTGTTACATATGTTGATTTTTTTAACTATTTTAAAATTTATTTTTAACATTCATATTTTTTTTAACTTTTAGTTCCAAATTCTCTCCCTTCCTCCAATCTTTTCCCCATCCATTGAGAGGGCAAGCAGAATTACATCAGTTATACACATGAAGTCAAGTAAACATATTTCTACATTACCCATGTTGCAAGAAAAAAAAACAGAAGTGAAAAAAAGTGTGCTTCAATCTGCACTTAGAGTTCATTGGTTCTTTCTCTGGAGGTGGATAGCATTTTTCATCATAAATCCATTGGAATTGTCTTGGATCATCACATTTATTAGAGTTTTTAAGTCTTTCACTGTTATTCATAATTACAATAGTGTTGTTACTGTGACCACTGTTCTGGTTGTAGTAACTTTACTTTGTACCATTTCATGTTAAGTCTTGCCAGGTTTTTCTGAAACCATACACTTCATCATTTCTTAGAGTACAATATTATTTCATTCCAATTATAAATTGCAACTTGTTCAGCCACTCCTTAATTGATGGGCAACCCTTCAATTTCCAATTCCTTGCAACCATGAAAAGAGTGACCATAAATATTTTTGTATATATGAGTCTCTTTTCTCTTTCTTTGGTTATCTCTTTGGAGCAAAATATTATAAGCACATTGTTATGTTAAAGGGTATGCAGAGTTTGATATCCCTTTTGTCACAGTTCCAAATTGTTTTCCAGAATAGCTGAACCAGTTCACAGCTCCACCACTAATGCATTAGTGTCCCTATTTTTTACACATCCCCTCTAGTATTTGTCATTTTTCTTTTCTGTCATGTTAGCCAATCTAATAGGTTTGAGTTGGTACTCAGAGTTGTTTCAATTTTCATTTCTTTAATCAATAGTGATTTAGAGCATTTTAATATGTTTGTTGATAGCTTTGATTTCTTCTTGTGAAAACTGTCTGTTCATATCCTTTGACCATTTATCAATTGAGGAATGGCTCTTATTTTTATAAATTTGCACCAGTTTCCTATAACTTTGAGAAATGGGGCCTTTGCTTTAATTTTTCCCCAGATTCCCATTTTCCTTCTAATTTTGGCTGCACTAGTTTTGTTTGTATAAAAGCTTTTTAATTTCATGTAATCAAAATTACCCATTTTATATCCTGTGATCCTGTCTATCTCTTGTATGGTTGTAAACTTTTCCATTATCCATGTCTCTGACAAGTAAATCATTCCATGCTCCCCTACTTTGCTTCTGATGTCCAAATCACCTACCTATTTTGACTTCATTTTTGATAGACAGTGTGAGATGTTGGACTATACCTAGTTTCTGCCAAACTTCTTTTCAATTTTCCCATAAATATTTTGTCAAAAACTGAGTTCTTGGATCTTTGGGTTTATACAACACTAGATTACTATGGTCATTTACACATGGTGTATCAAATCTATTCTATTGATCCATCATTTTTTTTTCTTTAGCTGAATTAGATTATTTTGATGATATCCATTTTGTAACAGCAACATTGGTACAGCACCAGATAAACAGCCAGGGCTTACCTCCACTGGCACAAAAAGCTTGAGAGAGAGCCCCTTCCACCCTAGAAGAAAGGAAAAAGTGCCCCCCCAAATAAAAAAAAAGATGAGCAAAAAAAACAAAACAAAACAAAAAGAATCTAACTATAGAAAGATGTAATTGTGACAGGGAAGACCAAGACACAAACACAGAAGAGGACAGTAATGTCAAAGCATCTATGGGCAAAACCTCCAAGAAAAAAGGGAAGTAGTCTCAAACCCAGAAAGAACAAATAAAATAGCTCAAAAAGGAGCTTTAAAATCATATAAGAGCTTTCTCTTCAGTTGTCTGTAAGGTGCTTGGTTCTTCTTTGGAAGCTAAAGCCACATTGGGGTGAACCCTCACTTCATCCAGTGACTAGCACCACGACAAGCAACTTTCTCCTCATCCTTCTACTGAAATGGCTGTCTCCAAGCTTGCTTGCATTTACTCTGCCCTCATCCTTCATGACGATGAGGTTACAGTCAAGGAGGATAAAATCAATGCCCTCTTGAAAGCAGCAGGTGTAAATGTTGAACCACTCTGGCCAGTATTACTTGCAAAGGCCCTGTCCAATGTCAACATCGCAAGTCTCATCTGCAATGTAGCAGTTGGTGGACCTGCCCCAACAGCCGGTGGTGCTGTCCTTCCTGCTAGCACAGCCACCCCAGCTGAGGAGAAGAAGAAAGAGGAAGCAAAAAAAGAAAAATCTGAGGAGTCCAATGATGACATGGGCTTTGGTCTGTTTGACTAAATATTTTTTATAACATTAAATAAAAAGCTTAACTCAACTAAAAAAATCATATAAGAGAGGTAGAAGAAAAATTAAAAGAAATGAGAGTGATGCAAGAGAATTATGAAAAAAGAGTCAACAGCTTCGAAAATTGCTCAGAAAGTAGTTTGTCCAAATGGAAAAGGAGATACAAAAATCTACTGCAGAAAACAACTCCTCAAAGAGTACAATTGGTCAAATGGAAAAAAAGTAAAAGAGCTAATTGAGGAAAACAACACCTTAAAAGTTATAATGGGGCAAATAGAAGCTAATGACTCCATGAGACATCATGAATCAATCAAACACACTCAAAAGAATGAAAAAAAATGAAAGAAAATGTAAAATACCTCACGGAAAAAACAACTGACCTAGAGAGTAGATCCAAGAGAGATAATATCAGAATCATTGGACTAACTGAAAGCCATAATCAAAAAGATGACCTGGACAGCTTCTTTCAAGAAATTATCAAGGAAAACTGCCCTGATGTCCTGTCACCAGAGGGCAAAATAGGCATTGAAAGAATTAATTGATTACCTCAGGAAAGAGATCCCCAAGTAAAAACCCTAAGGAACATTATAACCAAATTTCAAAACTATCAGGTCAAGGAAAAATTACTACAAGTGGCCAGAAAGAAACAATTCAGATACTGGGGAGCCACAATCAGAATCACACCAGACTGGGCAGTTGCAACATTAAAGGATCGGTCAACATGGAACATGATGTTTTGGAGGGCAAGAGAGAAAGGATTACAACCAAGAATCACTTACCCACCTAAATTAAGGATAATACATCAAGGGGAAAAATGATCATTCAACAAACTTCTCTTTGACTTAGGAGCATTGGAACTTGTTTATAATATTCCCAGAAGTTGTCATTTTGGGCTGTATTTTAGGAGATAATCAGTGGATTCTTTCAATTTCTATTTTAGTCTCTAGTTTTGAGATATCAGGGCAGTTTTCCTTTGTAATTTCTTGAAATATAATGTTTAGGCTCTTTTTTGATCATGACTTTCAGGTAGTCCAATAATTCTTAAATTGTTTCTTTTAATAGCTCTCGTATTTTCCAGGTCAGTTGTTTTTCCAATGAGATTTTTCACATTTGCTTTTTTTTTCATTCTTTTGACTTTATTTTACTGTTTCTTTATGTTGCATGGAGTCATCAGCTTCCATTTGATCAATTCTAATTTTTAAAGAATTATTTTCATCAGTGAGGTTTTGTACCTCTTTTTTTATTTGGCCAATTTTGCTTTTGAAAGTGTTTTTTTTTTTTTTCCTCCAGTGAGGTTTTGTACCTATTTTGCCTAGCTGTTAATTCTGCATTGCCCTCATTTCTTTTCCCACTTTTTCCTCTACCACTTTTATTTGATTTTTAAAAATCTTTCTTTTCTCTTTCTTTAGCTCTTTCAGAAAAAAATTTAACTTGTTTCCAATCTATATTTTTTTTCATGCTTTACTTATAGCTGTTTTCCCTTCTACTGAGTTTGTGCCTCAATATTTGCTGATACCATAGTAGATCTGTATGGTCAGGTTCTTTTTTTGTTGTTATTTATTTATTTTCCCTATCTATTTCTTTACTTTGAGATCTATTTAAATTTGGTCCCTGATGGTAGGACATTTTCCCAAGCTGGTCTTTTTTTAGCACAGCTGCTTTCACAGCTAGTTCTGGCTATTTGTAAATTTTCTGTTCTTCCAAGGTAATTTGATCTGGGGAGAGGTCTGGTTGGTTACTGCTTTTCTGGTCTGTGCTCTGGTCCTTACCCAGGAAGTGCCCCTACTCCCTTGCAGCTGCTAGTGCTCTTCTCAGAACAAGAACTGCAACCCAGAACTGGGTATGGGCCATGGAGTTGTCAAAGTGCACCCAATCCTACACATGATGCTAGCATAGGGTTCCCCTGTAATCTCTTTCTGATGCATTATCTAATCTCCTTACCATCTCTGGGCTGAGAGCTCTCAAAGCTTCTGCTGCTATCAATCATCTCAGCTGCCTCCAAGGCCCTTAGCTGGTGTTCCCACCCATGATCCCTGACAGCCCCCATCCCAGCAACATGGACCTCTTTTTCTGACATCCTAAGTTGCCTTGAGCTGGAAAAATGTGTCGCCCTGACCTTTTTTTGGCTGTGCCACTCCAGAATTCAATTTCAGGTGTTACTTTAAAATTGTTTGAAAGGTAATGTTAGGAAAACTTGGAGGTTAAGTTTCCTCTGCTCCACCATCTTCACTCTTCCCTCTGTTATGTACAATGTTGAAGGGATTGATGTTCATTCTGTTTCAGGTTGCACTAGTTAACTTATAAGATCCCTTCTTCAGCTGAGATTTCATGATCAGCTTTGGCTGCATGTCTCGATACATACTAGAGCATAGGCAAGTGTAACCACCAAAAAGAAAATTGAATTGAATTTCAATTAACATATTCTGATATTACAGCGTGCTACAGGGGAGTATAGTAAGGCATATGTCAGAATATAGGTGGCTTGACATTGATTATAATCATTGAGGCTTTTTAAATTAGCAGAACTTTCATTATATTTGTAAATAAGTACACCATAATGCAACTCCCTTGTAATTATACAGTTGGGTGTTATTAATAATTAACCTGCAGGTTGAAGCTGTCTTTTATGTTCACCATCTCAAGATTTAACCTACATTAACAATGGTGTGGAGGTTTCATAGGGTGATCTGTCCAGATTCTGACCTTCTACAGTGATAATATTCACTCTGCATGAGGTTTTCCACAGACATAATAGATGTACTTCTCAGGTTTGTACAGGTCAGGCCAGGTCTGAGACTGGGAGATAATGGGCCAACATACTCCAATGTCCCAATTTCACGGTGGGCTCCCAAGCAGATCAATAGGATTTTTTAGGTTTACTTAATAAGCAGTTACTCATGCTTAAAGTGATTTAAGATCATAGATTTAAAGATAGAAAAGATCTTAGGGCTCATGGAATCCAACCTCTCATTTTACAGATGAGGAGGAAACAGACCTAAAGGAGTTAAATGACTTACTCAGGGTTACACAGCTTCTGACTGGTCTTCCTGACTCCAAGTCAAGCACCCTATCTGCTATACTTTTACTGTATGAGGAAACAAAAGTGTTTGTTAGAGAAATTGTCCTCAAGGAATTATAGTACAAAATAGTTGATCAATGTCTTTCATGAAAATGTCTAGGAAATAAGTTAATTACTACTACTACTAATAATAATATTTAGATAGTACTTACTATGTGCCAGGCATTGTGCCAAGTATTTTATAATTATTATCTCGTTTGATTATTTAACTCTTTCTTTACCTTTAATCTGGCTAAGACCCTTCTTTCAGACTTCCCCCATTTGATTGGCTCAAAATTTGTAGTACCCTTTGATCTGGGCAGCCTGAATTATCTCAAAATTCATACCTAACTCTGCAGAGGGAAGCAAAATCCAAATATTCCTTATTCTCCTTCTACCATCTTCCCAGTAGCCATGAGAGGCCCCAGGTTGGGACAATAGGTGTTAATTGGACACATAGAAAGCCAAGATGAATTCATTATTATCTCAGAGGCACTGAAACAGCAGTAGGCTGCTTATTACTATCCCCCAGCTTGTAGCAGCAAGGTCCTCTTAGGTCACTTCCCCATACTAATCCAGGCTAATGTGTTAATGGCTGTTAATGTGTTATCTCTCTCATGATAGATATTTGTATCCTAACCATGACCTTTTGGAAGCAGTACTTTTAACTTGAAATACTGAATTATGTAGTGGGAATTTTCAACACTGGGGAAGGGAGAAGAAAACCCTTTTCTTCAGATAGGTCATTAAGTGGATTTTATATCACAGCTACCTGTTCTACCAATGCCAAGTGCCAGGCCTGTGAATGGCATACTTTCCTACCTAGGGTAATATTTAAGGTTTGTTATTTTCTAATGCAAATAATCTTTCTTTCCCAAAACACCTCATCCATGTTGGATGCTGAATTCTGCTGCCCTCTACTATATACATCACCCCTATCATAATGTATGACATGCCTGCAAGGTACTGCTTCCCAGTCAGAATTTCTGGCAACCTGAGACACAATCTCTTTGAAAGATACATACCCTATCCATGCTCCTGCAACTCATGATAATGCTCTTTCTGCTATTTCATAAAGATAAAGAATAGCATGGTTCTCATGAGGATTCATCCAACAAACTCTCTCTCTCTCTCTCTCTCTCTCTCTCTCTCTCTCTCTCTCTCTCTCTCTCTCTCTCTCTCTCTCTCTCTCTCTCTCTCTCTCCAAAGAAGTAACAGTTATATTCTAATTAATCCTTTACCCAGGGACTCCAGAGGTAAATAATCTTCTATTTGAGACTGTGGCCTGGGGGGTAGGGAAGAGATGGATTTGATTGAAGGAATGGGGTAATCTTTGCCTCAGTTATCTGGTGACAAAATTCCAAATAATTTGGGGGTCTCTTTTTTCCCTGTTTATCTATTCACATTGGAGAATATTTCATTTCTTCCTGACTTTAGGTTAAACATATAGATATCCACAACCCTTCAAAAAACTCTAAATGCCTCTAAGAACTTGAGATTCCAACCTGTACTTGGCTCCCTAAAAGGAAGAACCCAAATATCTATAGAGTGTAACAGGCTAGGAAAAATTCTAGTAGGCAGAATAAAATTATGAATTAATGCAGTCGGCATGAAAGCCTCTAATTAGAGGCCCCTCTGTGGTTACTACCCTCGAGCCCTACACCCCCCAAAAAAAAAGCCCTTTGGACAGCGAACTCCTAGGAAGACAGCACATGGGGAAAAATGGTTCAAAACTTCAAATAATTCATGATTTCCTCAATGTAGCCAGTCACTGCACACATAAGGACTATGGCCCCTTTATGAGTTAGTAAAGAGTCTTCATAAGGTGCAGTGACCTAGGAGAAAAATTCACCACCCACCAGGAAATATTTTGTGAACCTCTCCATGCTTAGGTATACTATCATTGGATTCCTACTCAGAGCCTTTTCACATTGGTTGGAGTTTCCAGAGCTAATGTTCCATGAATATCCCCTTGTTGGGACAATGTGCAATGCAGGTAACCCAAGGTTCTTGAGGCTATGCCAGTGGTTTACAATCTCTGGCAGGACTCTAAGTTAAAAAGGTTTTGGTGATATCACCATCAGCCTGGTGATAGATCGGGGGGAGAATGAGTGTGTGGCTGTGTAAGGATATGAGTACCTCATGAGCACTACATTAAAAGGCTCTGAGGTCTTCCTAGATGAGGTACCCTAAGTTTGAATTACATTACATACCACATGGCTGCAGTCAGCTCATGAACCCCAAATGATGGCTTTATTTTTACTAGTCAACCAGAGGTCAATAATTCTTTTTTTTTAATAATAAATTTATTTATTTTTACTTTTCAACATTTCCTTCAACAAGATTTTGAGTTCCAAATTTTCACCCCATCTCACCCCTCACCCCACCCCAAGATGGCATGCATTCTGAATACCCCTTCCCCTAGTTTGCCTTCCCTTATATCTCTCCCCCCTCTTCTCTTATCCCCTTCCCCTTCTATTTTCCTGCAGAGCAGGATAGATTTCTGTACCCCATTTCCTGTATTTCTTATTTCCCAGTTGCATGTGAAAACATTTTTTAAACATGTGTTTTTAAAACTTTGGGTTCCAAATTTTCTCCCCTCCTCCCTCCCCACCCACCCTCATTAAAAAGGCAAGCAACTCAATATAGGTTATACATGTGCAGTTATGCAAAACACTTCCATAGTAGACACTCTGTGAAAAACTAACTCAATTTCCCTTGATCCTATCCTGCCCTTCCCCATTTATTCTATCCTTTCTTTTGACTTTGTCCCTCCTCAGAAGTATTTGCTTCTGATTACCCCCCTTCCCAATCTGCCCTCCTCTCCATCATTCCCCTACTCTCTTGTCCTCTTTCCCCCCTATTTTCCTGTAGGGTAAGACAGATTTCCATACCCAATTGAGTGTGGATGTTATTTCCTCCTTAAGTCAAATCCTATGAGAATAAGATTCACTCATTCCCTCTCACCTTCCCCCATTTCCCCTCCACTGTAAGAGCCTTTTCTATCCTGTTTTTTGGGAGATAATTTACCCTGTTCTACCTCTCCCTTTCTCCTTCTCCTAGTATAATTCTCTCTCACCCCTTAATTTTATTCTCCAGATATGACCCTTTAATCTTCAACTCACCCTGTGCCCTCTATCTATCTATCTATCTATCTATCTATCTATCTATCTATCTATCTATACATACATATAATATTTTTCCCTCCAACTACCGCAATACTGACAAAGGTCTCATGAGTTACAAATATCATCTTTCCATGCAGGAATGTAAACAGTTCAACCTTAATAAGTCTCTTATGATTTCTCTTTCCTGTTTACCTCTTCATGTTCCACTTTCATGTATTGGAAAGTCAAATTTTCTATTCACCTCTGGTCTTTTCATCAAGAATGCTTGAAAATCCTCTATTTCACTGAATGACCATTTTTTCCCCTGAAAGATTTTACTCAGTTTTGCTAGGTAGGTGATTCTTGGTTGTAATCCTATCTCCTTTGCCCTCTGGAATATTATATTCCATGCCCTGTGGTCCCTTAATGTAGAAGCAGCTAAATCTTGTGTTATCCTGACTGTGTTTCTACAATATTTGAATTGTTTCTTTCTGGCTGCTTGCAATATTTTCTCCTTGACCTGGGAACTCTGGAATTTGGCTACAATATTCCTAGGAGTTTTCCTTTGGGGATCTCTTTCAGGAGGAGATCAGTGGATTCTTTCAATTTCTATTTTGCCTTCTGGTTCTAAAATATCAGGGCAGTTTTCCTTGATCATTTCTGGAAAGATGATGCCTAGGCTCTTTTTTTTGATCATGGCTTTCAGATAGTCCAATAATTTTTAATTTTTCTCTCCTGGATCTATTTTCCAGGTCAGTTGTTTTACCAATGAGATATTTCACATTGTTTTCTAATTTTTCATTCTTTTGGATTTGTTTTACAGTGTCTTGATTTCTCATAAAGTCACTAGCTTCCAATTGCTCTACTCTAATTTTTAAGGAAGTATTTTCTTCAGTAAGCTTTTGGACTTCCTTTTCCATTTGGCCAATTTTTCTTTTTAGGGCATTCTTCTCATTGGCTTTTTGGACATTTTGCCATTTGGGTTAGGCTATTTTTTAAGGTGTTATTTTCTTCAGTATTTTTTGGGTCTCCTTTAGCAAGCTGTTGACTTATTTTTCATGATTTTCTTACATCACTCTCATCTCTCTTCTCAGTTTTTCCTCTATTTCTCTTACTTGCTTCTCAAAATCCCTTTTGAGCTTTTCCAAGGCCTGGGACTGATTCATATTTTTCTTGGAGGCTTTGGATGTAGGAGCTTTGGCTTTGTTGCCTTCTTCTGGTTGTATGTTTTGATCTTCTTTGTCACCAAGTAAGATAATATAGTCTCACTCTTTTTGCACTGCTTACTCATGATCCCGGCCAATTACTTGAGCTTTAAACTCTTTATTAAGGTAAGAGTCTGCTTCCAATGTGAAGGATGTACTGTCCCAAGCTTGGGGGGTTTGTACAGCTGTTTTCAAAGATACTTCTAGGGACTTGTAAATTTTCAGTTCTTTCAAGGTGGTATGATAAGGGGAGAGCTGGCATGATAAGGGGCAAAGTGTTTCTTCTCCATCACCACAACAAGCTCCACCATGCCAGCACTCCTTCTCGTCCCAGGACTCCCCCTCAGAACTGTGACCCAGATCCAGGCATGGGCAGAGCAGAAGATTCCTGCCTCAGCTCTGGCAAAAAGATTCTTGCAATCCCCCTCTGATCAGCCACTTGATTCCCCCTCAGTCTGTGGGCCAGAAGCTCAGGAGGCAACCACTGCCCCAGAGGCCATGCTTGGGACTTGCAGCTGAGACCTAGCTCCTCTCTCACCACAGTCACAGACTTTTCCCACTGACCTTCCATGCTGTCTTTGGCATTCCTGGGTTGAGAGGTCTGGAAACCACCACAGCTGCCTGCGATTCAGTCCTCTGAGGCCTGCTCCAGTTTCGCTGTTGCCTGCACACACACGCCAAACTGCGATTCTCTCCCCACCTGGCAAGATATACCTTTCTGATCAACCCTCCAGGTTGTCTTGGGCTGGAAATGTGTTTCCCTCTGTCTTTTTGTGGGTTCTGCTGCTTTAGAATTTGTTTAGAGCCATTTTTTTACAAGCATTTGAAGGGGTTTGGTGGAAGCTCAAGCAAGTCACTGCTTTCACTCCACCATCTTGGCTCCACCCCCCCCAGAGGTCAATTATTCAAAGCAAAAGCATCTAAGTTAAGGAAAAAGCATGATAAGAAAAGTACCAATATGATAAATTTGTTTTCTCCATAAACCTGGATCACCCATCTGGGTGACCAAGGAAAAGACATGGAAGGGCACACATGTAGGCAAGGCATGTGGCAAGTGGACATGAGTGAAAGGACAATTCATGGCTCTGAAACAATAAGATTGACAGTGTGTTCTGGAGATATAATTGTGCTGCCTTCCCCTGACAGCATTCAGTCTCTGCTATGAGTGTAGTAACTGATGCGCACATGGTCTTTTCAGACATAAGTCTGTACTGGTGTTTGGGCGGTTTCTGCTGAATGGTGGCAGCCCTGGCTCCACACAGTGCAAGGCTATGGAGCTTTCTACTTTTCATTAGTGTCTTCAATTGGAGTCATTATCTGAGGTACCACCTCATAAAAAGAAAACTATACTATTTCATCACTTTAGCTTAGAACTCAGAAGATTGAGCTATACTACAACTCTTTCAGAAACACAAGGCCCTCACACACTCATCAGATTAGAGAAAAATCTTCCATTTGTATGTTTTTTTTTCCTCCCTCATAAAGCGAATGTCTCCCCAGAGTCTTTCCTATAATAAGTGTTTTCTCCCCAAAAGAGAGACCTCACTCCAGGGTCTAAGCCTTTGTAAACACAGAATAGTCATCCTATTAAGTAGTAGCTAAAGGCATTAAGACTGTTTTCAATCTCAACCTTCTGTTCACCAATGGCTTCTTCTCTGTCTGAAGTCTAACAAAATGTTAGATATTTCTTCTTACTCCCTGCTTAATGTCTAAATGATAAAATGAACACATTCAGCATCATTTTAAAGCTTGGCTTTCAAGAAATTAACCAAGGGCTATCTAGTTATGAGAGTCACCAGGTCTCTTCATTCCAAAATTTTATTTAATCTCCCTGTAAATGTATGGAGATAAGGGAAGGGGAAAATAAAACAGATGGAAACCCCTCCACGACAGAACACTTGGAGCCATCTCCCTTCACCTCAATTCTTTGTTGCAAATTCATAAATTTATTGTGTACAGACAGCTAGAAACAAGTTTTGAGATTTCCTCTATCTATCTTCCAAGGACCAGCCCAGCTACAGTCATAGAGGTTCATTACTAAAAGGTGATGAATTCATTGAGAAACAATAACTCATGAAGACCACATATTAAGTCCCACATCATAAACTGACTATTGGACATCTTTAACCGGATGTCTAAGAAACACCTCAACCTTCACAGGTCCAAAGCAGAACTCATCCTCTTTCCAAAAAACCCATACTCCCTCCACACATTTTTTTTTTTCCTGTTGAGGTAACTGCCATCTTTTCAGTTAGCAAAGTTCACAACCTTAGAGTCATCCTGGTCTCTTTCTTTTTCCTCATCACCCATCTCCAATCATTGCTTAATTCATGTGAATTCTATTTTCTCAGCAGTTTTTGCATCCCTTCTCTTCATTCATGCAACCAGTATCTTAGATGAGGCCCTCATCAGCACTTACCTGGGCTACTCTAATAGTCTTTTAATTGGTCTCTCTGCCTCTAGTCTCTCTTCCCTCTTCAAGTCTTCCTTTACACAACTGCCAATAATCATGAGGCACAAGCCTGACCATGTCACTCCTCAATTCAATCTTTAGTGGTTCTCCATCAGAACTAAAGTAAAATACAAACACTACAGCTGATCATTCAAAGCACTTCATGAGTTCCACTCTGTCTTTCCAAATTTATTTCATACTCTTCATAAACCCTATACTCCAACCAAACTGGTCTTCTTGATACTTCATCTTCATGACAATTTGTTTCCTATGCCTGGAGTATAATCTTCCTCACTGTCACCTCTTAAATTCTGAGACTCAGTTCTGGTATCACTTTTAATGGAAATAAAAACTTTTTAATTGTTGTCTTCATGTTCCCAATGCCTAGACCAGTACCTGGCATGGAAGTGGTGTTTCAGTAAATATTTTTGAAATTATTGAATTGACCTGGATAACAATAACTATAACAATTTTCAAATACCTGGTTTCTGGATATATTCCTATGTGTGCTTGTGGGTATGTGCATGAATAGTTGGTACAACTAGAAAAATCTCTGTCCTGGCCAATATAAACATTTTGATGCTCATTCTGTGGAGTAGCCAGGATATGTTGGAGCCAGCTTAAACAAACTCAAGCCAGGTGGAGCTAATCGTTAAATTTTCCAATGTGTGTATTTACTCCTTGGAAGTTGGCAAAAGCTACAAATCAAGGCTTAATTTACTGTTTTGTTAATTGTCTAGACCAGGGGTGGGGAACCAGAGGCCTCAGGGCCACATGTGGCCCTCTAACTTAAGCCTGGCCTTTTGACTGAATCCAAACTTCACAAAAGTGTCACTTGAGGACTTAGAGGGCCACATGTGGCCTCGAAGCCACAGGTTCCCTACCCCTGGTCTAGACTTAAAAAAGTGATAGAGATAAGGTTAACAATGGAAATAATGGAAATTAAACTTAAAAGTGTTTCCTGTGTACCTTTATTTTTGGAAAGCTGTTTTAAAAAAAAAAAAAAAACATTTACCAGAGCACCTGGCAAAGAGTTCATTTCCAGAAAGGTTACTAATGAGAAAAATATTGAAATAAGAAATATAGAAGTAGCTTTATGCAATGGAAAGAACAGTGGACTGAGGAAGCTGAAGTCCCAAGTTCTTGTCCTTATTCTGCAACTAACTAACTTAGGAAAATTAGTTAAATCTCTTTGGCCCTCAGTTTCCTTATGTGCAAATTCAATAGAGTTAGTTTTATTTTTTTTAAATTTTATTTTATTTTCAGTTTCAAATTCTCTCCCTCACCTCTTTCTCCTTCCCCTATTGAGAAGCCAAGAAAAACAAAGTCCATTACAAATATATATAGCCATATAAAACAAATTCCCATATTAGTTATATTCAAAAAAGAAAAAAAAACATGCTTCAATCTGCACTCTAAGTCTATCACTTCTCTATATGAAGGTGAATAAGATGTTTGATCATGAGTCCTTTGGAATTGGTAGGTCATTGTGCTGATCATAATTCCTAAGTTCATCAGAATTAATTGTCTTCACAATATTGATGCTATTGTATAAATTGTTCTCTTGATTCTACTATTTACTTTTTATCATACAAGTTCATACAAGTCTTCCCAGAACAGACTTTTCTGAAAAAACTTCTTTCATCATTTCTTATAGAATAATATTCTATAATATTCCATCACATTTATATGTCATAAGTTATTCAACCATTTTCCAACTGATGGGCATCCCTTTAGTTTCTAATACTTTGCTACCACAAAAAGAGTGGCCATACATTTTGGGGGCATATGGGTCCTTTTATCTTTCTTCAGACTCTTTGGGGTATAGACCTAGTAACAGTAAAGCCAAGTCAAAATGTATGAAGTTTAATAGCTTTTTAGGCATAGTTCCAAATTCCTTTTAAGAATTTTTAGATCACAGCTCCACCAACACTGCATTAAAGAACTTGTTTTCTTACAGCCCCTCTAAATCATCTTTTTTTTTTCTCAGCTTAGAAAATCTGCAGGCTCTGAGATGGCATCTCAGATTTGTTTTAATTTGCATTTATCCAATTATTAGTAATTTAAAACATTTTATACTGCTATTATCATTTAGAATTTCTTTTTCTGAAAACTGCCTTGTGATACCTTTTGACCAGTTCCCATTCTTATAAATTTGACTCAGATCTTTATATATCTTAGAAATGAGATATATTCATCAAAGAGACTTGCTTTTCCCCCAATTCATTGCTTCTTTTCTAATTTTAGCTGCATTGGTTTTGTTTGTGCAGAACCCTTTTTAATTTAATGTAATCCATATAATCTTTTTTTCCCTCCCTTGATTCTCTCTCATTTTTGTTTATTCATGAACTCTTCCCCCATTCATGGATCAGACAAGTAATTTCCTCTATTCTGCTATGTCATTTTAATGACTGATTTGCTCATGGTGTCATTCTTTATATCTAAATCATATACCTATTTAAACCTTATCTTGGTACACAGTGTGAGATGCAGAATTCATTTCCTTCTAGTCTCTATAATTTCTTCTGATTCCAACATTCTATGATTCTTTATATTCCTCTGACATTATTGCTTTTTAATTTTTTTTTAATTTATGCTATCATCTCCTCTACCTTCATGTTCTATCTCATTATAACTCTATGAACTCCAAGTTAGTTGGACAAATATAGTTTTTGTAATATGAAAGAAAGTAATATATGTCTTTTTTTTATTTTCATTTACCAGTAAAAGTATGTCATTAATATTAGTAAATAAATTCCTCTTCTCAGACTACCACTTCTTTTTTTTTTTTAGGCAGTTGGTGTTAAGTGACTTGCGCAAGGTCATACAGCTAGTAAGTGTCAAGTATTTGGTCAGAGGCCGGATTTGAATTCAGGTCTTCCTCACTTCAGGGCCAGTACTCTATCCACTGCGCCACCTAGCTGCCTAGATCTGTAGCCATAACTAAGTCATTCAACCACCATGGACCTCAGTTTCCTCATCTGTAAAATAAGGAGGTTATACTAGATGATCTCTAAAGGTCTTTTCGACATTTACTATTCTAAGATATCATGAAGCCTCAACTGTGAGATTTAGCAGTTTCAGGAGAATCACAATTACAGCAACTAATCAAGAATATCTTGCCAGCAAAATGCAACGTGGATAATTTTGATTACATTAAATTGAAAAGTTTTTGCATAAACAAAGCCAATGCAACCAAGATTAGAAGGAAAGCAGAAAATTGGGAAAGAATTTTTACAACCAGTGTCTCTAATAAGGACCTCATTTCTAAAATATATATATATACAATATATATGCAAAATATACAGAGAATTAAGTCAAATTTATAAGAATACAAGTCATTCTCTAATTGTAAATGGTCAAAGAATATGAGTAGGCAGTTTTCAGATAAAGAAATTAAAGCCATCATATAAGTCATATTAAAAAATTCTCTAAATAACTATTGATTAGAGAAATGCAAATCAAAACAACTCTGAGGGACCACATTACACCTATCAGATTGGCCAACATGACACAACAGGAAAATGATAAATGTTGGGGAAGATGTGGGAAAATTGGAACACTAATGCATTGTTGGTGGAGTTGCGAAATGATCCAACCCTTTTGGAGAACAATTTGGAACTATGCCCAAAGGGCTATAAAAATGTGAATACCCTTTGACCCAGCAATAGCACTTCTAGAGCTGTATCCCAAAGAGATCATACAAATGGGAAAAGGACCCACATGTACAAAAATATTTATAGCAGCTCTTTTTGTGGTGGCAAAGAATTAGAAATTGAGGGGATGCCTATCAATTGGGGAATGACTGAACAAGTTGTGGTATATGAATGTAATGTAATACTATTGTGCTATAAGAAATGATGAGCAGGTGGACTTTAAAAAAAACCTGGAAAGACTTGTATGGACTGATGCTGACTGAAGTGAGCAGAACCAGAAGAACATTGTGCACAGTAACAGCTATGTTGTGTGATGACTAACGTTAATAGACTTAGCCTTTCTCAGCAATGCAAGGATCTAAGACATCTCCAAAGGTCTCATGATGGAAAATGCTATCCACAAGCAAAGAAAGAACTATGGAGTTTGAATGCAGATCAAAGCATACTCTTTGGGTAAATTCACAAATACATGTGTGAGTGTGTGTGTGTGTGTGTGTGTGTTTTTTGGGGGGGTGGAGTGAGACAAGGGACATGTTGACCTCATTTGGGGCAACTCCAAACTCCATACTTTACTCGCTCATGACACTATAGGTGACATAGAGAAAAAACTGGATTTTCATGGAATATGGTCAGATTTTAAATAAGTCATATTCTGGTGGAAAATATTGTTTTGCATTTAGGCTAATGTGAGGTCTTGGCTACAACTGGCTGAGAAGTATTCTGCATAACTCTTGCCATTTCATAGAGAGCTTGTCTCCTCCAGGGTTTTGCCCATGAATGATTTACTGCACAGTAACTAGAATTCCCAATTTGAATGTTACCTGGGAAAATACTGACACATTGAAACATCCTTTACTGTCCTTTAGTACCATCTAGTCTATTAGACTGGCTTCAGGCATGGCCATAAACTGGCTTAGATATAGGACAATCTATCAAATTTATAAAGGCCTTTTTTTCAACTCAGTACAATTGAACAATAATTTAATGCAAACAAACATTAGTGCTTAGCCCAGTGCTCTGTAGGTACTGAAAATAGATATGAAGCTTAGTTAAAACATAGCCCCTGTTCTGAGGAATCTTATAGTCTAGTAGTGAGATATGACTCACATAGATATCTAAAATATAAAGCACATTTCACAGGTTCAAAATTCTATGTGAGGTTAATAGTAAATAAAGGAAAAAGAAGGTTGTTACTAACTGAAGGGATGGATGTGAGACATAATGTAGAGAAAGTATAAAAAGGATCAATTAATAAACATTTATTAAGTGCCTACTATGTGCCGAGCACTGTACTAGGCATTGGGGATATGAAGAAAATAAAGTAAATGAATCATCCTCACAAGGAACTTAAATTCTAAATAGATCTAGTGACCAGTTGATTATGAGAGGCAAGGACAAGAGAAGAAACAAAGATCACAACATTTACAAACACATAAGACTAGACAAATTGGGCTCCAGGTAGTGTAAAATAGTGTATTCAAAGCAGTAGATAAATGCTATTTCTGAAAAGTGGGGTTTTATTTGCTTGTGGAACATCCTAGGTAGGGTCATTCTGTATGAAACTGAAGATGAAGAATGTCAAAATGAACATCAATGGTGAGATTTGGTAATCCTCTATGTATAGATGACAGCTAAAGTCATCAAAAAACAATAGGACAAGAAGAGAAGAAAGGGATCAATGAATCTAGAGAATGGAAGATAAGAAGTTGGGGAGGGGCCAAGAAGCTTAAGGAACACTATAAGACATAATCAGAAAGATCATGACAGCTCATCTGAGTATTCATAGATTTATACAAATCCTAGAAATTCAGATTTGGGAGGGCCTTAGAGGTTACCCAGTGTCATCCCTTCATTATGCAGGGAGAGGAAATGGAAACTCAGACAAAAAGTAACTTGTTCATCGTCCACTTCACTTTTATCTGTTACTTGCCATCACCATCCTATGTTATCATGATCATTTATTCTTAGCTGGATTTTGTTTTTTTTAATCAATTATTTATTTTTAAAAAAATTAAGGTACCAATTCTTTCCCTCCCTCCAATGCTTGCTCCATTAACAGAGAAGGAAAGCAATATGATACCCATTATACATGTGAAATCATGCAAAACATATTTCTATATTAGCCATGTGGAAAAATAGCAAGAAAAATAAAATGAGAAAATTATATTTCAATTTGCACTCAAAGTTCATCGGTTCACTATCTGGAGGCTGATAGCAATTTTCATCATGATTCTTTCTGAATTGACTTGGATCATCGTACTGATCAGAGTAGCCAAGTATTTCACAGTTGATCATCATTATAATATTGCTAATACCATGTACAATTATTTTATTCTTCTCACTTTACTTTGTATCAGTTCAAATAGGTAAATCCAGGTTTTTCCACCTCCAATCAAAGCCCTTGCCATTCTTTACAGCACAATAGGGTTCTATCACAATCACGTTGCATGTCCAACCATTCCCCAATTGATGAGTATGTTCTTAACTTCTAATTTTTGCCATCGCAAAAAGAACTACTAGAAATATTTTTGTACATATAAGACCTTTTCCTTTTTCTTTCATCTCTTTGGTATACAGACCTATAAGTGGTTTTGCTGACTTAAAAGGTTTGCACAATTTTATAGTCCTTTTAGCATAGCTCCAATATGTTCTCCAGAATAGTTGGACTGATCCATAACTTCACCAGCAGTTCATTAATGTACCTATTTTCCCGCAACCTCTCCAGCATTTGTCATTTCTGATATGTGTGAGGTAGTGCCTTTTTGGGTCACTCCCATTTATTTTCCCAATGCTCCCTAAACCACTCTGATCTCTTTAACTTTGTTAGGCATCCTTGTTGGGGTTATGTCCAATTGTGTCCAGTTAACTTTTTTTTCTTTGAGGCTTTGGTGACGACTGTTTCCGTGTTGTTGTCTTCTTGTGAGTTTGTGTCTTGGTCTTCACTGACATCATAATAGCTTTTATCCAGTTTTGTTGTTGCTGTTGCTATTGTTTGCTCATTTTCCAAGACTATTCTTGATTTAGAACTTCATGTTAAATTTAAGCTCTGTTCACCTGGGGTTGGGGAGGTACTGTCCCAAGGTTCAGATTTTTTTTAACTATTTTTTTTTCAGAGCTAGTTCTGGGAGTTTGCAAGTTTTTGGTGCTTTCAAGGTGGTATGATCTGTAAAGACATGTGGTTGCTGCCCTTCTGGTCCATGCTCTGGTCTTTACCCCAGAAGAACCTCTGCTCCCCTGTAGCCATAAGTGCCAATGCTCTTCTTGGCACTGGAACTATAACAAGGTTCCCTGTTCCCCTGTAGCAGCAAGCACTAGTGCTTTCTTGGCCCTGGAACAGCAACTAGGCCCCTGCTCCCTTGTGACTGACCATGGGCATGTGTCTCTCCCCTGGAACTGTGACCTAGAGCTACACATGGGCAATAGAGTTGCCAGTCAGCATCAGTTGCATCCAGTGCCAGCACAGGGTTTGCTGTAACCTTTTTTGACCAGTTGCCCAACCCCATTCCCATCTCTGGGATGAGAGCTCCTGAAGCTGCTTCTGCCTCTGTCATCACCTACAAGTCCCACTGCTGATGCTACAATGTGTATACTCTAGGTCAGCCCCTATCCAGGGGCTCACCTCCTAAATTGTCTTAGGCTGGAAAAAATCTCACATTAACATTTTGTTGACTCTGCCACTATAGAATTTGATTTGAGGTATTATTTCAGAGTTGTTTGGATGGAAATTGTTAGCAAAGTTTGGCTGGGTTGCTGCTTCTGCTTGCTGTCTTGGCTCTTCCCCCTTGCTCTCACCAAGTAGGAATTTGACCATTCATGGTGCCTCCATTTAAGTTAGTGTCTAAGCTAGCTTTCTCTTACCTTCTCTCTACCCAAAAGTCCTAGTGCAGTTGGTATCTATTCTTTGATTCTCAAGGGCAACAATCTGTGCCACCCTTATCAACACCAAATGAGAGAACACCAAGCTTAGTGTTCTGCTCCAAGAAGCAGTCCTAGGGTACTTTACCCAATTGAACAGCCCTTGGTATTTCACTAGGTAATTTATAATCTGATTTTCTGTACAATGTCTGTCTTTTTAAGTAGCCAAACATCTTCTCTTTCCCACCCCCCATTATCCCAAAAAAGTTAGTTATAATATATATTCATAGAATCTAGAGCTAGAATGAATGTTAGAGATTTAAAGAGGGGAAGTCACTTGCTCAGTGTCACACATGTCATAAAGAAGAGAGCCAAGAGTCCAAACAAGGCCTTTTAACTTCAAATCCAGTCCCAAATCGCTTCTGAATATCTTAAGTGAGACATCCAGCAAAAGCTGAAGTTCTGGAGAGCTAAAAAGACAGACATAGAGATGTAAAGAAGAAGGTCTTCATAATCAGAAGAAATTATAGAGAGTAGAAGGAAATGAATTCTGCATCTCACACTGTGTACCAAGATAAGGTTTAAATAGGTATATGATTTAGATATAAAGAATGACACCATGAGCAAATCAGTCATTAAAATGACATAGCAGAATAGAGGAAATTACTTGTCTGATCCATGAATGGGGGAAGAGTTCATGAATAAACAAAAATGAGAGAGAATCAAGGGAGGGAAAAAAAGATTATATGGATTACATTAAATTAAAAAGGGTATATGAAGGGTTCTGCACAAACAAAACCAATGCAGCTAAAATTAGAAAAGAAGCAATGAATTGGGGGAAAAGCACACATGAAGACACACATCACACATCTCAGAAAAGTTTTGAGACTTCAGTGACTTCGTTTCACTTATGAAGAAGCCAGAAAGATAATGAGCTTATCTTCAAGGCACCTATGACCTAAGTATGTGTCTTTTGTTCCTAACCACTCATTTACATCAGATTCTCAGGCAATGGAAACTAGAACTTAATGAATTAGAACTAATTAAATTAGAAAAGGTGGAGTGTGCCCTATTGAGGGAAGGAGCTATTGAATAAGAAAGGATTATTGACAACAACAACAACAATAATAATAATAATAATAATAATAATAATAATAACTAACACTAATGTTGTGCTTACTATGTGCCAGGCACTCTGCTAAGCACTTTATAATTATCACATGTGGTCCTTAAAACAATCACTAGACTCTCTCCCATCTCCTACCTGTAGATGACAAAAAGCCTTAGAGTTGAGGCTCTAAGGAAATGAAAGAGAATTTTTCTGATCCTAAGCAGTGTCATTGCCCTAGCTAATGAAATCACAGAGCACTGCCCCAACCAAGCCAGTGGTTGAAGGTAGAAAAAGGACCATAACTGCCAATTGAAGAGTAGGCCTGGGGAAACCTCTCAATAGAAACATCCAACAGAAATGCTGCACTCTAAGAGCCCATAATCAATTTGCTTGACCCAATCTGGCAGCAGTTGCCTAGTGCAAAGCAGCTTTCCCAGCACTGTCCAGCAGCTGCCAAGACCAAAGCAGCCAAATGACTGCTTGATCCATCCCAGCAATGGATTGGCCCATCCATCCAGTCAAGACTCCATGTTTTATGAGGGCCAAACCCAACTGAGAAGACTACTTAGCAGATATGTTTATCAGGAGCCAGCCCAGTTGAACAATTCAGCCATCATTAACACAATTCCCTGAACCAAACTTCAAGAGGACCCTTTAGAAGAAGAAAGGACATTGAGGCCCAGCAATCCCAGAGTTATGAGATGGCTTGATCACTTGTGCCTCCTATCTATACATTAGTACAAGGGTATCTTGCTACCACTATACTTTATGTTTGTGTCCACTCTCCTCTCCCCTGAACTCTGTGCGGATTTGTTAGAAAGTATGTCCTTGGTATTCAGGAAATTCTTGTAACAACTGTTCTTGCTGGGTCATTCTTTCCGAAAACATAAAAATGAAAACTGAGTTAACTGGCTGGTTATTAAGAAGCACACTGGTGAGATTTTGTGAGCTACTTTTAGAATGATAGCCACCCACAGGATTACCCCTGGAATCCTGAAAACATGATCAGCCTCCCCTTTGAGGGACCAATCTACTGGTGTGAATTGGGCAAGTAAGCCCAGAGGGAGGTATTTCATATGGAACCTCATGAGAGTCACTACACAGATGCAGGAACTTTTGTTCCAAATCCAAAGCCCAAGTAATTTCATTTCTATTTTTTGAGTTGGGAAGCTATATATGAAACAACAAGGTTCCTGGGATTAGAGGGAAGGGAACACCCTGGAAAGATAATTCATTTGAGGATCTTCTATTTAGGAGGTGGATAAGTTGTTAAAAAGTTGTCATAGATTATGGTCAAGAAGCTTTAATCTTTCATAGTGTTTTGGAGAAATTTTGAACCATTATTTAAAGCTTTGCCCTAATAATTATTAGTTTTGTGACTGTGCAATTCGTTTCATTCATTTCAACTTTAGTTTCCATATCTGTCAAATAAAAAGAGTTAGATTAGATGATGTCCAAAGTCTCTTTCATCTCTATCATTCTATGACCCTCAGGCTTCTTGACTGATCTATAACATTTGGCATTACTAAACAACTCTGCTTCTCAATACTTGGTCCCCCATGAGTTTTGTTGACACTACTGTTATGGTTCTCCTATTTGACATCCTTTAGGCATCTTTTTCAGGATAATCATCCATGTTCTGCCTGCAATTTATGCGTATGCCCTAGGGCTCTATTTTAGGTCCTTTTCTCTCTTTACATTCTCTCTGTCAGTGATCTAATAACAGCAATGGGCTTAACTATAACCCCTATGCAGATGATTCCAGGATCTACCCCTATCTAATTACAGCTTCTAGCCTGAGCTCAAGTCCCACATCACCAATGGCCTTTTTGACATCTGTATCTAGATGCCCCTTAGGTAGCACATCCTTAACATGTACGAAAGAGAGCTCATTATTTTTCCTTCTAAACCTTCCTAATTTTTCTATTTCTGTTAAGCATGTAACCATCCTTCCATTTATGTGGTTTCACAACCTTGAAGTCATCTTCATCTTATTACTATCCCTTATATACTTATCAGGTGCCAAGTTTTGTTGATTCTATTTCCATTTCTTTTACTCACACATCTTTCTTTCTACTCACAATCACCACAACACTTCAGGCTTTCATTACTTCTCTCCTGTCTACTACAACAATCTTTTAATTGGTCTTCCCATTTTCTGTTTCTTCTATACAGCTACGTTAAATTAATGTTCCTAAAGCACAGATCTGATCAAGGCAAGGAACTTCAGTGCCTCTTTTTTTCCTCTGTGATGAAATGCAAATTTCTCCATTTGGCATTTAAGCCTTTCAAAATCTATCTCCAACCTACCTTAGGGTTATTGCACGTTACTCTCCTGTGCTCATTCTATATTACAGTTAAATTGTCTTGCTTGATGTCCCCTATATACAAAATGCCAACAAGGAGAAACTGGCTGTTGGAGGGTAAAATTGAAGGGAAGTTTGTGAGGAAGTGTGACAACTTTGTCATAAAATTGTGATAAAAGAAAGGAAAGATGAATATTAGATTGTAGGACATGCCCTCTAGGTTTTAGAAAGGTTGATTTCCAAAAACTCAGAGAGAGCTTAGGTAGAAATCCATGGACTAAAATTCAACAAAGAAATAATCCAGGAAGGATGAGAAGCTTTCAAGAAAGACATTCTTAAGACACAGAGAGAAATAATTAGGATGAGGAGAAAAAGCACAATTATCTAAAGAGATAAATGCACATACACAGGAACTTACCAGTTGACTTAGATTTTTTAAAAAATGAAGAGAGAAAATAGAAGGGACATGTTATAGAGCATGAAAATATAAGTGTGTTATAGGCCTTTAAGAAGAGTATTTTCTTATATACTGTTACAAGAGAACATATCAAAAAATTAAAGGAAAATAGCTAAACTGGATGCCAAAGAAGCTACAGAAATGATTTCAAAGACTAAATAAAAAAAATTGGTTCTTCAAAAAGAATAACAAAGTTTATAAACCTTTAGCCAATCTGATTTTTAAAAGGGATGAAAATCAAATCAACAAAGTAACAGATGAGTAAAATGAAATCCAACCAAACCAGGAAAGAGAGATTTGTTAACAACTACTCTTCAGAATTATATGATAACAAAACTGAAAAGGCAAAAGAAATTGAGGAATACATTCAAAAATATAAAGTATACAAAAAGAAGGCCATATAGAGATATTAAATAATATAACCTCAGAAAAACTAACAAAACAAATTCTAAAGTTACTATAAATGGGGGCTGGGGAGGGGAAGGAATAATTCTTGATCCTGATGGATTCATTGGTAAATTCTATCTAATTTTCAAAGAATATTTAGTACCAATATTTTATAAATTATTAAAAAAACTGAGAAAGAAAGCACTATACAGACTCTTTTTATGATAAATATATAATTCTAATACCTAAACCAGGAAAATATAAAGTAATGAATGACAACTACAGACCACTACAATTGATGTATATTAATTAAAATTTTTAAATATAATCCAGTCAAAAAGAGTATAATAATCGATCCAAAAAATCATTCATAATGACTAAGTTAGATTGATAAGAGGAATGCAAGGTGGCCCAGCATTAGAAAACCAAATCAGTATAATCAAACTAAAAGCAAATACATCCAAAAAATGTAATAATCTCAAGTTATACCTACAAAAAAGCCTTCATAAACTCATATATTATGTGTGTGTTTGCTATTCCTCAATAGATAAGGGGTAAAAGGATATGAACAAAGAGTTCTTAAAAGAAAAATTGTCCATAAAAAGGAATGTTCCAAATCACTAATGATAAGATAAAGGCAAATCAAAACAACCCTGAGGTTTGAGATTACTCTCTGAAAACTGGCAAGGATGAAAAAATGATGGGAGTAGTTGATGTTGATGGGGTGAATGGCTAAAGAAAATTTGATACATGAATATAATGGAACTTTACTGTGCTGAAAAATCACATATACGATATATATAAAAAAGCATGAAAAGATCTTCATGAACCAATGAAGAGTGAAGTAAGGAAATCAGGAGAACAATATACACAATGACTATAACTATATAAATGAGAATAATAACTACAATATAATCAAAAGTGAATGTTGCAAATTTTAAAAGAACAAGCATGACTCCAAAAAGAAGAGATATGAGAAGACATACCCTCCCCACTGCTTTGCAGAGGGGAGAAGTCCACAAGTAGGATATGCTGGCATATTCAGAATTTTTTGGATGCATTGATCAATTCTGTTAACATTTTTACTCTTTGTTTTCCTAAAAGTAATACTTGTTATATGGGATGGCTCTCCAGTAGGGGATTAAAGTAAGGGATACTAGGGAAAAATTTTGATGATACAAAAATAATGATCAATAAGAATTTATTTTTTTAAAATATTATCAAGTGGCAAAATGCAAAATCAGCCAAGCCTGTGCTAAGCCTGATAATGAAGCATAAGGCAGCAAAAAAAAGTATATTTTCTTCTTTTCTTTTTGTTTGGTAATTACATTAGGGAAAGGAGGTGAAGCAAAGAATATATAGGATATATTTTCAGGGTAGATGAACAGATAATAAAGGACAGCAGAGAGAAGGTAAAGCTGCTCACCCCTTACTTTGCTTCTGTTTTCCTTTGCAAGAAAAATGATCTTTAGATTGAAAAGGACAGAACAAAATGGCGAATACAGAGCTGAAACTGCAGATAAGTAGGGATATAGGAAAAAAAAACTGTTTTCCTCCTTGCCATTCTTCAGAAAGTGATGTTCTTTTAATCTGAAAATCATAACCTTTATTTTCCCCTTCAAAATAAAACCTGGTAACTTGACAAGAGATTTTTTTTTTGTCCCTGTAACTAAGCCTATTGTTGGGCACTCATGCCTACTGATTATTCACATTTGGATGAGCGATCCAGCATCAAAATCCTGGAAGTCTGTGCAAGTTACCCCAAATACAAATTATTATTCACATTTTCCCTAATTTATGCAAATGATATCATTCATTTTCCACCTAATCCTCTCTGGAGATGCTCCAAGGTTTGAAATGAAAGATATTCTTCTTACAAATATATATAATCCACATTAATTGCTTTTGACGGCAAAGGGCAAGGTGGATAGATACAGCCATGGTTAATGCTTTAATCATTTCACCTCTGAAGCAAATCTAGCTCAGTGCAAACACTGTTGATCAGTCCCCACCACAGAATCCAAATGTGCATTGTTCTGGTTTTCTGGATGTCCTTTGAAGTAATCCTGTAAAAAAGAGTAGGAAAGGTTAGGTGTTCCAACTCAGAATGAAAACTTATAAGATATGTAGAGTCTAGGGCTTCTGGAATAGGATCAAACAGAGAACATGATAGGCCACAGTGTAGTCTGGGCTTGGTAGCCTTGAGGTATGATCCAGTGAGGGATGTTCATCTCTCTAGAAGCATCCTTCAGTTCTGGTCAAAATGGGATTGGAACCTTTATCAGCAGAGGTGAAAGAGATCTCTCTGCTGAGCTATCTAGTTCTTAATACAACAGTTATTTTATTTCATTACTTTTGGAATTATACTTCTAAGGAAATCAGTGGAAAAGGTGAAAAATTAAGCAATCATGAATTTTCTTTAAACTATTCAAGCATAAAAAAGTGATTAAAATGCAGTTAGAGAAGTGGATTTTTTTTTTGTCCTTGAAATAAACTCGGGCTTTTTCCTCCTCTTTCAACCAATGAACTAGAGTCCCTCATGCCCTGCAGGTAAAATACTTTTTGGCTAATGGGTTAGACTTGAGATCACAAAGGAAATCAGTTAAAACTGAATTCAAAAACAAATCCCAATGATATATATTTGGAAATGAGTTGTAAAAAAAGAGGTAATAAGTTGACAGCAAAATAAACCAGACCACAGCAAGAATCATTAGGGATTTACAATCATTGTTTCAATTCAATCACAATGACACACTGACAATCCTATGAATTACTATATAATTAAATGATAAAAAAAACCCTACTAAATTGGTCACATCATATAGACCTGGGCCTAGAAATGCTCTTACACAAAATGTCAACATTACAGCTATATCTTATATCCACCAAAAAAAAAGATCTATATTATAGACATATTCTTTTGTTGCTCATCAGTCTTCACCAACTGAATTAATGACAGTAAGCTTCACTGTAGCTTTTTCCAAATTATTTCAGGGAACCCATGCAATATAAATGAAGATTTTATGGTGTAAAATTTACTAGTAGTTTTTTTTCCTTGTTAAGTGTTAAATATGGAATAATGTATCAACAGTATGTTGTATGTAGCAGATTTTAGCATGAAAATATGTTGAATTTCCTGTTTTTTATTGACTTTCCACTTTTATCTTGAGATTATTCCATAAAGCTAGAATCCCAGAACAGTAATTGTAAGTTCTATCAATATATTTAAAGATCTCTTCCCCACCAAAAAAAAAAAAAAAATCTATGGCCAAATTGCTCTAGAAAACACTGATCTGATCTCCAGGATACCTAGATTTTTTTCCTCCACTCCACTCCTCACTTGGTGATCTCTGATGAGCCACTTTAATTCCCTGTGCAGAATGTAAACAAATTATTAACCTGCCCATCTTCCTCACCATACATATTATGACGATTAATGAGATCAGATTGAGAAAGCCATCTGAGCTGTTTGGAATAAAAAGGAATTTATTTTATGATGCTATTGGGGATTTTTTATGTAATTATCATCTAATAAATATCCAAGCTAGATCTCTTCCTGTCCAGATAAAGAGAAGTGTAGGTTGCTACTTTGACCTAATCACCAAAAATTAAAATAATAATCACATGTAATGAATCTCAGATTTTTTTCTGTCTTGATATGACATGCCTAATGACTCATTACAGTTGATAAAGTAGACATTGAAAATCAACACAGATTCATGGAATTTGGGAGCTGAAAAAAAAGTGTGGGAGAGTATCTGGCCTAACCTCTTCACTTTACAATTAAAGAAAAAAAAAACCTAGGCCCCAGAAAGCCAAGTGACTGGCCTAAAACACCACATGGTTAAGAGTTGTGTCTCTAATTAAAGCAGGAGATAGTGCTGGCCCCACCATTAGGAAGACCTAAGTTCAAATCCAGCCTTAAACACTTACAGCTATGTGACCCTGGGCAAGTCATTTCTGTGTCAGTGTCCGCATATGAAAAATGAGGATAATAACAGCACCTACCCCTTGGGTTGCTGTGAAGATCACATGAGATAACATTTGTAAATCAGCACAGGGGTGGGGATGTAGTAGGCACTTAATGAATGCTTGTTCTCTTCCTACTTCCTAAGTAGTTAATCTAGTCTGATCACAAAATTGACCTAACATGGGCAAATCAAATAATGTACTGCTGACAGCAGCATACATTTAATTTCTAAACCTGTGGGGAAATATCTCAGAGAGCTCAATCACCTTGTGTGAATCCCTTTGTCCTGCAAGGCAAGAGTTGATTGGGCAGCAATTTCACATTGGCATTCAACCTACCAGTGGTCAATCAAATCAATTATCTGGGTGACAACTGGCAACAAAGAAGCTAAGAGTGTGTGCCAACCTTGCATTAATTGACATAAACTCTCCTCAGGGTCTACATGTCCCATAAGCTAGTTTAGCCTCCTGTTGGACCTCTCTAGAGTAGTGTCATGGACAAGAGCAATAATTAAAAGGTACTGATCAGTCTGTGATGTAATTCAAGGCTTTAGGTGTACAGAATGCTGGCATGTTGTTGGACTCAAGTATTTACAGAAATGGTTAGAATCAGGAAGGAGAGCTGCTGGGACACTTCCCTTTTATTCATTACTCAGAATAAAAGGGACCAATTTGACTGATAACTTAAGTATCCCTTAAAGAGAAACTACCTGTACATACATATGTGTGTGCATAATTTCGAGAGAGTACATATACATACATACAAATATTACAGGATGGTGAAATGGGTCCTACGGTACTCTAGGAGAATGAATTCTCAGACATCAATCTATAATTCCCCCTTTTATTATTACCTGAATATGGCAACATTTAAGCTTACATGAAGAAGGCTGAGCATGACTTCCCAGGGCTTCCCTGCTCCTTAAGAAGATACAACCAATGTGAGCTGACCCAACCATTCTGGGAAGCAATTTGGAACTATGCCCAAAAGGCTATAAAACTGTGCATACCTTTTGATCCAGCAATACCACTACTAGGTCTGTATCCCAAAGATATCATAAAAAATAGAAAAGTTCTCACATGTACAAAAATATTTATAGCAGCTCTTTTTTGGGGGATGGGGTGGGGGCAAAGAACTGGAAATTAAAGGGATGCCCATCAATTGGGAAATGGCTGAACAAGTCATGATATATGAATGTAATGGAATACTATTGTTCTATAAGAAATGGTGAGCAGGCAGATTTCAGAAAAACCTGGAAAGACTTACGTGAACTAATGCTGAGTAAGTGAGCAGAACCAGGAGAACATTGTACACAGTAACAGCAACATTCTGAGATAATTCACTTTGATAGACTTAGCTCTTCTCAGCAATATAATGATCTAAGACAATTCCAAAACACTCATGATTGAAAATGTTATCCATATCCAGAGAAAGAACTATGGAGTCTGAATGTAGATTAAAGCATAGTATTTTCTCTTTTTTTATTGTTATTGATTTTTTTTCTTTTCTGTGTTTTTTTTTTCCTTTTGTTCTCATTTTTCTTTCACAAAATAACTAATGTGGAAATGTTTAATATGATTGTACATGTATAGCCTATATCAGGGTGCTCGCTGTCTTGGGGAGGGGAAAGGGAGGGAGGAAAGGAGAAAAAAAATTAAAACTCAAAATCTTATAAAAGTGAATGTTGAAAACTATCTTTACATGTAATTGGAAAAAATAAAATACTATTAAGTAGGGGGGGGAAAGAAGATACAACCAAACAAGACATTAGCCTACATGGAAATCAGGTTCCTTTCAGGTCAGAAAATCAATAACCCTCTTCTCATCTGTGTTCCATATCATACCATGGACTTTCTCAAAAGAGTCATTAAAATAAGAATGGTGCTATGGTTCTTAGGGCTATATATTTTGGCCTTTATCCTTCTATCTTTATAATTTTGTTTTCCTGCTTCTGCATAGTGAAATTGTGAGTGCATCACCAAAATTGGGGGTATTTCCTTATTCTAACTATAACTTGGTCTTTGTGGGAATTTTAATAACCTGGCCAAAGTCATGCACAGATCAATAGAATTTCAAGGGGCAGAGAAGGAGAGAAGAATTTTCTACATTGGGAGAAATTATGTACAAAAACATGGAAGCAGATAAAATGCACCATGGTGTAACAGAAAGAACAGTATAGTTGCATTCACATGATGATGTCAGAAGCAGTGTGGTATGGAGGGAAGACTCCCATGTCATCACAGGCCCAGAGTCAGAATCTTGACTCTGCTATTTGCTCACTCTATTCTTGAGCAAGTAAGCGTCTATGCTTCAATCTTCTTATCTGTGAAATGAAAATGTTGCAGAATATAGTCTTTAAAATAATTTCCAACTCTAAATCTGAGATTCTATGAATCCTGTCACTTCCACTTATTTTTTGTTACAACCCTAAGCAAGTTGCTCAGCCTCTTAGGACCCAAGTTATCTGATCTATAAAATGAAAGGTTTGGAGTAAATGACCTCTAAGCTCCCTTCAGGCTCTAAAATTTTGTGATTCAATGAAACTTCAGAGAGTGATGTGAGGGCACTGAGTGTGAAGCCAGTCTGACTGGAGCAGACATTAGAGATGTAATGGGGTCAGAACAGAATATTTTCAAACAATATTTAAACTGAAGATTTTCAACATTTGTAAATAACTATAAAAAAAAAAACTTTCACCACTAGGAAGAGAGATTGTCACTTCAGAATTTTTCCAATGAAATGCCAAAACCAACTGATAGCAATCATGCTGGTGACTTTGGCAGGATGGATGCCATTTAGGTCCAAGCCAACAAGCATTCATTAATCACCTACAATATGCCAGCCACTGTCCTTCATGCTGAGAAGACAAAAAAAGAGGAGGGGGTGGGAATGTGCCCTGCCCTCAAGGATCTTACATCCTACTGGAGAATATAACATGAGCAAAAAGGCAAAAGCAAAATGATTTGAAGAGGGAGAAAACACTAATTAGTCAAGTGTACATATAGAAACCTTCATGACAGTAAAGATTCTAAACAGGTGAAAAGACAGTTTGTTCCAGATATGAAGGGAGAGGTAGGGTGAAGACTAGGAGTCCTGAGTACAAGGACATTAACAAATCTGTTTGAAAAAAAGAGGATATATTAAGGCAATAATATGAAAAAGACTGGAAAGATAGATTAGAGCCAGAATATGAAAGGCTTCTGAGTTTTTAATCCTAGAAGGAACTGGGAGCTAGTGAATGTTTTTGAGAAAAAGAAATTACATAGCCAAGCTTGTCTCTTAGGAATATAATGCATGTGATGAATGATTTGAAAAAAGGGGAATTAAGTCTAATGCTACTATTATGGTCTATGCAAGAGGTGATGAGGGCCTGAATTAAAGTGGTAACCTAGTGAGTGGAGAAAAGGGCAGGGTGGATGTGAGAGATGAAATAGAGAAAGAGCAAACAAGATTTGGAAACTGATAGGATATAGGGAAAAGTGATGGAGTCAAAATAGTCAACAGTGACACCAAAGGTAGGAACCTGAGTGAAGGATTATTATATACTCCATGAACACTGATTCCCTTTTCTTTGACTTAATTTGGTCCTAAGAATCAGAGACCAAGGGTTTTGACCTTTTCCACCCACTATCCTTACTCCTTTGGCATCTTAGAAAACAGTATCTAAAGGACTGTGGTATGGAATATCACACTTCTGCTAGACCTCAGGATCAAAAATAATGGGGGAAATATACAATAAATCCCCTCCCCCAAATTCACACACATTCATATGTGTGTTTTGTATCATCACTGTACCCAGTCATGTCATTCAATGGACTGATGAGTTTACTTACCAAGTTATTTTTTTCCTCCCTTCTAGTTCTTTGTTGCCTTTGGGGAAACAAGAAATTGCAAACCCTCTTTACCTTGGGCTAACTTATTGAAAGTGAAAGAGAGAGAGAGAGAGAGAGAGAGAGAGAGAGAGAAAGGAAAATCATTTAGTGTTTACTGTGTGCCAGGAACTGGATTAAGTATGAGGATACCTGTACAAACATTGAAAGAACTTGCCCCCAGGAGTTTATATTCTGATTCATAATGGTAGCCAGGGAATGAAGGGTCTGGGAAATTACAGGGATACTAAATTGATCAGTAAGACAATCATTTGCAATTTTCTTTCCAGGAACAATTGTGGTATAATAGTATTGATTTGATTACTGACCCCAAAACAAGAAGGGGAAATTGTATGAGGCAGGTAGGAGACAGGGATGGAGAGAAAATGGATATTTTTTATTAAATGGAAAAGAAAAGTTAAATTAAAAAAGAAATAAAGAAGTATGGGAAAAGGAAACCAGACATCCTATATCTTCAACAAGCCATGGATTATTAAAATTATTTCAGGCAAAATCGTTCTTGACCTTCATGAAAATAATTTCAATATCGGCCCCAATCCTGGTTCATGAGATGATAAGGACCATTGGGTTGAACTTCACAAATTTTGAGATGCAGTCATGGATTTTTTTTTTCTTTTTTAAAGAGGGAGAGGAGAAGGAAGAAGACAGATGGCAAGATGTTTAGGATATACAACTGGGTAGGATATGGAGCATGGTCAGACTATATAATTAGGTATGTTCTATCAACTGATTTTAAGAAATATATTACAAATTCAATCAGAAGCTTAGAGTTAGAAAGTACCTTAGAAGTAATTTAAATTCAATTTCCTACCCAATGGATAGATTGCAACTGTAATCTCCCTTACAAGTCATTTATGCCTTATCCAAATTTTTTTTAATTTCTCACAGCAGCTAGCACATTGTTGTGACAATAGACATTTAATAAAATTTTTTTGAATGATTGTCAATTGCCTTATTGGTTGTAGTTCTCATTTATCCTCTGCTCAAATTATTCATGTAAGGGGGAGTTCGGTATTATAGGAAGCCACTCATTCCATTCAAATTTGAAGGAACAGAGGCAGAGGAATTCAAGAGAGAAGAGAGAGAGAAAGCTTAATGTACATTAAACTCTAACAAAGATAATACCATTTTGGAGTCATATAAGCAGTTAATATCCATCCACTCATTTCTACATACTACATACATAAAGACAATTAGTCTTTATCTCATCAAGGTATACTGATTCTGAGATATTGTATATAAATTTCTTTGTAAATCTTAAAGTTATATGCTTATGTATATACCAGTTATTATTATGAGATTTGTTTTCCATGTATAGACAAAAAAAATGAATACTTAATAAGCACTTACTAAATGCAGAGTCACTGTGATAGAGAAAAAAATAAAACTAGATAAAACCCATTAGCTTTTATTAGGGATTTTATAGTGAAGGATAAGACTCTGAAACAGAAAGGTATAATGCAAAATAAAAGACCTACAGAAATTTGTGCTAGGTGAGGCTACTTCTGAGTCAAGCTTCCAAGAAAGGTTGTTTGTAAAAGATGGTACTTGAATCTGTTTTTAAAAGAGTTTAAAAGCACTTAGTACTGTACCTGGCCCTTAGTAGGTACTTAATAAATGTTTATTAACCAACTGAGTCACCCTTCTGACAGATTGGTGTCATTTAAATGAATGCTTTCTTTAGCTATGCAAATCACAACCTGTCTATGCATTTTCACCTTGTGTAATTCTTATCTAGGACTTCTGATAAATCTTGCCTTAAGGGCCTACTCAAAATTCAAGAGGATTTGCCTTTGATCTCTTGAAATTACATAGATGACCCAGGATAGTAATCACAGAATCATCCTCAACTCCTCTCTTTCCTTCACCCTCCACATCCAAATTAGTTTCTAGGTCTGGTCAATTGTGTCTAGAACTGGTTCATTTCTCTCCTCTCACCGACTCACAACCCAAATTCAAACATGTCACTTACCCAGCTCAAGAATATGATTCCATATTTTCTCTAAGCTAAAATACACATTGCTCAGCTTGTCATTGAAAACCCTTTATTATGTAGCTCTGGCTACATTTCCAGCCTTATTTCATACCCCTTCCTTTCAAAAACTATATTCTCACCCAAACTGGCCTACTCCCTACTGCCAAAAGTTATCATTCCATTTTTCATCTCATGCCTTTGCCTAGGTTGGTCTTCCTTCCAGGTAATTTTAAAATTTTAATATTAACCCCAATTATATATTGAAACAAGTTTTTAACATTTTTTGAAGTTTTAAGTTTTAAATTTTATCCCTTCCTTCCTTCACTCCTTTCCCCCTCCCTGAAATTATAAGCAATCAGCTATAGGTTTAAACATGTGCAATCATGTAAAACATTTCCATATTGGTCATTTTATACAAGAACACTTGAATAAAAGAAAAAGAATGAAAGAAAGTAAAAAATAGTGTGCTTCAGTCTATATTCTAAGTTCTGGAGTTCTTTCTCTTGAGGCAGAGAGTTTCATCATTGGTCCTTTGGGATTGTTTTGGATCATTGTATTGCTGAGAAGAGCTAAGTCATTCACAAGTCTTCATTGTACAAAATTGCTGTTATTGTATACAACATTCTCCTGATTCTGTTTACTTCATTTTGCATCAGCACATATAAGTCTTTCTAGGTTTTTCTGAAATCTCTTGCTTTGTCATGACACAGTGATATTCCCCCACAATCATTTATCACAACTTGTTTAGTCATTTCTCAATTGATGGACATCCCTTTGGTTTACAATTTTTAACCACCACAAAAAGAGCTGCCATAAATATTTTTGCGCAAATAGGTTCTTTCCTTTCCTTTTTTTTTTTTTTTGATGTCTTTAGGATTTAGGCGTAAAAGTGGTATTGATGGATCAAAGGGTATGCACAGTTTTATAGCACTTTGGGTAAAGTTCTGAATTGTTCTCTAGAATGGTTGTATAATTTCACAGTCCCACCAACAGTTCATTAGTGTCCCAGTTTTCCCACATCCCTTCCAACATCCATCGTTTTCCTTTTTTGTCATATTAGCCAGTCCGATAGGTGTGAGGTGGTACCTCAGAGTTGTTTTAACTTGTGTTTCTCTAATCAATAGTGATTTTAGTGATTTTTTCATATGACTATAGATAGTTTTGCTTTCTTTATCTGAAAGCTGCCTGTTCATATCCTTTGACCATTTATCAATTTGGGCATCATTTTATTTTTTATAATTTTTTTTATAAATTTAACTCATTTCTCTGTATATTTGAGAAATGAGGTACTTGTCGCAAATTTTTCAGTTTTCTACTTTCCATTTAATTTTAGTTGCATTGATTTTGTTTGTGCAAAAACATTTTTTTAATTTTATGTAATCAAAATCTTCCAGGTATAGTTGAACAAACCAGACCAATATAAGTGGGAATATACTATTTCTGCTCTAAGAGGGCAGAGGGGCAGGGACTTGTTACAGTGAAAACTGAAAAGGAAGTAGATGATTGATGAGCCTGCTAACTCTGGCAGAATTAACATAATGCTTGCCAATTACTCAGATATTAAGAACTAGATCTTTGCTACTGCAAAACACAGGAGCAGAAGACAGAGGACTTGGTTCTCACATGTTCTGGACATAATACTTTTCTTAATGTAACCCAATATCAAACTAGCAGGCCTGGAATCCAGAAAGATCAGAGTTCAAGTGTTGTTTCTAATGCATATAGGCTCTCTGACCTAGACAAGTCACTTAACCTCTTGTTACTCTAGCAAGTCAAGACATCACCCTCATGATGCCACTTGTCCTCTTCAAGAATGAAAGACCAACAACAACATTGGTTTGTAAATTCTGACTGGTACTAGTATGCTGGAAAGTGGTGGAACAGAGTTGTAGTAATAAATAATTTCTGTTTTCTGAGAATGATACTAGCTAATCATTGGGAGGATCATCCATCACCAACCAGTAACTTTGCCATCTCAACCCACAAAAAAATAAAAAATAAAAATAAAATTATTCTCTAAGCCTTCCACATCTTTGGAGATGAAGGTGGTATAATGGTGGGAATGGGGTAGGGCAGTGGGAATCAAGAATCATAATTTTCAGAAGGTCTACAAACATTGATTTTGCTGGTCATATTCTAAATTTGAGATCTTTCTCTAGTTAGCATCACATGTAATGTTATTGAAAAATGGAACCCTACCAGTCTTGATATTTTCACTATAGCTAGTACAATATACACAACACTGGGCTCAAAGTCAGGAAGATCTGCGTGAATATATATAGGCAAGTCACTTAAACCTCTTTTTGCCTCCATTTCCTCATCTGTAAAATTGGGATGATAATAATTTACCTTTTAGGGTCATTATGAGGACCAAATGAAATAATAATTATAAAGTATTTAGCACAGTACCTGGCATATAGTAGGCAATATATGGATATTATTATTATTCAATAAGGGGAACCACTGGACATGGAGAGTATCAATAATTTCACAAAAATGAAATTGATTATGTTCCAAAGCACATGTAACAACTAGTCATTGATGCTTAAGTCATTGTCAAATTAGCTGTGTGTGTACAGTCAAATCAACAACTTTCCAGAGCCAAGATCAAAATCAATATTACAAAGAATACAGGGTAACAACAAAATCATATGGTGTGATTGAAGGAATTCCAACCTGACCTATTTAAACAAGTTGTTGACATTAAAAAAAAAAATGGGGCATTACTATAGCCTATCATCATTTCATAAGGATGTTTAGTTGATATAACTCAATCAACATAATGAGGAGACCAAAAGATCCTAGAAACTGTGTTGACCAACAAACACAATCTATTTGCCAAATAGAGATTATGATACCCTAGGGCAAATCTATTTTAAGCTACAGACCTGTCTGTAATATCTTACGGAAGGGAAAGAAAAGAGTCAATGCAACATTTAAAAATACATAGACAAGAGAAGTTCAGGAATGGACAAAAATAAACAATGCATAATAATATTGCATTAGATTTAATACATACTTTCTAAAACAAACTATTTTTAATAGAGATTCATAGCTGAATACATAATACTCTGTTTTGTTGCATCTGTAAGGTCCACCTTTATTGAAATTTGTCAAGTTCATAATAAAAATACTTTTAAATATTATGGAAGAAGATGGTAGAAGATTATGAGCAGTATTGTCTCACAAGGTAACAAAAAGTAGCAGAGGGGGAGAAAGCAATATCATCTCAACAGCAGTTAAAGATGAAACTGGAAGGGAGACAGGGAATAAAAAAATGGAAAAGATATATAACAAAGTCATTTCTCCATAAGTGACAATAGAGACATATTTGAACTCTAACATCACAGTGCCAGGTATGCTTTGAGGAAGTTAAAATAGTTAGAGAAAAAATGAAAATGTGAAAAGAAACTAAACTAGACCAACTATATATGGAAGAGATTTGTGACAATTTTGAGAGCACTGGGTTATTGATTCTCAAGGTGTCTGAAAGAGGGAAAAGCAACTAATGTTTGGGGGAAAATCATAGATGCTATTGTAAAAAAAAAAGACTTAATAGAATTTATCAATAGCTATTTCAAAAATTCAATTCAACAAGCATATATTAAGAGCCAAAGATGTTTAAGGCACTATGCTAGGTGCTAGGGATGAAAAAGCAGAAATGGCAAAGTTATTATTCTCAAGGAAAATACTATGTGAAAACAGATAATTAAATATAAGTATAAAATTATTTGAGGAAGGAAAGTATACTAAAATCTAGGAAGACCAACAAAAGCATCCCATAAAAGGTGGCACATGAGTCAAGTCTTAGAGGAATCCAAGGAGTCTAAGACACAAAGGTAAGAAACTTGAAGTGGCTTTCTTTGGCCTCCTCAGGCATGCTTATTCACTTCTGGAGGAAGTGCATCTCCAGGGTCTTTGGAGGTATAAGTCAACACAAAGCATGAAACACAAATGGCTAGAGACTGCAGTATGATAATTTCATCTCCAAGTTTTTATGCTCCCTGCAAGTGTTCTTTCTGAATTTCAGTTTCCACTTGAGCTTTCTTTTGCTATTTTAATTGTTGGGATAATATAGATAATATTATTTTGCTTCCTTTTTTTTTAATTCTTTGCTTTATGTATTTTTGGTGGGAGGGTCTGAAGGTAGAAAATCTGTCTTTGATTCTTTATGGCCTTGCTTGTGGAATGGCCCCTTGGCACATGACCTGGGCCTGCATAACTTTAACAAAATGTCTTTTTTTTTAATGGTAATTTTTATTTATTTTTTTTATTTTCAACATTTACCTCCACAAGATTTTGAGTTCCAAATTTTCACCCCATCTTGCCCCTCACCCCACCCCAAGATGGCATGCATTCTAAATACCCCTTCCCCTAGTCTGCCTTCCCTTCTATCTCCCCCCCTTCTCTTATCCCCTTCCCCTTCAATTTTCCTGTAGGGCAGGATGGATTTCTGTACCCCATTTCCTATATTTCTTATTTCCCAGTTGCATGTGAAAACATCTTTTTAAACATGTGTTTTTAAAACTTTGGTTTCCAAATTTTCTCCCTTACTCCCTCCCCACCCACCCTCATTGATAAGGCAAGTAATTAAATATAGGTTATATATGTGCAGTTATGCAAAACACTTCCATAGTAGACATGCTGTGAAAAACTAACTCTATTTCCCTTAATCCTATCCCGCCCATCCATTTATTCTATTCTTTCTTTTGACCCTGTCCCTCCTCAGAAGTATTTACTTCTGATTACTCCCTTTCCCCAATCTGCCCTCCTCTCTATCATTCCTCTACTCTCTTGTCCCTCTCCCATTTTCCTGTAGGGTAAGACAGATTTCCACACCCAATTGAATGTGTATATTATTCTCTCCTTAAGTCAAATCCTATGAGAAAAAGATTCACTCATTCCCTCTCATCTTCCCCCGTTTCCCCTGCACTGCAAGAGCCTTTTCTTTTCTGTTTTTTTTTTTTTTTGTGGGATAATTTACCCTGTTCTACCTCTCCCTTTCTCCTTCTCCTAGTAAATTCCTCTCTTACCCCTTAATTTTATTCTCCAGATATGACCCCTTCATTTTCAACTCACCCTGTGCCCTCTATCTATCTATCTATCTATCTATCTATCTATCTATCTATCTATCTATCTATCTATCTAT
>NW_020948983.1:31823328-31848969 GCF_900497805.2 Vombatus ursinus | reverse complement strand
TATCTATCTATCTATCTATCTATCTATCTATCTATCTATCTATCTATATCTATATATACATACATACAATTTTTCCCCCTCCAACAACCCTAATACTGACAAAGGTGTCATGAGTTACAAATATCATCTTTCCATGCAGGAATGTAAACAGTTCAACCTTAATAAGTCTCTTATGATTTTCTCTTTTTTGTTTACCTCTTCATGTTCCACTCCAGTCTTGTATTTGAAAATCAAATTTTCTATTCAACTCTGGTCTTTTCATCAAGAATGCTTGAAAGTCCTCTATTTCACTGAATAACCATTTTTTCCCTTGAAGGATTATACTCAGTTTTGCTGAGTAGGTGATTCTTGGTTGTAACCCTATCTCCTTTGCGCTCCAGAATATTATATTCCATGCCCTGCGGTCCCTTAATGTAGAAGCAGCTAAATCTTGTGTTATCCTGATTGTGTTTCCACAATACTTGAATTGTTTCTTTATGGCTGCTTGCAATATTTTCTCCTTGACCTGGGAACTCTGGAATTTGGTTACAATATTCCTAGGAGTTTGCCTTTGGGGATCTCTTTCAGGAGGAGATCAGTGGATTCTTTCAATTTCTATTTTGCCTTCTGGTTCTAAAATATTAGGGCAGTTTTCCTTGATCATTTCTGGAAAGATGATGCCTAGGCTCTTTTTTTTGATCATGGCTTTCAGATAGTCCAATAATTTTTAATTTTTCTCTCCTGGATCTATTTTCCAGGTCAGTTGTTTTACCAATGAGATATTTCACATTGTTTTCTAATTTTTCATTCTTTTGGATTTGTTTTACAGTGTCTTGATTTCTCATAAAGTCACTAGCTTCCAATTGCTCTACTCTAATTTTTAAGGAAGTATTTTCTTCAGTAAGCTTTTGGACTTCCTTTTCCATTTGGCCAATTTTTCTTTTTAGGGCATTCTTCTACTCATTAGTTTTTTGGACCTCTTGCCATTTGGGTTAGGCTATTTTTTAAGGTGTTATTTTCTTCAGTATTTTTTTGGGTCTCCTTTAGCAAGCTGTTGACTTATTTTTCATGATTTTCTTGCATCACTCTCATTTCTCTTCCCAGTTTTTCCTCTACTTCTCTTACTTGCTTCTCAAAATCCCTTTTGAGTTCTTCCAAGGCCTGGGACTGATTCACATTTTTCTTGGAGGCTTTGGATGTAGGAGCTTTGGCTTTGTTGCCTTCTTCTGGTTGCATGTTTTGATCTTCTTTGTCACCAAAGTAAGATAATATAGTCTCACTCTTTTTGCACTGCTTACTCATGATCCCGGCCAATTACTTGAGCTTTAAACTCTTTATTAAGGTAAGAGTCTGCTTCCAATGTGAAGGATGTACTGTCCCAAGCTTGGGGGGTTGTACAGCTGTTTTCAAAGATACTTCTAGGGACTTGTAAATTTTCAGTTCTTTCAAGGTGGTATGATAAGGGGAGAGGTGGCATGATAAGGGGCAAAGGGTTTCCTCTCCACCACCACAACAAGCTCCACCGCACCAGCATTCCTCCTCGCCCCAGGACTCCCCCCCAGAACTGTGACCCAGATCCAGGCATGGGCAGAGCAGGAGATTCCTGCCTCAGCTCTGGCAAAAAGATTCTTGCAATCCCCCTCTGATCAGCCACTTGATTCCCCCTCAGTCTGTGGGCCAGAAGCTCAGGAGGCAGCCACTGCCCCAGAGGCCATGCTTGGGACTTGCAGCTGAGACCTAGCTCCTCTCTCACCTCAGTCACAGACTTTTCCCACTGACCTTCCATGCTGTCTTTGGCATTCCTGGGTTGAGAAGTCTAGAAACCACCACAGCTGCCCGTGATTCAGTCCTCTGAGGCCTGCTCCAGGGTCACTGTGGCCTGCGCATTCATGCCACACTGTGCTCCTCTCCCTGCCCGGCACAATATACCTGTCTGATCAACCATCAAGGCTATCTTTGGCTGGAAATGTGTTTCCCTCTGTCTTTTTGTGGGTTCTGCTGCTTTAGAATTTGTTTAGAGCTATTTTTTTAGGTATTTGGAAGGCTTTGGGAGAGAGCTCAAGACAGTCACTGCTTTCCCTCTGCCATCTTGGCTCCACCCCCAAAATGTCTTATCATATACACGAAGAACATGAAGAGGCCCATTCACATATGTTTTTTCGTCAGTCAGTAAGGATTTATAAAGCATTCACTATAGGCCAAGCACTGTACTAAACACTAGGTAGTCCAAAAAAAAAAAGGCAAAAATAAATTAAACAAAACAAAACTAAGAAGTCCATGTCATCAAAGAGTTTATGTTCTAACGAGAGGGAGAATATATAAATAAAAAAGTAGATACATGATATATACATACATATATACATATATATTATAAATATACATATATACTATATATACACACAGAGAAAGAGGGAGAGAGAGAGAGTAAGAAGATGAAGGTAATCTGGAAGGGAAAGGCCTTAGCAATCTGGCAGAGAAGGGTGAGGGTTAAAAAGATCTCCTGCAGAAGGTGGACTTTGAGCTGAGTCTCAAAGGAATTCAAGGAAACTAAGGGGCAGAAGAAAGAGGGCAGAACATTCTAGGCATTGGTGCTGACTGGTGCAAAGCCACAGATATGGGAGATGAAATGTCCTGTTCTCAGAAATATAAATAGGCCACTATGGCTGGAGAGTAGAGGTCATGGAGTAGCCTAACATTTAAGATGTGTGGAAGAGAAGGAAGGGACTAGGTTATGAAGAGCTTTAAATGCCAGAGGATTTTTTATTTGATCCCGGAAGTAAAAGGTGTCCATCCACTGGAGTTCACTGAGCAGAGGGTGGCATGGTCAGTCCTACATTTTAGAAAAATCACCTTGGCAGATGAATGGAAAATGGATTGAAGTGGGGAGAGACTGCAGGCAAGAATTCAAAGACTATCGTGGTAGTTGAGGTGAGAAGTAATGAGGGCCTGAACTAGAGTTGTGCTTGTATGAATAAAGAGAAGGAGACACATATGAAAGATGTTGTAAAGGTAGAGAGGACAAGATTTGGCAACAGACTGAATATGTTTGGCAAGTGAAAGTGAGGCATAGAAGATGATACTGAGTTTATAAAGCTGGTCACTGGGAATATGGTGGTGCCCTTAACAATAATAGAAAATTTTGGGAGGTGGGAGCGTTACAGAGGAATGATCATGAGTTTTGTTTTAGACATATTGAATCAAAGATAGCTATAGGGCATCGACTTTGAGACGTCCAAGTGGCATTTGGAGATCAAGTAACTCTGAGGAGATGGAGTAGGGCTAAATATACATGGAGATCTAGGAATCATCTGAATAGAGAACTCTGCTTTCTTCTACCCCAAGAACAGTTATATGTTTGTGGGTATACACACATATATGTAAATATGCATACATATACATGCACATGTGCATATGTGTATGCACATGCACACATTATGTATTTATATATGTGCATACACACAAATATATATGGATATACATATGCACATATGCATACATTGTTAGGAAAACTCCATGTTTTCACTTGCTTGTCATTGAATGTGAATCCTGTGTCTTTTTGTCAGTGTTGTAAATTGATTTGGGGACAATCTGTCAGTTACATCTTCAAAATCAACTCTCCCACTAAACATTGTGGAGTATGGTGTTCAAGTCTGGCCACCACATTTTATAACAGATAAGAATTCAATGGGTGAAAAGGGGGAAGGTGGATAGTGCAGATCAAGGCAGGGGGCAAAAAATATATAAACAGTAACCTCAACTTGACTATACATAGATCTAGTGAAGTAGATTCATATGAGAAAAGGACAAAAAGCCAGGATAGCAACAAATTCTAGATTTTGTTAAATGCCATCCAAAGAATTTTGAATTTTGGTAGGTAAGCATTAGGGAGATAGTAAAGATTTTTTTTTTTCAAATAGGAGTTAGGGACTGCATCTATATGTAAGGAAGATTAATTTAATAGCAGTCTGAAGGATGGGTTATCAATAGATTTCATCATAGCATACAGTCTGGGGTCATTTTTGCATTTGGAGCCTTTGAGAAATTTCAGAATCTCTAATCCCAGTGACAAATTGAGCTTTAATTCTTTCCTCCCTGTTTGGTTTAATATCATTTTGTTTTCTCTACTAGGTCATGTCAGTCTTAAACAAAATCTGCTTTCTCTTCTTCAGCTGGCTTGTACTTGTGAAATGTGGCCCATTCATAAATAACAGTGAACTTTAGAACAAAACATCATCTTTGTGTTTCTATAATACTCTTATCAAGGAAGAGAGGAAACAAGGCAAAGTCAATAGAAGGCAGATCTTGGAATCAGAGAGACCTCCTACAATTTCCACATCCTGACGTTATAAATGTGTGGAAGTCACTTAACCTCTTAGTGTCCTAGGCAGCTCTAAAGCTCTAAGTTACAGGCAAGCTGCTGATCTGCATCAGTGTAGAGATTCCACACTGGCAGTTTTCTAAACAGATGACTTCACAGGTCTGAAATAAACATTAAAAAAAAAAAAAAACTACAAACAGTTGGGGAAATACAAAGGAAAGAATGATGAGTTAAACCTTTGTGCATGATCAAATGACAAATGAGGAACTCTGCAGAAGGTCAGTGGTGGCAGATGTACTAGATGCAGTTCATCATTCATAGCAATTCTGGGCATGTCATGTATCAAGGATGATGGAGAATAGATGAATTTAATGACAACAGAGTAGATGGGCTCCATGTGTGGTGAGATATAATGGAAAATATAATTGGTCTTGAAATCAGAAGAGCCAGATTCAAATCACTGTTCCAAAATAGATTACTTGCAAACTGTAATCCTGAGCAAGTCATTTAAATTCTCTGTATGATAGGCTTTTCATGTCTAATATGTAAACAATAAGATTTACATTATTCACCTTTCAGGGTTGTTACACAGAAAGTGTTTTGTTTTTTAAGTTTAAGGAATCATTATTATTTTGTTGTTTAGTTGTTTTTTAGCTGTGTCTGATTCTTTGTGACCCCACGTGAGGTTTTCTTGGTAAAGATAACAGAATTTTTTGCCTCAGTTTTCCTCAGTTTGCCACAGTTTTGCCTCAGTTTTCTCATCTGTAAAATGAGCTGGAGAAAGAAATAGCAAACAGGGTTAAGTGACTTGCCCAGGGTCTCAAAATTAGTTAGTGTCCATGGCCAGATTTGAACTCAGAAAAAGGAGTCTTCCTGACTCCAGGCCCAGGGGGCTACTCACTGCACCATCTAGCTGCCCACCATTATTACTATGGGATGCTAAACACATAGCCAGAAAGCTAATAAAAATAATAATAATATTAACATTTCTGTAGCACTTACTATGTGTTATGCACTATGCTAAGTGCTTTTTATAAATATTATCTTATTTGATCCTCATAACAACTCTGGGAGGTAAGTCATATTTTTATCCCTATTTTACAGATGAGGAAGCTGAGGCAGACAGAAGTTCAGTGACTTGCTTAGGGTCACAAAGCTAGCAAATGTCTGAAACCATATTTAAACTCAAGTCTTCCTGACTCAAATCCCAGGGCTCTATCCGCTATGTTACCAAACTCAATGACAGGAGCTAGTGACCAAGTTTTTGGACAGACATGGAAACAGTAAACACACGGTAAACAAACAAGCAAACAAAAAAAGTATTAGCCGAGGAGAACAGTTATTTCATTAGTTATTATGGCAACATACAAAATGACAACTACTTAATCAAAAACAAAAAAGCGAAAAAAAATTGCACATTTTGTAAGTACTCCTTAAGAGTTCTGATATCAGGGGCAGCTAGATGGTGCAGTTGATTGAGCACTAGCCCTGAAGTCAGGAGGACTTGAGTTCAAATCCATCCTCAGACCAGACACTTGATACTAACTAGCTGTGTGACCATAGGCAAGTCACTTAACCCCAATTGCCAAAAAAAATAGAGTTCTGATATTTTCCATATTTATCCGGTTACTTCTTACCTAACTTTTCCATCTTCACAAATGAGTCCATTTTCTTCTATATTTAGTCCTCTTTCAAATCTCTAAGATCTTCTAAGATTTTTAATACTTTTTTTTCAGCTGATCTGCATTTCCTCAAGCAATAACCAATCTGAATGGAAGGGTGAAGGAAAGAATGAAGAAAGCTGCAGAATAAATATAGTGTTCCTTCTTTGTTCCAAAGCTAAAGAAGTTAAACATTGTAATTGGAAATTAGCCATTTAGAAAACTGACCTAATCAACTCTGTGTTCTTTTTTTTATGATTCTGTAGAAGTCTACTCAACATGAGCCTCAAAAGAGAAGAGATATTGATGAGTTCTGGGAGCTTCAAGCAGAGCACTGTTTTACATTGGACCTATCACCACATGTAGGTACTTCATCTTGGATCTATGAACCCTCTGTTGACAGATTTCAGATGATCCTTGAACTTGGAGGGAGAAAAAAAATGTGTCTTTATTTTCACTAACCTTTAACTGACATTTGGCATTTCTTTTGATGGTGAATGTAGGCAATAAACATTATTCTCAGAAAGGGTCCATAGATTTCACCAGATAGCAAAAGGGGTCTATAATGCAAAACAGATTACGAACCCCTGCTTAGGAGATTGATTGATTAATGAATCATTCTTTATTGATTGAAGAATCATAGTCTGTGTAAGGATGCAAGGAAGTATAAGACTCCAGCTTGCTTGCTCTCAAGAAATTTACAGGCTGATTGGGAAGAGAAGAAGGCCTGTGAATATAAAAATAAAATAAAAGAAAGCAACCAATAAATAAAAATAACTAAATGAGTAGCATGGACATTAAGTATTCAAATGTTCAGAGGAGAGAGAAATTATTTCCAGCTGAATTATCTCACTACTTTCTTCTTCTCCCTAATGTGACCTTGAGCGACTAACACCACCTCTCATCCTTCATCTGTGAAATGGCTATTCATAAAAGGCATCTTATATAAAAGCAATGGGGGTTTGAGTCATGCCTGGATTCTTGTATAGAATTTGTGGTAGGCAAAGAGGAAATAAGAGAAACTTATAGGGGAAGAAGGAAGGAGAAGTGTTGGAAGAGAGGTGTGTAATGAAAACAAAAAAGTAAGAATGTGTGTGTGTATGTGTGTGTGTGAGAAAAAGAGAGGGGGAGAGAGAGGGAGAGAGAGAGACAGACAGACAGACAGACAGACAGAAAGACAGACATTAATGGCCTACTGAATTGGTTAGTATAGTTAAAAAGGACTATAGGGCAGATAGGTGGCTCAATAGATAGAGTGCCAGGCCTGGAGTCAGAAAGACTCATCTTCCTGAGTTCAAAACTGGCTTCAGACATTTACTAGCTGTGTGACCCTGGGCAAGTCACTTAACCTTATTTGATTCAGTTTCCTCATTTGTAAAATGAGCTGGAGAAGGAAATAGCAAACCACTCCAGTATCTTTGCCAGGAAAATCCCAAATGAGGTCATGAAGAGTTGGACACAACTGAAAAACAATTGAACAAATATTCATATAGCAAAAGAGTAGGAAATAAGGCTATCAAGGAACATAGGTGTCATTATTGTATAAGACCTTTAATGCCAAATGTGTCGTAGGGGAAGATGATAGATGGAATCAGAAAAACCTGAGTTCAAATGCCAACTTTGATACTTATTAGCTATGTGGCCATGGCAAATCATTTATTCTATAAGCCTCAGTTTCCTCATCAGCAAAATGAGGCTAACAGGTTGTTAGAAGATTCAAATGAGAAAATATCTTTGTCTTTTGTAGTCTTTTATTTTTAATAAATGTAACAATTTCCAAAGCTCGTTGATATGGGACTCTCTCCTCATTGGTAGAGATCAAGCCTTGCATCCCTGTGTGAAAAGGGGTAGGGTGGAGTTGTAGAGATCTGAAGAGGAGAACCCTGGTGTCTCTTAGAACTGGTGGGAGGCTCTTTGAGTCTTTTCAGCTCCTTTGGGTTCTGCAGTCATTTGGGGTGTTTCTGGCGTCTAGTTTTGAAAGAGAAGAGGGAAGATGACAAATCGCACTTCAGTTTGCTGAGGGAAAAGACTCTGGGAAGAAGCCAACCTGAGAGGAACTAGCAGTCTCTATGAATATGGCCCTTACACCCATGCACCAATGAAGAGAGAATCCCATACCAATGGGCATTGGGTCTTGGGTAACATAAGGAACTTGTACTTTATCCTGTATGCATTGAGGAGTCATTGAAAGTTTTTGAGAAGAAAAGTGCATAACAAAACGTCTCTGTTTTCCTACTTTCTTTTTTTGTCTCCCACTCCACCCCACTCCAATTGGGTAGTTTACTTTTCTAAGAAATTTGCCTTAAATAATGGCAGTTTGCTTCCAAAAGAACAGGTCAGAGATGAAAATATCAGGCTGATGTTAAGACAGTTAACTGTTTCACATGTAAGAAGCCCTAAAGTTCACAGGAAAGACATCAATAACTTTATCTGGCAAAGAGACATATGCCATGCCATGCTAGGGTCATGACTTTTTCCAACAACAGTAGTTTTAACATCAGAAAATTCACCCAAGAGCACATACCCTATCTATGTAAAATGTTTCCCAGTTTTGCTATATGTTTTGTTCTATGTTTCATCTTTCTATCAGTAAGTCAATAAATATTTATGAAGTACTACCTGTATGCTTTGGTTTTATTTTTTATATTTTCAGAACACCAGGATAAAATTCTGTTATCTTTATGCTATTTGACCCACCAAAATACCTATCACAGTCTCTTCTTTGTGGTGTTCCTGGACCATAATCCATACTTAAATCATTTTTAATTTGCATGCATACATACACACACACATAATATTCATTTTGCTATTCTAAGAGCAAAATGAAAAAAAATTGACAAAAACTAAAATCTGAAGCTCACTCTGCTGTACTCATAGTTGGCAAAGAAAATAATTCCACTATAAAAGTACAGTAGTCGATGCCAGACACTGATGTGCAAAGTTGACACCCAATGTGGCAGAGCAGACTGAGACAGGAGACAGCAAAGGGGTGGGAGTATGACTGATACTTTCAAAGTTAAGCAGAAAGACAAATGCTGGGCAAAACTAAGTAATTTTAATTCTGTTTCCTAATACATCAGCTCCAATTCAATACCAAATGCTTAATGCTGAATATTTTGCCAGAAATTCAATCCAATGAACATTTATTCAGCACCTATTATATGCAGTACATGATGTGAACTACACAGTCACAGCTACTGTCTTCAAGGACCTTATAGGCTATTAAGGAAGATGATATGTACTCAAATTATAATACAAAATAAAATAGGAAAAGTACATAAAGACAAATAAAGCACTTTTGAGAATTAGAAGGAGGAATTCCCCCACTAGAGAAATCATGGCAAAAGTAACATGAGGAAGGTCTGGATCTTAAACGTCAGAATTTCCTCAAAGGAAAACACGGGAAAACAAAAGAACAAAAACAAAAACAAACTGAAAAGAAAAAAAAAGAGAGACAAAGAAATATGAGATATTTAGGCAATTGAAAGAACGATGCAGCTAGACTGCAGAGGGCCTTTACTTCTCGATTGAGGAGTAAGGACTTTTATCTAGTAGTGGACTGGGTACCGCTGAGGGTTTGTGAGCAAAAGACAATATGATCAGTTATATAATGGAGCTACTATGGGATTAGAAGGAAAAGTGGTTGGAGGCAGAGAGACAGGTTATTGTAAATAGTCCAAGTAGGCAGTAATGAGGATCTGAACAGAGATATTATGGACAAAGGAAACATGACATTTCATCAAAACTTTTGCTCTTGTTCCCTCAAAACTTTATTTCCAAGAAAAAAAAATGGTTGATACGCTTGCCAGGTCAAGTCAAAGATGGAATATGGTCGCAGACAAGAGACCCATTAGTGTTGTTTGCATTGACTGACTTTTTTCTTTTAACGGTGCTTACAGTCTCAAGGTGTGTATCTATTCCTTCATTGCAGACTCTTTAGTAGATGAGGATAGATCATGCATTCCTTATCCTTTGCTACTTCTCTAGCATTTAGTGTCATAAAGTATGGTGGTCTGGTGGAGTGAGGTAGTTAGACAAATGTAGATTACAGATGAGGGAATTTATTAGAGTATTTGATATAGAGGTAACTAAGTCCTGAGTTGCCTGTCTTTGGCTGGTGATTGGCTATTCAATACATTTTAAATGGAGTCATGCTGCTAGTAATTGAATCCCATTGACTTGTAATGAATTTAATTGATTCTAATTGTCTCTAGGGTCATTCTAGCAGCTTTCCCTCAGCAAGCTCTGTTTTGTTGTCTGCTCTGGGAGCAAGGAAGGGGTTAATAAAAGACTAAGCTAGTTAGTAGCAAAATAAAAAGCAAAGGGGAGGGGGGTGGATACATATACAGAAACCTCCAACAAAACTAATGGCTAATAATGGCAAACTATTTGTTTGCCTCAAAGTACTGTTGCAAAGGGCAATCATTGTTTTAAACAGAAAAGCTGTTGAATTATAATTGGGAGTAATTGAAACTCACCGAAATATTGAATAAAACATTAGATATTTTAAGCGGTGCTATCTTTACAATTATCTTCAGAAATAATTGCAGTGTAGCCATGAACAGTTATGAGGATCACCCAAGCCCCATTGTCTACAGTAGTCATTTTTGTCAAGTGTTTCATGGTGAGAGTTATTTATAAGTGAGTACAACTTGGTTGTCTCCGACATGGTAGCTCCAGAACAAATGTCAAATCTGGATAGCGTTCTACGGAGCAAGGAAAAGAGCAGATTCTATTTTCAAAGCAACTGGCTTTGTAAATTAGACAGGTAAGAGCACCTGGCTGGGAGTCCTGTTACGACTTCAGCTCTGAGCAATATTTCAACAGCAGTTAGGACGTCGCTCAACATGCCATCTCCCAGAGCGCATCCTGGGCAGTGGATATTAACTGCTATTTTCCAGCTGTCACCTTTGTTGTGTCTTCTGTCACATCATTTGTCGCAGACCAACTTTACAACGTGTTCCCTTCCTCTCTCCCTTAGACATTTTCTCCTTGGGTGCCATCTGCCAACCCTGCCAAATAGTCATCTGATTTGGCCACATCTGGGCCAAGGACAGAAGGAGTAAGGGATCAAGAGTGAAGGGTCCAGGAAGAACATGGGAGCGAAGGATGAAGTAGAGAAAAGAAAGATTAAAGGAGGAAGGTAGGGAGGAATATTGTAACTGATGTTAGTGTATGGAAATGAGACAGCGCTGCTAGAGGGAATCACAGAATTACAAGTAACTTTATAAGATCATCTAGTCCAGCTCCCCTCCTTCCCATTTTGTAGATAAAGAAACTGAGGCCCAAGGAGGATAAGAGACTTTCCAAAAGATATATAGCTGGTTATATTGGTAGAACTGGGAATAGAACTTCTGGTTATAACACTTTCCGTTATTCCATAGCCCTCTAGGTAGGAAGCTAGTAACTGAAATAACAATACAACAATACACATCCCTGAGGCATGGGGAAGGAGTATAGCGGTGAAGCTGTATCAGGGGAAATCTTGTGCTTTGCTCAGATTATGCTATAGCACAGGGATAGTGAGGGAGAGGACTGAATCTCAAAGCTGTACTGTGACTATCATGTTCTAGTGTCAAGAAATCAGTTCAGGTTTTAACACGTCTTTATTCCAAAGATGACCTCAGGTTCCCTCTAGCTCTAAATCCTAGAATGATGTAATGTTATGGATGTGGAAATAATAGGACTTCATAACAAAAATAGGAAGTCATGAGGAGGAATAAATTTTTTTAGGAAATGATAATGAGATTTTGGAAACATCAAGTTTGGAAATCTAAGTAAAGATGAATAATGAGCAGTGGGAATTATGAGTAAGGAGTTCAGAATAATGTTCAAGATGGAGATTTAGATTGAGGGACTGTACACATAGAGGAAATAACTGTATCTAAAGGAATTCATAGGATCACCAAATGTAAAGAGATAAGAGAAGATGGTAGAGATTAGAATTTTAGGAAATGCCTATGTTTGAGAAGTAGAAAGAGGAATAAGAATAAAGAGAAGAATCAGAGAAGAATAAAACCAAGAATATGGTATAAGAGGTTCCAGGAAAGAGTACATGTTAACTCAATTTGAAAAAAAAAATTTATTTAATTTGTATTTTAATTATCTGCAAGGTACTGAGAGTCCCTTGGATAGCAAGATAAATTTGTCTTTACTTACAGAAAATAATTCGGGCTATTCTCTGGACGCTCAAATACTAAAGTTGAAGCTTAAATACTCTGGCCACATAATGAGAAGATGGGACTCATTGGAAAAGACCCTGATATTGGGAAAGATTGAAGGCAAAAGGAAAAGGGGATAGCAGAGGATGATATGGATAGATAGTATCATGGAAGCAGTAAACATGAGCTTGGACAGGTGTTGAGAGACAGTGGAGAATGGAAAGGCCTTCATGCTATGGTCAATGGGGTCACAAAAGTTGGACATGACTGAACAACTGAATGATAACAACAAACCATTCCAGGAACTGGAGATATGAAGTTGGAAGAAAAAAAATTATATTATTCCCCGTCCTCATTGAGCAGGCATTCTAATAGCAGGACACGATAAACAGTAGATATTGGTCAACCAGGACCAGTGTGGCAGAAAAACTAATTACATTAAGGTGATGTATTTAATAAATTGATTAATTTAATAAATGATATTTAAAATTTGCAATCTCCTTTATGTGCATTATTTCATTTGATTTTCACAAGCACTTTATTAAGTAGTTATTTTCTATTATTATTCCCATTTTATGAGTGGGACAATAAAGGTTCAGAGAGATTAAAATTCTTGCGCATGGAGAAATAGCTAGCAGAATTTGAACCCATATCTTCCAGGAAGTTAAGTGACACAGTGGATAGCGTGCTTAGCCTGGAGTCAGGAAGAAAACAAGCCTCATACATCTACTAGCTGTATGACCCTGGGCAAGTCTTTTAATCTCTGTTTGCCTCAGTTTTCTCAACTGTACAGCAAGGATAACAACAATACCCATTCTCCCAGGGTTGTTGTGAGCATGAAATGAGATGATAATTGTGAAAGAGCTTGGCACATAGCAGGCACTTACTCCCTTTCCCTTCCCTTCTTGGTGGTAGGATCAATATTCTATCTTCTCTGGGTTCCCTTTCAATTCTTAATCAAGATTAAAGAATATGATTAGGGGGTGGGGGTCATTTAATCTGATAAGTAACTGTAGGTCACCAGTTAGCTTTGAGAGTTTTTAACAGTTTTCAAGAAGATGCCTGGAAGGATATGGTAGTGATAATCACATCTTGATTGAAAAATCAATCAACATATTTTTCAAACACCTATTGAATACAAGGAATCTGCTTGAAAGAGACAGAAAAATCATGATGATATCGTTACCCTAAAGGGATTTAGGGACAGGGAAGAAAAGGACATGGGAAATGTGTTCTTATTTTCTCTCCTTCTCTCTTCTTTACCTTTTTTTTCTTTATTTTTCCTGTTTATTGTCACCTACAAAAGTATGAAGTAATCCTGCCTCTCCCTTTCCCTGCACCCAAATCCCCTCCATCTGATTGAAGCCCTGACCAGTCCAGGAGGCACAAGGAACATGTGTAGAGGTGCTATGAGTGACAGGATAGCTCTTTTAATACCACATGTGAGGCTGACCTAAGGAGTTGGGGGTAGGAAGTGAGGTAGACAGACCCATGTAATACTGCAGGGCAGGGCAGGACAGGGGATCATCATTTTATCTTGTTTACAAAAAGAAGTGTGTAGCTTTTATTAAAAAAAAAATAAATTCCAGTGTGTGCTAGAGCAGAGTTCCTGCTAGAGAAGAAAGGGCCAAAGATCTGCCCTTGGGAGCGGTTTTCTTTTTTTTTTTTTTTTACCCTTCCCCTCTGGCCTCTGTTTGCCTTCCAAGCTGTTACAATCAGGCTGTGATTCACAGAAATCAAACCAAAAACACCAAAAGGGCTTGGATATTGCCTGACACCCACCATATGAAAGACAATGTCATCTCCAGCTGATAACAATTAAAATATTTTTACAAACACCCAAATATATATGAGCCTCCCTCTCCCATACATGTTTATCCAGTGGGCTGGGCAGGGCAGGGCAAGGGAGGGGGGAGGAGGAGAGCATAAACACAATGAGTGAAAAGACACACTGGTTCAATTTTTTGGAAACTTTGGAAACTGCAAATACACCAGTGAGATAATGGATAGGGGCCATGATGAGACTGAGGAAGAGGCAGATACTACCTCATATCAGCCTCTAGGATGGGGGTTCTTAACTTGTGTGTGTATTTGTGTGTAATGGTCCCATTTGGCAATCTATATACACACATATATTTATGTGTCTGTATATGTATATGTGTATATATATATATATATATAGTATGTGTGTATATGTATATATGTGTGTGTATATATGTATATATGTGTGTATATGTATATATATGTGTGTGTGGAAACATATATATTACTATGTAGTATATATGTATAAATAATATACATATATCCATATGTGTGTGCACATGCACATATTCCTGGAGAGAGATAAAATATCCATACCCATTTCCTTTGGAGGAGAAATTACAATTTCCGACCAGCTTGGTCAGGCCTAATTCTTCTAAGGACCATGTTGTATCTCTAGTATTTGTGTAGAGTTTTAGAGTGTCAAAGAGTTTTATGTACTTTGTAATGTTAGGATTTTTTGAGTCACGGGGTACCTTGGAAATCCAGCCCCTTAATTTTATAAATGAGAAGCCTAAAGACCTATAGGCAGTGTTCAGTAGATAGTAGCAAGTAAGATGGCAACTACTCAGTGCTTATTTCACTCAGGTACTTCTTGATAACCCAAATTCAGTCATCATGAGCTTTTTCTTCTGAGTAATAAAAAAATAATATTTCAAATAATAATAGCATTTGTATAGCTCTTACTATGTGCCAGGTGTACATTACAAATAATATCTCATTTGATTCTCATAATCAACCCTAGAAGATAGGTACTATTATTATCCTCATTTTACTCTTATGTAAACTGAGTCAAACAGAGATTACTGGACTTGCCCTAAGTCACACAGCTAGTAAAGTGTCTGAGGCTATATTTGAACTCAGGTCTTCCTGACTCTAAGCCCAGCATTCTATTTTTTATTTTGTTCAGTCATTTCATTTATTTACTAAGTAAGGGGGTGATCTGGTTAAATTTGTACTTTAGAAAAATTTGTTTGGCATCTCCCTCTTCATCATCAATCCCTGGCCTAAGAAATGTGAAACCTTGATATATTTAACCAGAGGTAAGTAACTGTGAATGAAGAAGCTGTTTCTACCAGGAGTCTATTCTCCATCAGGATGCCAGGTCCAAGTATAGCCCTAATGAGAGAAATTATAAATTGGGGAATGATGATGCTAGCCAACCTTCTCCTATCACCTCTGAAGAAGACATTGTATGTTGAATTTTTTGTAGTCTCACAATAAATTAATCTTATTTCTAATAGTAAGTGATCCATGTCTCCTATTTTTTAGAGATCCTGGAACTTACAAAAGCCCTGGTAATGTTAGAAGGCTAAGACATTAAAAATTTTATCCAAGGCCACCCAGGCAGTAAAAGAGATCTTACATTTGAGACTTGCTCCTAATTAGAATTCTGTTCTTTTTATAAAGGAGAAATTCTTCAAGTGAGGTCTACAGATCTATTTCAACAGGTCTATGAATTTGGTTGGGGAAATAAATTATATCTTTACTTCAATAAAATTGGTTTCTTTTGTCCTGCTGTGTATTTTATATTATGCATTTCAAAATATTATTCTGAGGAATTTGCTGATTTCACCAGACCTCCAAAAGGATCCATGATACTAAATAAATAAGTAAATGAATGAATAAACAAGGTTAGGAAACCTTGCTCTAGACCATGCTAGCTTTTTATATGATACTTATTTTTTTAATACAACCCTATGGAATAGGTACCATTGCCTCAACGTTGCCCCAAGAAAACTGACCCCAGAGCCAGTGTGTTGTTGTTGTTGTTGTTGTTTTTTTATTGCACCATGTTCACAAGGCTTGGGTTCAGATTTCATCTCTGATACTTATTAAGTATATGATTTTAAACGAGTCACTTAAACTCAGTTTTCTCATCCATAAAATGAAAGATTTGAAATAGATAGAATCTGGGACCTCTTCCAGCTTTAAAGCTATGATCCTATGAGATCCATAAAGCTTAGGTACTTTTCCAGGTGTCACCTGAAAGTGCATTGATGCTGAGATCTGTGTATGGCTTGTGGTGGTGGCACATTTGTTTGCTTGTCTGATGATAGTGATAATGCTTGTCTGATGATAGTGATGACAGTCTGAAGAAAATAGAAGAAAAAAAAGATGCTAAATAGTTAACATTTATAAAGCATTTAAAAATTTGCAAAATTTTTATATACATTAACTTATTTATTTCTCACAAGAACCCAGTGATGCAAATGTTATTACTGTCCTCATTTTGTGGATGAGGGAACTGAGGCTGCCTTCAGCCTCCTTAGGCTGTCACTTGCCCAGCATCACATATCTAGTAAGTATCTAAAGCAGGATTCAATTTCAGGTCTTCTGGACTCCAATTCCATCGCTTTATTCACTATGCCATCTAATTTCTCTCAATAAACAAAAGAGAGAAGAAAGATAAACAAAATTTTTTTTAAAAAAAAAGAGAAGAGAGATAATGGTGAGGGTAAGCCTGAACAGTGACCTCAAAAGTCAAAACTATTCTCTGTCAAGAGCAGAGAGTATGGAAAGGCAGAAGAAACAAATGATCAAGCCATGGCTATTCCAGGGAACTCAGACCGTTATATCATGGTACCAAATGTAGAGGGGCAGTGTTTGCTCTCCAGTAGCATAGATGTAACAGAGCATAGCACCTAGTTAGCAAACATAATCAATTAAAACAGGAAATGACTAGAAGATCAGTCTTAAATATAAAATCTCACTTTCCCCACCCTTTTGGAATCTGTAACTGCAACCTTGGACCCTCCTCTCCTGTTCTCCACTGAAGAAATGCTTCATGCTATTTGCCCCAAGTGTTATTTGTGCTATTTGCCCTGGGTTCAAAAATCCCTGCTTACCATTTTCAAATAGCCATGCAATGTAATTATATCCAATTTTAACTAGACACATGGGGTTGCAGAATAAACCAAAGGCTTAGAATGACTTTAATTTTTGAGTCCTGTTTGTGATGTTTTGATAAGTTGCTAATTATCTCTGAGTCTGAGCCCAGAGGTTAATTGATGTCAAAAGTCACATAGATAATAAGTAACAGAGGCGAAATTTCAACCCAAACCTTGTCTGCATAGTGCAGTCAAAACTGCACTGGTTCTGGAGTGCAAAGTAAAGATTCTGTAATGGATAAGCTCCAATGCCCCTTTCCTTTTCTAACACTATGATCAGATGATTAAACCTCAAATATCCAAAACTATTCCAAAAACCTCTATTTAGATCTTTATTAACATCACCAGCCTGATTACTCACCACAGACTTCATTGCTTTAGTAGGTTTTTTTTTATGTATTAGGTCTTGATTATACCAAGATTTCTTATAGAACAAAATTCAGTGTGACCAGAGTCCATCATGACCCAGTCTAAAGGAGCCTAATTACTGGAAAGTACCAAATGGATGCTATTATAATAAGAGTTCACTGATAACTTCAACTCACATGATGACATCATAAGTTTCTGCTGCCTTTTTTTCATTTTTTGCACTTAAATTTATGTATTCATTTACGTATAACTTATTCTTTCATTAGATTGTCATTTGTCTGAGGCAACTCGGTCTAGTGGAACCAGTATTGTATTCAGAGGCAATAGAACCTGGGTTTGCATCATGACTTTGCTACTTACTAAGTGTAGAGTTTAACCTCTCTAGACCTCATTTTCCTCATTTGCTAAGATGAGGGGGTTGGCTAGATGATTTCTCTATCTCCCCTAAAGTGTTCTTTGTTAACTCCCCAGGACTATGGGTACACCATAAACATTTCTGACTGTTTGACTGCCCTGCTTGAGTTCATGGCATCATTGAATTTGTGCTATTTTCTGCGTCTGTAGGATTTTTCTTAAAATGAATTGAGTTCTATCCATTTCACTTCCCCCCATTTAGCAAAAAATGTCTCTTTAAATAAATGTCCTTGCTGGGAAAGATAAATAAATAAATAATAAATGAATAAATAAATAAATGAAAAAATGTCTCTTTAAATAAAGAGTCCTTGCTGGGAAAGATAAACAAAAACCTATCCACAAAACTCATATATCCAAATAAGATTTATTGAAGAACATACTTTATGGTTAAACAAGGCCCCCAAAAGACTCTAATTTGGGGATACTGTAAGTAGGCAAGTCTGCATCTGGAGATGGCATTCCACTAGTTGCCCGGTTGCCCATAGTGTCAGAATCATTTGAAGTGAGGGATAGCGGCAAATATGTCTTCCTTGTTTTCCCGTTTTATAAAGGAAAGGTCTCATTCTGGTATATGTTAGTTTCATCAATTTTCCTTGATTCCCAGGGGGTCTAGGGTAGTGATTGGTAGAGAAGCAGGTTTTTAATCTGTTCCTTCTACTCTTAGATCTTTGAAAGTTATACTTGTTTGAAGGCGATGAAAGGATAAAAGAAAGAGGAGAGAATCTGTTTTTTTTTTTCCCATAGCCAAAAATTTACTGGATCTGCTCTCACAGATTAGAGGTTCTTAACAATTTTTTTTACTGTTATGGAGACCTTTGATAGTCTAGTGAAGCCTGTGTATCCTTTCTCAGAATAATGTCTGTGGCCTTCATTCATAAATGATACAAATGATAAATTTCAATTAAAAATTAGTGAAATAAAGACAGTTTTTTCCTCATCTATGTTCATGGACACCAGCCCCCTATTTTTTTTAAAAAACTAATCAGTAGACACTAGGTTAAGAACCACAGTCATAGAGTTAAGGGGCTGACACCATTAGCTCATAAGGGCTTCATAACAAGACAGGGAACAAAGATAGCATTGGTGACAATTTCTGATTGAACTAAACTCTGAAACAAAGCTCCAGACTCCAAAATATGCTATAGTACACTGATTAACATTATCTCTGTGCTTTTTATTTAGTATTTCATGTAGTTGAAGTGTTTTTGCACCTATGAGATGGGCCAAGCAGCCAAATCCTGAGGGTTAGAATAAGTGGTCTCAGCTCTTTTTCACTTTCTTTCCCCTTTTCCCTAATTTCTACATTTTCATTAGTATCTTACTCTTCCACTTTCTCTTTGTCCCTAGGCCCTTTTAGAGTCTGCCCAGGAAGCCCTAGTTAGCCTGCTGTTATTAAGGTGTCTTATCCCCAAAGACTTCAAACAAAGTGTTAAAAGAATGCTTCCTTAGAATGACCTCTTTACTTTACTTGTTTGGATGAACATCTGAGAGTTATCAGCTGAGCTAAGTCCAAGATTCTGAACTCCTATAGTAACCTGCTGTCTGACTTGAGAAATTATCAAGGTATTTCCACATGTGAAAAGGAAGTGGAAGATTTCAGGATTCGATGAAAATTTAATACAAAAGAACACTTGCTTCAATTATTCTAACACAACAAGACTTTAATCAGAAATTGAAGTTAACTGAGAATTTGTGATGCTTCAGACAGTGACTAGGCTAAAGTTTACCTTTCTACTTTCAATGAAAAAAAATCTGGTATGCAAATTGATGTATAATCTATAAACAAGATTACTGGGCCTGTTCAACCTACTATTATCGAGCATTTTAGTACTGTCATAAAAGCACTGGCCTAATTACAAACAGATATAGCTTATAAGGAGGTCCAACAATTTCTGCTTGGCACCATTTTATTAACCATCTGACCAAATTATTGTACTTTCAAAGAATTTCTGTTTCTTACTATGAGGCATGAATAATGTATTTCAGGACAAAATTCCATGCACCTAAATGATCTGAATATAAATTGCCTCAGTTCCTCACTTTACCTGATATATGTAATTATGGCAGTCAACTTATACCTAATGCTTCAAATGCCTCATGTAGAAAATGAAGATATTAAGACTAAATGCAACCTACTTCAGTTCAGTGTGGTATAGTTAAGTATAATCTGGAACTGGTCTGTCTATGAACTACAATAGGAATACATGTCATAGAGACATAAAGAGTTTGTCACCTGAATCAAATCTCCTGTGACTTCCCCACCCCCACCCCCACCCCCACCAAGTTCACCATGAGAAAAATCAAAAGTAAAGGAAGTCAATGGATGGAATGGTATGCAACTGACCAATGCAGATAAAAAGTAAAGAATAAATGTCAGCAGTGGCCTCAGAAGTCATCTGGTCCAACCCAGACCTGAACAGAAATACCTTTGATTGCTAGATATTACCCAACTTCTCCTTGAAGACCTCCAGTGACAGGCAATTCAAGATCCCACAAAAATCCATTCCATTTTTGAGCAGCTCTTGTTATGAAGACATCTTTGTTTATATGGAGCTGATATCTCCTTCTCTGCAACTTGTACAAGTAAAACATGCCATCCTCCAATAATTAAAAATAGTTATCATGTATCCCCACTTTCAATGTTCTCAAAAAATTAGATTGAACTTAACAAGCTTATAATAATCATTTATAATACCCAAATAATTCAACTACATACTAGGGATACAAACAGACAAATAAAAAATGACCATATCTGAATCCCTGTCTTCAAGTACCTTGAAGTCTACTGGGGGAATATAACATGCACTCAGATACAGGTATGACTTGATTTGTGATCTGCTCAGGGGTTGGGAGGAAGTCCTGACTACAGCATTATCTATAACTCAGTAACTGAGCCCTAAGGAAGTTCTGTGGGCACAAAGGAGCTAAATAAATCAGTAACACAGCTGGTAAATGTCGTAGGCAGGATTTGAACACAGGTCCTAGTTGGCCCCAAGTCCTGTACTCATCCATTATCCCACAAAATACCTTTACGTGTACACAGACAGGTATAATAAAAGGTAGGGCATGAGGGAACAAAGGCAAGATCTAGAGAAGAAAATAAGAATTCTAGGATTATTTGGGGAAGGAAAAAACACTTTCAGCTGGGGAGGTGGAGGGGCATATGGAAAGAATACTGATCAGAGAAACTATATGCTGTTTTCTCATGCTCAAGGTTCCCAGACATGAAGCAATAGTATTCATGTGTGCATTTGTGCAGGTTTTAGATGAGGAAAGAGGGCAGAGATAGTGAAGTAATTTTCAGCACTTTCTGAAGTCTCCTTGGAAAAAACAATTCAGTTATTGTTTTTTTTTTTAATCTGTCAGAAAGAAATATCAATAGAAGGCACATACGAGTCAACAGCTCTTATTTTTCTCCAGCTTCTTCATCAGGACTAATTAAAGTTTCCTCCCTAAGTCCTTAAAGAGAGTTACCCAAACTGCAAATAGCTCTCGAGGACAGAGGCTAGAGTCTGTTTAAGGGTGAACAGCAGGAGAGCCATAACATGCCTCACTGATTCTGCTTCTTGCCTCCTGCTTTGGATACCTGGTGGCAAAGACTCTGAACTTCACTTCCCCTTGAGAACTGAGTCAAGTGAATGGAACATAAATTGCATGCAGAATACCTCTGGGAATGTTACTGATAACCCCCAGAGTTGTTCTTTAAAAACAAAAACTTGAAATCATATTTTTCTCCTTCTTTCCCTTATCTAGGTTGTTTAGTTGTTTTTTCACAAGCACAGACAGATTAGAACCAGGACCATGAAAGTTCTAAGGTAGAATCAAACAAAAGAAATCTTAGAGCTGGAAACTTCCATAGAAATCAACTCATTATGGTATAATGGACAGAATACTGGCTCTTGTTCCAGAGGTTCAAATCCCATTTCAAAATTGCTTACTATCTGAGTTAAGTGGAGCTAGGTACAACCTCCCCAGGCTTCAGTTTCTTCATCTGTAAAATGTTAGGGTTCAGTTTGATGACATCTGAAGTCCCTTCCAGCTCTAGATTCATGATCCTAGACTTCTTAACTTTTTACACGTGTGTGTCATGGCCTCCTTTGTCAGCCTGGTGAAGTCTATTGACCCTTTCTCATTATAATGTTATTAAATGCATAAAGTAAGTGATACATTAAAAATAAAACCAATTATATTACTAATCAGTTATCAAAATGTAAATTTTAAAAACTTTATAGGCTTCAGGTTAAGAACCTCTTTCTTAGTCCAACTTGAATTTTACAGATGAGGAAACTGAGGTTAAGAGAGTTTGCATGACTCTACCCAGGGGTACATAGTATTTGACAGGTCCCAAGATAGAAGTCAGGCTTCTTGCCTCTCAAACTAGTATTATTAATAATTACTCACGGTCTTCTTTAATAAAAGAACTCAAGGGCCTTCATAAGATTCAGATTTAGAAGGGACCTTAGCAATTATCCAGTCCAATCCCATAGTTCTGGACCTGAAACAAACCGAGGCATAAGTGGGAACTATGCACAAGGTCATACAATGAGTTGTCTAACATAATTTGAAGTAGAAACTTCTGTTTTATGGGAAAATCATGGAATCATAAAGTCACAATGTGACTTTAAAAATTATCTTGATCAGCAGTTCTTAAGTTAGGGTCTATGATGTTTTTAATATATAGATAGATAGATAGATAATATAATTGGTTTCCTTTGAAATCTTATGTATTTTATGCACTTACATTTTTTTTTCCTAAGAAGGGGTCTATAGGCTTCAGACTGTCAAAGGGGATATATAAAACACACACAAAAAATTATGAACCCCTGATCTAGATTCTACATTAAGTTTCTCATAATGATAGACCTGAGGCCTAGAGAATTAGTGATAACTTTTCTGTGTTTAGTTTCCCCATAAACTAAATGGGAATGATAATAACAAGAGCTGATATTTATATGGGATTTTATAGACATTAAAATGATTTACATATATTATCCCATTTGACAAAAATGAATAAAACTGTCTAGTCTTGGTATGAGGATGATGGCCACAGGATGTTTCTTGAGTACTAATTTTTGATTTTGAGAAACATAGCAATTGTGGGAAGCTCAATCAGTCTGAAATAACTTTTATGCCGTAAGCCACATGAAACTTGTTTCCTCCCCCATTAAAAATGCTCACCACTGAATGTCAGTGATTTGGCAGTCTCTGCATGAAATAATAATGCCTGACATTTCTTCAGCCCCTTTCATCCTGGAGAACGGTCACCCCTTGCACTTCAGAGACTCCCCATAGAGATTCAAGTGGAAGAATTGCTTCATCAAACTCTATCGGTGCCAAAGAACTATTAAGGTCATGCCATACCCACTATTTTAGAGAGCTATGAAAGGAATTGACCATCCATTCTTCCTTCTATGTGCAGGTTTGACACCATGTAAAACTAAATGATGACTTCAGATAAGGACCTGATCTTCTCCCTCCCTTCCTACAATCCTTTGGCATCCATTGAAAGGTTCCCCTGGCATGACAGTTCCTCCATTCCTAAGCCCTGGAATCCAAGTAGCTACTAAAGTGATAAATCAATTATGAAATGGAAACCTCGATTACAGGCTGTCTGCTTAATTATTTGACAAGTTAATTAATCTCCCAAGCAACTGGGCTGCAGTTCTCTCTGTAAATTGTGGGAAAATAACTATATCAGGTCCCTTAGGTCTTGGCAGTACAGTGTCATAAAGACCCCTAGAAAACTACAAATAATAAGTATTTAGTAGGGTCAGCGCTTCTCTGTAGGAATGAGTGGGACTGCTTCAGCTCCTGCCCGAAGGCAGTTTTGTCACTAATTATTTTGCTACCAACTAATTACAATCTGTACTTGTCTGTTTGTTTGTTTTTATTTACTTTCCAAGAGATGAGTTTCTTTCCCTTATAAAAAGATCTTACGATTCCAGCAGCTAGTGCTTGCAGACTTTAAAAAAAAATAGTGATGTTAGCCTTCTCCCTCCTGGGAGACAGCACAATTAACACTGTCATAGTAAATGATGTTTTACTTCCCAGGGGGAAAAAAAGAGAAAGACATGAGTCCATTTCTCTTGTGACATGTGGCACCTTGGACCTTCTTGACTTCTCTCTCAGTCTCATACTGATGAGAAATCTCTCAGGAGATTATTTGGTGTCTTTAGGTCCCTTGGAAGAAAGGACAATGCTGATATCAAACAGTTGCCAAATTGCTGAATTCAGAATTTAGGCTGTATAATAACTGCCTAGATTCCTCTTGATAATAACATTGAATTTATCAGCACAAATAAGTGAGGGTGTCATGGATTCATGCCCACTCTAAGACTTCATAATCAAATAAAGGATACTTATATATCCTGATAGAATTTTTTTAAAAGGACAAGTTACAGTGGTGAAGGACATGTTATAGTGGGGAAAAAAGACTAAATCAGAAGAACTAGGTTTGAGCCTTGACCTTACTACTAACTACGTTTGTAATGATGGCTAAGTCACTCAGATTCTTTTATAAATAGTAATAACTTTTCCTTTCTTAAATTGTGGACTTAACAATCATTAAAAAACAAATGTATTTCAACATACAAAGAAGAAAGAAGATTCCAAGGGGAGTTGGGGAGGGAGAGATGAGCATTTATTAAATACCATCTATTTGCCAGGCACTGTGTTAAGTGCTTTATGAATATTGTTTCATTTGATAATTATTTCAACCCTGGGAGATAGGTGCTATTTTTATCTCCACTTTACAGTTGAGGAAACTGAGGTAAATGGTGGTTAATTGACTTGCTCAGGGTCACACAGCTAGTAAGTATCCAAAGTCAAATTTGAACTCAGATCTTCCTGGCTTTATCCACCATATCACCTAGCTGTCTCTACTATACATGTAGTATGCTGTTGGTCAGTTGTTCAGTCACGATTGACTCTACATGATTCCATGGAGTTAGTTGATGGAGTTTTCTAGGCAAAAAATATTGGAATGGCTTGCCATTTCCTTCTCTATTGTGTCCCCATTTTATAGATTAGGAACTGAGGCAAACAGGGTTAAATGACTTGCCCAGGGTCACATAGCTAGTAAGTATCTGAAACCAGACTGGAACTCAGATCTTTCCGACTCCAGGCCTGGTGCTCTTTCCACTGCACATCCTAGTTGCCCATACATATAGTATATTTCAGAATAAAAAACTGAACTTCTGGATTTATTTTTGAAGATATACATATGTGTGTGAGTATGTAACATACTCATATACCTATGTATATGCATGTGTATGTATATGTAAATATCTACACATATGTACATATGCATATGTATACATATATCCATATACGTGTGTACATATACATATATACCCATACATACACATGTGCATATATATGTATGTATATATATGAGGAAGAGAGCCAACATTGATCTATGGGTGTTCCATTGGTACTTTTAAACTTTCTTCTCTGCATTTTGCTTGACTACTCTAATTCAGCTTCATTTATAAAACGGTGATAACTACATGTATCCTACTTTCTTCACAGGGTACATTAATCTCACTGGTCCTCCTCTATTCCTTCTCATTCTCCTCTGCTGACTCATCATCTCTATTTTGTCCCCTAAGCATGTTTGTTCCAAGATTTTGTCCCAGGCTTTCCCTTCTTGTGCTTCTATACTCTCTTGGCAACCTCATCATCTCCTAATAGTTAAAATTTCATCTCTATAAAGATGACTCATAGCTTACTCTCTGTATTTTTTAACTTATGAAGAGGAGGGAGAGAGAGAGAGAGAGAGAGAGAGAGAGAGAGAGAGAGAGAGAGAG
>NW_020948983.1:31793851-31823318 GCF_900497805.2 Vombatus ursinus | reverse complement strand
GAGAGAGAGAGAGAGAGAGAGAGAGAGAGAGAGAGAGAGAGAGAGAGAGAGAGAGAGAGAATCAGTCCCATTTCCAGTCTATGCCCTCTGCTTCAGTACTGGATCACCAATTGCTTAGGGCACATTTCAAACAGGTGTCCTTGAAACACCTTAAACTCAACACATCCAAAATTAAATTTATCTTTCTCCCCAAACCCTCTCTCTTTTGAATTTCCCTGTTTCTGTTGAAGGTAACACCATCCTTCCAGTCTCTCAAGTTTTTAACCTCAGAATTATCCTGTACATCCCACTGTCCCTTAACTCTTATACCCTTTTCTCCATTCACAGTTATCACCTTAGTTCAGGTCCTCATCACCTTTCACTTAGATTATTGAAATAGCCTCCTAATTAGTGTCCTTGCCTCAAGTCACTCCCCACTCCAGTACATGCTACATCTCCTACCAAAATAATTTTCCTTAATGGCAGATATGACCAACTGATTCCCCTAATCAATTAATCTTAGTGACTCCCTCTTGACTCTAGGATAAAATATAAACTCTGTTGTAGTTTTTGAAGTCCTGCAGAATCTGAACTCAACTCCCATTTCCATCCTCATTGAAAATTACTCCATGTCGTGCTTTGTGATCCAGTCAAATGGGTCTTCTCTGTTCTTCACTAAAAACTTACAACACTCAATCTCCCCTCCCAGTGTGTTTGCCCTGACTATCCTTGATATGTGGAATGCATTCTTCTTTTACTTCTATCTCATAGAGTCATTCTTTTCCTTTTAAATCCTCCAAGCAACATCTTCTGCTTTAAAATTTTTTTCTGGTCCCTGAAACTGTTAGTCCTCCTTCTTAAAGTACCTTGTATTGAACTATTTTGTATATATTTGTATTTGTTAACTTTATATTGATGCTATCTATCTTAATATGTGAGCCCTTTGTCTCTCTATTGAAATGTAAGCTCTTTGGTTTAGGGATTGCTTCATTCCTTGTATTTGAATTCCTGGTACCTAGTACAGTGCCTGGTACCCAGTACACACTTAATAGATGTTTGTTGATTGATTCATCAGTGTGAGAATATATTGTAGCTTGTCAAATTCTATTTCTTGTAAAGGATAATTATTTCTACCCAGACAAAAGGGATCACTGTCACTTAAGAACACTCACTGTGTCTTGTTCACCTCTCATATGCAGTTATAATATTATCTTTTATATTTTATTTATTTTGTGCATGCTCCAAATAGAACTCATTATCTTCCCTCCTTAACCTGACTTTCCTCCAAACTTCCCTAGTTTTGTTGAGGATACCACCATCTTTTCCATGTTCACAGTATTGGAGTCCTTGTTGGTCCATCTTCTTCCTTCATATGTTACATTTAATTAGTTCTTAACATCCTTGATTCTCCCACTACACCACCCTTCTTACTGTCTTCTATCTCATCATTCACATAGTCACTGCCCTACTTATGGTCTATAGCTCTTCTTTACTATCTATTCAAATACCCTCCTAATTTATCTCTGCTTCCACTCTCTCCCTTTTTGAATCCACACTCCAAAAAAGTTAGCAAATTAATAATCCTAAAAACAAAATTCTCATCATGCCACTTTCATTCTTAAACATTGTCTGTGGTTCCTTACTACCAGTAGGAGAGAATAGAAACTTCTTAGCCTACTATTTCAAGCTATCTACTCTATGACCTTAATGTGTTTCTCCAGACTTTTTTCACACATTCCTCTTTATACACTTTACCCTCCAGTCACATTGGCCTACATGGTGTCCCCTGAACTCAACATTTTATTATCATCCCCAACATCTGAAATGTTCTTTCTTTCCACTTCCGCCTTTGAGAATCAAGGCTAAAGCTTGCTTATAAGCCACCTCCTATGGGGTGCATTTCCTAATCTCCCTAGCTGTTAGTGCACTCTCCCTTCAAATTTTAATGAGTACAACAATTTACTTGTCATATTCTTCTAGTATAAGATAATCTCTTCAGGGGTCACATCCATAGAAGGTACTTATTAAGAACTGATTTTATTGGGTTGGATGTTTTTCTCTTCAATTACATTGCAGGCTCCTTGAGGGTAGGAAGCATATCTTGATCACTGTTGCTTCTGCCTCAGTGCCTAGCATTGTACCTGGTATATAATGGGTATCTAATAAATATTTGTTGAATTTTGCCTATTGAATGGAAATTAAATTAGGTGATGAAATAGAGGACACTCTAGGAAGCCTATAACATTGAGCTCAGGAATTAGAAAGGTTACATCAAAGAGAAAACAAAAGAGGAGAGAAAAACATGAGAAAGTGACATACAGCTTGGGTCTCTTTCTAGTGCCTTGAATGATCATGCTTGTCACTTGACATTTACCAAAAATCCATGACCCATTACATGTCTCTTGCACTTAGAGACTTCCTCTTCCTTGAAGGATAATATACACTCACACTGACTTCTCACCTCTGAGGCACAAGAATATATAATAAAAATCCCACCTATAAAGAGAACTTGTCTCCCTGTAGGTCCATTGCTTTACCTATCCATTGAATGTAGGTCTGATTCATGTCATTATCTATGATTTTTTTTATTTGCATCTAATTTGCAAGCATAGCACAGAACACATTGTCACACAATGTCTGAGTGAATAATAATACAGAGAGAGAGAGAGAGAGAGAGAGAGAGCTCCCATAGCCAGACCCAAATACTTCTCTTTATCCCTATTTTCTTACTGTATATTTTATAAGTTACACATTTCTCTACTTTGACTCGTGAACACCATATGCACCTGGTTTGCCAAATCTGCTCACCCCATGTTTGAATTTACAAGTAAGGCAAGACCTTCCCAAACATTGTCTCACTCCTAAATGAGAGGAGCCCTATTCCCACAGGCATGCTGCTGTGTCAAATCACCTCTTGGAGAGCTGTCGTCTCCAGTTAGTGGGGATAATGGGATTATTCTATCTGTGTAATAATAACATGTTCAATTTTAAAGAAAAAACTCTGAAGCCACTTAAAAGCTGCTGTTTGGTGCAGATGTATTATTTCAGTAATGAATAATCACTAAAGATATTATTCTGGATGCAGTTACCATGCAGTGATGTGAATAAAATGCATTAGATGGAAAATTGTATTTCAAGTAAATGTATGCACCGGTAGAAATGCATTACCTCCCATCCATATGTATTAATTCCAAACCAAATGCCAACTAGAATGCGTTTACATAGGTTTGAATGGCAGGCAGTGATTTGGAAATAGAAGGAAATAGGTTTGGATCTGGTCAAATGGACTGAGAAATGGGAGGGGGAATGGGAGAGGGAGAGTACAGGATAAGGTTTGTGGTTCAAAATGAACAGGTGAATGGAACATCCCATCTGCTGAGACAGGCTTCAGCAATGTTCCCTCAGGCGCCTCATTTGCTGTCGTTTTCTTTGATTAAGACTAACTGATAGCTGTTGACATTTCGGAAGTGTGAGTTCTGTTCCCTCTCTCACAAGCTGCATCTTCAAGCATTCTATTCAAAGGAAAGGGAAGGGAGATAGAAACCGGCATTTCTCCCCAAGGTGGCCGCTTTGGCTGTTCATCTGGCTCTCTCATTCTTCTTCAATGCACAAAAGGAGCAACTGTCATGCTTGTTGCTGGCAAGATGTGATCATCCAAGTCTAAAATTGGCAATGGTTTCCTCATTAGCACACTGGTGGTATCATTGTCTGGTCCTTAAATGGGTTCACCTCCAGGGAGATAAGGTGATACTCTAGCCCTTTCCCTGCTGTCCTTGCCTTCTCTCTGAAATAGTAGTAGTTATCTCCAGACAAATAACAAGCATCATTTTTCCCCTCCACAAGAGAAATGATTGGTATAGAGTTGAAAGAAGGATCTGAGTAACCAGTTTAGAGTCAAGAGAAATCCCATTCTTCTTTCAGCAACCCCTTACTGGCTTTAGTCAGATACTAGATTCTTTGCCAAATCATACCTAAAACTATCATGGGGGATCTTGACAAGGTCTTCATATACTCCACTTAAAGGGGGTTGTTTCAAGTTTGAATAAAACATTTCTGCCTGATATTGAGACTGTGGCCACATACCTTGGGGGCTAAAGTGCTGGGTTTGGAGTCAGGAAACACTAGCTAGAATCTTCTCTCTAGCACTTACTAACTATATAACTATAGTTATATACTACCTATATAACGTGGGCAAGCTATTTAGCCTCTATGTGAATTTAGTATCTCCATAGAATTTATGTACTATGTCATAGACTGATTGAACTGTGTTAGAGGAGGGAGAATTCAACATGCATTCAAGCATTCTCCATATCCTCTTCCAATATATTGAGGCTGCAAAGTATCTGGGGATTCTGTAAGACAAATGATACTCTACAACAGTTTCACCCACTATTAAGATATGTCAATTCTCTAAGTAACTGAGATTAATATAAGGAGGGATATTTTGGTTTTTAATCCAGCAACTGTCTGTTCTCATTGAATTAGCCAGATAAATACTTAATTCTTCCAGTCACCTTACTTGCACAAACGAAACTTCATGTTGAGCTTGAGATCATTCATAATAAATTTGCTTACAAAGAGTTTTCATTTGAATATCTAGTTCCTAACAAGTCATTGTCCAATTCTTTCACCATTTGCCGCACAAGAAATACAGCAGTACAACCATCACACAGACACTATAGGTTAAGGCATAACCTTTGTCCCATACTGTGACTCCCAACTGCAAGTGTGGATTACACAGTATCCATTATATCCTCTCAACACTGGACCATTGTGCACAATGGTGAAACTGTGATTATTGTGTGAAGAGGTGACCTATGAATGAAACTAAGACCTCTAACCAACATAAAAGACCAGAGATAGTCCTATTTCACTAAGAAGGTTTCCAAAGGTCTTGATTTTGACCATCCACTTACTGTAGACTAAAAACTCTGAAGAAGAATTTGTTGGGATACATGTTCAAGCAAAAGCAAAGACCTGTCAGCATGTTAGGATCCCACACATTATTTCCCCTTCTTGTATGAGTAGGTCCACCTGGGTCATATATAATACATATATATATATATATATGTGTGTGTGTGTGTGTGTGTGTGTGTGTATGTGTGTATTTATATATACATGTGTATATGTACGTGTGTGTGTTTGTGTATTTCATTAGCCAAGTAGTTAGATCAACTTAGTGTGAGGTTTCATCTATATTTCATGATATACTAAACCCAATATACTTAACCAAATATATGGCCCTGATGTCACCTAAGTCTAGGGACTCAAAATATGTAGAACTGGAAGGGATTTCAAAGATCAACCAGTACGATCACTTCATTTTAAAAATGGGGAAACCAAGGTCCAGAGAAGTAAAATAACTTGCTCAATACGGTTAATTAATGTTAAAGCCAGTATATGAACTCAAATTTTCTGACTTTAAAATCTAGTGCTCCTTCCACTAGATTTCCTCTTTTGAGAAGGAGAGTCAATATTTGATGAGAAGTAAATCATATGATCCTGTGGCTAAAGTCTAATATGTATTCATCATAAAGTCACTCAACCACTGTATTTTCCTCATATTGGATAAAAGACCATAGAATCATAAATTTAGAGAAGAAATGAAGAGATAATCCATCTAGTATACCCCTTAATTTCACAAGTGAGAAAACTGAGGTCAACAATAGAGGCAGTGCCCTTATGGATGAGAGCATGGATTTATTGAAGTGTTGGGAGAATAGCAAAACACATTTACAGTTAAGAAACCAGGGCCATATTGCCAACAGTTGGCCAAAAGAAACAACTCATCTTAAGATTTTTCACTTATGTTATTTCCTGTTTATATATTAAACCTGCTTGTAGGTTTCCTAATAAAATGTTTTTTTTCATGTTTCTACTCTTGTTAAAAAAAAAAAGGAAAGGAAAGGAAAAAACTGAGGTCAAAGAGGTAAAGTTACACAGGTAAATTGAAGAAAGACAAAGAGTCAAACCCAAGTTTTTTAAACTCAAAATCTTGTGTTCTTGAGACAAATTTGTTCATTTTCTGTCAAGAATAGAAAAGTGTCCTCCTCTTTCCAAATTCCAGAACTTTTTTCCTTCACAACAAGATTAAGAACCAATGTAATAATCTTATAGTTCCTGTAAGAGTAGCTTATTTCCTGACTGTAGAGAAACAGGTATTACTTTTTCTATTTAGTTCTTTCCTACAAATGTGTGCACAGGGGCAGAGAGAGAGACAGAGAGAAAAACAGAGAAGGGGGAAGGAAGAGAGAGAGAGAGACAGAGGAATAGAGAGTCCCGGGGAAAACAGAGTTCACATAGCTACTCATGTTTCTACTGCCCTTGCTATACCTTTCTCTCAAGTTAGAGACTTGCAGATTTAACCTCAAGTGTACTGTAGCTCTGAAATTACTAAGCAGAGCAAACTGCTAGCTTGAAAGCTTCTGGGAATGTCCCTTTGGCCAAAAAGATGATGCCTGAAATTCCTTCATTGGAAATTAATTACTTTAAGGCTTTCCAGTTTTCCAAAATCTTCTATTTAATTCAAATACCCCTGAAAAGAGTAATAACTTAAACTGCTGTCAGAACTAGGCAGCCCAGCACCAAGCAGAGGGTGTTGAAATGGGAAAAGGGAGAGCACTAAACATCACTAGACTATTGAAATAGCCTCATGATTGGTCTCCCTGCCTCCAGTCTCTCCCTTCCCATTCCATCTTCCACACAGCTAGAAAAAATCATTTTCTTAAAACAAGGGTCTGACCATGTCACTCCTCACTCCAGGACCAAATACAAACTTTTCCATTTGGCATTTAAAGCCTTTTGTCACCTGGCCCCAGCCTTCCTTTCCATACCAATTCTATGTTTCTTTTCTTCATACCTTCTACCCATTTGCAATCAAACATGCCTTCTTGTGTATCTCATACACAATCCTCTATCTTCCCTCTCCATTCCTTTCTGCTGGCTATCTTACATACCTGGAATGCACTTCCTCTTCACCTCCATGCCTTAGAATCCCTAGTTTCCTTCAATGCTCAGCTTAAATGCTACCTGATGTTTCCTGATCCCACAAGTTACCCTATATATACTTCTATATTATCTCCTGTAATGAACTGCTCAGGAGCAGGAGCTGTTTCATTTCTGTCTTTGCAATCCTACCACTGAGTGCAGTGCCTGACGCATAGTAAGCAGTTAATAAATGCCAAGTGATCAATCACCTACTTAATAGTATTCCCTGCTTCATAGCAGTATAGCTCTTGCACATATGAGGGAGTTATACTAAGTTCCATGTCAGTATATATTGTCCTTACCCAGCAACTACTTGAATGGGCCTGCTTTCTCCCACCACTGGCTCCAAGTTTGCTAAGTGTTCTGTATGCTTAGAAATAATTTTACATATTTCTTTAATTCCTTCCACTCAGTAGCTGGCCACAGTCCTTTTGCTGGCCACTCTATGTTATCATCCTTGTTTATCCCTCAGCAATAAAATCTAAGGTCCCTGATTATCTACTCTTACTGTTCATTCAATAGTCAAATGTTCCCCACAAGGCCTGTGATATTCATTCTCTCTCTCTCTCTCTCTCTCTCTCTCTCTCTCTCTCTCTCTCTCTCTCTCTCTCTCTCTCTTTCTCCCTCTCCCTCTCTTTCTCTCTCATTGGATGCCATAATGAAGATTATTTTTCCTCTACTTGCTTCCCTCAGCTAATGGGCACAGCAGCCATAGCAACCTGTCGACCTCAAGGAGAAACAGTGCTAAACTCAGTAATGAAATGGCTTGTATTTAAACCAATTTGCCTACAGCCCCAGGCCCTACTGCTGTCTTTCTGGCAAGCACTCCATGCCTGCTGTGTCTGCTGTGTTCCCTAATGCCTACATCATGCTCTGGCGTGTGCAGTGATGATAATATGGGAGCCTACACAGCTGAATCCTCTTGTTTGACTGGAGGGAAAAAAATTTTCCCCAAGCCAGTGGTAACTAAGCCAACTTGATGTGAGAATAAGAAAGTACCTGAGGTGGGGAACCTTCACTCCTGCAGGATGTAAGAGTATTGCTCTTTATACTTTAATTGACATATTTATTGAGAAATTAAGAATCAATATTCTCTCAATGTTAGCTTGTAAAAAAAATATGTTGAACTCAATTCCACCCTTTAAGTATGGAGGAGAATGCATCGTCCTGGAAGTGAAGGAGAGAAATGAAAACTCTCCCACATACATGCTGTAGAAGGAAGAAGGAGCCTCACCTGCTACCTGGAATCTGATGAAGCACTAGGTACATGTACATATGTGTAAATATGCATTTATCCATGCATACGTGTGTGTACCTAGGTATATATACATATCATACATCCATTCTTTCTTAGTGCCTATGTCAGGATTCCCCTCTTTATGCCAAGTTACTCCTCCATTCCTACCACAGAGGTAAGAATGAAGAATCTGATGCAAAAAATGTTAGAACTCTTTAACTCTTGCCTTATAAGGCAGTTGCAATTAGTATGTCAGAATGTGGTTCAAAGACATTGAAACTAAGGAATTTACATGTGTCTCATCATTATAATATTTCCCTCACTTGCTTTTAGCCCTGAAGAGGTTTGAACAGTACAAAGCCAAGTTGAATATAAAATCTGTCAGTCAACGAACCTTCATTATGTCTACTTTGTTCCAGGTCCTAAGCTAAGTCCTAGAGATACAAAGAAAGGCAAAATACAGTCTCTGCTCTCAAGAACCTTTGGTCTAATGGAGAAGACAGCATGAAAACAACTATGTATAAACAAGATATATGCAGGATAAATAGGAAATGATCAACGGAAGGAAGATACTAGTAGAAGATGGAATTATAGCTGGGACATAAAGGGAGTCAGGAAAGCTAGCAGATTAGGATGACAAGGGAGAGAATTCTAGGGGGACAGCCAATGGAAATGCATAAAATTAGGAGATGAAGTATCTTGGATAAGGAATAGCAATTTAGCAGTCAAAAAAAAGAAACAACAACAAAACACTGCTTCATATCTTGTTGTTTTAAGAAACAACCTCCAGGGAAAGCATAATTATAGTTATAAGATATTGCCATTTAAGTTTTTCTGACAATATATACCAGTTTGTCTTTTGAAAGGAGGAAATAAAAAGTTTCTCTATAACTGCTCTCCATTATGTATTGAGTACCTTTTCTATTTGCCCATTTTTGGCAATCTTACACATGAGCTGAGCTTAAGTGTTCTTTTTTTTTTTTTTTAGTTTTTAGGCAATTGGGGTTAAGTGACTTGCCCAGGGTCACACAGCTAGTGTCAAATGTTTGGTCTGAGGCCAGATTGGAACTCAGGTCCTCTTGACTTCAGGGCTGGTGCTTTATCCACTGTGCCACCTAGCTGCCCCTTAAGTTTTCTATAAGAGTGTAAAAAGTCAGAGAGTGAAAAAAATTTTTGGATAACTGAAACCTAGAAATGTCATAACATTAGGCTGAAGGGTACCATGGGAATTCCTTCTGTGTCATGTATATTCCGAAGGCAGGAAGATGGTTATACATAAAAGTAACTCATTATACTGTGTTCAAGAATGATAAATATAAATGCCTTACACTTCTGTAGATTGTTGAAGTTTTACAAAGCATTTTACCTTGTGTTGTCACAGTTGATCCTCACAACAACCCCAGGAGGTAAACAGAATAAGGTTGGTTACTCCAATTTTAGATGAAATGGAGACTCGGAGAAATTCAAGGATTTGTCCTGTCTAGGGTCATTCAGCTATTAGTTGATAGAGGGTTAGAATCTAGATCTTCTGAATCCTAATGTCCACTTCCATAAGACCTTCTCTGGGAGAAGAAGGAAGAGTCCTCAACTTCATTACATTAGTAAGGGACCTTTTGAGAAAAATGGGTAGAAGATGCACTTCTGATTCCCTCTTACTAATTCAATTTGCTTTATAGTATGCCATTAACAAGGTGCCATAGGTAAAACAATGGCTCCAAAAAGATTTCAGTAGTCTATGGATAGGTTCAATCTATTAAGATTACATTTAATAAGGATAAATTCTATATCCAATACTCAAACAGATCTATGGACCTGAATAATGCCTCCCATGATGCAGTTGCCAACCCGTCCATGCCTGTCCATATCCTCCCACATGTTAACCACAAAAAGTCCACCCAACATACTGAGAATATTACTTTTGCCATTATGAGGATATCAGTAGAATACATGGACAGACCATCAAACTACCCATTGCTATTGCTACACAACCAGTTCATATTCTTTCCTTATCACACATGAGTAAAGATAGCCTTTACTCATTTTTTCAATTCACAGATGCTTATCTGTAATGTGTTGCAACCTGCTCATATCTACCATCCTCTTCACCTTTGCCATCTAAATGTTACTAGTTTTTAATTCACAACTCACAGTCATACAACAATAGTAGAGTATTGTTCCATAAAAATCGACCTTTGTTACAGGGAAAAGTTTGGAGTAGTTGAAATAGCTGTTCAATTTGCTAAAGACAATCCATCATTTCTTTCACCTAATTAAATCTTGGCCCAACTCACTCCTTATTATACACAAAAGCATATATATTGTGTATATGCTGATTGGGTACATGGGAATATAGATACGGAAGCTGATTGATGAGCTCTAAACTTCATGTCACAGTCTGGACAATAGATGTCTTTCATCTACTTGATTCTTCTGGTATCAATATCAATGAATGATATGGATGTCATCCTGGAACCTCTGAACAATTCTGAGGCTTGTTGCAAATAGCACAATGTCATTCACAACTGGATGATTTGGAGAATATCACCATCTACAGAGAATTCCTCTTCAATTTGGAGTCTGTGTTGGACATCCTCCATGACAGTGTTGAATAGGTTTGGTGAATATATGCCTTCTTTTCTTGTGTCTTAACTAAGATTAATGATAAAAGTTTCATTCTTAGGCTATTTCTGCGTTTATGTTTTTAAGGAATCTTGAGTAATTTTTGATACATAAATGGAAGACATTGTTCAAGGAGAAACTTTAAGGAATCATTTTATTCATTTCCAAATCAAAAGCTCTCCATAACTCCCCAGATTAAAATAAGATCTTGTATTCATTACTTCTTTCAGTAAGTTTTATGAAAGTTCCTAGTCAGATACCATCTAATGGGGTGGATGTGCTTCTGGATTCTCAAAGTCTGTACTAGCCAAGTGCAAGATCTTGCAGGTTCTACCATGCTGGAAGGACTCCAACTACAGTCCTGGCAACAGAGCCAGTCAGCTTTCCAAGTATTAGCCTCGCTACATATGGAGAGACTCATTAATCAATCAACCTAAGAAACAAGCTTTTATTAAGCATTTACTATGTGCCAGGCACCATGATAGGTGCTAGAGACACAATTGTAATGTGGACAAGGGAGGATTGACCAGGGATCCCAGTCTTCATGAGTGTGTGCAGAGTGCTCTGCTGATGCAATTCTCACAGAGCATGTGCAGACATTCTGTATGTGTTTCGAGTTCTCGAACCATATGGCAAAAAGCATTTTGATTGGCTTTATAGCCAGACCTGGGGTGTATTCAAAAGGCACTAATCAACTCAGGTGAGGTTCTGGCTCTTTCCTGCCTGGCTGACATTCAAGAAGGAGGATGTCATGGGCCTGCTATGTAACTCTGGGGAGAAGAGGAACCTTGGATCCTCTCTCATTTGGAGCCAACATGAAGACATGGGTGTTGGGTATGCTGTTGTTCTGACTCTTCTGGGCATATTCTCCCTACCATTAGATAAAGAAAAATAAAGAATATCTATGACTTTGTGAGCTTCAGAATGGCAAGCCATAAGAGGTCTCAGAGCCAGAGTCCATGCTAGGACTTGCAGTCATTCAGTCCAACAGCAAGGCTTTGAGAAATGACCTGAGCAACCTAGTCTAGAAGTAGCTGAGATAAGTACTCATCCAGAAGCTATACAACTTTTAGAAATAAACTTAATGGGATTAATGCTGTGCAGAAACTGCTTTAAATCAGAGCCCATGATCTCCAAGGGATGGAGTGATATAGCAAAAGTAGGCCACCATAGATATTTGCAGGGGGGAATATTGTGAGGGGAGGAGAGTTTTAACTTCTATTATTGCTATACCTTTGCAATATATATCCCTTTGTAAAAGCTAATTGATCTTATTTGGCTAAATGGAACTGAGGTATAAATCACTAGCTGCTAACAGTGGGGAAAAAACAGACCTGGGGGCTCAAGCTGATAAGATTAAAGAAAGATACTCTCAACATGACCTGGGTAGCCTAAAACCCTTAGGAGGAATTGCAGTGGACTTCATTCTAGGAAAGTGAAACAAGTACATAGTTACATAAAGACAAAAAAGTTAAGCAGTCCCAGCCTTTAAGGAGCTTGCTTTCTAATGGCATATGCAGCACAAAGTAATTTTTGGAGGAAAGGTATTAATAGCTGCATAATCAGAAAAGGCTCTTTGTAGAAAGTGGGCTTTGAATTGGGTTTTGAGGGAAACCAAGGATTCTAAAAAAATAGAAGGAAGGAATACATTCTAGGCACAGGAAACAGACATAGAGGTGTGTGTGTGTGTGTGTGTGTGTGTGTCTGCAGAACAGAAAGCAGGCTCTTTTGGCTGGTTCTCAAAATATGAGTAAATATACCAAAAATAAGACTGAGAAGGTAAGAGCCAGGTTATGAAGAGATTTAAATGTCAATGTGAGGAAATTGATATTTGATTGTAGAGGCAAAAGAAACCATTGTAGGTGGCTGTCTGTTTGTGGCAAAGTATTCAAGGTTACACAATCAGGCTTGTGCATTGACTAATTACCTCAACAGTTAAGGAGAGGATAGATGGGAGGAAGAAGAGATTTGAATCAGAAAGACCAAAGGAAGCTATCACAATTATCTAGTGAAGAGAAAATGAGGACTTAATTTAGAGGAGTGGTTGTGTGAGTGCAGAGAAGGGAACCTGAGAGAGATGCTATGTATATATAAATTTGGTAACTGATTGTATACATGGAGTGAGGAATTGAGATTAAAAGCCTGTGAAAATGGATAACTGGAAAGAAGGTGTTCTCAACAATAACAGGGACTTTGGGAAGAGCAGTCAGTTTGTTCAGAAAGAATGAGTACACACTGAGTATGAGATGCCTTTTGGGACATTACCAGGATGCTAACCATAGCAACCCGTGAAACAAAATGGCCCTCGGTCACCGTGTGGTCCTTTCCATTTCTGTAGTGACAGTGTCATAGTGGCAGAAAATGGAATTGAAGATGCTAAAAACCACAACGTTTTTAGGTCCTCTATAAACATTAAAGTCTTTCACATCAGTTAAAGAACAAAATCAAGCCACAAATGCAGGATGAAGCAGACTGTGCTGGAATGCAGTTGTTATGAAAGGAGCTAGTACTTAAAAGAGAAGAAAAAATAAACTTCCCTTCCTTTTTTTTTTCTTTTTTAATTTATTATTTATTTTTAACATTCTTTTTTTCTTAAATTTGAGTTCCAAATTCTCTTCCTCCCTTAAGTCTCTTTTGAACCCACTGAGAAGGCAAGCAACATGAAATCAGTTAGACATGTGAAATCATGCAAAACATATCCATATTAGCCATGTTGCCACCCCAAATAAAGCAAGAAAATTAGAGAGAGAATTATATTCCAATTTGCACTCAGAGTTCGTCTGTTCTTTCTCAAGAGGTAGATAGTATTTTTCATCATGGGTCCTTTGAAATCGTTTTAGATCAATGTATTAACCACCATAACTATGTCTCAGTTGATCATAATTATATTATTGCTGTTACTGGGTACAATGATCTCCTGGTTCTGATCACTTTATTTTGCATTGGTTCATATAGGTCTTCCCAGGATTCTTCTGAAAATATCCAGCTTGTCATTGCTTAGAGCACAATAATATTTCATCACAATCATATACCATAAATTGTTCAGCCATTCCCCTATTAATGAATATGCCCTCAGTTTCCAATTCTTTGACAACACAAAAAGAACTACAATAAATACTTTTTTATGTATAGGTCCTTTTCCTTTTTCTTTCATCTCTCTGGGATATAGAACTAGTAGTAGTATTTCTGGGTCAAAAGGTATGCACAGTTCTACAGCCCTTTGGCCATAGTTCCAAATTGTTCTCCAAGATGGCTGAACAGGCTCACAACTCCATCACTAGCTTATTAATGTATCTATCTTCCCTCATCCCTTCCAGAATTTGTCATTTCTGATACGTGTAAAGTAGTACCTCATAGTTGTTAATAATTTGCATTTCTCTAATCAATTATTACTTAGAGCATTTTTTTCATATGACTACAGAGAGCTTTTATTTCTTCTTCTGAAAACTGCTTGTTCATATCCTTTGACCATTTATCAATTAGTGAATAGCTCTTGTTTTTATAAAGTTGACTCATTTCTCTACATCTTAGAGAAATGAGACTTTTATCTGAGACATAATTTTTTTTAATTACTTCATTGTCTATGGTACTTTTTAGCAAAATCTGGTCTCCCTGATTATCTCTTTCAATAAAATATACTTTTGCTTTTGCTTTGTCTACAATCATGACTGCTAATAATGCCTCAAAAAAAAAACTTCAGTTGAAGTATAATAGATTCTGCTCCAGACCATTATTTTAACTCTGTATGTGTTTATCTTTCTGTTTTGAATGTATTCTTGTGAACAATATATTGTGAGATTCTAGTTTCTAAACTATTTTGCTATCTGCTTCCATTTTATGGGTCAGCTTACATTCACAGTAATGATTACTAACTGTAATTTTCCCCTACATCCTGTTTTTTTCTATTTATCCTTCCTTCCCTTTTTCTTTTTACCTTATCCTGTCTCAAGAGTTCATTTTGCTTCTAACCACTGCTTGCTTTAATCCTAGTTCCTTTGCCTTCTGAAATCTCCAAGACCTACATTTCTTTAACATGGAAGCTGCAAAATCTTGTGTGATCCTGACTGTGGCTCCACAATATTTGAATGGTTTATTTCTGGCTGCTTGCAATATTTTTTCTTTGACCTGAGAGCTTTGGAATTTGGCTACAATATTCTTAGTAGTTTTCATATTGAGATCTCTTTCAGGAGGTGAGCAATGGATTCTTTCTATTTCTGTTTTGCCCTCTGAATCTAAGTTATCAGGGCAGTTTTCCTTGATAACTTCTTGAAATATTATGTCTAGGCTCTTTTTTTTTGTTTCATCATGGCTTTTGGGTAGTCCAATAAATCTTAAATTACCTCTTCTCAACCTGTTTTCTAGGTCGGTTGTTTTTTCAATAACATATTTTACATTTTCTTCTATTTTTAATTCTTTGGACATATATTGTTTCTTGATGTCTCATGGAGTCATTGTTTTCCAATTCTAATTTTTAAGGAATTATTATCTTCAGTGAGGTTTTGTACTTCTTTTTCCATATGGCCTATTCTGATTTTTAAAGCATGATTTTCTTCAGGGTTTTTTTGTGCCTCTTTTACCAAGCTGTTGTCTTTTGATAATTTCCTTGCATCACCCTCATTTCTTTTCCCAATTTTTTCTTTACCATTCTTATGCCTTTCTTTAGCTCTTCCAGGAATTCTTGTTGAGCTAATACAGTTTTCTTTGAGGCTTTGCACATAACTGTTTTCATGTTATTTTCTTATTCTAAGTTTGTTTCCTGGCAAAGTTCTTTTTGGTGGTTGTTTGCTAATTTTTTCAGTCGATTTCTTGATTTTGAACTTTACACTTAAGTTGGGTTCTGCTGACCTTGAGCAAGAGAAGGCAGTGGCCCAAGCTTAAGACTTTTTTGTGCTATGTTTTCAGAGCTACTTCTAGGGGTCTGCAAGTTTTTGGTGCTTCCAAAGTGGTATGATTCAGGGGAAAGTTTTGGTCACTGCTCTCCTGGTCTGTACTCTGGTCTTTATCCAGGAAGAGTCCCTGCTCCCCTGCAGCTACAAATGCTAGCACTCCTTTCAGACCTGGAACTGTGACAAGGTCTCCTGCTCCCTGATCACAAGTGCTCCTCTCCACCCCTTGGAACTATGACCCAGAACTGCATATAGGCAATAGAGTTCAGGAGCAGTGTCAAGTCCTGCAAAAGGATCCCCTGGAGTCTCTTCCTCACCATTTGTGTGACTCCCTTACCATCTCTGGGCTGAGAGCTCCTGAAGCTGCTACTGCCACTATCACAATCATCTCCCAGGGCCACTGCTGGTGCTTTGGGCCTGCTCCCATCCCAGTATCACAGACCTCTCCTCCCAACCTCCTAAGTATTCTTGGGCTGGAAAAAATGTCTCACTCTGACCTTTTATTGTCTCTGACACTTTAGAAATTAAAATGAGGATTTATTTTAAAGTTCTTTGGAGGGAAATGTTGGGAGAGCTCAGTTAAGTTGCTTCCTCTACTCCACTGGCTCTCCCTCCCATTTTTTCTTTGTAAAGCTGTTAACTTGTGTGGAGAGGGGACAGAAACTGATTGTTTACCCCTCCTTTCTTATAATGGGAGCCCGGGGGTGAGAACAGTAGTCCTTTCCAGTCTGCTCTGGTTAGAGCCCACCCCATAGAGGAGGGTCTGTGCCTTGGTCACTTGTGGGAAATATGGAGCTCAATTCTACTTTGTGCTTTGTTATGACACAGCAAACCTTAGGTGGTTCTTGGTCCATTCCCCACTTTGAAAGAGCCAAGGTACTGCATCAGTTAAACATGAGAAGCACCTTCATAATACTTCCTTTGCCTTCTAGGTGGAAAGTAGCACTCCCTGACTAAAGGTATGTGAAAGGGATGGTGCTCTTCTCCCACCCCAATAACATCGTATCTACAAACATATGGTACCTAAAGTGAATTGAGCTTGGGCCTTGGGTCCCTGGATGCATTTATTTCCAAAGTCCAGCAGTAGGTCCATATAATTAAATAAGAGATGACTATCAGGAGAGGAGAGATAAGGAATATACTTGGAAATAAAGGTAGTATAAAACAAGAAATATGAATATATTTTTAAAAGATAACTTTTTAGTGAACTTTAAGCTGTGACAACAGTGAGATGTAGAAATCTCCCCACAGTGTAACAGCATGACCATAGTAACCACTCTACTGGTCAGACCACAAGATCATTTCATTCTGGACACCATACTTAAGTAAAAATGTAGAGAAATCGAATCATGTCCAGAAGGGGGCGCCCAAAATGATGAGAAGACTGGAAATCATACAATTTGAGGATGATGCCAAGGAACTGGAGAAGTTTATCTAGATGAGAAAGCACTTGAATGAGGACACCAAAACTGTCATTGAGTGATTTAAGAGCTACCTCAGGGAAGATAGATTAGACTTGCTTTGTTTGGCCTCAGGAATCAGAGATTAGAGCAATGAATAGGTGACAGTGGTGGAGAGACAGGTTAAGGCTCAATGTAAAAAACAAAAACTTCCCAGAATATAGTGGGTCCTCAATCATTTAAATTCTTCAAAGCAGGAGTAATATACACACTTATTAGTGGTGTTGCAGTGGGGATTCTTGTACAAGTAGGAGCTATCTTTTTTTTTTCTTCCCAACTTTGAGACTCTATTATTCTAAGATGAGAGCTACTCTGCTCTATAACTTCAATGTTGCCCTGAGAAATACTTCCCTGCATCTCACTCCAAGGGAGCATTTCATTTGTCATTCTTTTCCAGACATTTATCAGATTGATCAATTATTTTTCTAGTTCCAATCTGTCTCCTGGTTAAAACCACCTGAATAAGTCCCTATTGTGGACATTTTTCTTCCATATACCATACCTTATAATTATTTTATAGTGTCCTTTGAACATTTTGAACATGTTGAAGCTCTGAAATAGTAAAGACCTTGCTTTGGGGTTCTGGAAAGACTCATGAATATCATTGCCATATATCTTGACCCCTCCCTCTTCTATCCACCAAGAAGTTGATACTCAACGCACGTCCCAGAGGAAAAGGCCAGTAATTGGTTTTGCTGGGGGGACAACCTTAGAGATAAATGCCTGGTGTGTAATCATTTACCTTCTTTCTGTGGCTCCCTCTCTGTCTTAGGTACTAGGTCATTTCATTGCTCATTGAATAGCTGAATAGCTATTAAAAGAATAGCCAAGATGCCACTTCAGTGACCGAGAACCTGTCATAGCTGTCAAGAAAAGCTCCTGTTTGGAAAAAGTGAATCATTGGGAGAGGGAAATTCTGCCTTCCTCTATTCAGACAGACAGGTTTAGAGCTCCCAAATCAACTTTTTTATCTTCCCTATAACTATGTGTTTTCTTTTTAGTTGTTATTATACCATAACAAGAACACATTAAAAGGTACCATTACAATATAAATTTCCCCAGAGCACATATTTATCCAAGATCAGGACACTCCCTTCTCTCAGTCAGTTTGAGCACTTCCACTCTCTCTACAACTCTCTCAATACTCATTTCTTTTCTGGAACTATCTCTGACCAGCCCCACCTAATCCTAGGCCATCTGTTAATTTGTGGTTTATATCATAGGTAAAATTCTGTTACAACCAAAATGATTATAAGAATAATCTCTACATAAAAAAAAGAAAGAAAACCAATCCACAACAAATGGCCTACATATTCAAAGCAATATTCAATCAACAAAATTCCACAATCACTACAAGTTTAGATATCCTCATGTATATACTCTTACAACATTTAACTCAATATTTTTGTTCAGAAAGATAGAGATCAACAACACGGAGACAAACACAGACATAGACAGACAGATGCAGACATATGCAGAAAGACAGAAACACACACATACATGTAGCATGACAGTCACAGAAACAGAGAGAATATGACACACAACACAGATGAGACAGATAGACACAGAGAGAGAGAGAACTCAACAGATAGACAAAGGACAGAGCACGATAGACAGACAAAGAGAGAGATATAGAGACAGACAGAAAAAAACAATGTAGAGACAGACAGACATGACACAGAGACAGACAAAACACAAGACAGAGACAGAGACACAGTCAGAGAATCATAGATACATAGTCAGAAACAGAAAAGAGAAATTATAACTAGATATGTGATTTCATTGGCATAGGGAGCTCTTAGTGAGAAAAGTTCCCTTAAAAATGGGCACATATGCCACAATTTGTAGTCTTCGCATTGTCTAGAGCACTAAGACATTAAATGAATTGTCAGAGCCACAGAGTCAGGCCTTGATCCCCTGTCTTCCTAAACCCGAGGCTGGGTTTTTTATCCATTAGTCCATGCTGAGGTTACTGTTAAATTTTTCCATATAGTGTTTTGCATGACTAAACATGTATAACCTATGTCAAATTGCTTGCCTTCTCAATGACAGGGGAGGAAGGAAGAGAATTTGAAACTCAATTTGGTGAAAAAAGAACGTTAAAATTGTTCTTTTTTTCATGTAATTGGGGGGAAATAAAATATTACATAAAAAAGAAGTGATGGGCTGAACCATAGGAGTACTTGTGTGAATGGAGAAAGAGTGATGGATACAAGAGATGTGACGGAGGAAAACTGAACAAGGACAACCACAAACTTGGTAACTAATTGCATGGGAGTGAAGAGGACGAGAAAAGCGGGGAAGATGACTCTCAAGTTGCAGATCTGCGTGACTGGAAGGAGGTGATGCCCAAAATGGAAATAAGGGAAATTAGAAGAAACATCATGCTGAATGATTCTTCTGCTTTTATTTCTTTTTTTAGTAATGATTACAAATATATGCCCCTTTAAAATATTAACAAGTTCTTCATCAAGTCAAAGAATTTCTGTTTCCTTAAAAAATATGCTTCACTTTCAAGAGTGTATTTCAGTCTTTATCATCTCTAAGTAGAGGAAACCCCTTGAGACTCATTTTCCTCATCTGTGTGAGGCAACATTGTATAGTGGAAAGAATATTGGATCTAAAATCAATAGAATTGGGTTCAAATCCTGGTTGTGCCACTTATTACCTTTGAGAAATTCATTTCGTCTCTCTTGGCCCTAGATTCTTCATTTGTAGAATAAACTAGATACCAGACAATGTCTAAAGTTCCTTCGAGATCTCTCATCCTCAATTCTCGCTCTCTTTATTTGTATCTCTCTCTAGTTCCATCTCTCTCTTCATGTCTATGTATACATACATGTGTATGCAAATGTTTGTTGAATTAATCTGAATTAATAAGATTAATATGGAAAAGAAAATAGAAGGAATATCACAAAATTATAAAAATATTGTATACATACCCACAGACACACTTGGGGGTGGGTATAGGGTTCGGGTCTTAGTTTTCTAAGCAGTAAAATAAAGAACTAGACTAGAATTCAGGGGTGGGGCCACATGTGGCCTTGAGGCCACAGGCTGCCCACCCTGGACTAGGTGATCACTAAGTTTTCATTCAGTTCTAAATTATATGATCCACTGAGTATATTTTAGTGGCATTCCTCTTCTTCCTCTAATGTAGCACAGCACATATAGTAACTGCTGAATAAAATCATAGACTTATAGATGTACAAGGAAGCTTAGGAATCAGTTTGTCTATCCTATTCTCATTCTACAGATGAGGAAATTAAAGCTCAGAGAGCATCTGCAGGTCATCCAGAGGATGATGAGGTCTGTGGTATGCCTCTCAACTCAGTTCAAAATAACCCTGGCTCTTGCTGACTGCTGAGTGAAATTCAGTACTCAAAGTTTTGGGCACTCCTTTTTTGTTGTTTTCAGTCATTTCAGTCATGTCAAACTCTTTGTGACCTCATTTGGGGTTTTCTTGGCAAAGATACTGGAATGGTTTGCCATTTCCTTCTGCAGCTCATTTTACAGATGAGAAATTGAGGCAAACAGAGTCAAATGACTTGCCCAGAGTCACAGAACTACTAAGTGTCCGAGGCCAGATTTGAACTTGGGTCTTCCTGACTCTAGGGCCAGCATTCTATCTACCATGCAACCTAGCTGTCCTTGGGCATTCCTATCCCTGTCTTTTTATCTTTTACTCTGTGCATCTTATAAACCTACCCCAAGTAAGCCCAAGGTCATAATAACAACAAATATGGCATATTTATAGCTTGAAGTTTTATAAGGCTTTCTTCAGAGTAACACTTCCTCTCCTCTCACTCTCTTAGAATCCCTTTAAATCAGCTCCCAAGTCCAAAATTCAGCTGAAACTATCTTATCCAACTCCTGTTACTTGTTACCAAATCTTGCTTTTTTTTTTTACCTCTGTCTTTTTTTTGACAATCAAATGAGCTTTTCTAAGTCTTTATCCTTCTTGACCTCTCTGCAACCTTTGACATTGTCTTCTTCTTCTAGATATTCTTCTCATTTGGATTTTTGCGACACTGCTCTTTTCTGGCTCTTCTACTGTCTGACCACTCCTCAACGTCCTTTACTTACTCTTCACCAAATATAGGTATCCCCCAAGGCTCTGTTCTGGGATCCATTCTTTTCTCTTTCTATACCATCTCATTCAGTGATAACATCAGCTCTTATGCATTCAATTACCTCTGAAATGATTCTCAGGTCTATATACCCAGCCCTAATCACTCTACTAATTTCCAGTACCATATCACCAATGGAGTTTTTGAACATCTCAAATTGCAAATTTCATGTCACACAGATACAACAAACTTGACATATCAGTATCCAAACTTAACTCTCTCTCTCTCTCTCTCTCTCTCTCTCTCTCTCTCTCTCTCTCTCCCCCATACTCCAAACACTCCCTTCCTCCCAACTTCCCTATTACTGTAGAGGGTACCACCAGCCTCCTAATCACTCAGGTCTACAACCTCAGTGTCATCCTCTGTTCTTCCCTCTTACCCCCACTGGCCTGATCTGCTGCCAGATCTTGTCATTTCCTTCTTTCCACTCATAAGACCACAACTAAAGTTCAGATCTCAATCCCTCTAACTTGGGCTATTGAAATAGTTTTCAAAACAAAAACAGTCTGCCTTCCTCAAGTTTCCCGCCTTTCCCATCTATCCTCCATTCAGCTTACAAGTTGATTTTTTTCTAAAGAATAGGTAAGTCTGACCATGTCACTCCCTGTTCAGTGAACTCTATTGACTCTATTACCTCTGAGATCAAATATAAAGTTTTTGTTTTTTGTCATGTTGTTGTTGGCATTGAAAGGTCTTTAAAATTTGGCCTATTTCTAGCTTTCCAAGTCCTCTTACACTTTACTCCCTTCCATTCATTCTATCAACCTCTATTGGCTTACGTGCAATCCTTCAAACATGGCAGTATTCTCATAAAAATGCCTTTGCATTGGCTGTCTCCTATGCCTAGAATGCTCTGCTTCTGCCCTCTGCCTCTTAGGGTCCTTGGCTTCCTTCAAGATCCAGCTCAGAGACCAGTTTCTGCAAGAGTCTTTTCCTAATCCCTCTAACTACTAATACTTTTCTCTCAGATGGACTCCCATCTCTTCTCTATCTTGTATCTATCTCATCATTTACAGGTCACCTCTCCCAATAGATTACAGGCTTCTTCACAGTTGCTGTTCTCATAGTAACCCAAAACTGGAAACTAAGGAAGTAGCCACCTAGTGGGGAATGGCTAAACGAATTGTGGTAATGTAATGGAATATATTGTATAATAATGAATGATGAAATGGACAGTTTCAGAGGAAACTGGAGAGATATCTATGAACTGATACAAATTGAAGTGAGCAGAACTAGGATAATTTATACAATGACAACAACATTATAGAAAAAAACAACTCTGAAAATCTTTAGAATTTTGATTAATGAAATGATAAGCAATGAGTCCAGAGGACTGAAGATGAATCATGCTACCCACTTTCTGCCAAAGAGATGATCGTTTTAAAATGCAGAATGAGATATACGTTTTTGAACATGACTAAAATAATATGAATTAGTTTTTTTCTGAACTGTGTATATTTGTTGTGAGGATTTTATTTTTCTTTTAAAATTGTTTAATGAGGGGAGTAAGAGTAGAAAATAACGAATACTTTTAAAAATAAAGACATACTACATACACATAGACATATGTATATGTATGTATACATACACAATATACATCTACATAAACAAAGTGTAAGCTTCTTGAGGGCAAGGATTGAGTTCTTGTCTTCCTTTGCAGTTATAGCTCATGGCACAGTTCCTGGCTCATAGTAACACTTAGCAAACATTTGATGTCTGATTGACTGAATATCACTTCTGCTCAGAAATCATCAGTCCCTTCCTATTCCTGTTGAGAAACTTTCAAACACTTTTGGCTGGCTTTCAAGATTCTCCCACCTTTACAGACTTATCTCCTATTATTCTTCTCTATTTGCCCTGTATTCTCCAACTAGAGCTACTTGCTGACTGTAGAACTTGCTCTGTTCTTCTCAGTTGCCATGCCTTTGCTCAAACCTTTTCTATATCTGGTACACTCTGCCTTCCCCTCTTTGCCTATTGAACTTTTGCCTCTTCTGGAAAGGCAGGTTCTAAAAGTCTACATATTGCCTTCCGCTGATCTCCACAAACTCTAACCCAGATGAAAGAAATCTCTCTGGCTTCATATTTGTCATAATACTTTCTCTGACTCCTTCCTCTGTATTTTATCACATTCTCCTTTATATCAGTTATTTGTATACATATGATTCCCCCCATTAGATTTTAAGCTGTTTGAGTTGAGAAATAGTGTCTTTTTTCCTGTTTGTATTCCCAAAAACCTAACATAGGACCTTGTATATCAGAGGTACTTAATAGTGCTCTTTCTACTATAACTTGCTGTTAAATGTTTAACATCTGTCACTTGTCCATGGTAATATTCAGCTTTGAGCTTTCTCTTTGAAGAAACTTGTAAGGTCTAAAAAGGGCATATCATACCATGCTTGAAAGGAAGGACATTGTGAAATCTCTTAAGCTTTTCCCCTAAAGTAAAGGAAGTTTAAAATTTAGCCCTGCCACTTTCACATACAACTTTAACCTTTGACCTCCCATCCGATTATCTTTTCCTTGTACCTACCTTTTACCAGGGACAATGACTCCCTTTAATCCAAAACAATCAAGCATATTTTGAGGATTTTTTTTGTTTGTTTTTGTTTTTTAAACTATGAGAGATTTTAGGGAAAGCAAAATGTAAGGGCCATTGTCTCTTCTCAACTTGATTCCATGGAAGAAGCCCAACATTCCGTCAAACACTAGATATTAAAATAATTACATGATATAAATATCAACATATTCATTTATTATTTATATGTATATATATAGTATATATAAATATATACATATATATAAAATCAATCTACAAGCTAAATCAAACTCTATGGGGTTAAGTACCTATTACAGGCCAAGACTGGGTTTAGTGCTGAGGCCATAAAGATATAACAAAATCAGTCCCTCTCATTAAGGAGTTTAGATTGTTGAGGGGAGACAACATGTACATATATATATATATATATACAGGTATATACCAAAAAATAAATACAAAATAATTAGGGTGAAAGAAACTAGCATATGGAGAGATCTAGAAAGATTTTGTATAGAAAGCAGCACTTGAACTGAAAACTTTCTGAGAGATGGAGATGAGGTAGGAGTGCATTCCAGATAGGAGGAAGAACCACTGCAAAGGCCTGGAGGCAAGAGACAAAGTGCTGTGGATGTGTGAGGAGCAATAATAAGACTGGTTTGACTAGATTGTAGAGTGCAATATGGCAGGCAAGCAGACATGTGTGTCCTTTTATCCTGACATATGTATGGTCCTCCATATCAACCTTATCCATCTTATCCCAGTGCTAAGTATAAAACCAAACAAGGTCAATGACACAAAAGCTCCATATAGACTAAACTGTTTGTAGCAGTACTTTTTGCATTAGCAAAGAACTAGGAGGGAAAAGTAGATGCCCACTGGTTATGTCAAATGAATATGTTGTAATATTCCAGTACACTTGTAGCTCGAGAAAAGTCAAATATGAAAAATACAGAGAAGCATGGTGAGACATGTAAACTGAGGTGAAATGAAGGAGAACAAGAAAATTAATATATACCAAGATTACAGCAATGTAAATGGAGACAACAGATAAAAACTGAACACTATAATTATCACCGTACTTAGTCCTGAAGTAGAGAGATGATAATTCACTTCCTTCTTTGCAGAAGTGGAAAACTATGGGTGTGTAGTATTGCATAGGCATTTACAATTGTTTGATGTGTTGGTTAGTTTTATTTAACTCTCTTTTATCCCTATTCTTTTTTTTTTGTTTTGTTTTATTCTTCATTATAAGTGAGGGGCAGCTAGGTGGCACAGGGCCTGGAGTCAGGAGGGCCTGGAGTCAGGAAGACCTGAGTTGAAATCTGTCCTCAGACACTGACTAGCGGTATGACCTTGGGCAAGTCACTTAACCCTGTTTGCCTCGTTCGTTATAGTAAAATGAGCTGAAGAAATAAAGGGAAAGCCACTCCAGTATATTTTCCAAGAAAACCCCAAATGGGGTCACAAAGAGTAGAACATGACAAAAATGATTGAACAACAAAAATTGTTATAAAGGGATGACTTTCAAGATGGGGAATAGGAAGGGAAATATTTTGGGAAATGAAGGTGATAAACAACAACAACAACAAAGATGTCACTAAAATTTTTAAACATGCATTGACCCTCTTAGTAAAGCATTAACTACCTTCATGTAAAGCTAAGCAGGATGCTATCTTCCTGGGTCCCAAACTGAATATTGTTTAAAGGTAAAAGAGCAAAATCTCCCAGTTTTACAAACAATTCTTAATGGTGATAACATTCTTTTCCCTGACTACTCCATGGTAAAAAAAAAAAAAAAACCTGCTATTTTTTAGAAGAACAGAGAAATACAATGAGTAACCATATTGGCATCATTGGACTAGCCCCACAGGGCAAAATATTAACCTAAGAGAGGAACCTACAAATGTTGCATATTTCCAGGGAAAGGCAGGGAGAAAACCATGAGATTTCTCCCATTCCTTCAACATACCCCCCTAAAAAGGTTCATAGAAATGTCTCGAAGTGCCCTAGAATCTTGGGAATTTACTCAGACTTCCAGGTGGAGAGAGCCCAACACAGTGCATTGGCCAGCAGTAGTATTGCTTTTGCCAACTGCACCCAGTTGGCAGAACTGCAGTTCTACCACCCAAAGTGGCCTGAGCTTGGTGCCTGGAGCACAGTTGCTTCTGGCTTCATTTTAATGCCAAAACTAATCATGGCACATTCTGGACACTATCAATCCAGCTGAAAAGAATTGAGCCCCAATCCTCCCTGTGACTAATCAGCACTCTTTTGACTGGTGACCAGGGCTCTCTTTTATAACCTACAACCCACATGATACTCCCATGGATGGGCCTGACGAGTGAAATATAACTGAACATAAGGGAGGGAGAGACTATAACCTTGATGCAGAATTAGGAAGAAAGAAGCAAAAGGGACACATACATTGTAGCTGCCAGGGCTGCCAGGGGAGGAAATTAAAAGAAGAAGAGAGGAAATTAAACTGGAGACAGTGTCATGAAAAGGTCCAACTAAAACCAGGGCAAATTCCTTCTGGGAGTTTACCCCTTATGCCAATTCTCTTCCAGTAGGTTTTGTTATAGGATATTGAACTAAGTTCCCTGGGGCCCAGTGGCCCATACTAACATCTCCACTCTCTAGATATGACTGCTACTCCTCTGTCTGAGCCAACCCTGGAGAAAAGAACACCAGCATTAATTCAAGCCTCTACATATTAGCACAAATCAGATCAGAACAACCTATATTGTATTAATAGATTTTTAGCACTTTCACTATGGCTCCAGAGTTTCCAGGATCAAGGATCCCCAAAATCCCAAGGATCCCTAGTTTTTTTGTTTTTGTTTTTTAAGGCAATTGGGGTTAAGTGACTTGCCCAGGGTCACACAGCTAGTAAGTGTCAAATGTTTGGTCTGAGGCTGGATTTTAACTCAGGTCCTCCTGACTTCGGTACCGGTGCTCTATCCCCTGTGTCACCTAGCTGCCCCAGATCCCTAGTTTTAATCTGGAGCTACTTGGGATAACTGTGATCAGCACAGCTTAGTTGGGGAGCAGGTTTGGGTGCACTCTGAGTACATGGATCTAATATTCAAAAATCTCCAGATATAACCTGTTCTAGTTTGTCTCTTTATAACATGACTTTTTCAATTCAACTGATTGTGATAACTGGGTTGATCTTAGATAAGACTGAATTACAGAAAGCAGTATAACCACCCCATATACCCTGGCACTAGACAGCTACAAGAAATGAAAAATCTACATAGTAATATAAAGCCTCTTTGACCCTGAAAACAAAAGACTATCTAATCTTTATATAGGGAAAAATATACGTACCTGCAAGGAAAGTTTAGGTAAAAATCATGAGCATCTAGTTTTTGTTTCTCCTATCAACTTCTACCCATTCTATAGATCGTGTAGGATAGAGGTAGAACACTAGACTAGGAGTCAGTGGACATAGTTGCTAATAACTTGCTATAGGTTTTTGCCCAAACTATTTAGTCCTTATGGAGAATAATTTCATTTTTTAAATTGAAATAGTGCAATGGATTTGGGGTCAAATCCTGGCTCTTCCACTTACTACCTACTTGACCTTTTTGTTGTTGTCGAGTTGTTTCAGTCATGTCTAACTCTTCCTGACCCCATTTTGGAGTTTTCTTGGCAAAGATACTAGAATGGTTTGCCATATATTTCTCCAACTCATTTTTACAGATTAAGAACTGAGGCAAACAGGATTAAGTGACTTGCCCAGGGTTACATAGCTAGTAAGTATCTGAGGCCAGATTTGAACTCATGAAGATGAGTCTTCCTGAATCTAAGCCCACTGCTCTATCCAGTGTGCCACCTAGCTGTCCCACTTGACCTAAGACAAATCATTTAATCTCACTGGGCCTCAGTCAACATTTCTGCAAAATGAGAGCGCTAGACCAGCCTTAATATTCTATGATCCATGATCTAGGAAGTTATTGACCACCATCGATATGTTTAATAATGTTTAATGTACTTGTAGGGGATACAAAAGGATGATGTTTTCCATGCCCCCAAGGAGTGTCATTTTGTTTATCAGTAAGAGAAGCAAGACATGAGCTCTGGATCAAAGATTTATAACAGAAAGCATGAGAGCTACTAGGTTCACAATTAGAAGGGGTCAAAGAGGTTGTCTAGTCCATTTTGCAGGAGAGAAACCTGAGGACCCAGAAAGGCATTCAAAGTCCCAACTTGGTCAACTCAAAAGTAATAGAGCCTGAGTCTGAGCCCTGATTCTCACTCCTATCCAGTGGAGGTAAAACTTTATTCCCAATAACACACTCTGTACTGACATCCCTCGTTTCCCTACTCCATCCCCATCAAGGAATCATTACAGCACAAAACAATACAAAACCAACAACCAAAAAAAAAAAAATAACAGGAAGGCAAATGACATTTAAAAAAAAAAACAACTAACTAATACACCACACAGCTTCCTGATACACAAAGACCTAGGATTCTTGACTTTGTTTTGGGTCATGGACTCCTTTATCAGTCTGACTTTTTGGAATAAGATTTCTAAATGCAATAAATAAAATACAAAGAATTATAAAGGCAACCAATTATACTGAAATACAGTTGCCAGAAAAAAAATGTTTTAAGTTCATAGACTCCAGGTTAAGAACCCCTACGAAAGAAAGAAAAAAAAAGGAGTTAACAGACCATTTGGGAAGACAAGACTTATAAATATTAAATATTAAGAAAGTGATACAAGATCACATATAACCAATTTTTCAGGACAAACCTTAAGTGCAATGGGAATTCAAGAAACTGCAGGGGTACTAAGGGACTGCTTGTCTAGATGCGAGTCTTCATGGAATTGTGACTAGAGAAAGGGGAGCAATGACAGAGAAAGCATTCGGTGAATTAAGTTTCTTCAGGCTCTGCCTACAACTCAGAGCAGCACCAAATAGGAAGAAATGTGTGGTATTAGAAACCATTCGCAGTGCACACTCCTCTGGAATGTGTGAAAATAGGAAATTCTGCAGGGCTTTAAGAGTCAATTAATACCGGCTTTGCTAATTTTCTGGCTTCCCCTGCTCCCCTTGTGGCACATCTGAACATTTTCCCATTTTCCCCTCCATTATCCATCTGACAAATGGCCTTTACTCTATTTCATCTTTCCTTACAACTCATGTCTTTAGTCTAACCTTTCCTGGACTGTACTTTCTCTGCAACAACTGATATGGGATTACATAGCATTTAGGTTCATACACCATTGTGTTCTCCATTGTCACCTAGGTCTCAATCGTGCTCCATTGCAAGTTGGTTATATCCTCACTGGGTTTTCTTTGTTTGATCTGTCCATCTCTGTCTAATTTAGATTGCTAGCATCTTGGAACAAGAATGAATTTCACTTTATGCTCCGAGAAGAACCTAGAACACCCCTGGCATCCCATCAATATTTCCTATTACTAATTATGTTTTACATTTCAGTATTTTATCCTTGTGTAGCTGAGTGTCATGTTCTGGGAAAGGGCCACAAAGAGGGAGGGAGATAAACAAATGAGAAGTAGAAAGAGGTAGAAAGGGATGCTCTCTCTCTTTCTCTCTCTCTCTCTCTCTCTCTCTCTCTCTCTCTCTCTCTCACACACACACACACACACACA
>NW_020948983.1:31793270-31793841 GCF_900497805.2 Vombatus ursinus | reverse complement strand
ACACACACACACACACACACACACACACACACACACACCCTAATGAGACAGCTTCTTAATGATGTTCACTGTCAAATGTGGTACCGCTGCCAAGATGCCCCCTGCCAACAAATCACCATCCAGGGTCCACACACAATCACCAATATTATAGACAGCTCTTACTATCCCCATAAGGATAATGATCAAGCAGCCTGGGTCAGGCTACTCTGCCCTGCTGAGTTAACCACATATCTGGAGATCTGCATGACTGTCTAGGATACAGCACAGCACTCTATGAGCCAGATCAGAAGAGTGGTTCTCTCAGTGTCCCTCAGCCACCTGCAGAAAGATGGCAAACACTTCAGACCTTGTCTCTGCTCTAATCCCACATCCACAGGGGGGGAATCAGTCACCTAAAAGACTGTTGTAATGGAATTCTAACTGATTTTCCTGCCTCCAATCTATATTGTTTTTAATCCATTCTTCATTAGGCTGAACTAATAACCTTCTTAATGTATTATTCTGATTACTTCACTCTTCAATTAAAAAAGAAAGAAAGAAAGAAAGAAAGAAAGAAAGAAAGAAAGAAAGA
>NW_020948983.1:31687805-31793260 GCF_900497805.2 Vombatus ursinus | reverse complement strand
AAGAAAGAAAGAAAGAAAGAAAGAAAGAAAGAAAGAAAAACCCTCCAATGGCTTCCCTTTGCATTCCAAATGAAGTACTAAACTTCTTTGTTTGGTGTTCAAAGCTTGGCATAATCTGATTCTAACAACATTTTCTACCCTTATAAAATACCCTTTATTCTGGACCATTCTTTTCTTTCACCCCCATTTTATTGGGCTCTTTCAATATCTATCACATCTTTCCTAGCCTCCCATATGACTAAAATGAATTTCCTGTCCCATCAACAACTGTTAAAGTTCCTCCTAGACTTTTTAGCTCAAGTAAAGCCTCACCTTTTAAAAAGAAAATTACTGATTTTTACCATCACTATCATTTTCCAATAACTAGCACTGCCACCCCTGCTACCCCTAGAATCCTCCCTTGTAATCAAGAGCTAGTTAAGCAAAGCAAACCAATGCATTGGTCTCTTATATTAATGTATGACTCATCTCATACCTAGAGGTCATCTCCTCTTCAACAGGGGAAAAAAATCATACTTTACCATTAGTCTTTTGAGGTCAATTAGTGACACCCTTGATCAGGTCTGCTCTTTTCCAGTTTTCCAGTGTTGTTTTCTTTCATATCATTTTGGATATTGTATAAATTGTTCTCTTAGTTCTGCTTATTTTGCTCAGAAATCAGTAAACAAATACAAGTCTTTTCAAATTGCTCTGAATTCTTCATAACGGTCATTGCTTATGGTGCTATAATATCCCATTACATTTATATATCACAATCTGTTCAGCTATTCCCTAACTGATGGGCATCTATTTAGTTTCTAGTTTTTGGCTGACACAAAAATTACTGCTATAAATATTTTCATATATGAAGAGTAATTCCCTCTGCCTTTGACATCTTGGGGTATGTACCATGTAATGGTATTATTAGAGAAAAGAAGAAAGGTAGATAAAAGAGAGGGATACCCAGAGACATACAGACACTAACACAAATAGAGACACAGAGAAACAAAGAAAGAGTAACAGAGAGATACCCACAGAGAGAAAGACACAGAGAAACAAAGAGACAGTCTCTTTCTGGATTCTCATTCGGGTTATACACACTAACCATGGCTGTGGTTCTGTGGCTGTATCCTGGGCCATCTACTCTTCTCCCGCTGTACAGCTTCACTTGGTGATCTCATCAGCACCTATAAATTTAATTATTATCTCTATGCTGATGATTCTCAGCATCTATGCTAATGATTCTCAGCATCTATGTTGATGATAATTATTCTGCCCTAACCTCTGCTGACCTCCAATCTCACATTTCCAAATGCCTTCTAGACATCTTAAACTGGATGTCCAGTAAGCATCTTAAGCTCAACATGTCAAAAAATGAACTCATTATCCTTTCCCTTAAACTCTTCCTCATTTAAAACTCCTCTATTACTATTAAGTGTCATTATCCTATCAGTATTCCAGGATCACAACTCCAGGTGTTATTCTTGATTCTTCATTCTATCTCTCCCCCACCATATCCAATTGGATGCTAAGGCCTACCAACTTCACTTTTGAAAAACATCTCTAATACACCCCCTTCTCTTTTCTGCTACTGCCACCACCCTGGTACAGACCCTTCTCACCTCACACATGGAGTACTGCAATAGCCAATTGGTTGGTCTGCTTGCCACAAGTCTCACCCCCTTTCTCCATTCAGCCACTAAAGTGAGTGTCCTAAATCACTGGTCCAATCATGTCACCCTCATACTCAATAAATTCCAGTGGTTTCCTATCACCTCCAGGATCAAATGCAAAATCTTATCTGTTTAGCATTCAAAGTTTTCCATAACCTACCCCTCCTCTACCTTTCTAGTCTTCTTACACATTATGCCATCCCTGATGTACTCTTCAATCCACTCATCCTGGCTTCCATGCTGTTCCATGAACAAGATACTCCAACCATCAGTTCTAGGCATTTTCTCTGGCTATCTATCCCTTTTGCCTAGAATTCTCTCCCTCCTCATCTCTATCTTCTGGCTTCCCCAGTTCCTTTCAAGTTTCAATAAAAACCCTCCATCTACAGGAAGTCTTTCCCAGCTCTTCCTAATACTAGTGTATTCCCTCTGTTAATTATTTCCAATTTGTTCCTTATGTAGCTTGTTCATACATATATGTTTATTTTTTGTCTCCACCATTGGATTGTGAGCTGTTCAAAGTCAGGAACTGTCTGCTTTCTTTCTTTGTATCTAGCACTTAACACAATGTCTGGCACATAGTAGGCATTTAATAAGTGATTATTGACTGACAGAGACAGAGAGACAAAGACATAGAGACACAGTTTAGTAACTTTTCAAGTATTGTTGCAGGTTATTTTCCAGGACAGTTGGACCAATTCATAGCTCCACTAATAATATATAATTATCTTCCCATAAATGTACTAACATTTATCACTTTCATCTGGCCTACCTGATAGATAAGAGGTAAGACCTAAGTTGCTCTAATTTGTATTGCTCTTGTTATTAATGATTTGTAGATATTTTAATATGCTTGAGCAATCGGATTCTTTTAGAGACTGCCTACTCATATACTTTGACCATTTATCTAATGGAGAATGGCTCTTGGTCTTATATATTAATGATTAAATCTCAACTTTTATGCATGCTACCTGTGCAATTTGAGGCCAGTCACTTAACCTCCTTGGACATCAGTTTCTTTATTGGCAAAATAAAAGAATTAGACTAGATGATCTCCGTGATCCCTTCTAACCCTAAATCTATGATCTAATGATTATTCATATTATTTTATGATAAATCACCTATGAAAAATGAATCTCTCTCCAATTATTTATCTTCCTTTATTTTGGTAAAGATTATATTTTAGTGATATTCTTTAAGCAACCAAGTGTTTCTTGGTATGTTGAGCCCCAGATTTGTTGTTATTGTTGTTCAGTCATGTCTGACTCTTTTTGACCCCATTTGCGGTTTTCTTGGCAGAAATGCTGGAGTGGGGTGCCATTTCCTTCTCCAGCTCATTTTACAGATGAAGAACTGAGGTAAACAGTGTTAAGTGACTTGCCTCAGGTCACACAGCTAGTAAGTGTCTGAGGTCAGATTTAAACTCAAGGATTCTATGGATTTCTCCTTTATATTTGACACATTATCCTTTGTATTAATTTTTTTGGGTATACTCTCCCCTCCCCATTATAAGATCAAAACTTCCTTTTCAAAAATGAGTTAACTGTTTCTCCAAGTAAAATTATGTGAGATCAGCTAGGCCATGAGGAGAATAGACTGACAAGGCCCTGAACTAGAGTAGGGTGGTAGCAAAGGAAATGAAAATAAACGGACGAATATGAGGCATTATGGAAGTAGAATTAATGAGATTTGCTGATGACTTCAATTCAATAAACTCCAATTATGTATAAAGCATTGTTTTGATTGCAAATTGTATATGAGAGTCAAAAGAATGAGAGGTGTCAAAAATGAAGCTAAGATTTTGAGCTTGTATGAGGGGAAAAGGAGAGTGTGATTACAAAAACAGAGAAGTAAGTTTTGGAGGGAAAGTGGTGGATTTGGTTTGGGAAGTATCCAGCTTGAAGTGTCAGTTGAAAACCTAGAAAGCATTTGAAAATGTAGTCTGCATCTAAGAAGACCAGAAGTCAGAGCTAGGGACATAAATATTGAGGTTGCTTGAACAGATGTCATAGTTGAGGTTCTAGAAGTGTCACCAAAGGAGACCATGCAGAGGAGGAAGAGGAAGAGAAAGAGGAAGAAGAAGCACCATGGAGTTGGAAAGACCTGAGTTCAAACCTAACTTCTAACACTTAATATCTGTGTGGCCCTGGGTAAGTCACTTAACAGTTATCTGCCTCAGTTTCTTCAACTATAAAATGGAGATAATAAAACTCTTCCCAAGTTTGTTGTGAGTATCAAGAGAGACAATATTGTAAAGTGCTTAGCACAGCACCTGGCACAGATTAGGTGTTTAATAAATGTTTGTTTCTTTCCCCCTCTATTCCCTTCACTCACCTTCTGTCATGTGCTCTGCCATTATTCAATCAATGTGAATTTGGACTCTGTAGAGATGAATGCTGGTCAGCACCTCCAAATTAGGCCTCATCTGATGGCTGAAGGACGTATATTACTGATAGATGTATTGCAGATATTAACGCATGATACCTTTTTTCTGTATAATACTTTAGTGTATCTGAATAGTTTGTTTCAAAACATAGAGCCACCAGTGCTATACTAGTCATAAGGCAGAAGATACAGGGGACCCACCAGTATCAGGATAGTGCCCAGGATCTACTTACACAGAAATTGGCCTCCCTAAGCTTGTTGAAGTCTATATTTGAAAGTAGTTATCAACATCTTATACAGAAGCAAATGAAAGGGTAGCTGAAAAAAGCTACTTTTCTCGTGTTCTATAGCCAACCAAAGCTGATAAACAAACTTTGACAGCTGCACACTTTATCCATTGCATCAAGCTACCTTTTCCCCCTACCAGATGGCCTGACCACAAATAGAAAGAGGTTGTTCTTTTCCCCAAAAAAGCAACCAAATATTTTTAGAAGCATGTGTTGCTCCTGTTTGTTCAGAATTTTTTAAATGCCCCCAACCCACCTTTCTCAAAATCTTCATCACACTGGTGTTTCTTGAAACAAGGGCTGCAACACAATTTCTAGTTCCCATTAGGGAAGAAAGAAAAAAAAATCCTCCTTTGTAAATTCATTCTTGGGTGACCTCAGAGTTATCCTCTAAAGGCTGGGAGGGTGTGAAAAATGCAGCTCTGCAGCCAGATTTAAGAGGCCTCTCCTGACCTTTCTGAGATCTGTAGCATACTCTGCTATTTGTCTTGGGGAAACCCCAAAGCGTCTTCTTCACAAAGCCTGTATCTGCTATATAACCACCTTCCCTACTCGTGCTCATCAGTTGTATTTCTTGGAGCAGTGGACTCAGGGGCATCTTCCACAGCTAACTGAGGAGGAGGGTGGAGGGAGGGAGTAGTGAAACACCACACACAAACCTTACCTCCTTCAAACCCTCTAATCTCTCCCATTGACCAAATAAATCCTGTCGCCTGTCTAAAATCTCAGTTGCTCAAATAAAATCATGTACGTTTTTTTTCCCACAGAGCACTCTCTCTTAGTGCCTAATGAAACTCTGAATCCATTATGTCTCATCACCCAAAGTGATTTCTGACAAAGGCTGCAAAGCTTCCCGGAGAGATAATAGTGAATGCATCTGACTTTTTAAGAGACTAGAGTATGTGGTCAGACAGTGCTTTGTAGACCTTCCGGGGAGATTAGAACAATGCCCCCACTTCTTTCTCTTATCTTTTTCTATCTTTGTCCCTCATGATGGAAATGAAACAGGGAGAAAGGATAATTCAGTGTTTAAGTAAGAACCAAACCTTCTCTCTCTCTAACCCCTATTGCCATTAGAATTTTTCCAAAGGCCACATTAAAAGATGGGACATTAATAAAAATAAGAACTAACATTTATATAGTGCTTACTATGAGCCTTGAAGAGTGACCCTTTCCCCACCTCCACGGAAGGTCTATCAGATCAACACCAGTAGTTCCAGGTCCCTTAAGACTAGGGGCAGATACATGATGGCGTGAATAGAGCATTGAGCCTGAAGTCAGGAAGACCTAAGCTCAAATCAGAACTCAGACACTTAGGACTAGCTGTAAGATGCTAGGTCAAGACATTTAACCTCTGTTTACCTCAGTCTTCTCAACTATAAATTGTAGATAATAGCGCCTATCTCTTTGGGTTATTGTGAAAAATTAATGAAATAATTATTTGTAAAGCACTTAGCATAGTGCATGGCATATAGTAGGTACTTAATAAATGCTTATTTTGTTTTGTTTTGTTTTTTTCCCCTTGAGTGACTAACCATCATGGTCCACTAGGGAGGAGGAATCATAGGCTGGATTTCAGGACCCTGCATTTGGAGCACAAGCTCATAATGGGATTTGGAGTGCTTAGAGAATATGTTGATATTCACATGATAATTTATAGTTTTACATATCTTCCCCTATGGAAAAGGGATACCAACACAGTCAAGGACTTATGTGAGGTAAGGAAGTGTATTTCCTAGCTAAGACATAGGGAAAATTGTACAGTCTCTATGAGCTATGGGCTTGAGTAGAGGGGGCAGGAGAAGGAAGATTGTTAATAAAACACAGTTAATAAGACACACACAGTCTATGACATTGTAGCCCCAATTGAAGCAAACAAGTTCCAGCTTTCCTATAGTGATGAAAAAAACTCAGAATAACAAGGAATTCATCCAATGAGAAAGAGCCAGTTGGTAAAATGGAAATAGTAGTCACAAGAGAAAGTGATCACGTCATACTGGAGCTCAAAATCTTGAACAAACATAACACTGAGTAGACATGTACATTAGACTCTCTAAGTAGACATTAAGAAGTTTCAGAAGCAAAAAAAAAAGGATACACATCTCCACGTGGATTAAAAAATGTAAAAATGAGTACACCTTATCAAAAGTAGATTACAAAAGAAAAAAATTTGTCTATGTGTGTAAAAGTAAAAATTTGAATGTTATTGTCATTACTATTACAATTACAGTAATAGGGACTCTAGATTAACAAAACCAAATCTTCCGGCTAAGAAAAATCCCACACCATGATGTCAAGTAACCTGGCAGATGTGATTTTAGAACCACTTTTCATAGTTTTTAAGAGATTATGAAAGATTATTTGAAATTCAATTCAACAAATATTTATTAAACACCTATTAAAGAATGCACTGCACTAGATCTCAAGACTAGAAAAAAAATTAATGGGAAAATGGAGACAAATGTCCTAATTTTCAAAAGGTGTCTGGAGGGTGGGAAGAAATTAGATTCAGATTCAGAATGTGAAATTTAATAGGAGTCAGCATGGGTTGAGTAAACATAGAACAAACTATGCTAGAAACAGGTGACTTTTGGTAAAGATGGAAGTGTAAAAAGTTAAATATAGTTTTCCTACATATACTACAGCAATGATCTTTTAAAAAGTACCATTGGGAAAAAATATTTTAAAAAATAAAGACTTATTTGTAAGTTCCTTCTTCCAGCCCACAACTATACAAAAATATAGTCAAAAACTGTAAGTTTGAGAACAAAACTCTGTTAGGATAGTGACCATGAGCTCAGGAGAACAATCTAGGAGCTCACAGTATCACTCAGACTGAAGAGGCTCTTGGACAAATGGAAGCTCATGACGGTACCTAAATTAGGGAGACTGAAGCTTACCAGGACTCTGAAGGCTGACACATCAATGAAGGTAGAAGGTAGATATAGGAGCCCAGGAAATCAGAGTCAGTGCCAGATAGAGCCTGAACACCTCACTCAATAATGTGGGAGAGAGTAGAGTCTTGATGCTGGCACAAAAATCCACATCAGGGACTGAGGTTGGAAGTATGAGTAAACAGAAGAAAATTCTGAATACTGTGAAGAAATATTATGGTTCATAAGATGCTCAAGAGAAATAAATGGCTTGTCCAAAAGGACCATAAGAATATCCGGAAGAAATGAAATAAGAGATTTTTTAAAATTGAAATATAGGTGAAATAAGAGCTAAGGAAGAATGAATTTGAAAAATAAATAGCTTAGAACAGAAGGTAAAAAATCTTATTCAAGTAAGAGACTCCCTGAAATAGATCAAACAGGGAGTAATGAGATGAGACAAAAAGATACATAGGATAAAATAAAAAGATTGAAAAAATAGAAGAAAATGTAAGACGTCTACTACTAACAACTAGACTAGAAAACACGAGACATGGTAGCAACTACTAAAAAGAAGAGAAAACTTTAGGATATTCTATTCCAAAAGGCAGCTGATAAAGACTTTTAACCAAAACTCACTTACCCTATAAGATTGAGTATAATCCTATAGAGGAAAAAAATAGATCTTTAATAGAAGACTTTCAGGTCTTCCTGATGAAAAGAATAGGGCTGAATAGAAACTTCTATCTACAAACACAAGAGTCTAAAAGAGACAAGTATACTATCAAAATCTGAATATCTTCAAAGATAGCAGAAAATAAGACAAAAGGACTTGAACTATAGTATGGTGACTTGAAGGAATGATAGGGCTTAGGAAAGATTTAAAGGGTGAATAAATCTTGGGAATGGAAAGGTTGAATATTAGAAACAGAGAGTGGAAGCCTGGTATCACTTTCAAATAAATATGAAAGTTGATTAGAGAAAAAAGTTTTGGGGTAAAGACAATGAGCTGTTGAATTTGAGCTATCTCTGGGATATCCAGTTTTAAAAGTGCCATAAATATGGCATTAGTAATGTAGGACTGAAGCTCATGGGACAGTCTCGGGCTGAATACACAGATAGGACAATCACCTACACAGAAATAATTTAACTGATGGAAACTAATGAGGTCACCAAAAAAGTGTAGAACAAAGAAAATAGGGCACCCTGGGCAGAACCTTAGAGAATACACAGTTATGGAGCTTGATGACAATGATTCAGCAAAGAACCTTAAGAAGGAATGGTTGGACAGATTGGGGAAGAACTAGTAGAGAGCAGGAAAATTCAGGGAAGAGAAGATTGTTAGAAGGAAAGAGTAATCAATGGCATCAAAAACAGCAAAGCAGTCATGAAGAATGAAGATGGGAAAAGATCCCAGATTTGATGATTAAGAGATTATTGATAACTTTAGAGAGAGAAATTTCAGTTGAGTAACAAGGTTAGAAGCCATACTGGAAAGGAGTTGAGGAGTTAAGTTAGTAGGGGGCAGTAGCAATGAGATTAATCACCTTTTTCTAGGAGTTTGGCTTAAAGAGAGAGATGTGGAAAGGCTTGAAGAGAAGATTGAGAAATGGAGAGATTTGAAATAGCTCAACTCAAACTGCTTTTTCCAAAACTAAGATGTCTTAGCTGCCAAATCCAATAACCATTTTTAAACATCTATTCTACTTGACCTCATCAGAACTTTCCAAATAGTTAACCAACCTCTTCTCCTGGATTTTCTCTCTTCTCTTCATTTTCATGGTACTACCATCTACTGGTTCTCCTTCCATGTGTCTGAAGCTCCTCAGTCTCCTTTGCTGGATTATGATTTCTCTGTCCACTTTGTGCAGATGTACTGCAAGGCTCTGTCCTGTGTCCTCCTCTCTTTTTTATGTGTAGTTCTTGTCTTGGTGATCTCATCTGCTCCCAAGAGTTCAATTTTCATCTCTAAGCAGATAACTCCCAAATCCCTATAGCCCCCTGGATTCTATATTTAAGACAAAATGACCTATTTATGGGTCACCAAACTCAGAATCTGTCTTCTCTCTTGCCACCAGAAAAGAGCTGCTGTAAATATTTTTGTGCATATTTTGTTTTGTTTTGTTTTGATTTTTTTAACCTCTTTTGGAATACCAATCTAGCAATGGTATTGCTAGGTCAAAGGGTACACAGGGTTTTATAGCCCTTTGGGCATAATTCCAAATTGCTATACAAAAAGGTTGAATTAGGTCACAACTGTACCGACAGGGCATTCATGTGTCATTTTTCCCCACATCCCCTCCACCATTTGTCAATTTCCTTTTCTGTCCTATTAATCAATCTGATAGGTACAGGATAGTACCTCAGAATTATTTTAATTTGCATTTTTCCAATCAATAGTGAGTTAGAGCATTTTTTCACAGAGTTATAGAGAGCTTTGATTACTTCATCTGAAAACTTCACATTTTTTGATCATTTATCAATTAGGGAATGGCTCTTATTTGTTATAAATTTAACTCAGTTCTCTATATGTTTGAGAAAAGAGGCCTTTATCAGAGAAACTTGCTTCAACGTTTTTTCCCCACAGTTGCTATTGCTAACTATATTTCCCTCTATCCTACCCCCCCGTTTATTCTATTCTCTCTCTCAAACTGTCCCTCCTCAAAAGTGTTTTGCTTCTGACTGCTCCCTCCCCCAATCTGCCCTCCCTTCTATTACCTTGCCTTCTCTTATCCTCTTCCCCTCCTACTTTCCTGTAGTGTAAGATAGATTTCTATATCCAATTAAGTGTATATGTTATTCCCTCTTTGAACCCATTCTGATGAGAGTAAAGTTCACTCCCTCTAACCTCTCCCATCTTCTCCTCCACTATAAAAGCTTTTTCTTGCTTCTTTTATGTGAGATAATTTGCCCCATTCTACCTTCTCCTTTTCCTTTCTCCCAGTGCATTCCTCTCCCACTTCTTAATTTTATACTTTTTTAGATATCATCTTTTACTCTTCAATGCATATCTGGGTCTTCTGTCTCTATATACTCCTTCTAATTGCCCTAATAATGAGAAAGTTCTTATGAATTACAAGTATCATTTTCCTATGTAGGAATATAAACAGTTTAACCTTATTGAGTCTTCTATGATTTCCCTTTCCTGTTTACCTTTTCATGCTTCTCTTGAGTTTCGTATTCGAAAGTCAAATTTTCAATTCAGCTCTGGTGTTTTCATTAAGAATACTTGAAAGTCCTCTATTTCATTGAATATCCAACTTTTCCCCTGAAGGATTATAAACCATTTTTCTGGGTAGGTGATTGTTAGTTGTAATTCTAGCACCTTTGCCCTCTGAATTATCATATTCCAAGCCCTCAGATTCTTTAACATAGAAGCTTCTAGACCTTGTATTATCCTGACTGTGGCTCCACAGATATTTGAATTGTTTCCTTCAGGTTGCTTGCAATATTTTCTCCTTGACCTAGGAGTTCTGGAATTTGGCTATAATATTCCGGGGAGTTTTCATTTTGGGATCTCTTTCAGGAGGTGATTGGTGGATTCTTTCAATTTCTATTTTGCCCTCTGGTTCTAGAATATCAGGGCAGTTTTCCTTAATCATTTCATGAAAGATGGTGTCTATGTTCTTTTTTTGATCATGGCTTTCAAGTGGTCCAATATTTTTAAAATTATCTCTCTGGATCTATTTTCCAGGTCAGTTGTTTTTCCAAAGAGATATGTCACATTATCTTCTATTGTTTTGTTTTTGTTTTATTGTTTCTTGATTTCTCACAAAATCATTGCATTTGCTCAATTTTAATTTTTCAGGAATTATTTTATTCATTGAGCTTTTGTACCTCCTTTTGTATTTGGCCAATTCTACTTTTTAAGGAGTTTTTTTTCTTCAGTGATTTTTTATATCTCTTTTACCATTTGGCCTAGTCTGTTTTTTAAAATGTTATTTTCTTCAGCATTTTTTGTGTCTCTTTTATCAAGCTGTTGATTCTTTTTTCATGTTTTTCTTTCATCACCCTCATTTCTCTTTCCAATTTTCCCTCTACTTCTCTTATTTGATTTTCAAAATCTTTTTGAGCTCTTCCATGGCCTGAGACCAATTCATGTTTTTCTTGGAGGCTTTGGATGTAGGAGCTTTGACTTCATTATCTTCTTCTGAGTGTGTGTTTTGATCTTCCTTGTCACCATAGTAACCTTCTATGGTCAGAATTTTTTCTGTTGTTTACTCATATTCACAACCTATTACTTGAATTTCAACTGTTTGTTAAAGTAGGTCTCTGCTTCCACGGTGGAGGGTGCATTGTCCAAAGCTTCAGGAGTTTTGTACAGCTGCTTTCAGAGATACTTCTAGTGACCTGTAAGTTTTCAGTTTTTCCAAGGTGGTATGATCTAAGGAGAGGGGTTCACTACTCTTCTGGCCTCTGCCCTGGTCTTGTGAGTGACCATAAGCACTCTTTTCTGCCCCAGAACTGTGACAAGGGTCCCTGATCCCCTGAAGCTGCAAGCTCTGCTGTGCTAGTGCTCCTCCTCATTATGGGACTGCCACCCAGGACTGTGACCCAGATCTAAGTATAGACAAAGCAACAGAGTCCTGCCTCCAGAGCCAGCAAAGATACCCCTGTAATCTCCTTCATATAAATTGTTCAAACCGCCCCCCCCGCCACCATCTGTGGGCTGAGAGTTCTGGAAGCAGCCACTGCTGCTACCACTGCTGACTCAGTGGCTCCCAAGGCCTGCTCCTGGTTTACTGGGGCTGGGTCTGTGCTGCCAAGGCCTGCAGTAAACTGTGCTTTACTGTGACCCTGGTGCAACAGACCTTTCCTGCTGACCTTCTCAGTTGTCTTTGGCTGGAAAATCATTTCACCCTATCCTTTTGTTGGTTCTACTGCTCCAGGAATTGTTTTACGGCATTTTTAAAAGGTGTTCTGAGGGATTTGGGGGAGAGCTCGGGTGAGTGCTTTTCTCTACCATCTTGGCTCTGCCTCAAATTTTTTCTTATTTCTTAATTTTCTCTAAAGACCTTTGAATTTCACAGAAAAAGGATGTGTAACAGGTGCAGTTCTCTATTCTGGTATGTTTAAAAACATAGACCAGGTCCTATTCTGTGGTGTGATACAGAACAATTTCCTTATTTGAAGAGATCCTCTCTATTCTGTACCTCCATTTCTTTATAAAAATAGGCTATTCACCATGCATACTTGTGAATCAAGTACACTATATTTCCTAGACCATATGCATAAGAAACATGGGAAATATTCCGACAGTTCTATACAGATGTTGGTTAGGTCTAAATATCTAAATGACCTTCATACGGTGGGCCCAAATGTGCTTTCTTTTTCTTCTCGTCTTCCATTTTTTTTTAAACCCAGCAGGTGTGTTTGAATAGCAGCCCATTACCGCTTACCCAGTGGTATAAATATTTATAAGCACGCTTCTCATATAACCACATGGAAATGACTGTATAATAAAAGCGGCCAGTGGGCTGGCTGTTACTTAAGAGCAAAAGTGTGAGACGGCATTTGGAAGTTTGTACAGCACTAGTATTTGTGAAGTGTGAAGGTGCAGGCAGAGGCTGGTGAATGGCATTTAATCAATAACCAAATGTAGATAGGATGGCCTATATTGGTTGGAGATGTAAAGCATCTGGCTCCCTTTGAGCAAAGGGGCCAGTCAGTCATGTGAGGCTAACACAGTAGTCTTTACTTGTTTCACTGGGGGACTGTGAGGTTTAATTATCTAATGTTTACAAAGCACTGGGGACTCATAGCAGAAAAGCACTTGAAAAGTGGAAAACCTTGTTTCCTCTCATGGTCTGGGCCAAGGCAATGCAACTGAATGAGCTGCTGACCCCATGAAGCATTATACTAGGACAGTCCAGATAACCAATGGATGAAAGCTTGGCAAAGTTGTAGGGGTATTCTGCCCCCTGGTGGTAGGGATGGAAGACTACAACTTGATCTCCAGTGACCTCCAAATTCAAGGCAGGACATTTACCTTGGCAGGTAAATCAAGTCCTCCTTGGAATAAGCCCTGGATTTAAGATAGACCAGAGCTAAATACATTGACATTTTGTCATCTGCCTTTTACACAGAAGGAAATAGGTATCAATCACAAGCAGCTTCAGCATCCTCCCCACAAAAACAAACACTATGCTGTGTACTATTTTATATTTACAGCAGGGATATAGTGTGTTATAAAATCAGAGCTAGAAGAGACCTTTGTAGTTATCTAGTCTACCAGAAATCAAAGATGAAGAAACTAAGGCCTAGAGAAGGTTAAGCAATTTCCTTGAAGTTTGCTAGTTAGCAAATGGCATTTGGAAAGAGCAAATAAAAATATTCATGTTTTCATCACGTGTGTGTATTAGGTAATTTGTGTCCTCCACCTGTCCCTGAACCCTCCTTCAGAGAGTGAGTTGAATGTCAAGAAGCTTCTTCTAAGATAGGCTAAGCAGTTAGTTATCCAATGCCTCTTGCTAATTCTGAAACACACATGTATAGACACTAGCTCTCAAACACACACACACACACACACACACAAACTCTTGCCAAATTCCCATACACAGTTATATCTTCTTTCTAAGAGTCTAACTAATGTCTATTATCACAAAACTGGTAGATAAATGAAAAGTTCTTTCAAACTTGCTTTTTTGGAGATGTGTGGTCTTCAAAGTGGTAAATTTAAATTATTTTAAAATAAAATCCAGAAAAAAAAGTGTATGTGTAGACAGAGATATCCTAGCAAACCTGGACTTCATTTGCTATATACTGTGTCCAGTTGGCCTTTAAAAAATGAAGATATTTTGATAGGGGACATATGAGCAAGATATGTTGGAGTAACTGATGAAACGGAAATCTGGATATTGAAATTGGAGTTCCAACTGTACTTTGAGCAAGTAACAAATTGTCAGAGTTTCCCTCTTCTTATTTGTAAAATGGGATAATAATAATTACACTACCTACCTTTTGGGGTTATTGTTAGAAAATCACTTTTTAAACTGCAAAGTGTTGCAAAAATGTGACCTATTACTTATTATATTATTGTGAGGGGATTGGGAGAGGGAGTCATTTCTCTGAAGGCTGGAAGGACTACTTCTGATCAAAATAGAAAGCAATGAAATAGATAAAACAAACTCCTCCCAAAATTCTATCTCATTATTTTATAATCCCCTACACTCATATCTAGTTCATTTTCATATTTTTCAGGGTCTGATTTCTAGGCTTCTAACTTCTGCTTTTCATTCATTCAATAAACCTTTATTAAGTACCTACTCATTGAAGGTATTGTGCTAGACGATGGAGTTACAGAAACAAAAATGTAACAGATTCTGCCCCTAAGGAGATTTTATCCCTTTTTTTGGAGTAGGGGTAGTGGGAGGGGGAAAAGTGGGCACATAATATGTGCACAAATGAGAAAATATTAAAGTACACATGAAAACAAAGTAATTTTAATAAAGAGAGAATAAAAACTGGTGGGTTGCAGAATAGCCCATAGGAGCCCATAGGAGAGGACTAATGAACCACGAATGAAAGAAAAGATTCTGGGAGACAGAGGTGAGAAAATAATGCAATCTGAACACGAGGGACCTCCTGTCCAAAGGTATGAAGGTGGAAGGTAGAATTTCTTGACTCATTTAGGAGGGCCACCTTCCCTGGCATAAAATGTGTCTGAAGAGGAGCAATGTTCAACACATAAACTCAACAAGTTGAGTTAAAGATATTGTAAAAGGCAATAGATTAGACACAATCACTACCCTCAAGTTGCTTACAGTCTAGTAGGGAAGATAAGACGTACAAATAAAACAAAATAATAAGACCAAAACATCCCTTTCAACTGTAACTAAATCAGTAAACTCAAATACAGTGAGTAGTACAAATAATGAATATAAGACTTCAGGGTAAGAAGAGATTGCTTCCAGATGAAAACTTGAAAGAAACACCTCAATGGAAGAGATGTAGGTGATTTTGAGGCTTGAAGAGTCAATGATTTCAATAGGTAGAAACAAGGGTTGGAACAATTCCTTTTTTGTTGTTTTTTCAGTCATTCAGTCCTGTCTGACACTTTGTGAAGAACCATACTAGTCAGGGGATTTTCTTGGCAAAGATACTGGAGTGGTTTGCCATTTTTTTCTCCAGTGGATTAAGGCAAACAGAGGTTAAGTGACTTGACAAGGCTCACAGAGTTAGTGTCTGAGGTCAGATTTGAACTCAGGTCTTCCTGACTCCGATCCCAGTGCTCTATCCACTGAACCATCTAGCTGCCTTTTGGAAGAAATCCTAGGGATGAGCATCAGGAAAAGTTTGAGATTAGTAGCTCAAGATACAAGTTTTAGAATAGTCGGTATACCATTTGTCCAAAGCAGGAGGTTTGTGTTGGGGGGTGTACTGGGATATAAACTAGATAATGTCCAGATGACGGAGTGCCTTGGACAGCAAGGTGGTAAGGTGGATAGAGTGCTGGACCTAGAGTCAGAAAGACTCATCTTCCTGAGTTCAAATCTGACATCAAATACCTACTAGCTGTGTAACCTTGGGCAAGTCTCTGAACCCTGTTTGCCTTGGTTCCTCCTCAGTAAAATAAGAAGGAAATGACAAACCACTGCAGTATCTTTGCCAACTCCAAATTGGGTCCTGACGAGTCAGACATGACTGAAATGACTGAACAGTAGAGTACCTTGAAGCCCAAACTAAGATTTGTGGACTCTACTCTCCTATAAAATTCAAGATTTTTGAAGGCAGAAACAATTTTCTATTCATTTGTATTCCCAACAATTAACATAGTATCTCATATCAGTGCTTAAGAAATGCTGGAGAAGCCACTATTGAATGTTTTTTGCTGCTGTTTTTGACCACAGAAATGACATAGCGAAATCAGCATTTGAGGAACATTGAGGTAACATACAGAGTAGAATTGAAGAGCTAAGAAACTATAAGCAGAGGGACCAGTTAAGAGGCTGAGGCAATACTTATGCAGGAAGTAATAAGGACTTGAATTGAAGTGATGGCAGTGGGAAAGACTTGGAAAGAATAGATCTTATAAGTTGTAGATCTAGCTAGATATAAAGGTACCTCAGTGGGTGTGAGAGATATTATTAGGGAAGAAACATCAAGTATTGATGTCAAGGTAATAGGTGATGAGGAAGAAAAAAATCAAGCAATGATAATTTTTTCTTTCTTTTTATTAATTTATTTTGATTTATCAATAATCACTTCCATATGCTTTTGAGTTCAAAATTTTTTCTCCCCCTTCCTCCCCACCACCCTCCCCAAGATGGCACATGATCTGATATAGGCTATACATTTACATTCATATTAAACATATTTTCACATTAGTGATGTTGTAAGTAGAAATTAAAACCAATAGGAGGAACCATCAGAAAAAGGAAACAAAACTCAACAGAAGAGAAAAAAAATAACAATTCAGCTTCCATAGTTCTTTCTTTGGGTGTGGATAGCATTTTCCATCATAAGGCCTCTGGAGATGTCTTAGATCCTTGTATTGCCAGGAAGGGTTAAGTTTATCAATATTAGTCATCACACAATGTGGCTGTTATTGTGTACAATGTTCTCTTGGTTCTACTCACTTCACTCAGCATCAGACCAAACAAGCCTTTCCCGATTTTTCTGAAGTCAGCCTGTTCATCATTCCTTATAGCACAATAGTATTCCATCACATTCGTATACCACAACTTGCTCAGCCATTCCCCAATTGATGGGCATCCTCTTAATTTCCAATTCTTTGCCACCACAAAAAGAGCTACTAGGAATATTTTTGTCCATATAGGTCCTTTCCCCATTTGCGTGATCTCTTTGGGATATAGCCCTAGAAGTGCTATTGCTGGGTCAAAGGGTGTACACATTTTTATAGCCCTTTGGGCATAGTTCCAAATTGCTCTCCAAAATGGTTGGATCATTTCACAACTCCACCAACAATGCATTAGTATTGCAATTTTCCCACATTTTCTCCAACATTTATCATTTTCCTGTTTTGTCATGTTGGCCATTCTGATAGGTGTGATGTGGTACCTCAGAGTTGTTTTGATTTGCATTTCTCTAATCAATAGTGATTTAGAGCATTTTTCCATATTACTATAGATGGCTTTAATTTCTTCATCTGAGAACTGTCTGTTCATATCCTTTGACCATTTATCAATTGGGGAATGGCTTGTATTTTTATAAATTTGACTTAATTCTCTATATATTTTAGAAATGAGGCCCTTATCAGAGAGACTGGTTATAAAAATTCTTTCCCAGTTTTCTACCTTCCTTCTAATCTTAGTTGCATTGGCTTTGTTTGTGCAAAAGCTTTTCAATTTAATGTAATCAAAATTATCTATTTTGCTTTTTGTAATGTTCTCTATCTCCTGTTTGGTCATGAATTCTTCTGTTTTCCACAGATCTGACAGGTAAACTATTCCTTGCTCTCTTGGTTTGCTTATAGTATCAGCCTTTATATCTAAATCATGTACCCATTTTGACTTTATTTTGGTATATGGTGTGAGATTTTGGTCTATGCCTGGTTTCTGCCATACTCTTTTCCAGTTTTCCCAGCAGCTTTTTTCAAAGAGTGGGTTCTTATCACAGAAGCTGGGGTCTTTGGGTTTATCAAATAATATATTACTATAGTCATTGACTACTGTGTCTTGCATACTTAACCTATTCCATTGATCCACCACTCTATTTCTTAGCCAGTACCAAGCAGTTTTGATGATAGCTGCTTTATAATACAATTTAAGATCTGGAATGGCTAGGCCACCTTCCCCTGAATTTCTTTTCATTAGTTCTCTTGATATTATGGACCTTTTGTTCTTCCAAATGAATCTTGTTATTATTTTTTCTAACTCTATAAAATAATTTTTTGGTAGTTTAATTGGTATGGCACTGAATAAGTAAATTAGCTTAGGTAGAATTGTCATTTTTATTATATTAGCTCAGCCTACCCATGAGCAACTGATGTTTTTCCAATTATTTAGATCTGATTTTATTTGCATGAAAAGTGTTTTGTAATTGTGTTAATAGAGTTCCTGGGTTTGTTTTGGGAGGTAGACTCCTAAGTATTTTATAATGTTTACAGTAAGTTTAAATGGAATTCCTCTTTCTATCTCTTGCTGTTGGGCTTTCTTGGTAATATATAGAAATGCCAATGATTTATGTGGGTTTATTTTATAGCCTGCAACTTTACTAAAGTTGTTTATTATTTCAAGTAGTTTTTTACTTGATTCTCTGGGATTCTCTAAGTATAACATCATGTCATCTGCAGAGAGTGACAGCTTTGTTTCTTCTTTGTCTATTCTAATGCTTTCAATGTCTTTTTCTTCTCTTATTGCTAAAGCTAATGTTTCCAGTACGATGTTGAATAACAGTGGTGATAATGGACATCCTTGTTTCACCCCCGATCTTATTGAAAATGCTTCTAGCTCGTCCCCATTATATATAATGCTTGCTGAAGGTTTTAGATAGATGCTATTTATTATTTTAAGGAAGACTCCATTTATGCCTATGCTCTCTAGTGTTTTTAATAGGAATCGGTGTTGTATTTTGTCAAAAGCTTTTTCTGCATCTATTGAGATGATCATGTGATTTCTGTTAGTTTTGGTGTTGATATGATGGATTATGCTGCTAGTTTTCCTTATATTGAACCAGCCCTGCATTCCTGGTATAAATCCTACCTGGTCATAGTGTATTATTCGTGTGATAAGTTGCTGTAATCTATTTGCTAATATTTTGTTTAAATTTTTTGCATCTACATGTATTAGAGAAATTGGTCTATAATTTTCTTTCTCTGTTTTGACTCTTCCTGGTTTAGGTACCAGCACCATATTTGTATCATAAAAAGAATTTGGTAAGATTCCTTCTTTACCTATTTTACCAAATAGTCTATATAGTATTAGAATTAATTGTTCTTTAAATGTTTGATAGAATTCACATGTAAATCCACCTGGCCCTGGAGATCTTTTCCTAGGGAGTTCATCAATGACTTGTTCAATTTCTTTTTCTGAGATGGGGTTATTTAAGTATTTTACTTCCTCTTCTGTTAATCTGAGCAATTTATATTTTTGTAAATATATATCCATTTCACTAAGATTGTCAAATTTGTTGGCATATAGTTGGGCAAAATAATTCCTAATTGTTGTTTTAATTTCCTCTTCCTTGGTGGTAGTTTCACCTTTTTCATTGTTAATACTAGTAATTTGGTTTTCTTCTTTCTTTTTTTAAATTAGATTAACCAAAGGTTTATCAATTTTATTGGTTTTTTCATAAAACCAGCTCTTAGCTTTATTTATTAGTTCAATAGTTTTCTTAATTTCAATTTTCTTAATTTTTCTTTTGGTTTTCAATATTTCTAATTTGGTGTTTAATTGAGGATTTTTAATTTGTTCTTGTTCTAGTTTTTTTAGTTGTATGCCCAATTCATTTATCTCCTCTTTTTCTATTTTATTTATGTAAGCATTTAGAGATATGAAACTTCCTCTAAGAACTGCCTTTGCTGCATCCCATAAGTTTTGGTATGTTGTCTCATTATTGTCATTCTCTTGAATGAAATTATTGATTGTTTCTATGATTTGTTGTTTGACTCAATCATTTTTTAGGATTAGATTACTTAGTTTCCAGTTATTTTTTAGTCTATCTTTCCATGGCACTTTATTACATATAATTTTTATTGCATCATGATCTGTAAAGGATGCATTTAATATTTCTGCCTTTCTGCATGGGACTGTGAGATTTTTATGCTCTAGTACATGGTCAATTTTTGTGTATGTACCATGTACCACCAAGAAAAAAGTATATTCCTTTCTATCCCCATTCAGTTTTCTCCACAGGTCTATCATACCTAACTTTTCTAATGTTCTATTCATCTCCTTAACTTTTTTCTTGTTTATTTTGTGGTTAGATTTATCTAGTTCAGAGAGGGCGAGGTTGAGGTCCCCCACTAGTATAGTTTTGCTGTCTATTTCTTCCTGTAACTCTCTGAACTTCTCCTCTAAGAATCTGAATGCTATACAACTTGGTGCTTATATGTTTAGTAATGATATTACTTCATTGTTTATGGTGCCTTTTAGCAGGATATAGTTTCCTTCCTTATCTCTTTTGATAAAGTCTATTTTTGCTTTTGCTTTGTCTGAAATCAGGATTGCTACCCCTGATTTTTTACTTCAGCTGAAGCATAATATATTTTGCTCCAGCCTTTTACCTTTACCCTGTATGTGTCACTCTTTTTCAAATGTGTTTCCTGTAAACAACATATTGTAGGATTATGGTTTTTAATCCACTCTGCTATATGCTTCTGTTTTATGAGAGAGTTCATCCCATTCACATTTACAGTTATGATTACTATCTGTGTCTTTTTCTCCATCCTTTTCCCCCCCCATTTATGCTTTTCTTTCTCCTTTCTCCTTTCCCCCCCTCACTAGTGCTTTGCTTTTGACCAGGGCCTTCTTCAGTCCCACCTCCCTTCTATTATCCCTTTCCCTTTTCTTCCCCTTTACCCTTACTGCTTCTTCCCTCCCTTCTATCCCCCCTCCCTTTTCTTTCCCCTTTCTCCTCCTACTACCTATAGTGCAAGTTAGATTTCTATACCTAACTGATTATGTTATTCCCTTCTTGAGCCAAATCTGATGAGAGTAAGGTTCAAACAATGCTCTTTCCCCTCCTTTCTTTACCTCTGCTCTAATAGGTTTTTATGTCTTTTCCTGTAATGTAATTTACCCTTGTCTGTCTCCTCCTTTCTCAGTACATTTTCTTAGCTCAGACTAATCCACTTACTTGGATCCATTTAACCCACTTGATTAATTTTTTTTTATCATTACATCAAAGTCAACTTATATCCACCCCCTTTATGTATACTCCTTTAACATGGTATAATAACAATACAGTTCTCAAGAGTTGCAAGTGTCATCTTCCCTTGTAGGGATGTAAACATTTTGCCCTTATTAATAACATATTGTATCTTTCTGTCCCATTTACCTTTTTATGTCTCTCTTGAATCTTGTACTTGAAGACCAAATTTTTTGTTGAGCTCTGGTCTTTTTATCAGGAAGGTTTGGAAATCCCCTATTTCATTGAATATCCATCTCCTTCCCTGAAAAATCATACTCATTTTTGCTGGGTAGTTAATCCATGGCTGCATTCCAAGCTCCTTTGCCTTATGGCATATCATGTTCCATGCCCTACAGTCTTTTAATGTAGAGGCTGCAAGGTCCTGTGTAATCCTGACTGTGGTTCCATGATATTTAAATTGATTCTTTCAGTTTGCTTGCAGTAATTTGTCTTTAATCTGGTAATTTTGGAATTTAGCTATTATATTCCTTGGCATTTTCAATTTGGGATCTCTTTCAAGCAGGGAGCGGTGGATTCTTTCTATAGTTATTTTACCTTCAGGTTCTAGGGCTTCAGGGCAGTTTTCCTTTATGATTTCCTGAAGGATATTGTCCAGGCTCTTTTTCTCATCATGACTTTCAGGTAGGCCTGTAATTTTTAAATTGTCTCTCCTGGATTGATTTTCCAGGTCAGCTGTTTTACCCATGAGGTATTTTTCGTTTTCATCTACTTTTTTCATTTTTTTGTTTCTGTTTGACTGATTCTTGCCCTCTCATAGAGTCATTAGTTTCCATTTGTTCAATTCTAATTTTTAACATATTGTTTTCTTCTGTTAGATTTTGTACTTTCTTCTCCAATTGGTCATTTGTATTTTTAAGGGATTTATTTTCTTCAGTGTACTTTTTTTCCAATTGGCCAATTGTATTTTTAAGGGATTTGTTTTCTTCAGTGTACTTTTTTTCCAGTTGGCCAATTGTGTTTTAGGGACTTGTTTTCTTCAGTGTACATTTTTTCCAATTGACCAATTGTACTTTTAAAGGACCCCTCTTCTCATTTGACTTTTAAAATCCTTCTTGAGTTTTTGTAAGAAGGCTTTTTGGGCTTCAAACCAGTTCATATTCCCTTTTGATGTTGCAGATGTGGGTTTGATGACAGCATTGTCCTCTTCAGAATTTCTGTCTTGATCTTCCCTCTTCTCATAATAGGAATCTATCATACGTTTCTTTTTACTCATGGTGTTTCTTTATTCCCTAGCTTTTAAAGAGATTAAGCTCCCCTGCTGGGGAGCAGAGGGCGCTGACCCAAGCCTCTTGTGTTGGGAGCCTAGGTCTTGGTCACTGGCTTTGTGTGCTGGGGACTCTTATGTTGGCAATTGGAGGCTGTAGGGTTCTGGCAGCTTATCTGGTGTTGGGCTGGAATCAGCAAGGTTGGGACTTTCAGGCAAATCTAAGTTGCCTGCTTTTTCTTTCCTTTAGCTTTGTTTAGCTCCTTTTAGATAAGTGCTGCCAGGTATTTATCTGCCTGGGGCCACTTATAGTGCTGCCTCCCTTATTTCTGTTGAGGCACTGGGAGATTTCTTTGCTGTAGAATGCCAAGGCACCTGGTGGTTTTCCGAGCTGGATTCCACCAGTTACCACACCCTCACTGAGGTATTCGGAGGTACAGCTGTTGGTGTTTGCCTGTTCGACCAACTGGACTTCAGGATCTCCTCCTGGTTGGCAGTTGGAGGCTGTAGGGCTCTGACAGCTTACCTGGTGTTGGGCTGGAATCAACAAGGCTGGAACTTTCGGGCACCTTTAGGTTGCTTTCTTCAGCTCCTTTCAGATGAATGCTGCTGGGTGCTTATCTGCCTGGGGCCCTTTGTAATGGTGCTTCCCTTATTTTTGCTGAGGCACTGGGAGATCCATTTGCTGTAGAATGCTGAGGCACCAGAATCTCCTCCTGGTGTGCTAAAATGGGTCTTTCCACTAGCTGGCTGGGCGACTCCCAGTTCTGTACTGCTCCCCTTCCCCCAGGGTAAGAGGGGCCTTTCCTGTTAATCCCTCTAGCTACCTGGGCTACTGTACTGCTGCTCCCCATCTTTCTTCTGGTTCAGCTGCTCCAGGGTTTTTTCTGGGGTGATATTTTCTGGGTTTTCAGAGATTGATAGGGGAGGGTGAGAGCGACTACCTTTTTACTCCGCTATTTTGGCTCCCGGAAGCGGAAGGACCAATGATAATTTTTTTAAAAATATCACATAAAGCTATATTTTCATTTATGTAAACATTATTTCCAAACATTACTTCATTTAAGTCAATGGGGGCATAGTAGCCATAGCTATTATATAATCCTCATATGAAGATACTTATATGATTATTATATGTTATAATCTTTATTTTATGCCTCCTTTAATTAGAGAGTAGCCCAAGTTTTTAAGACCAGATGATTTGTGGCACCATGAATTAAGAAAAAATAGTTGCCACAAAGAAGAGGCAATATAAGGAAAAAGATAACTTGGTTTTCAGATGGTGTTTGAAGTATCAGTAGGATATCAAGGTCAATATTTCCATATATGGGAGTCCTACACATTGAAGTCATAAATAGTATAAGACATTCAAATGGAAAGAGTAAAGAGAAATATGAACCTTTGTTAAATGCTTAGGGAATGAAAAACAGCACACTACATACATACATACATATATACATATATGTATGTATGTATATATACATGTTTATATATACATGTGTATATATACATGTTTATATATACATATATGTATGTATGTGTATATATACATGTTTATATATACATATATGAGAGAGAGAAGAAGAAGAGGAAGAAGAAGAAGAAGGAGGAGGAGGAGGGAGGATAGGAAGGGGGAGAGGAGGAGGAGGGAGAGGAGGAGGGGGAGGAGGGGAAGGAAGAGTGATGAGAGGAGGGGGGAGAGGAGGAGGGGGTAGAGGGGGAGGAGGGAGAAGAGGAGGAAGGGAAGAGTGGTCAGTGTAATAGAGGACCAAGCTAGTGTGGGAACTCATGGGAGTCAAACAAAGACATCACTTAAAGTTGATGGTGGTTAACAGTATCCAAGAGGCCCAAATTCTCTTGCTGCTTGGTCAGCTTACATATGTTATGCCTCCCATAGAGAATGATAACAGAAATTGGAAAATTGTAAACATCAAATCAGTCAACTATTGTAACTTGACAATAACACTTGCAAAGGTTTAATGAGGAGGATACTGCAACAAACAGCCAAATTGGGTTTAGTGGTTCTCTGTCAATTTCATTTATGGATGATATGATCTTCTTTACTGTTATCCATTTGAGACACTGTTGTCCTAGATACCCATACAATGCACCTGCAAAGAACAAGAGAGCTTTGTCTGAGCAAGCTACCTTATGTCTTTTTTTTTTTCCTTTGGAATCTTTGTTTTCTAAGTTTAGTTCCAGCCAGCTGGCAGATGCTTTGCCAGATGCTACAAATGTGGACATGGTTCTTTTGTTCCAGGTGACAGCAGTTCCTCATGGCTGAGTTCCTCAAGTTCTGCCCAAGGTTTAAGGGCTAACAGCATGCAGTCAAAGTGGTTGATGGGAATCCCATCCACTGACACTGAACTACAGGGCCTTTCCTTCCTCCTGTTTCTGTCATACTCTCTGGTTTTATGCAGGGGAGGGGAGAAGGAAAAAGATGAAGAAAAACAGATTGATGTCAATTCTACGAAAGGGAAGACCAGGAATGCATCAGTCTATGACCAAGATTCACCTCAAGGAATGGGGGAAGGGTATGGGAAGGAAGGGTCTACATACACATGGTAATCACCACATGAGGGCAGCAATTTCTTACCTTCCTACCTTTATATTCACTAGCCAATAGGAAGTTAATAGGAAGGAGGTGGAGTTTCAGAAATCTCAATCCTCCAATAGGCTGAGTGCTACAAACTACTGTTGCTTATTCTGATTAGCATAGCTAGCCAGAAACCCATGTTCATAGGGTAACCATCACAGGAACAATCTCTGTAAGGATTATTGATCACTGCTCTGCTCTGTGGCCACAGATATTACATTTCTGACTCTGGCTAACCATTTACTCTTGGTCATAAGGGTCCAGGGCAAAAAAGTGTACAATAATCTGAAAAATCTGTTGCTGCTAAGTTCATCTCCAACTCTGAAAACTATTAGACATTTTACTAGGAAACTGAGGCCCAGAGAAGTGAAGACTTAAGTCAAGCATGATAATTGTTTTCAAATATTTTAAGAGCTATTATGAAAAGGGTAATGGGGAGAGAGAGTGTAGACTAATAATAATTGTTCTGCTTGGCCCCAGATGACAGAACAAGGAAGGAGGTGGGGAGGGTATAAGTATTTTTAAAGTACTTTCAATGTTTCAGGTAGTATGCTAAGAAGGTTAAAAATATCTCATTTGATCTCACAACCATCCTGTGAAATAAATATTATGGTCTCTACTTTAAAGGTAAGGAAACTGAGGCAGAAGGAGGTTAAGTGACTTGACCAGTGTCACTTAGCTAGGAAGTGTCTGAGGGAGGATTTGAACTCAGGTCTTCCTAACTATAAACCCAGCACTCTATCCTCTGCATCAAAGAGCTGCCCATAAGTAGGAGGAATGAGATGGAAGGAGAAGACAGAGATTTTAGCTTTGATGTAATTCCTAACAATCAGAGTTATCCCAAAGTGAAATGAATTACCTCTAGTAGGTCACAAGTTACCCCTTCACTGAGCATCATTGAGAGCCTGAATGACCACTTGGAGATTTAACAGAATGGAATCTTGGTCATCTACAGGTTTGAACAGACATATGAAATGCATCTGCATCTTCTAATCCCTTGTAATTCTATTCCCTTCAATATAAACTTGATAGATGGTCCCAGTAGCATTCCTATAGGTTCTTTTTTTTTAACATGAGTTAATTTCTTTTTTTAAATTAAAGCATAAGCTGATACCCTTGGGCCTATTTTGCAGATACCCATATGAAACCTAGATTTGCCCTTTGTTATCCCTTGTTCTCAATACACCATTAGACACCTTTCTTTTTGATCACATCCTTAATGATGTAACTAGGTTATAATTGTATAATTGTAGTAAGTGGAGGCAGAACAGGAAGGACAAAGAATTGGACACACACAACTTACAGACACACTCCAAGCCAACACATATCTCAGAACTAAGTAAATTACATTAATTGCCCTGCCATTAAGTGGCAACGATACTAAGATTGGAGAATATAGGTGAAAGCCATTCTCTACTTCACTTGCTGCCTCATAAAAATGCAGATGGAGCTTTGATGGATATTTGATGGAGTAGGCCTAAGGAAGGAATCAGGAGGTGCTTTCAATGGGTATTGGGAGGTAGCCTAGACATTGTGAAAATTGAAAGGAGGGAGAATGAGAGAGACTAGGGAAGAGGATGACTATCTTAAGAGTCAAGGTATTGTTTGCAGTGTCTACAATGCCCTTAGTGTGTGACCGAGAAGATCCTTGGGCTCAGATTACCCAGAGGAAGAAAATAGGGCCCAATTTCCAGATTGTTTGGGTTTTCTTCCCAGAGCTAATGCTTATTATGGCTAAAATAGGATAGCAAACAGCTTGTACTAACACTGACCTTGGTGAAGAATGATCAAGATATGTCAACAATTACAAGTAACTCTTGGAGGCACAGAAAGATGCCATGTCAAGATCTGTTGAGCTGTGGAAGAGAGCTATACTTTCATATATAAAACTTGGCAGTTGGCCCTTTGCTGAGACTTAACGTCAATTTCAGCTAACTAAACAATGGTTACTAACTCCTTGGAATGACATCAAGATCATCAAAATCTGGCCCCATCCTACATATTTAGCCTTAGTTCTCACTATGCTTATGGTGGTCATATTTTCTGAACTAAATAACAGGACATATGGTCACACAATGATATTTATTCACAAGACATAATACCAAATGAGGAAACTGATGTCCAGATGGAGGGGGTGAAACAATTTCCCCAGTGTCACACAAGTAGCAAGGTACAGAGCTAGAATTCAAAACCAGGGCTACAGGCTCATCCAGGATTCCAATATAAAGAAATAAAGTCTCACACTCAACTGATCTAATGACAAGGTTGGATGATGGTACACAAACCAGTTTAGTGGATGGACATTGAGGATGTGTGTGCCTTGACACCACACTGCTACCCCACATCTCATTATCAGCTTTAGTTGCAAGAGATGAAAGAGAACAAAGGACAGCCAGATAGTTATCCCTACTCAGAGCATTTCAGACTAATTCTAAGTGGCCCCAGGGAGGTTAAGGACCATGAGGTTTTCTGAAGGTTGACAAAGGGATCTGAAGCTCTTCATATATACAGTCCAGGTATTTTTTAATACAACAATTATGAGTAGGCCTGCTAAGGATAAACACAGTATTTGGGAAAATTCCATTGATGTTAGAGGTGGAGCTTAATGGACTCAGCAGTCCAGCTGTTTCCAAATACATGCCTGTCCTCCTTTTGCAGGGAAGGCCTAATATAATCAGACTGCCTCACCAGGTCTTCTGACAGCAAATACAGGGCCTTTTCTGCTATAATACACAGCCTTGCCTTTTTCAAAGTTTGATTTAAATTATAGTTTCTTTCTTAAAACTGATACTAACCTAGATAATCTTGGCTATTCCCAGGCAAGCTGATCCTTGCTGTACCTAAACATATTTTTATCTTCCCAGCTTTTCTCATACCACTTTCTCTGCCTAGAGTCCTTTCCTCTCTACCTATTCAAATCCATTTTGGAGAGAAGATTTAGGATTAAACATGAACAATCTTCAGGCATTTATTCAAAGATGGGTTATGTTTATTCTGCTTGGGTTCAGAGAACTGAACTAGGAACAATAGGTTGAAATTTCAGAGAGGCAAATTTAGGCTTGATGCAAATAAAACACTTCCTAATATTCCAAACTATCAAAAAGTGTAATGGATTGCCTCAAGAGGTAATTAGTTCTCCATCATTAAAGAACTTTTCCAACACATTTTATAGAGGATTCTTTTTCAACTATGATTTCAGCTGAATGACCTTTTCCAAATTTGAGATTGCATTCTGTATGATAATCAACAAGAATTGGAAGTCTTTTTCTATTAGAATATGAAATCTTTGAAGGCAGGCAGAGGCTACCTTGTTTCCTTATATTTGTATCCTCGGCACAGCGCCAAGTATATAGTAAGTACTTAATAAGTCTTTTTTTTATTTATTCAGTTTATTCCTCCCATAACCTCTTCCTCAGATAGAAGTTATCTCTTCCTCTTCTAAATTTCTTTAATATTCACAAGACACTAAATACAACCTACTTTATATTGTAATTGTTTGTATACTTGTCATTTCCTTTACTAGATAGAAAGCTTCTTGGTCCAAGTTCTATAATTATTTTATCATCTGCATTGTCTTATACATAGTAAGTGTTCAATAAATGTTTGTTAAATGAGTGAATTGAGTTTCATACTCTCATTTATCAAAGTGTACTTCCCCAGTGACTTTACATAGCCCTCCCTCACTTAAATCCAATTCACTTGCATGTCATGGCATCACCTTCTTAATGTCATGGTTCTCTTTAAGAATGAGGGACAAACAACAAACAACATCAACACCCACCCCCATTCCATTTAATAAAGTCCAATGGTTCCATATCACTTCTAAGATCAAATCTAATAATTTGCCATTTGATTTTCAAACTTTGTCATTACCTAGCCCTCACCCTAGCTTTCTAGTCTTCTTACAGTTGATGCCCCATTGCACTGTGATCCAGAGACCCTAGACTCCTTGTTATTCTTCAAACAAGATACTCCATATCCAAATTTCAGGCATTTTCACTGGATGTCCCCCATTCCTGGTATGTTCTCCCTATTTATTTCTACCTCCTAGCTTCCTGGGATTCCATCAGGTCTCCACTAAAATTGTCTCATCTAAAGGAAGCTTTTCACAACCTCCCTCTAATGCCTTCCCTCTATTTGTTATTTTCAATTTATCCCATATATAGTTCATTTGTAGAGGAGGCAAGATGGCAGAGTAAAGGCAGATACTTACCTGAGCTCTCCATAAACCCCTCCAAATACCTTTGAATAATGACTCTAAAGAAATTCTAGAGTGGTAGAACCTACAAAAAGATGGAACGAAATGATTTTCCAGCCCAAGACAACTTAGAAGATCAGTAGGAAAGGTCTGCTGTTCCAAGGTGAGAGAGGAGGGCAGTCCAGTGCAGACTGCACCAGGGCAGGAGCAGTAGCACACCAGAGCATGTGGCCACAGAGGAGTGAGTGAATCTCCTCACAGTTCCATGGCAGAAGAGAATGCTTGTGGTCACACACAGACCAGAACACAAGTCAGGAGAGTAGTAAACACCTCTCCTTAGATCATAACACCTTGGAAGAACTGAAAACTTACAGGTCCCTAGAAGTTTCTCTGAAAACAGCTGAACAAAATCCCTGAAGCTTGGGACAGGGCACCCTCCACCCTGGAAGCAGAGCTGTATTTTAACAAAGAGTTAAAAGTCAAGTATTAGGCTAGGAAAATGAGCAAATAAAAAAAAAGAAAAGAAAAATCTGACCATAGAAATTTACTATGGTAACATGGAAGATCAAAACACATGCTCAAAAGAAGATAATGAAACCAAAGCTCCTACATCTAAAGCCTCCAAGAAAAATATAAATTTGTCTCATGGAAGAGCTTTAAAAGGATTTTTTTTAGTCTATTGAGGTTAAGTGACTTGCCCAGGATCACACAGCTAGTAAGTGTCATGTGTTTGGTCTGAGGCCAGATTTGAACTCAGGTCCTCCTGACTTCAGGCTCAGTGCTCTATCTACAGCATCACCTAGCTGCCCCTCAAAAAGGATTTTGAAAATCAAGTAAGAGAGGTAGAGGAGAAAGTGGGAAGATAAACTAGAGTGATGCAAGAAAACATTTTAAAAAGGGTCAACAGCTTGGTAAAGGAGACATAAAAAAATACTGAAGGAAATAGCACTTTAAAAAACAGGCTAGGCCAAATGATAAAACAGGTACAAAAAGCCAATGATGAGAAGAATGCCTTAAAAAGCAGAATTGGCAAAATGGGAAAAGAGGCACAAAAATTTACTAAAGAAAAAACTCCTTAAAAAATAGAATTGGCCAAATGCAAAAGGAGGTTCAAAAGCTCACTGAAGAAATAATTCCTTAAAAATTAGAATTGAGCAAATGGAATGACTTTATAAGAAATCAAGAAACAACAAAACAAAACCAAAAGAATGAAAAAATTGAAGACAATATGAAATATCTCATTGGAAAAATAACTGACCTGGAAAATAGTTGCAGAGAGATAATTTTAGAATTGTTGGACTATCTGAAAGCCATGATCAAAAAAATAAAAAAAAAATATCCCAGACCTCATCTTTCATGAAATGATCAAGGAAAACTGCCCTGGTATTCTAGAACCAAGAGGTAAAATAGAAATGGAAAGAATCCACCAGTCACCTCCTGAAAAAGATCCCAAAATGAAAATTCCAAGGAATATTATAGCCAAATTCCAGAACTCCCAGGTCAAGGAGAAAATACTGCAAGCAGCCAGAAAGAAACAATTCAAGTATTATGGAGCCACGGTAAGGATAAACACAAGATGAATCAGAGGGCTTGTGATATGATAATCCAGATGGCAAAGAAGTTAGGATTACAACCAAAAATCACCTACCCAGCAAAACTAAGTATAATCGTTCAGGGGGAAAGTGGATATTCAATGAAATAGAGGATTTTCAAGCATTCCTAATGAAAAGAGCAGAACTGAATAGAAAATTTGACTTTTAAATGCATGACCCAAGAGAAGCATAAAATGGTAATCAGGAAAGGGAAACCATAAGGGACTTAATGAAGTTAAACTTTTTACATTCCTACATCAAATGATGATACTTGTAACTTACAAGATCTTTCTCATTAACAGGGCAAATAGGAGGAGTATATACAGACAGAGGACACAGATGTGAGTTGCATATGAAGGGATGCTGTATAAAAAATAAAATTAAGGGGTGAGGGAGGAATGTACTGGGAGAAAGGGAAAGGATGGGGTAGAATGAGGTAAATTGTCTAAGATAAAAGAGGCAAGAAAAAGCTTTTACAATGGAGGGGAAGATGGGGGAGGTGAGAATCAAGTTAACCTTCCTCTCATCAGAATTGGCTCAAAGAGGGAATAACATACACACTCAAGTGGGTATAGAAATCTATTTTACCCTACAGAAAAGTAGGGGGAAGGGGATAATACAAGGGTGGGGGAGGGGTGATGGAAGGGAAGGCAGATTGGGGGATGGGATAGTCAGAAGCAAAACATTTTTTAGGACGGACAGGTTGAAAGGAGAGAGAGAATAGAATAAATAGAGGGGGAATAGGATGGAGGGAAATACAGTTAGCAATAGTAACTGTGAAAAAAATTGAAGCAAATTTCTCTGATAAAGGCCTCATTTCTTAAACATATAGAGAACTGAGTCAAATTTTTAAAAATAAGTCATTCACCAAAAATGATCAAAAGATATGAATAGTTTTCAGATGAAGTAATCAAAACTATCTATAGCCATGCCAAAAAATGCTTTAAAACTCACTATTGATTGGAGAAATGCAAATTAAAAACAATTCTGAAGGTACTACCTCATACCTATTAGACTGGCTTATAGGAAATCTAATGAAGGAAGCTAAAATTAAGGAGAAAGAGAGGAAGAAGGTATGCAGCATGAGGGGGATGGGGCATGATGATGGTGGAGTAGATTCCAAAGAATGTTGCTGTTAGGAAATAAGGGGTTCACTGAACTTTCAAGCCCTCTTTATACATCCTCCCAAAGGCTTTGGAAGGATAACAGAAGACAGACTCTTCTTTTTCTTCTATTTTTTTTTTCTATACCAAGCAGAATGATCTTCAGACTGGTAAATCTAAAACAAAAGTAGTTAACAGGGAATTGAGATCCAAAATAAATGAGCTGTTGTGTAGGGGGAAAAAGTAGTTCCCTATCCTCAATAAGTCACCAAAATGAAAAGAACTATTTCCCATGGAAGGATTAGAAGATTGGTAGATACGATTGTGAAACTATTGTTCATGATCTTAGAAAAATTATCAAGAATGAGGAAAAATGTCAAAAAGAAGATGGGTAAATGTTCCACTTTTCAAAAAATGGGTCGAGGGGAATGTTATCAACTGTAGGCTGGTAAGCTTTCAATTCCTGTTAAAAAACATTGTGGAATACATAATTAAAGGGATGGTGAGTGAGTACTTATATAACCACAAAATTTTAGGATTGAAAACGACCTTGCTTCTTTCCTATCAAGTTCAATACTTTAATTTTACAGATAAAGAGACTAAGAATCCATAGAGGAAAATGATTTGTCCAAAGTAACAAATCTGATGCTATTTCAAGTTTAGACCCTATGTTCTTTTTTTAAGTTGTTGTTATTAACTCTAGCAATTCAGAAATATTTATGTTCGAGAACCATAAATTCCTGTTGTAAGTCTTGAAATGATCTAAGAGCATTATAAGGTCTATGATCAATTAGTTGGAGGTGGAGGAGGATGGAAGATGGCTTTCAAGGGAGGAAAACAAAGGAGTTTTCAAAAAGTTCTTTCATCTTCTCCCAAGGGCTACTTCTACAATACATCCCAATGTTAATAAATCTCTACCTGGAACCAATCCCATAGTCAGTTGTTTTACTCAGAGACATTATTATAGCTTCTGTATGGCTAAAGTATGACTCCAATATATAGCATGTAAATGTCACTTTGTCACTGCTTGAATAACTTCCAGTCATAAAAAATAGAGAGATGAGAGATTTCTTCTCCAATATAGAAATATGAAGTTGCCAGAGAGAAAAAAAAAGCAGACCACAGAGAAAAATTGGTGGGAAATGGAAAAAAAGCCTACCTTAGCAAATCTAAATTCACTTTGTGAATTTGGGAATGTGAAAATATATCATGTAAAATATAGTTTATTCTTAAATTTATGATATTTGGTATATGCATCCTAAGGTCCCTCCCACATTGAAGAGCCAATAAGTTCTATGAAAATCCCTTGGTTTATTGATTACTGCAAACTAGTTGTGACCAGATAGGCTTTATCATAATCACTACCAACATTACCATATTCCTCCAAGGATTACATGAAACAAACAGGTGTGTTTAGAACTATATTTGATAACACACCCAATTTAGTTGATAAAAATCACAATCTAAAACTTTTTTTACCACACCACACTTTGGGGGTTACTGTGCCTGAGGAAAGGGGAACTGCAAACTCATATGACATCAGTTTTCTCACTATAGAGTTCTCCCAGGCTAGGGAATCAGCCACATCTCCGCCATCCTCCATGCCAGAAAGCTGGCAACATCTAGTTTTGGGGGTCTGCAAAGCAATAGAGGTGGGGAGAGCAGGAAAGTCAGAGATAATTTACTTAGAATAAAAGAAAAGCCTGAAAAGCAAAATAAAATAAAATAATCTGAGAAACACTGGTTATAAACTTGAGCTCCCAAGCACATAAACAGAGAGAGAGAAAAAACTCATAAAGACAGAATGAAAATAAATAGCAATTCCAAGAGAGGCCATAGGATATGGAGTATTATACTATGAAGGAAAAAAATAGGTAATCAAAATACTTAAGAAAATAAACTACTTGGCAAAAACTCACTGACAAAAAAAAAACCTAGGAAACATTTAGCAGCAGGAGAAAAGAAAAGAAAGTTTATATTAGCACCTTACACCATGTAACATACTATTTTTCAAATGGATGTTCCTAGTCCACATAATCATTCTTTAATAATTCTTTAAAGTTAAAGAAGAATGGATAAAGTTATCTTTCATGATTACGGCCAGGTGGAAACTTTTTTTAAAAAGCAAATACAGGCAATAGGAGATTACAAAAAGATAAAAGATAATTGTGTTACCTGAAATTTTAAAACTTTTGCATAGACAGCATTATTGCAACTAGGATAAGAAGAAAAATTGTCAATTGGCGGGAAAGTCTTTACATTAGCTATCTCTCAGGGTCTGATGTCTAAAATGAAGAGGAAACAAATATAAAAGTAGCAGTAATTATTCTGTAAATGAACACTTCTTAAAAGAAGAAAAATTGTCAACTATTAACAACCATATGGAATATTGCTCCAAATCACTAATATTAATACAAAAGGGAAAACAATTCCGAGATTTCTCCTTATACCAGCAAATTGGAAAAGATGATAAAATACTAAAAGTCAATTTTGGTGGGGCTATGGGGAAAAAAAACTAGCATGAAAATAGACTACTGTTGGAGCTATGATTAGATCATCCAGTTCAGAAAAAATTTGGAATAAAGTTTTTATTAAATGGTTAAATTGCCCATAAACATTAACTTACAGATTCTACTGACAGGCATATACCCCAAGAAGGTCAAAGAAAGAAAGGTTCCATACATACCAAAATATTTTTAGCATCACTTTTGCGTTGACAAAGCAAAAATATAGGTTTTAAGTGATATTTTAAAATACATCAGTGTGACACAAAATACTGCATAATTGGAAAGGATAAAAGTAGCCATCTATCTAATTCATACTCTATCCATTCTCCCCAAAAATGTATATGCTGTATGATATATCACCTATACTAATAAAAAGTTGTCAAAATTAAGGATAATCAAGGTTATTGTTGTTTTGTATTGCTTTTTTTTCTATTTTTTTAATTAGAAACTTTAAAAGGTTTGGATGCCTCTTCTTTTTCCTATCAGTTATTTCAATTTACATAGCCTTCTCCTCCCACCACTCCCCCCCACACCCAGCATGTCAGTATTGATCTTTCCCATATAACAAAGGGAAATAAGCAAAAACAACCAGGATATTGATAGTGTCTGACCACACATGTGAGTTTCCACACATAGTTCTCCTCATCTCTATCAAGAGAGGAGGAAAGTATATTTCATTAACTGTTTTCTAGATCCAAGATTGGTCATTAAAATGTTCAGTATTTGATTTCCTTTTAGTGTTATTTATGCTTTGATCATTGTAGTGATTGTATGTAGTTTTCTGGTTTTTCTTCATTTTCAACAGATCAGGTAAGTCTTCCTTTGTTTTTCCAAATTCTTCATTTAAAAAAAAATTACTACAAAATATTATTTCATTAAAGTCATATGCAATATTTTGTTGAGCCATTTCTCAGTAGATAGATGGACATTTACTCTATATTTAGATTTCAAGATACAATGAAGCAGGGTCAGATACAACTTATTTTTTTTTTATTTTAATGCTATTGTTATAATTAAAATATTTTCTAGCTGGCTATAATTTAAAAAAAACATAAATCCCTCACAAGTAATTTTCAAACAGAAAATACTTTTTAAAGAATTCCCTTGGCATTTAATTGCAATATATTTTTGATCAAAGAAATTTGATTGTTTACATTATAATTGTGAATGTTTTGTCTTTGTTGCCTTTGCCCTTTCCATTTGATAAAACATCTCCACAAGTGATTTACTGCTATCTTGGCAAATCCTCTTCATATCCAAGCCAAACAATGAACTTAAATTTTAAGATAATCAGTATTGTATTTCTACATAAAACCTAATCTTTTCTCTCTTTTGCAGATGAATAATCATGTCCGGCTTCATTTTTACTGTCAGGCATAGGCAGATTTGAAATATTTGATTCAGTATTATTATTTTTGCCAACAGAGCCAAGCAAAGTTGTTTATACATACTACCTCCCTCAACCCCCGCTCCCCACACACTCACACACATTTTGGAATTGCCCTGTTGTTTTATTTTTTCCACTGAAATTCAACTCCTTTGTCTCATGACGCCACAGAGGTGACCTGAGATTTAGAAGGTTAATCCAGCAGAGCACAGTTCTGGCAAGTCCTAACCAAGTTGGAAAGGCTACGAGTACAAAGACAGCTACAGAGGGGTATGTTTATCATTTGACAATCAGCCTGATTGGTTTTGGCCAGTCAAACTCATAAAAACTAGCAGACAATCTGTTTCCATAGCAAAAGCATCCACGTAGATGGATCTCTCAAAGTATTAAAGAAATACAATTAATTAGTCTTTACATTTGTCAGAACCAAATATACTTGATTCTTTAAACACAGGAATAAAATAATTAAAATAACTGACAAAAATGAGTGAACAGTTCCAGGCATAGCTTTCTCTGATTCTTCTACTATGCCTTTGCTAAGTCATCCATCATTGACCCAGGTTCATAACCTTGCATCCTCTCACTCCCAACAATTCCTTTATCGTATCAGTTACTAAGTCTTGATTCTAATTTCTCATCACTTGAAACTATTCACTTTTCTCTACTTGCACTGTCATTGCCCCAATTCAGGACCTCATCATCCATACAAACATATAAGCTCCTTGAATGCAGAATCTGTTTCATTTTTTCATCTTTCTATCTCTATGCCTTGAACAATGTCAGGCATATAGTAGGTGCTTAATAATTTTTTGTTGGATTGAATTGCTTGGAGTATTGCAATCATCTCCTAAGTTCTTATCCTGCTACTGATCTCTCCATTTTCCAAATGATCCTCCACACTGCTACCAAGACAATGCTCTAGTCATAGATTTCCTCCCAAGAAATTGAATGTTAGGGTTTGTTCACATTGCTCACTTCCAAATTAGGGTATGATTTTCCCCATTTAATCCATTTGCCATACAACTAACAAAATAATCTTTATATGTCATGAATTGGATTATTGACATTGTGCTTCAAAATATTCAAGGTCACCCTATTGGTTCTAGGATAAAGTACACACTTCATATCATAGCATTCAAAGGCCTTCACAATCTAACCTGCACTTATATTTCCAAACTTATTTAACATTATTCCCCCTCGAAACCTATACATTGTAGTCAAACTGCTCTGCTATCTATTGCCTGAACTTAGCATTTCATATTGAATCTCTATGAATTTGCTCAGGCTTGGCCCAAAGCCCAGAACGTACCCTCCCTCATCTTTACCTCTTGGAAGCCCCATTTAACATTCAGTTCAGCTACCACCTTCTCCTTGAAGCCTTTCTGGATCTCCAGTGTCTACTACTCTTTCCATCACCAAATTATCATCCAAAGAGAAAATATTTGAAGAGTGTTTTGCAAACCATCAGGTGTTTCATAAACATTAACTCTTTATATATTTGGGTTGTATCCCCACAGCCAAATATAAGTTCCTAGGAGATAGAAATTGTTTTCTTTTTCCTGGTTCTATCTCCAACACCTATTAAAGTACCTTGTACATAGTAAGTGTTTAATAAACACATAGAATTAATTAAACTTTTATGCTGTCTATTTTTTCTAAATTTTTAGATGTTAAGAAGCAGTGACAGAGATCATTGAAGGTAAGTCTTCCTACAGGTAGGTTCAAAAGAGTCACATGACCTGAGTTCAAATCTCTGCTTCTGATACCTATACCTGTATGACCTCATAAAAATCACTTACTTTTCTGGGTTGTTGGGGGAGGATTTCCCCCACCCTGCTCCCACCCAGCTGTTCCTATGTGTAATAAAGTGTCCTTTCACCAGTTAGGATAAATTAAACAAATCAAGTACCACATTCAGAAGGCAGGCATGCAAAGGAAAGAAGAATTTTATTTATGGAGTATAAAGAGTGAGCCACTTGTGAAGTAGATTTAGGCTGTAGATCACAGCATTATAACTAGAAGGGACCTAGTTCATCTATCCAACTGGCTCAATTATAGAAAGAGAAGCCAAAGACCAACAAAGTAAAATGACTTTCCCAAGATCTTATAGCCATTTTCAAGTAGAATAAAAGTCATCCAACTTTTTAACCTTATCTTCAAATGGGGAGAGTGGCTGCTAGTGGCAGGTGTAAATAACCTCTGAACTCCTTTCTAGTTCTAAGTCAATCATCCTAGAATGCTGGGTTTTTTTGTTTTGTTTTTTGTTTTGTTTTTTTGTTATTAGGAATCAGCAAATGGAAAATAATCCCATCTTTGCCACTAGCTATATGACTTTGCATAATTATAATACGTCACCTCCTAAGTTTAGTCTTCCTAGTGTCTAAATTGAGGAAGTCAGAGAAAATGGTTTATGAGGTCACTTTCAACTCTGATTCCATGACTCTAGATAAAGTCTCTTTATTAATTGCTTCCAGATTTTATGTTATAAATAATATAGATATAATATGGTTATATTGTAACCCTCTTCTTTTTCCTGCTTCATCTGTAGTCTTATTCATTACCCCTAATTTTCAAGATTTCCTTTGCACCAGATTTTTTTCCTAGCACTATATTGAGCCCCTCTGCCTACCCACACAATTCCTAAATCTCCCCCAAATAGAAGAACTAAGTTGAGATCACACATATGACAATATGCAGAATTAATTCCAAATGGATTGAGGAGATCACATTGCCAGGCAACAGATTCCCCAGACCTGCTATTTATTATTTATTTCTGTATTATTAAATCTTTACTTAATGAAGTCCTAAATCTCATAGTATCAATATTAGGGTTCTACTCTTTAGCTACTACTAGTATTTTGTTTTTTTTTTTTAATTTTACTAGTCCAAGAATTCCTTCTCCTGACCCAATCAATAGGAATAAATTAGGATGATTTTTTTTTTACCCCACAAGCAACATGTTCAAGCAAAGAAAGTTGTGCAATGCTTAGCTAGAAAAGTTACAATGATGTTTTCCAAAGTTAAGTCTAAGCTAGTTTTCTCTTCCACACCTCTTCTCTATTTTAACTTTTTCATCTTTCTTTTCTAAAGGAGAATGGAAGGTGGTAGATCATGATAACACTGTTAAGTGTCCTACTCTCTTTTCACAAAGAATATGCAGGTGCTCATATCTACTAAGAAGACACAAGAATTCACAGTTATTAGGAGTTTTCTTTCACCTCAGATAGTGAGAGGTCTTCAACTTCAAAAACCCACTGAGGTACCACCATACCCAAAAGTAGTAATCACTTTATTGGATTAGGAATCTGCCATTTCAATGAAGCCAAAAGGATGTCGTCCCTTTCATCATTTGCTCTTCTATAGAAGGCTTTCTCCTCTTCCCAGGCACCCTTCTGCACAACAGAAGAGCATCTCCTGCCGAAACCCCCACACAAAATATATCTAAGCTCATCCCTGAAATGCTCCTTTAGGACTCTTGCCTTTTTTTAAAAGCCATCTTCTCTGGGAACCAGCTGTTCCCTCTGATGTTGGGGGAAGGAGAATTCCCTCCCCTCCACCCTGCTCCCACCCAGCTGTTCCTACTTATGAAAAAGTGTTCTTTCACCAGTTAGGATAGATTAAACAAATCAAGTACCATATTCACAAGACAGGCATGCAATGGGAAAGAAGAATTTTGCGTAGGGGGAGTAAAGAATGAGTCACTTGTGAAGTAGATTTAGGTTGTGAATCACAACATTATAACTAGAAGGGACCTGAGAGCCCATCTATTCAACTGGCTCAGTTTACAGAAAGAGAAGTCAAGGACCAACAAAGTGAAATGACTTTCCCAAGATCTTACAGCTAATTTTGAGTAGAATAAAGTTATCTAAGTTTAAGTCTTTGAGTCAAATCCTATTTTTACAACACCAAACATGTGTTAACAAACATTTGTTGAACAGCTACTGTGTTCCAAGGACTGTATTAGGTACTAAAGATTCAAAGATAAAAATGAAACAGCTCCTACCCTCAAGGAGTTTGGAATCCATTAAGATAGTGAACTTATACTATCTATCTATCTATCTATCTATCTATCTATCTATCTATCTATCTACATACATACATATATACACACACATATATTGTGTACATACTTTATATATAGTGTGTATATACAATGTATACATAGCATATATGTGCAATGTATAAATACATATTGTGTATATACATTATATTAGCTATACTACAAATATCATATATAATACAAATATACATACATGACGTAAACAACAACAGACAAAATGTGTGAAGGAGATATTAGCAGATAAAGAAGGAATGAGCAAAGACTTTATATAGTAAATGGACCTTCAACAGTATTTTAAAGAGAAGTAGAAACTTATAGAGGCAGAGGTGAGGAAGAAGTGTATTCCAGGCAATGGAGATAGCCTGTACAAAGGCAAAGGAATTGGAAATTTAGCAAGGACTGGGCTATATCCTGTTTCATTTTGTTGCCTGAATGGCTCAGCTACACAAGGCCATAGCTACAATTTAGTTTGAAACATCAGATCAGTTGTTTTAAAAGCATGGCAAGCTTCATAGCTGCACAAGTGGAGGGAGGGTCCATGTTGAGGAGATCATGGATCCAAAGGAGTTTCATTATTCTTTGTATGCATATGACATACCCCCTCCACAATAGATAATAAGTTTCTTGAGGTCAACACCAGTTATTTGTTAACTGTATACTGTATACAGACATGGGAAGGGAGAAGAACCTCAAAAAGAAAAAAAAAAATCTGTGTGGTAGTCATTTGGGACAATCTCTCTTTCAAAAGAACTATTTAATGGAGATAATTTGGTACTGCTTGAATGACAACAGGAAGGAAAGACATATTGAGAAGACGATAAGGGAGAAAAAAAGAGAGATTATACAAAGAATACATCTTAGGAGTAGTACCCACCCTTTCCAGTCAGTTGATTTGTATGAGTGTGCCTGGGTAGTTTATCCCTTGGTAGCTCCTTGTTTTCATGTGCCGGGGGTCTGGTATTCCACCCTCAAGGAACACAGATATCTAGAGAGACAGATGCTTCAATCTTCTCTCAGCCGAACCCTTGGAGTGCCTGCTGAGCTAATAGAAGTGTCACAGGAAGACTGCAAATTTCTAAATGTTAATGAATTTTATCCTTCTTTTGAGCACTTAAGGCTATAGTTATTTCCTACATTTGTTGTTGTTGAGTCATTTCAATCATGTCGGACTCCTCATGACACCATTTGGGGTGTCTTGGCAAAGATACTAGAGCAATTTGCCATTTCCTTCTATGGCTCATTTGATAGATAAGTAACTTAAAAAAAACAGAGCTGAGTGACTTGCCTAGGGTCACACAGCTTGTAAGTGTCTGAAGCCAGCTTTCAACTCATGAAAATGAGTCTTCCTGATTCCAGATCTAGTGAACTATCCACTGTATCACCTACTTGCCCATTTCCAAATTACATTAGCTTAAATTGTTATTGTGCATAAAATGTAATTAATTCATTTGTATAATTATATAGATGATATCAATATCAATAATTTACATTTATTGGTTTGCTTTGTTCATATTCTTTACTCTTAAACAATCATCGCAAGATCATAGATTTAGAGATGGAAAGGACGTAGAGGCTAGCACATCCAAAATCCTTTATTTCATAGATGAAGAAAACAGAAACAGAGGAAAGTTACATGACTGGAACCCAGATTTCCTTGTCTTTAGGTCAAGTGCCCTATTCACAATACCACAATAACATCCTTCCCAGAGATCCATGATAAGGGAGTCAACCAAAGCCTATCTCATCAGGCACTCTTTGCTGTATGTAATACATGAAACCAATCAATCAAGAAGTTCTTCTTACACTGTCATACACTGCCCCACAAAGACCAAAATCTTGCCAGATTATACAGGTAGACTCCACCCTACCCTCCAAAGCATCCCTGTTCCTATACCCTTCCTATCTTAATGAGATTTTGGGGGTACTGGGAATAGACAAGTGTCTTGTTCCAAATAATCCAAATTTGTGCTTTCAGCTGTCACTGAAGTCCTCAGAAGGGGGAGTGGTGTCCAGGGAGATATTCTTATGAATTGTGAGAAATCTTGCCCAGATTCAGTTTTTATGCTCACATCTGTGCTGGTGTATTCAAAGTGTCTATTTAAGCTGAATGTTTCTATTCTCTTCAGTTCATGTAGGATTGCCAGATCTCAGTAATAGGATTATTAGACATGGAGATTCGAACTCTGGTGGAATAAGGTGAGGTGGGATAGAGAGAATGCTGTCAGAAGACAGATTGACTGTTTAATTGAGGCAGTGAGGTGGCATAGAAGAGAAAGTATTGAAGGTGGAATCATGAAGATGAGTTCAAATTCAGGCTCAGGCACTTATTAGCTGTGTGATACTTAAGTCACTTAATTTTCCTCACCTTCAGTTTCTTTCTCTGTAAAATGAGAGTACTAAAAACACCCACCTCAAAGGATTTTTGTGAGGGTCAAAGGAGATAATGGACATAAAGCATTTTGCAAAACTTAAAGCACATATAAAAGACTGCTGTTATTTAATGGATTTGCAAAGAAGATTTGGAAGATTTAGAGCAAAATTATACTTTTACTGGACCAAACTTTCCAGAATTACTAAGAAGATGTGTCAATGTCACTTGTGCATGTCCATTCCTGTTCCCTGGTTCCAGACTGAAACTCAGAACACTTCTAAATGACAGACAACTCAAATATAGATCAACCCCTTAGCTGTAGGAGGTTTGGCAACTAATTTCATGCTAACTGATGACTGGTATTAGTTACCTGACTTGGTGATTCAAGGTCTGGAAAATGGGAAGATAATTGTGGGGGGGTGGCCAACATTTCTGAAGTTTGAATGACAAGTCTGACTGGGGCCTTTAGGAGTGACATGAACAGATGGACTGGCCCTCTGAAGAAAATATTCACCCTTTTGGCTTCCTTCTCCTTCCTTGATGGATGCTGAGATCACTGCACCTGTCTCCAGACCCTGATTAGGAGGGCAAGCATGGAAAGGAAGGGGGGTGGGAACATAATGGGAGAAAGAAATGTGCAAATTAGCAAGAAGAAACACATACACACACAATCTGGAAACAGATGTCACTAATAGAATTGTTGGTCTAAGATGTGCATTTCTCCTGAGATGCAAAGTGGCCCTTTTTACTCCACAGTTAGTCAGCTAAGTTCTTTGGAATCATGTTGGCTGGGTGCAAGGATCTCTGAATTGTCCATTGCTCTGCAGGAGCCCCATCAGATTTTCCTGCTGAAACCAAATTCTTAATTATGCCTTTTAATGTATTGGACCTAGGAAAAATACCATTATTCTGATGATAACCTGAATGTTAAAATATATAGCATTGACACTCCAAAAATCATGTGGAAAAGAGTAATCGATTCATCTGCAAGGCAGGAATTTGCCATATTTACAATAAGAACAGCTACATGCCCCTCAAATTACAAGATCTAGATGTTGTTTTCCTATGGGAAAAATAGCATTTTTTTTTGTTTTTCATAAAAAGTAAGTGAGAACTTAAACTAAGGCCCTCTCTTCTCTGCCTTTCCCTCTCAAAAGCCTTTTCCTCCACAGATTTTTGGTTTTACTTTTTAAAAAATTTATCATGGTACAAACTTCTTTTCCTCCAATGCTAGTGGGCTTTAGACCTCTCCATCTCCCTCCACTTGAGCCTGGGCTTGGATATTTGTGATGGAGCCTCTCTTCATCCCTCTTGCTCCTCTTGTGAGTAGAATATTCTCTGAGTCCACTTATGTCAATGTATCTCCTGGTCCATGCATTACTTTGAGGTGTTTTTCAATGCTGGTTATTCCATTTCACATCTAGGCTGTATCTCATTAAAGCAGTGTTTCACTCTAGCATCCCTGTCATTACAATTGGCAGAGAGCTTAGCTTCTGGGAAACACAGTTATAATGAGGGCAAAGTGTACAGCACAAAAACAGCTTCTAATAGCTCATTAGTAAAATTGACTAGTTAAGCAGTACTCTCATTCCTTTTCTTTGACTAAAGATCTAAGGCCCATCTCTCTCCAGTGTGCTATGGGAGTTAGCCTCCTTCCTGTTTTTACAATCAGGACCAATCCAGGAAGGGTGTGTGTGAGCTCAAATTCCATCATGGATATGCCTAAGCATTCTTTATCAGTCATGTGATCATGGAATCTTTAGCATAGTTGATTAAGCATTCATACAGTGAGATAGCTTGATTCATTGAGGGTTAAATGAATGTAAAACAGAGTAAGGACTAGAATAGAGTGAGACTGTCAGTAATGACAAGTCCCAGCTGCTTTTAACCCAACCTCAGTGATAGAACCCTTTACATCAGTAATCCCTATAAGCTCTGAAAGTCCCAACTTGGGACATGCTTTGGAAAACTTCTTCCAAAGACCTAAATAATATCCCTAATATTTGCCCAATCTTCTAGTCAGAGAGAGTCCAACCCAAATTGTGTGTGTGTGTGTGTGTGTCTTTTAGAGTTTAGAGAAGTAACAGAAAGGTGTGACATAGCAGGGGTCATGGGAATACTTCCTTTCCAATAACAGTGACATGGAAGTTCACTAGTGCAGTGAACATCCTAGGCACATGTTTAGTACAAAAAAGTCAATAACCTAGATAAAGGTAAAACTACCATGCTTATACTCAAATGAGGAGTATCATTTTGGATGCTACTATGGCAATCAAAATTATTTCAATATGCTAGAAAAAAGGGGGCTAAATAAAATAAAATAAAAATATTTAAGATATATTCAAAATTCAACTTTTGGGTTTAAAAGATAAACTTCAGAAGCATAAGACAGGGGAAGTCTGTCTAGGCAGGGGTGCCTAAGAGTAAAGGAAGGATCTTGTGGTTTTAGTAAATTGCAGATTCAATATGAGTCAGCATTTTGATACGGCAGCCAAGGAAGCTGATGTAACCATAACTTACATTTAGAAGCATAGCATTAAGAATGAAGGTAATCATCCCATTTTTCTGTACTGGTCTGGCCACATAGGGAGTAATGTATTCATTCTAGGTCCCTTAGATAAGCTTGATTATCGAAGAAGAGAGTGGCCAGAATCATAAGAGTTCTATGCAACACATCATCCAAAGAGCTATATGAGTATCATTTGGATGATCCAAAGGTGTTTATCCTGGAGAAAAAGAGATATTTTTGGAGGAGAGGAGGAAAGATAATAGTTTTGATTCAAGTACTGAACAGCTGTTATGTAAAAGAGCAGGTAGACTTGTTCTAATTGGCTTCAAGGGTTTCAAGAAAATGGGTGGAACTTGTAGAGGAACAGACTTATGTTCTATAGAAAAAAAAAGCAAACCAAAAAAAAACTCAACAATTAAAGCTATTATGAAGTAGAATGGGCCACCTCAGTAGATAGTGGTTTCCCTATCCCAAGTGGTTCTAAAAGTAGAGTCTGTATGGGGAATATTATAAGGGACATTCTTATTCAGTTCAAGCTTAAACTAAATGGACTATAAGGTCAGTTCCAGTATTTAGATTCTGTGAAACTTAGGCCCAGAGAAGTAAAGGGACATGCTTAAGACCACTAAGAAAGCAGTAGCAAAGCCAGGAGTTAGAACTCGTGGTCAGATCCAAGAATTAAACATTCTTAAATTGTTTTTAAAGTAGCACCAATGAGTATTGGTATTAATGATTATTTGTGTTCTACTAGGGATGACCCTGCTCCTAAGAGAAGTTTTATAAGTAAAAAGAATTTTTATTCCCTCCTTGCCAACACTAACATGCTATTTATGTTTCATTCAGGTATCAGATAATCTTCCCTAAGTACAGGCATGACCAGGTCACTTCCCTCCTCAAGCATTTCAGTAGCTCCCTTTTGACTACAGGATGAAACACAGATTCTCAACTTGTCATTTGAAATCCCTCAGAGTAGGATTCCAGCCCACCTATCCAGATTTACCTCACCTTACTTGTCTTCATTACCTCTAGGATTCCATACTCTTATTACACATATACAACTCCAGAGAGCACCCTCTCTGAGAAGTTTTTTCTTCTTTTCTTGCCTGATACTATCTATGGCTCTCTCTGTTGAACTTTATGTTAGCTATTGCTTTTAGAGTTCATTTGGTAATTATGCATAACCCCGTTACATTTATCCAATTGCCATTTTAGTTTCCAATTTGAATGCTTTACTTTTCAAGTTTATCTTTTCTCCCTTATTAAATTATACTTTCATTGAGGGGAGGAACCAAGGCCTTTTGTTTGTATCCCCAACCCCACATCAGCTTTCCATGTGGTCGAGCACAGTGCAGTGTAATTTGATTTTCCAAACATAGGTGGGAAAATAACAAGATACATCTAAAAGGAAATAGAGAATGGTCACAGAACCTTGAGGCTGAATGAGAGCTTTAAGACAATTTATTCCATTTATGAGTCGACCCACTACTGTGTCATGCTCCCCTTAGAAAAGTAGGAAGCCAGAAAAGAAAGAAAATTAGGGAAATTATAGAATCTTGGAGTTGTAAGAGCTATCAGAGGTCATCTATTCCATCTATAGAGATTCACTTTAACTATTCCCTTAGGTTTCATGGTATGGAAATTATCTTTTCTATAAAACTACCTTACAGAAGATCTTCAACATGTGATAGTGGAAAACAGAATTTGGAGTCAGTGAGCCTGGGTTCAGATTTCAGCTCTACTACTGCTATTTGAGTACTCTTAAATGAGTCACCCAAACTCTATAGACCTCATTTTCCTTGCCTGTAAAATGAGGGCTTTATAATGGATCATTTTCCAATGATCCTATAGGTCTTTCCATTATTATTGTTGTTTGTCCTTCATTCTTGAAGAGTACCAGTGACATCAGGTCTGACTTGAAAGTGAATGGGATTTAAGTGAGGCAGAGCTGTGCAATTTCATCAACCTCACTCTCTCCACCAGAGTCATAGGAGTCCAATGGCAAGACATAGATCAGGACAACTGACAATGGCCCCAGATGCAGTGGGAGACCTTGGCCTCTTTAAGCTAAGGTCTTTCACAGGTCTCAGTATGTCTGAGGCAACATTCATTCAGTAATTAATGCTAGGTAAGGATAGAGGTAAAAGACGGCCTAGTTCGCCTTCATATAAAAATCATTCTGGGAGGGGAAGAGCCTTGGTTAACTAAACCATCTTAGTCAGGTTTGAAGGTAAACCTGCCTTCCAAATTATGTTCTGCGTGTAATAAACTATATTATAGCAAAGTTCTAAAATAACAATCACCATTATCAGTTTATAATGATGGTCACAACAGAGTCTCCATTTGCTATTTCTTCTTCCTTTGGATATAAGAATTACATGGCAAGAAGCAGTTTTGGCAAATCAACAGAAAATGAGATAACAGAGTCATCTTTGAGTACCTCTTGGCAAGTTTTAAGATTGGTTCCTTGAATAGGGGATACTAGGTAATAGTATGTTTTATATTATTGCAGTTGTTGTTTAGTGGTTTCAGTTGTGTCTGACTCTTCATGACCCCATTTGGGATTTTCTTGGCAAAGATACTGGAATCATTTGTCATTTCCTTCTCCAGCTCATTTTAGGGATGAGGAAACTGAGGCAAAGAAGATTAAGTGATTTGCCCAGGGTCATAGAATTAGTAAGTTTCTGAGGCCAGACTTGAACTCAGAAGATGAGTCTTCCTGACTCCAGGCCCAGCACTCTATCTATTGTACCACCTAGCTGCCCCTGTTGAAATTATACTTGGTTGTAAATTAAAAAAAAAATAAGAGGAACATTGTTCAACAATAACAACATAATTTATAAAGGAGGGAAAAAAAGTGTTACTTGATTAAAAAAGAAAGAACAAGAATAAATTACAAATTGGGATAAAATAAAACCAACCGACACAATTTATGATTCTTCACAGTTGTGACTCTTTCTACACATAAGGTAGCCAGATATCAAAGATCCACTTTCATGTTCCAAATGGTCAATTTATTTCATTTTTGGCTGGAGTTTGGGTCTTTTAGCTCTTGTTAAAAGCCAATGTAATATCAATAAAGAAAGTCCTGCCTCCATCCCATTACCCACCACTCTAGAAAAAATAAGAGTTTTATTGGGGGGTGGGGAGGAAGGGAGGAAAAATATAAACTCCTGGAATTGAAAGGAACATTAGCAATAATCTATCCAATGTGAACTTAAATTAACTAGCTTTATGAGAACCCATGTCACAACATGAGTTTATATTGACTTGGTCAACTAAAAACTCCAGATCTTTTTCATGTGACCTGCTGCCTTGCCTTGTCTTTCCTATCTTGAATTTGTGCGGTTGAATTTTTGAACCACAGTATTGTATTTATCATTAATGCAAATCTATTTTTTTTCCTTTCAATCCACTTTTCCAGCCTATCAAAATCTTTGTTTAAGCCAACCACTATCCTAATATAATTTCTTCCTTGTTGAGGTAGGCATCTCATTCAAACCAAATTAAACTTCCTTATTTGGGGGATCATTTTATTTTTCTTCTTAAAATGGTTTGAAATTATTCTCATTGAGAAAAGCCTCATGTCTTTTTTTATAGCTGGTCTTTTTATTTGTTTGCTTGTTTGTTTGTTTTTCCTCTAAATTGAAAGGGAGTAAATCATTAGGTAGGAATCTTAAGGTAGGATTTTTTTGAACTTTGAAAAGCAAATTCTGGGCTGATTATTTGTTAACAGTTGATAGTTCTTTTCCCTAGTATTTTGGCAAGTCTGTTTGTTTTGTGTTGTTATTTTGAAGGTAGGTGGGCTCATTAGCTTTCTATCACAATGATTTTCCAAGCAATAATGATTAATATGTTTTACTTTAAGTAGTTTAAAAATGTTTTGTTCTCCTGGCTTTTCTGACCATCCAATTCATAGCAACATCACATTTGAAGTGTTTTTTTTTTCAGTATTCTCATTTTGGCCACACTGAAGGAAAAGATTGGTGGGGTGCCTGTCACCCTGTGGGTATGCCATTATTTAAAAGTAATTTTCTTTCTCTTTTCTGTAGGAATGGAAATAAAATCTAGGGTCCTATTTGTCTCTTAAAATTGAACCCAAACAGCAGTACTCACAAAATAAATGTTACCTTCATAGAAAGTTTTCTCAGGTCTCAAAGTCCCTTCAAACACTCCATTTGCCCAAAAGACCTACTTAGTCTAGTAAAAAGCTGACTTCTGATCTAAGAGTAATGAAGCTAATAATTTCTACTCAGTCATAGATGTTAGACCTCTCCTACAGGATTCAAGGAGGTTCTGATTTGCAGAGGAGATGCTTATATTGAAATTGAGAGGTGACAATATGGTGCTGTAGAAAGAACTGTGTGGTTGGGTGCTCATCAGAATACATTGATTTCCCTTTGGGGTGGAGAGTTAGATAGGGGAGTAGAAGGGAAGGCAATATTACTTGTCTAGTTTCGTGGCCTGGATAGTCTGCAACTAAGAGTAGCTCCAGGCTATTCAATGAATTTCCCAGCATGGAAATAACTGAATTTGACCCAGGTGTCATCTTTGTCAATGTCTCCTCCTTTTCCAAATTCTTTCCTCCTTAGATATCTCCACATTTCCCAACCCCCCAACTACACTTATTTTGGAACTCTTTGACTTCTCTACCTTCTCTCCCTGCTTTTCAGCTTTCTTTTGTGTGTTGCTTTACTCCTTGGATCGCAAGCTCCTTGAAGGCAGGGGCTATCTTTTTTCATACGTCTCCCCTGAGCTTAATACAGTACCTGACACATAGCAGATGATTAATAAATGTTTACAGACTTTTGACTCCTTCCAGTTTGTATCAGTCTAGCTGATAAAGAGGGCAGGTAAACTTTGGTTCAATCCAGCATTTCACACTAATGTTTGCTCCAGCTTATTTCAGGGAGAGGTGGAAGGACTCTCACCTTTGACTTTTGCAATCCTTCTTTCTTTTGCTTTTAACCACTCCATCCTATCCTGCGCATTGCCCATTGTTGTTGATGATGAGAACATTAAGTGTGGGAAGAAGGAATGTTATTGGGGAAGAAACAGGAAAAGAAATTGATTACGAAAAGGCTATTTTTAATTTGTCCTTAATAGCACTCATCTACTTCATGATGACTCATGTGCCATCCCTACATTCCTGTCTTGCAAATCCACTTTTTACTCTACAGTCATCTCTGTTGTTCTTGTCCTCTTGTTTGTTTCTCAAGTGCAATGTACTTGATTATAACAATGAGAATTTCCTTGAAGAGTTCTGAAGCATCTTTCCATCTCTGTCACCATCCTCTCAATGCACACATGCTGTTCTCTCTAAATATTTTGTAAAGGAGTGGATTGATCCACTCGATATAACTCTAATGATTTATGTTGTGGAGTAAATCTAAAACCAATAAAAATGGGGATCACAAACATGAGTCTATTTAAAGCAAACTGATTATTTTTTAACAGTTTTCTCTTACTCTTCACACCCAGTTATGCTGTTCAGTCATAATCAAAAACTTCAGTGTTGTGGAAAAAACAAGCCCTCATAGTTTACTGTCATGTTCACACTTTTCCTTGCCTTCTCTCATACCCACTCTTCCTCCACCCCATCCCCACCCTATTGCAGTGACAGATGACAGGGAATTTTTAGCACAGAAGGAAAAAAAGAGAAAAGGAAAAGTTACTGTATTCCCATTTCCTTCTCACCAGCTTGAGTTCCCGTGGAGACTCTGCCCTGGGAAATCCCCAGCTTGTGAATAGGAGCCCCTCCCCACCTCCCCAGCTTGAGTTTCAGCTCTTCGATGAAAAGGGTTGCATCTTATTATCTTCCATCTGCTTCAGCACATAGCAGGCACTCAATAACTGTTTGTTGAATGTTGAATGCCACAGTGACCTTATGCGAAATTTTGAATTAGCCTACATACTTTGCTTGACTTTGGATCAGACTCCCTCAGAGATGTCTTCAAACTGTCACCCTGGCTGGCTGAGCCCCCCATTCTGTCACCTTTGAGCAGTGATATACATTCTAGATTTCTCATCCCTCTTCCCCAATCAAAAGTGAATTGTCCTATGTTCTGTAGCCTTAGTTTATAGGGGCATCTAGTTGGTGCAGTGGCTAGAGAACCTATCCTGGAGTCAGGAAGACCTGAGTTCAAATCCAACCTCAGCTGTGTGACCCTGGCTAGTCACTTAACCCTGTTTGCCTCAGTTTCCTCATCTGTAAAATAAGCTGGAGAAGAAAATGGCAAACCACTCCAGTGTTTTGCTCCCCCCAAAAAAGGGGGTCACAAAGAGTCAGACATAACTGAAAACAACTGAACAACAACAAAAGTTTATAGGATGTTCTAAATCACTGGTTCCTAATTTCTTTAAAAAAAAGTTGATGAGGGCCCTTTCTAAGATTAGAAAACTTTTTGAATTGCTAATTTACAATAGAGTATCCATTAATTGAAAATACATGATGACAAAAAAACTATTATTAATTTAGCTGTCTCTCTAAGACCATTGCTATAAAAGGTAGTGATCAGCATTAGTGAAGGGAGTTTCTGCACCAGGAGTTCTCCACAAATAATAAAATCTCAGCTCTGAAATGAAACCTGTCAGGAAGAAAGACAGAAGGGGGGAGAGGAGGGAGAAGGAGAAGGGAAAAAAGAAGGACAAAGAAACAGAGAGGGGGCAAGATTGTATATGGATTCAGACTATGTTTACTTACACAGTTATTTAATGAAATGGCTAATTCACATATGGATTTGAGGACCCTTTGCAATAACCTTGGGTCCTTCAGGGGGCCAATAGCCCAAAGGTTAGAAACTTTTGCTACAAACTAATAGGATGATCAATATGAATGGGTCAGTATGCTAGACATCTGCATTTTAACAGCTGATTTCCAGAAATAATGCCTTAGCCCAAAAGAATGACATTACCAGCAGGAATTTCTAGAAAGGCTTCAAGATAATAAAGGTGGTATTTGGAACCAGGTGGGGTGTTTCGGTACCTCTCAAATCAGTCCTATAGATAGCAGCTTAACAATAATTTTTACCCATGGTGGATATGTATTTTTTACTCAAATGGAGTGTTTGAAGGGACTTTGATATCTGGGAAAACTTTCTATGAAGGTAACATTTATTTTGTGACTTTTTTGAGGTATAATGCAAAGAACATTGCAGGAATGAGACCTAAGCTGTAGTCCCAACTCTACTCATAATTCACTGTGTGAATTTGGGCAGTTCACTTCCTTTCTCTTGGCCTTGGTTTCCTCATGTGTGAAAGAAAATAGTTGGACAAAATTATCTCTAAAAGTTCCTACTGGCACTAATATCCTATCATCAGAATGTTTTTCACTTGATTCTTCTGAATCTTGTATTTCTTTTTAAAATTAGGAAGTATTTAGATTCCTAAAATTAGGAAGATATCCCCTGAATGATGGCAGAATTTGATTTTCCCTCACTTTTATAGGAGACCATCTCACTGAAAGTCCATTTATCAAGGAGTCCTGGAAATAGGACCTATGTCTCCCCCACCATCTATCACAATGCACTGGACATAGTAAGAAATGTTTGTTGAAAGCATGAGTGAATGAAATTCATCCCTTCTAAATCTCCATTTTCCCATCCATAAAATGGGGATAATTATGCCCTCAAGATTCTTCAAATGGATTTATAAGAAAATTAATATCATATAAAACCTAACCCTTTAACCCTAGAGATGAATACTTACCTTACATAAAGACACAAAGGAATATCTTCTTCAAAGTCAATATGAAAATATGAAAGCAGAATAACTTCCCCTATACATGGGAACAGTACATGCCTCTATCAGGCTGAATGCTTATTTATATTCTATCCATATAGTCTAGGGATCATTCTGCCTAGTGGAACAGAAATAGTAATAAACGCCACCATTTTATTAAGTTTATCAAGGGCTGGAATATCTTGTCTGGTGTCCAGAATTTTTCTTAATCTCTCCCAGTACATTTTGTAGCAGCTGTTTTTCCTTAACACATTCAGGTTCATTCTTATAATACAATTTTAATCCAATTATGAGCTCAGATTTGAGTACTAACTGTTGATGTACAGTCTTGTTAACATTATATTGGCTGGTATCCACAGAAGCCAAGCAATAGATACTTCCGTTAGATGCTAGCCATCAGAGATCACCTGCAACTAACATTAAATGAACTTTTCCTCAATTATAATAAATTCTCTATTATGTATATGGTGAAAACTATAGCTCTACTCTTAGTAGAACATGTGCTTCAACTTATTTCCTTAGAGGCTTTAATGTCCTAGAGTTGATCAGGCCCCAAACCCCAGAAGGAATGGTTCAGAGACAACGTGAACAGCCTATCCTTGCAAGTCTAACTCATGACATTGGCCTCAGTACTATATTTCACCTAAGGTGACCAGTCACAGAAGTTGCTCAATATAGCCAATAAGACTCTGCTATGAAGTATTTTACCAAAATATAAGCCAATGTAACAAACCCTCTGAAGTTGCTCCCCCAACTCTCACACCTATTGGTGGGCTCAAGGTTCTAAGGGTAACCCTGAGAGTCAGAGCTTCTAGCACTGACACACATGAGCTCTTACCCATGTGCTTTTTGTTAACAATCAGCCAATAGACTTACTTGGCTTTTAGCAAGGCCATTTCTAAGGAGATGCAGTAAGACCAATTGGTACAAAATATTCCCCCATAAGTCTAAGGTAATCTTTCCCACAAATACACACTGAATGCATGAGGAAAGTGGGCATATACTTAAGGTATGAATGTGCAGAACCTATGTGTCAAAGGGTATTCTCTCATCCCCCTGTACTACAAATCAAGCCCACTCTGCACAAATTCACTAAGAGTCTGGTGGAAAAATGAATTTATACTTAAAGTGCAAAGGCGGTAATGCACAGATGTAGATAGCATACATGTGAAAATGATAACTCATGACCCATAGTTACTGAAAGTCCTTTGATCTCTTCTTACCATCTTCTTTAATTCTCCTTAGGTATCGCTCTGTCATGTCCTAAGCATTGGTGTATTTGTAGTAACCATTGCTAACACTTCTTTCTCCTACTGGTCTAATCTCTCCAATGATTAATCAATTGTTGGAGAACAGGGAAGGGAGAGATAGGGGAGGAGAGAGAGAGACAGAGAGAAAGAGGGAGAGGGAGAGGGAAAGGGAGAGGGAGAGAGAGAGGAAGGGAGAGGGAGAGAGGAAGGGAGAGGGAGAGAGAGAGGAAGAGAAAGAGTTAGAGGGAGAAGGAGGGAGAGAGACTCTCTCCACCCATTGTCAATTGTTCAATTGAGGTTCAGGGGTTTGGCTTCTCTGAGCTGAAACTCTTCCACTATTAGATTAGTCTGCCAACTGACCAACTCATCATTGGACCAATTACTTTTTAAAAAAAATATGTTACACCCAGTGGCATGTCCAATTCATTCAATAAAACACAATACTTTTCTTACGTGGTATTAACTGCCTTCATCCAATGCTCAAATTGCTGGCTTATTCAAACCCAGTTTATGCTTTTGATTTATTGAATCAAACTGAGCCTTCTGTGATTATACAGAATTGGGGTGGTATATAATTATACACACACACATATATAGCATATATATGTGTGTATACACATACTCATAAATATATTTTGGCACATTTTTGTAGGTAAATTGCTGACCCAGGTGAAGTTTCAACCAAATGACCTCTGAGGTCTTTCTTTAGTTAGTTTATGGTTCTATGTATCAGTGTTCGTAATAAAATCTTACATTTTTATAGCACCCAACAGTGTTTGAAGTACCTTAACACAACCTATGTGTATATATACACCTATATGTGTGTACATATGCATACAGTATACATACATGTATACTTATGTGTACACATGTACATACATGTATGTATACTACAACTGTTATGTAATATGGCTATCTTGTTACATATTATTGTTGATGTCTATCCCTGGTATTAAGATCACAGATTTAGTACTAGAAGGGTCTTAGAAGTCATTAAGTATAACATTATATTTTACAGATAAAGAAGCTGTGGTTCATAGAGGCTGAGTAACTTTATAATAGTCACATCAACAGCAAGTAGCAGAGCTAGGAATCCCATCCAAGTACTTTGACTCCAAATCTGGCACTCTGAATCGCTATTGAAACTTTCGTGACTGGCAGATCACCCCACCTAGAACTAGCACAACAAATCCTCCAAAGAATATGCCTTACTGTTTGCATAAATTAGATACCACCATACTTTGGGGGACTCATTTCTCTTTCTCTCTTTCTATTGACTAGAGTACTGCCCTGCACATAGTAGATGCATAATGATATTCATTGATATGAATTGAAATAACTAAACTGATCTGTTACAAATGTTGTAAAGGAGCACGTCCTCAGCACAGACTCCATGCTGTCTTTGAGGATTATGGCTCCTAAAGGCAGTACATTCTGAAGGGCACTGTGGTCTACATTGTAAAAGATGAGACATAAAGGTTGAAGAAGGCAGATGGTTAGCAGGGGGAGAAAAGATATTATCTATGCTCTGATGGTAGTCTGGTTCCCTTGCTGAGAAAAAGCAAACATGACCTCTATATATAATACCTAGTTTCTACAATGTGGGTGAGCCAGTAGTTCCTTGGGTGCATGGACTAACATTTACAAAACCTTTTTTATTTCTAGCACCATAAGAGAAAGAGCCCTGACTCTGGAATCAGAATATCTAGGTTCAAATGAGACCTCTGATGCTCAGACAAGTCATTTAATCTCCCTGGACCTCAGTTTCCTTGTCTGTGAAATGAGGGACTGGGACTAGATGATGTATAAGATCCTTTCCAATCCTATATCTGTGATCCTTAGGTGGCACTAAATAAATGTTTTAATTTAGTTGAACTTAAATTTTGCTCAAAGCCTTATCCTTCCTGAAGTTTATAGTTATTTTATGTTGGAGGAAAATGGTTTTCTTCAAAATGGACTACTTCTGATCCATGTGACTTACTGTTCAGCTAGCTTCCTTGTCAATTCAGAATATTTGACTATAACACAGAAATACTTCACTTGTCTATGAACTGTTATTTCATTTTTTAATTTGCAGATTCAAAATAACTGCATTCTACTCTTATTCACTTCTACCTCCCACTCTGTGTGCTGTCTCAGTGGTCTTGGCCTGGTGGGTGACTGACTTCTATCAGACAAAACACTTTGAGCAGTTACAGCTCATTGGTTTTGGATGCTCTTTAAATTTCCTGTGGTTCCAGACCATCAGTGAGTGCTGCTCACTTCACTTTATTATTTTTATGGTATTATTATTATTCATGCCCCCTTCTTGTCCACACCTCTGCCAATGTCACTCTATTCTGATCTACAACCTCAAAGAAAGGCCAGCATTGTCCAATACACTGGTTATTAATTGGCAGTAGGTCTTTGGGAAATTGATCCTGCAGTAGTATACACAGCTAGATATCTACTCTACCACAATAGGGGTTGGGGCTGACTGACCCATAATATACAGAACTCGTAGCAGGTCAGATGAGTAGCATCAATCATCCATTTCAGATACATAAGCAGCTACTCTACATTTTTTCTTTTACATTCTTTAATGCTGTATTCACCTCCAGCCTCTTTTATCCAGTTGTTCCATCTACCTGGTCTTCAGATCGCTTGTCAATATCACACTCATTCATTCACTCTCCATGATCTTGCATTACAAATTAAAATGTATAATCCCTAATTTCCTCTATCATGTGAGCTTGAACAATATCCCTTCTTCAGAGGACTTCTTTCAAATGGTCAAATGGTTGGTTGATATTTTGCCTCTAACCAGCTAGGACTACATTTCCCAAATGCCTTTGTAAGAGAAACTTCATGAAATGGAGTTCCAATTGATAGTCATCTTGTCTTGGTGATTGATGAGGCAATGAGAATGTGTGTGGCATAGTAGATAAAAAATGGGCCACAAAGCTAAGAATTGTTGGCTTCTAGTACTACTTCTGATATGTATAGGATGTGTGACTCTGGAAAAATCATGCAATATCACAATACTCTGGGCAAATAGCTAAGACTCTAAATTACAGAGAACATGCCTACCTGCACTGGCAGAGGACATTTCTTCTCCTAGAAGTTTCTTTCTACCAGTGAAATTACTGGTACAGTCCTTATTCCTCATGAGATACCTTCTGTGTTATCAGAAGGAGTCAAAGAGTAGATTACTATCTCTCAAGAATTCTAGAGAGGGTATTACTGAATATGATATGAGGTTAGACTAGATATCTCTAAGATCTCTTACAAATCTAAACTTCTATAGGTGTCTGGTAGCATTATGGAATGGCACCAACAGTCCCTGGATCTATCTCCCAAAGTATGATCAAATAAATAATATTTTATTTCTCTTTGATGTTACCTATAACTTTTGTTCTATCCCCTGTCCCCTGCACAAGAATAACAGTTACTCCTGCCAAGACCATATAATAGTCTATACAAATACAAATACAAATAGTCTATACAAATACAAATACAAACTTGGAGTTAGGAACACACACTATTACCTTTGATAGAAGGACATACAACCTTAGCTTGAACAGAAAGCTTACCATCAAATAAGCCAGTCCAGGACTTCCTGGTGTTTCAATCAAAACATCCATGTCTCTTCAACCCTATCTCCCCCACATCCAAAACCCAGTTATAGGTACAGTGCCCACTGCCATTCATCTGTTTGATATATCACCGCTCAACGTAACAGGAGTGTAGTTTTGTGAAACACCAAAAGTTTTCTCATTGAACTAGACCATTTATTTATAACTAGTTGTTTGGCCTTTTGAGTTAGTCATTTGTAGCACAATGGTGTTCAGTCTTTAAGTCTCCTGGTTCTTCTGCAATCCCCTCTCTCTTTATTGTAAAACAACCGAAGTTTTACAATGGAATAATCTGTTGCTGTTGCTCAGTTGTTTCAGTCCCGTCCAACTCTTTGTGACCCCGTGTGGGATTTTCTTGGCAAAGATACTGGAGTGGTTTCCCATTTCTTTTTCCCACTCATTTTATAAATGAGAAAACTAAGGCAAATGGGATTATATAACTTGCCCAGGGTCACACAGCTAGTAAATGTCTGAGGCTAGATTTGAACTCAGGAAGATGAGTCTTCCCGATTCCTGGGGCTTGGCACTCTATCTGCTGCACCACCTAACTGCCTTATAATGGAATAAATGGTCTACTATATTTGGTACCATTGATTTGGGGTTGCTCTCTTCATTTGTCATATGATTTCATTATATTTCCCATCATTCTAACCACTGATGATAAATACGCCATGCATAATAAAAGTGCCAAACTGCAAAAGCCAATTGGATTATACTGAGTTAAACCATTCCAGGCTCCCCTACTTACCTAATCTCATGACAACTGCACTCAATGCAGCAGATGCTCTAAATTATGTTCTCTATTTATCTTGTTTTCCTTTAGGTTCCGTATCTACACAGAGCTAGAGAAGAAGTTTAATACAAAGTGAGAGTGAATCTAATTCAGTAATAGAACCACTGCAATTTTCTCTAGAAACTCTCCTCAAAAAGGATAAAAAAAAGTCTTAACAAACTTGTATTAAATACATACCCTATTCAACAGGGGCAGCTAGGTGGCAAAGTAGAGTGCCAGGCCTGAAATCAGGAAGACTTCTCTTCCTGAGTTCAAATCTGGCCTCTGACACTTACTAGCTGTGTGACTCTGGGCAAGTCACTTCACCCTGTTGGCCTCAGTTTCTTCATCTATAAAATGAGCTAGAGAAAAAAATGGCAAACCACTCTAGTATCTTCACCAAGAAAACCCTAAATGGGTTCACAAAGAATCAGACATGACTGAAATAACTGAACAATAACAACTACATATTGGACACACTGTGCTGGATACATGAGGAGATGCAAATGTAAATAACACATGAAATTACCCTAGAGCTTTCAATGTAATGGTAAATATGAGACATGTACAAAATTTAAATAAAATACAAATCAAAATATATTGAGTGAGAAAAAAGAGTACAAGGGGCTATGAAAATAAAATGCTAAGTGAGATCACTTTCAGCTCAGATGATCAGGAAAGATTTTGAGGAACAGGTAGAATTTTAGTTTGGCATTGAATTATTAGTGGTAATAATGTCCAATTACATTTATGTAATGTCAAAGTTTACAAAGTGCCTTCCTTACCAAGGGAGGAAGGTACTAAAAGCATTAATTTCCCAATTTTATAGGTGAGAAAAATCAATGCTTAAAGAGGTTATTATTTTTACCAGTCGTTCAGATAGTACATATTGGAGCCAGAATATGAACCAAGTTCCCTTGACTCTATATCCCTTATATTTCACTATTTGTTTTCAATGATCAGTTGAAGAGACAGGCCTGCACTATTTTCACCAGAGACCAAAATTATGTCATGGATTGTTTTCTGTCACTAAGTTGCCCTCTGGCCCACCATTCAGCTTGGCTTTTTAATCCCAGCTTTTGTTTGGCATCATGTCTCAGTGTTATTATAGTAGAAACAGAATAAATTTGGATTAAAACAAACAAATGCTGAATCTCCATGGGGTCATCAGCCATTTCTATTTAAATAAAACAAAATTTATTTTTAACTAAAACAACTAAACAGATCATAATCAATCACTTAATCAACAAACATTTTTTTTTAAGTACTGACTATGTACCAAATATTGTGCTAAGGGCTGGGATATAGAGACAATAGTAAAACAGTCTCTGTTCTTGAAGAACTTTCAGTCGAGCCAAGGAACACACACACAGCAAAAGAATGAATAAAAAGGACACACAATTAATTAGGAGCAGGACTGTTCCAATTTATTGGTGCCTTGTTTGCATAGTTGGACTTAGTTGGCAAGCTCTCAGACTGCAAGCTGTATTTGAGATTGCTCTTCAGCTGAAAATGAATCTTACTATTCTGGAAATATACAAGATCTTTTTAAGTTGGTGAGTCACCAAGAGAGAAAAAGATCATTATCACCTTCTCCCATCTTGTAAACACAGCTCAACCTACCATCACCATTTTCTTTCCAACGATGAATAGGAAGCTCTGTCACTGATAAAGCTGGAAAAGTCCTGGATCTGGAGTCATATGACCTCACTTCAAATCCCAGATCTTCCACTTACTAGAGGCATAGTCTTGGGGAAACCACTTAAACTCTCGGGACCTCAGTTTCCTCATTTATGAAGACAAGAGTGGTGGTCTAGATAACTAATAAAGGCTCTTCCAACTTTACATCTTCATTCTGTGATTTTTGTAAGGAGCAAAATGCCCTGTCTAGGCACATTTAAAGGTGTATCTGCAGCCTAACTGTATGAGGACATGATTTTCAAATGCCCTCACCATGAGAAACTCAATCCAATATCAATGACATGACTTAAAACTTGGTCTTCATGGTTACAAAGCCAACTTTCCAACCACCCCACCACATACCTTTTTAGCATATATACACACATACACATATACACATATACACATATACACACAAACATACACACTTAATGGAGGCATTCTAGAGATAGTTCATGTCATTGAATGTAATAGTCTGACTAATAGACTAATAATTGATATTCCTTATACTTTTGGTTTTTCCTGCATCAGTAGTTAGGCCAAAATCTTTTACGTGTCTATGAATGTCCTACAGGAGGCTCTGCCATTTTCTAGGTCTTCATGCAATCAGCACAATGCAATCTATAACAGCTGCATCAGAATTTCAACAGACATAGGAAATTCCTCTTCCGTTTAGATCTCTTCTATATCAGTGTGGTGAAAACCTTTGCCAATTATATACCACCCTGTTGTATGCCACTGGTGGTGGTGGGAGGGAGGTCAAGGTAGGGGTAGAAGACCTGTAGTATATATTTGGAAAGCAATAGATAACTCTCTCCCAGGTACCCTTTTGATGTATGCCCCTGAATGGAATGTAAATGGAATGGAGCAACTCTCCATTCAACTCTTGGTGTTAATCCTTTCCAGTTTTTCGTAAACTTTAGAATTCTGTGACTCAGATCCAGACAATAACACTAGTAGAATATTGATAATGAAAATACGGGACTTTGCACTGGGAAATGAGTAAATGGAAACTTCACTAGTGAAATTGCTGCCACTAAAGTCTATTGGTCTGTCTTACTCCTTTCAAGTGAACAGCCTATTTATTTATAGTCAGTAGGTGCTATAAACAGAGACTGCCTTAATTCCTTGGTTTTATTTACGCTGTATAATCACTATCCTAAATTACTCTAATATGTATGGTTATGTTCAAACATAACCTAAACAATTGATAAATTGGATCATAACTTGAGGGTTAAATGAAATTTCAGAGGCATAGATGAAACTAGGGTGGGGAAACTAACTAGAGGGTTGAATTTAGAGAAAGCTAACACTAGTTGATGTCCTTCAGAAAGTACAAATAACAGATCTCTGCATCTAGAAATCTACTAGATGACCTCCTTCCTTCCCCCAACCCCTGGCTCAAGGTAGCTATACCCAAGATTAGCTCCTCCTTGGCCTGGCCCAATCCAGCCTTTCTCCCAAGTACAGTGATCTCCAAGATAAAACATAACGGTCTGGTGTTTCTGCTTCTTCCTACCCCACCATCATACATTGGTATTCCAGTCCCCCTCCCCTCTTGAAATTTTTAATAAGAAATTTGAGAATGGACCCAAGAATAAAATTTCTATTTGGGGCTTTGCTCAGAGGTCATCAAGTTCAACCTCCTTATTTTTCAGTTAAGGAACTGAATTTAATTGAGTAATTTGCCCAAAGTCACAGATAGTAAGTAAAAGTATTTAGATTTTAATCTAGGCCTTTTGATTCCTGTTTTATTCCTTTCCACTACAACATGCTAATTTGATCTGTTTAATAAACTATTTAAATGTTTGGGAGTTGTGAACTGATCTAATTATTCTGGAGAGTAATTTGGAACTATGCCCAAAGGGCTATAAAACTGTGCATACCATTTGACCCAGTAATACTACTATTAGGTCTATATCCAAAAGAGATAAACAATAATAATAATAATAATAATAATAAAAGGACTTATGTGTACAAAAATATTTATAGCAGCTCTTTTTGTGGTGGTGAAGAATTAGAAATTGAGGGGATGCCCATCAATTGGGGAATGGTTGAACAAGTTGTGGCATATGATTATGATGGAATACTACTATGTCATAAGAAATGATGAGTAAGATGCTTTCAGAAAACCTGGAAAGACTTATGTGAACTACTGCAAAATGAAGTTAACAGAACCAGGAGAACATTGTACACAGTAATAGCATATAAAATGATCAACTGTGAAAGACTTAGCTATTCTTAGCAATACAATGAACCAAGACAATTCTGAAGGACTTATGATGAAAAATGCTATCTGCTTCCAGAGAAAGAAATAAAGGTGTCTGAATGTGCATCCTTTTTTTAAACTTTCTTTAGCTTTCTTGGTGTTTTTTTTTGGGGGGGTCTGTTTTCTTTTGCAATATGGCTAAATAGGAGATATGTTTTGCATGACTGCACATGTACAGCCTAGTTTAAATTGCTTGCCTTCTCAGGGACAGGGGAGGGAAGAAAGGAAGGGGGAGAATTTGGAACTCAATTTTTAAAAAATGAATGTTAAAAATTATTTTTATGTGTAATTGGAAAAATTAAAATAGAAAAAAATTATCATTTGACTGAAATAGGTAGTTAATTCAGTCAACATAGTTAATTTAGCCATAATTTATAATCAAGTAGGGAAATGTGATCTCATCACTGTTGATACTCCTTCCAATGAGGCAAAGGAAATTACATTTATGCATTCGTTTACTATGTGACTCTTGACCAGACATTCTTGCTTTCTCTTCACATCATGAGGATCAAATGGAGAATTTTGAACATTCATCCATTACTTCTCATTCTTGTCATGTGACCAGCGCACCTTTCTTTCATTAATACATTTATTTGGTAATATTCCTTACACTACTATTTCTTTATTTCTTTATTTATTTTTGCTTTTCAACATTCACTTTTATAAGATTTTGAATTCTAAATTTTTCCCCTCCCTCCAGCCCACTCTCTCCAAGATGGCATACAATGTGATATAAGCTATGTTTATATGATCAAATTAAACATATTTCCACATTAGTCATGTTGTGAAAGAAAAATCAGAACAAAAGGGAAAGACCATGAGAAAGAAAAAAATAAACAAAAAAGAGAAAACAGTATGCATTAATCTACATTCAGACTCTATAGTTCTTTCTCTGGATGTGGATAGCATTTTCCATTATGAGTCTTTTGAAATTGTCTTAGATCATTTCATTGCTCCGAAGAGGTAAGATTAACAAAGTCAGTCATCATACAATGTTGCTGTTATTGTGTACAGTGTTCTTCTGGTTCTTCTCACTTCACTCAGTGTCAGTTCACGCGAGCCTTTCCAGGTTTTCTGACATCTACCTGCTCACCATTTCTTATGGAACAATAGTATTCCATTACATTCATATACCTACACTACTATTTCTTATTAGTAATAAATTGCAGTCTACTCACACTCACCATGCAACTCTCCATTCAACTCTTCATGTTAATCCTTTCTAGTTTTTCATAGACTTTAGAGTTCTGTGACTCAGAACCACACAATAATACTCGTAGAATATTGATAATGAAAATGTGGGACTTTGCACTGGGAAAGTTTGGAGTTATTAAAAGAACCAGTGTGGACCTTCTATTCTTCTGTCAACTCTGGACCCAATTTCTCACCTATTTACAATGCCTAAGAGAGAAATAGAGTCTGGATCTATGATTACTTTGGTATAGGGAACTCCCAGTGTGGAAAATCATTCCACCAGTCTAGGTCAGTACCTTCTTAATAACTTACCGTCTTAGAGAGTTACCTGGAACTTTGAGAAGTTACCTGCCATGATCATACAGCCAGCATATATCAGTGGCAAGACTCGAACCTAGGTTTTTCTGGCTGCTAGGCCAGTTTTCTGTTTACCATACCACACTGTCTAAAATTTTAAAAAAGGATTCTTTGGAACACTCTACATCTACATCTGCTTCTTTATGTATGGTTATTTCTTTAGGTCTATAGCTATTTGTTCATTGTTCGTCTTTCTTTCTCTAAGAGGACCAATGATATCAGGATGTCTTGACTTGCAAGTGATTTGGATTTAAAGGAGGAAGTGCTATAGATAGATATACATCTATTTCCATATCTATAGATATCTATGTAGTCATCCATATCTATAGAAAGGGATATCTATAGATGGATATATGGGTATATATGCATGTATGTATGTATGCATTTGTCTCTCCTCTGTTTGAATGTAAAGTCCTATAGAGTGTAGGGATTGTTTTTTTTTTCTTTGCAGTGCTATCCCCAGTGCCTAATAGAGCATTTGGCACCTAGTAATAGATAATTAATAGATAGTTCTTGATTTATTTTCATTTGAGGAAATACACGTAAAAGATCAATACTTTATCTATTCCTGAGGCAAAAATGATTTAGGTTTGGAGGATATAAGTACAAGACTGAATATTGGCTAGATGACTATAGACACATCATTTGGTGAAGGAAAGTGAGGCAGTACAACATGCTATATGTTTCTGTGAGTAATCAAGCTTCTCTCTACTGCTAGGTCTGATTCCCCCTCACATGGTTTAGTACAAAGACCAGTAGACCTGGAACTCCCAGGGAAAGAAATCAGAAAATGAGTGTTGGAAAAAATGATGCCAACGTCAAATGGTCATCTAATCCTGCTACTAACTAGCCAGCTAATCTTGTGCAAGTCACTCTCTAAGTCTTATTTCTTCATCTGTGAATTTGGAGTGATCATCCCTTCCCTGATATCTCATGAAAATGTAATAAAGATGAAATGAGGTAAAGGATAGGAAAGTGCTTTGGGATAGCACATGATATATAAATACCAAGTAATAGCAGCAGCAGCAACATCACTATTACATAAGTTGCCATTATTTTTTTTTCTACCAGTTCCTCCCATGTTCCTTATATCATTCTCTTTAAGGCCATGTTGCTATTTTACAATGTCAAACTATTTTCCTTTTTTCACCAAAATATTATGATTATGATTTAAGAAAAGGCAACAAATATCAAAATGGGAACATAAAACTCCTAATTGGCACCATTTGACTTTGATGTCTTTAGGTATTTAGCAACATTTAACAACATTGGTCTAATGTCTGCCCATGCACAACATGGTATGGTACTAAACAGGTCAACTCTACCATCTTTTGCTAGCCTTAATCATTCCTTGATGTTCCAATCCATCACTTTCCTTCCTTACAGCTTTGAGTGAGCATTATATTGTACATATCTTATTCATAAGGGTCCATGGATGGGGGTGGAGCAGGGGGAAATGGAGATTTGACCAAGGTTAAATAATAATTGTAAGAAATTGTTTTGACATTATGTTAATATCTGTCAGCATATTATCCACGAGTTAAAGTTAATCACCAAAATTACCAAAGCAATTCCAAAAAATGTAACGAAATAAGATTTGTTGAGGAATGAATAATATGGAAATGGAAGCAGTGAGCTAATGGAGAAATGAAACACTTGAATTAACCCTTTTGGGCCCTATAGTGAATGGCCAGGCATATGAATTATATATAGTGGTCTCTACCAAATTGACCTCAGGAAAAACAAAAGGAAAATTAATATCTGAATCAAACTGGGATCAAAGACTCCCAGTTATAAGCTGTATCAGCCTGATTCCAAACATCTTACAAAATGAATACTGTATGTCTGTCATTCTTGGCTATGTACTAATTATCTATGGGATATCATGAGCCTGTTTTCTCCCCTCCAAAATGAGATGGGTTGACAAACTAATGACTTCTAAAGTCTTTTACAGTTATAACATACAGGTCTATTATCTAGTAAAAGTCTCCTGACTGGTCTTCTTGCCTTGAGTCTTTTCATCCTGGATGCTGGCTGCCAGATTAATCTTCCTACATGATTCATTTTTTCAAAAAACTTAAATGGCTTGCCACCTTATACAAAATAAAATCTTAACTTTTTAGCCTGACATTGAAAACTCTACAATCTAGCTCCAACTTACCTTTCCAAACATATCACTTATCTATTCACACTCTCCAGACAAGCCACAAATGGGTCCATTTATTGTTTCCCAAACACACACTTTTCTATCTTCATGCCTTTGATTATACTATATCCCTGCCTGGAATAATAATTGCTGACATTTAAATAGTGCCTTGACAAATGTTTGATTCTCACAACAACCCTGTAAGATATTTACTATAGGTATTAGCTTCATTATACAAGTCAAGGAAAACGGCCTGTAGAAAGTCTAAATGTCTTGCCCAAGGTCAGGCAGCTATTAAGTGTCAAAGGCAGGATTCAAACTCAGTTCTTTCCTAACCCCTTTGCCAGCATGTTCCTGCCACTTTCTTGTCCATTTATCTGAATCCCATGCATCATTTAAGGTCCAACTCAAGCCCCATTTAAGTGACGCTTACCTGGACCATTCAAGGTAATTCAGTTTAGATTGATATCTTGATCCTCTGAAAGTCTTGAATACACGTTATCTACATCACTCACCACTTTTCCCATGCTGCCTTGTTATCTTGGTATGTATATAGGTACTATTTACCCAATTCAATTATAAACTCTTTCATGTCAAGGACCTTGTCTTTTATCTTTACAATTCCCAATGTGCTTAGGGCTCTGACTTGTATATACTAGACACTCACTTAATGTTCAGTTAATTGATTGATGACTGATAACAGAAGAATCACTCAGCTTACTGCCCTCTTTTTGACTCTGTTGAAGGAAATCTCTCAAAGACCCTCTCAAAGTTCACAGATCTACCTGGAGAGCAAAATGCCCTCTACACAGGGGGTAGTATTATAAGATCATAGAAGTACAGCTGGAAGGGATTTCAGAGGCACCAGATTCAATCCCCTCATTTTACAGATAAGGAAATTTATGTCCAAAGAAATTTAGTGACTTGATTAAGGTCACACAGGTTGGTAGCATCAGAGAAAGGATTTGAACTCAAGTCCTCTGACACCAAAACCAGTGTTCTTTCTACTGTGTCACACTACTAAAAGAGCTGTTGTTTTTGTTTCTCTTTCCCTAATTCCAGACTGTCAGTTATGAGTTGACCCACACACCTAGTCAACTTAATCAATTATGAGCATTTATTAAGTATTTAGTATGGGTCAAGTAGAGTATATTTGTAATAATATTTCAGTGTCTGGCCTTATTATACCTGGAGACATTTATATAGTGATTTTTTTTTCCCAAAAGATACTGCTTTAGAAGATTCTCTCTAATAAACTTATGAAATAAGTACTACTGATATTACTATTTTCATTTTAAAGAAGAGAAAATGGAGACTTAGAGAGGATAAGTGACTTGGCCATAGACACGTGACACGTAATAATCACATGACAACTTAAAGTCACAACACTAATTAAGTGTTGGAGACTTTTTTTTTGTTTGGTTGGTTTTTTTTGGCTAAGCAATGGGGTTAAGTGACTTTCCCAGGATCACACAGCTAGTAAGTATCAAGTGCCTGAGCCTGGATTTGAACTCATGTCTTCCTGACTCCAGGGCCAGTGCTCTATCCACTGTGCCACCTAGCTGCCCCTGCAGGCAAGTTTCAAACCCTAGCCTTCTTTCTTAGATAGCCATTACGCACTTCCCTATATCATAATCCCTATGCTTTTCTTAATAACAGGTAAAGATATGCCTATCTTCAAGATCTTTAGGGCTCAAAAGCAACTTCACACTACCCCTATCAATTCAGTCCCCCTAATTCCAACCAAGTGGATTCTTTATTCTTTCCTAGTTAGCCAAAGATGAAGACTCCATTTCTTATGATAAGAATTTGACCTCAAGAGCCCTGTTGAAATAGAGGTACTTTTTGCATTTGGAGGCCGTCTTTTCATCCATTTCAAATGCATTGCAATTTAATTCAGGAGACAGGATAAATAAGGACACCCAGATGGCCTTTGTGGGACTCTTCATTACTTCATTTGCCTCTATCTGATCGCTCAACACTCTTTCCCTTTCCATAATATACAACCCTAATCTTTTCATTCTCTCTCTGAGTGGAATTGGCCCTCTTGGCTCCTGCCTCCACCTTTTTCCCTGATGCTTCTAATCAGCTCCACTGCCCTTCTCTGGGCCTTTACCCTTTCATTTATATCCTGGTAGAGATAAGACGGCCGAACTTGAGTGCAGTATTCAAACTGAGGATGTACCATTGATTTATACAATACAAGATAATATTTCCCCTTCTTATTCTTCGTCACCTTCACACAGCCTCGTGTCTTATCAGCTGCTCTGACCGCCACTGGGTGAGGAGGAAATGTCTTCATTGAGTTGCCCATAATGACATCTACTGTAGACATCTCTCTTTTCCTCTATCCCTTTCTTTTTTCAGAGACACTGAGCTAATTCAGCTCCAGTCAGTGTGTTCATGGAGTCTTAATCGTTCTTTTGAGTGAGTATTACCTTCCACTGCCATATGATGCAGATAATTGCCTGTCATACAATCACGTCATATGTAACTCTGTTCCCTACAGCATTTGGACCCCCAGTTCAAGGGTAACTGCCAGAAACTAGAGGTGGCCCACCCACTCCACCCCTTCTTATATTTCCAAGATAATCAGATATGCTGCCAGATGAACCAGCATTGATTTGTCTAGTGCAGTGAGCAATGAAGAATGCTGTAATGAGAAAACTTGCTATTCTTTCGCAAGGGTGGAATTAATGCCACTGAAAACAGGTCAAGTTGGGGCTAGCATTTCATCCTCTATGAGTATTCGTTTCCATAAGTTTGCAGCTAGGTGGAACAGTGGATTGAGCACTGGACTTGTAGTCAGAAAGACCTGAGGTCAAATCTAGCCTCAGATACTCACTAGTTTTGTGACTCTTGGCAAGTTACAACCTCTGTTTACCTCAGTTTCCTCATCTATAAAAATAAGAATAATGATAGCATCTACATACCAGGTATGTTGTGAGCACAAAAGAAGGTATTTATAAAGCATTTCACAAACATTCAACTGCTATATAAATACTAGCTGTTATTGTTGTTGTTACTCTTCTGACACTATGACAGTTTTCCCTGATGATCTAAAAAAAGTCTAGAGTACAGAACTAAAATGGCTAATTTGGATTTTTTTGATGTCAGAAAAATGAGGCTAGAGACATGGGAACATCATTCCTGAGTCACAACTCCATCTGGGGCCCCTTGCAAATACAGAGAGCCCCTTATGTTCTACTCTGACACTAGCAACCAGGTCACATGCCTGCCTGATTATGTTCTGTCAGGGAAAGTCTCAGTGAACAGCCAGGGCTTCCAACCTCTACAATCACCCTAGAATACAGTGACTGGCTTTCTTATGTCCTGGCACACAATCCCCAAAACAACCCTCACATCAATTCACTCTCTAAATACACTATTCTCTCACTCTTAATATCATTGTAACATAAAATCATCCAGTTGCCACTATCTCCATATACTCTTTCCACATTCCCTTAATTATTATTCCCATTCTACCCTATTAACCTTCATTAGAGATTCTTAACTCTGTATGTGTATGTATGTGTTTATCATAGACCCTTTTGGCAGTCTAGTGAAGCCTATGGACTCCTCAGAATAATGTATTTAAATACACAAAATGAAACAGACAGGATTGTAGAAGAAACCCATTATATTTAGTTATTGAAATATTTTTAAAAATATTTATGGCACACAGGCTAAGAACCCCTACAAAAAAAGCCTAAATAGACAAGTACCACACTTAAGGCTTCTTCCTGCTACTCCTAAATAGTCCCATGGCATTGTAGGAACCTCTAACGCACACACTCATGCACACACACACGTACACACACCTATTTCTAACTTTCCCCCTTTGACTTCACAGCTTCCCAAGTTCCTAGTAATGTGCAGCATTTTGTGCCTGAAAGATGAAAAATATGTAAAAATATTATTTCTCTTTATTTAACAAAAGGAAAAAATGAGTAGCAGAGAGGTGAATATGGGTCTACAGGTAGACAAAAATTCTCTTCAGGTATCACTACAATTGCCTTTATCTGGGCTCCTTGTATCACACCTTGATAGCTCTATAAACAAAGGAAGCTCTCAATTAGCAATTTTTTAAAAATGTCCATCTGATCCCATCAGAAGTTATTAAACTGATTCAGATTATCATCAAGTTTTTATTTTGTTTTAACTGAGTTGGATGAATATTAGTGCTATTTCCCCAAAAACTTTTGACATCATCATACACAGACCATGTCCAATCAATAATGAAAAAAAGGAATATTTGTTAGTGAAATATCAGTCAAATTGGCCATTTGAATGAGTTAATGAGTCCATTATTAATAATGTTTGACTCAGTAGCCATAGTTGTAGTAACCTGGTTGGGTTACTAAGCCATTCTTATCTCCTGATTTATGTTTCCAGGTAAAACTGGCACGCAGAAATATTTTATGTTTCCCATCTATGACATGCACAATTTCTGGAGTTACACTGACTCCCCAAAACAATTGATTTTGTGATATTCTTCACTTAGTCAAAAAATGGAAAATGTCGAATCACATGTGAATTGCAGAAATAAGGATTTAAAAACTACTTTCCTGTTTTGTTTGTGAACAATTTTTCATTTTATAAAAAAGCCAAATATCCTAGTAGGTAAAATCAATAGCAGCCACCAGAACAGATGGAAAATTCTCCAGGCTTAATGTGCCTCACGCCTGGCTGCCACAACTGAATATCTAAAGAGGACCAAAGAGCAGCTTATTCTCCCTAGAAAAAAAATGACATTAAGGTCCTTTTGTGAAAATAAACTTTTTATTCCCAATGATAATAGGCAAGTCACTTTTTTTTAGCCATTTGAACCATAGCAGGTTTCAAAATCCTTCATAGAGAACTAGGGTAAAGTTTGTTTTCTTTGGTTGTTTAAGGAAACTCAGTAACATATAAGGCAAAAATAGTCTTTCTGGGTTATGGTTTTCTGTAGAACTATTTCCTCATCTGATCTTATAAATAATAATAGTAACTAAAACAATAACAATAATAATAATTACTAGCATTTTATAGTACTGCAAAGCACTTTTATATGTGAACTTATTTAATCCTCACAGACATATCAAAGACATCCACACTTTTTTTTCCCCCAGAGTTATTGTAGAACTTACGTTCTATCCCAAGAAAACTTAGGAAACAAAGTGTAGGACATGAATGTAGGTAAAGATACAACTGTGGTTGTGAGAATATTCTAGTGGGGCCCAAGAGATGTCCTGGCCATTTCAAAAGACAGGGTGAAGAGCTAAACAAGAACAAATGAAAAGCAAAGAAGGAGAAGTGGTAGGAAGATTAGTTTCAAAGTGAAGAAGCAGAAACAAAATAATGGGCTGTCTTAATGAGTGATTTGGAATATTCTGAAATATGAGCAATTGAGAGGAAAATCTAGTAAGCATTGTGGAGGCCTCAAAGGTTATGAGAACCAGTGCCTGATCTCAGGGTACTATCTCCAGTCTTAGAACTCTCCATGAGGGGGCATCTAGGTGGCTCAGTGGATAGAGCACCAGCCCTGAAGTCAGGAGGACCTGAGTTCAAATCTGGCCTCAGATCAAACACTTGACACCAGCTGTGTGACCCTGGGCAAGTCACTTAACCCCATTGCCTAACAAAATTAAAAAAAAACTCTCCAAGAATAACTTCTTGGGCTGAATGTACTGTTGCCAGGTCCCTTCCCAACCCAACAAAGTTTGTTCGGCAGAGGTTCTAAACCTTGAGTCTGTGAACGTTTATTTTAAAGTTTTGATAATAGTATATCAGTTGGTTTCCACTCTAAGCTTACCTTTTTTGTTTCAGGCAATCAGATTCTGAGAAGGGATCCATAGGTTTCACTAGGCTGCCAAAGGGATCTAGGACACATACATAAAAATGCCAAGAATCCCGGGACTACAATGTGTGAGTACTGAGTGGTAACAAGGACTCACCACAGATAATACTTTATATTTATAGGAAGACTTGGGAACTCGTATCCATGTCCAGGCAGAAATGAGCTCTTTCAGCCCAGCTTTTTTGTTAGTCTCCTTTTAGAAGAAGTTATCAAAACTAGGAACTCTTCCTCTGAATGTCCCTCCTGTTTGTAGCTCCATTACCAATATATGTGTTTGCCACACTCAAAGTCCCTAATACCTCCTCTACTGTCCTCAGGCTGCCATTCTCTTCAGGAATACATGGTTCAATAAACATTTAATAAGTGCCTGTTCTGTGCCAGGCAATGCAGATACAGATAAAATGTAAAGTTACATAGATGATAGGTAGAGTGCTGGGCCTGGTGTCAGGAACAGCTAAGTTCAAATCTAGCCTCAGATATTTCATAGCTGCGTGACCCTGGGCAAGTCACTTAACCTCTATTTGCCTCAGTTTGCTTCAATTTCCTCATCTATAATAGCACTTACTTCCCAGGGTTGTTGTAAGGCTCAAATGAGATATTTGCAAAGGGCTTCATAAGCCTTGCAGGGATGGGGAACCTGTGGCCTTCTAGGTCCTCAAGTGCAGCCTTTTGACTGAGTCCAAGTTTTATAGAACAAATCCTTTTATTAAGGGGATTTGATCTGTGAAGTTTGGATTCAGCCAAAGGGCTGCATTTGAGAACCTAAAGGGCCATATGTGACCTCTAGGCCACAGGTTCCCCACCCTTACCTTAGAACAATATATAAATTTAGCTATCAAATAGGTCACCAACACCTTGACCAGCCATCCTTTATCTCTAGGTTGAGGTAGGTGTCCCTCCTCCTGAAGTTGTCTGAACATTGTCAGGTCAGTTCAATAATCCTCCCATTTGCTCTGATAATTGCACTTGCTTTGGGACTGATGATGTCAACTCCTTTTCCAGATGCTGTTGCACAAATTCCTAAGAACACACAGATTGAGGGCCATTGCCCCATCCCTAGATGAGTGAAATCTGGAAATCAGTGTCCAGAAAAATGGGGTTACTGGAATAAACAGTTCTGGGTATGGAAAAAGAAGAAAAGAGAAGGGAAGAGTACCCCGATTTCAGTGGGGATCTGGTTTCCAAAAAGTTGCTTGCCATTCTATTGAGTTATACTACAGGTCAAACCTCATCACTAAAGACTCTCTCTCTTTCTCTCTGTCTCTCTCTCTGCACATGTGCATACACACACACACACACACACACACACACACACTCTTACAGAAAGAAACTTGAGCTACAGTTTCAGTCCAATAGGTTTCTATTCTTTTTCAATACTGGACCACGGAATACTCACCACATTGATAACAACCATGGTTACCATGACTACACCTGTTAGTATCAGGGTCACATGTTTCACAATCCTCACCTTTGCCTACTACAGGTGTTCTACTTCTTCCAGTAGTGCTAAAACTGACCTCATTTCCTCCCTCCCTGGAGGCAACTTGCTTCACATTCTGTTTATTCACCTTACTGTGATTTTTTTATCTCAAGCCCCAGGCTCTGAGTTCTTGCATATATATATATATATACATATATATATATGTATATATATGTGTGTGTATATATATGTATATGTATATGTATATATGTATGTGTGTATATATATGTATATGTATGTGTGTATATGTATGTGTATATATATGTATATATGTGTGTATATATACATATATGTATATATATGTATATATATATGGTTTTTGTTTCATCCAGAAAGAATGTAAAATCTGGTAGTATAATTAGGCAATTTTCCCAAAGTATCATAATGACTATGATGCCCTTTTATGGTCTCAGGAGATCCTGGATGACCTTCTTTGGGATTGAGGATTTCATTACTTAGGCTTATACTGACTTGAGCAGCTATATGAACACAATGGGGGGTTTCAGTTTTTCCCATTTATTTTGAAAGAAGTATTAAGGTTAGATGGGGAATACAAGAGAAAGGCACTAGATAAATGGTTTCACCCAAAAATAAAGAGGTATGGGTTAAAAGCCACTGGGATCTGTGATCCAGCAGGTCAGAATCAGCAGTGTTGAGGGCAAGGCTGAGAGGAAGAGGAGGGAATAGGGTTATAAAAGTAAAGGGAGTAGTCAGAATCAGATACCAATAGCTGGTAGAAAAGAGGCAAGCAGAGAAGTCAAGCAAAATTCAAGCGTAACAACACAGAGAAAGTGGTGTGGATTTAAGATAATACTCAAATACCTAAGACTATAATCATGAACACAAGAAGCCCCAATAACCACAGATGAAACCTTCTTGTTATTCTATAGCAGTTGTCCATGCCTCCCTTTTTTGACTTAGATTTTGGGACATGCTCGTCACTCTCCTGCTTTAATCATTCGTTGCATTTATTAAGCATCCACAGTACTCCAGGTAATGTGTCAGACTGTGGTTATAAACAAAAAGTGAGACAATCTCTACCTTCAAGGGGCATTTTCACTATGGACCAAATGAAGGTTAGAAATCAGGGAGGGCAGAAAAGGAAACAGAACATATCCCTCCTCAAAGCACAAGACATTTTTTTTCTTTATCATTTCCTATTATCGCTGTGTTGTTTTGATTCATGACATAAGTATACTTTTTTTTTATTCTTCATCAGTCTGTTCAATGGCACCAGAGGCAATGTGGACTGCCCTTAGTATAAATGACATGTCAACAAGAGAGATTACGAGTATTTTGAGGGTGTATACACACACACACACACACACATACACACACACACACACACTTATAAGCGTATGGCTTGAAGTGAGCAATGACTCATCAACTGTGTGTCAAAATTGCAGGCTGCTGTTATGCTCCTAGAAGCTATGAGGTTTATCCACTCCTCTTTTCTTTCTTAAATGTTTACCTATACAGACAGAATGTGTTGATATGGTGCTAACAACAGAAATTGATTTAGTCAATTCCAATAAATAACTAATTAATTCCACTTCATTTTTTTAAAGGTTGAATGATACCACTACTAGGTTTGTATCCCAAAAGAAAAAGGAAAAGGACCTATATGTACAAAAACATTTGTAGCAGTTCTTTTTGTGATGGTAAAGAATTAAAAATTGAGGGAATGCCCATCAGTTGGGGAATGGCTGAACAAGTTGTGATATCTGGTTATGATGAAATACTACTGTGTTCTAGGAAATGATGAGTAGGATGCTTTCAAAAAAACTTGGAAAGACTTACATGAACTGATGCAAACTGAAGTGAGTAGAACCAGGAGAACATAGTATACAATAACAGCAATATTGTGTGATGATCAACTGTGAATGACTTGGCTATTCTCAGTAATACAATGATCCAAGAAAATTCTGAAAAACTTATGATGAAAAATACTAACCACCACCATAGAAAGAACTGATAGTGTCTGAATGCAGATCAAAGAACACTTTTTTTAAACTTTATTTTTCTTGGTCTTTTTGTGGTCTGTGTTTTCTTTCACAACACGACTAATATGAAAATATGCTTTGCATGACTGCACATGTGTAGTCTAGTTCAAATTGTTTGCCTTCTCAAGGATGGCAGAAGAAAGGAGACAATTCAGAACTCAAAAAATTTTAACAGATGTTAGAAGTTGTTTTTACATGTAACTGGAAAAAATAAAATATTTGGGAAAAAGTAAATAAAAAAGTTGACTAAATTTATCATTTATTTAACTAAATTCACTGGTTAATTCAGTCACAAAGGTCCAGTTAGTCACTCCAAGTAAACACATTCTCATTATAAGGGGTTCATCTGAACTGGACAAAACCATAGAAATTATCTGGTCCAACTCCATTTTAAAGAATGGCCTAGGGAAGATTAGTTCTTTATCAAATATCTCCATGGTCATTAGAGGCAGATGTGTATCTTAGGGTTAACACTTCTAGCTTTCCATTTGAAATATGTTTTCTCTATAACATAGGGGCCAAATACAATAGGTTCCCATAGGGCACATGAAGCAACACTCCTGAGCATAGTTAACAGCATTAAAATATAATTGGGAAATGTTTAACAAAACAAATTAAATTACAATAAGTCACAGATAATGTTAATATGTGGTTTTCTAAGTCAATATGTACCCATAGAGATATTTCTGTATAGTTTGGTGGACCCATTTCTATTTGAATTTGAACCACTGCTCTAGAGCACACTGAAAGTTTATGGTAGTAACATTTAGAACAATATTGTGGTTTGTAAATTGATATTGGTAAATTATCTTTAGAATCAATACCCCTCACATTAATAGTATGTATAAGAGAATCTCTCTAAATATTTGCTCACGATTATAGTGAAGGTGAAGGAGGATTATGGGAGATAAATTTGCTATTTTTCATCTGCTAAATTTTACTAGCTTATCAAGTGGGTAGCTCAAGTTCAGTTACTGAAAAAAGGAGATAGACTAATCACAGAATTCCTATTTTCAGTGCTCTTAAAAGGCTTCAAATAACCCAAAGAAATGGTTTAGATTACCCACTAATTGGCACTTCTCCTTTCTCCCAGGATAGTTCAACTATCAACTATCAACTATTAACAACTGCTCAGGTCAAACTTAGGCCAGTGCAGTGATTCTGGCCTGGGATCAGAATTGATGGAGGTATAACAAAAGGCTAATGGGGATCGTGGAAAGACAGGCACAGGTTGTTGGTGGAGGTATGAATTAGTACAACCATTCTGGAAAGCAATATGAAGCTCTGAAACAAATTGACCAAATACCCATGCCCTCTGATCCATGTATTGCACCACTAGGCCAAGTTGAACCCCTACAGAAGTTGTTGAAAAATGCAAAAGGCCCATATATATAAAAATATTTTAAGTAGTCTTTTTCGTGGTAGCAAATGAAACAAAGTAGATGATCTTCAATAGAGTGAGGTAGGCAGAAGAGAGTGCTAAACAAATTTTAGTACATGAAGAATTTGAATATTACTGTGCTGTAATAGCTAATAATAGTTAACGTTTATATTGTATATACTACATACCAGATACTGAGCTAAGTACCATGCAATTATTATCTGATTTGATCCTCATAGCAACCCTGAGAACTAGGTATTATTATTATTATTATTCTCCCTATTCTCCAGATGAGGAAACTGAGGCAAACAAAGGTTAAGTGACAGCTAGCAATTATCTGAGGCTGAATTTGAACTCAGGTCTTCCTGACTTCAGGCCCAGGATGTAACATCTAACTGCCTATAGGAAAGTACAAATATAATTAATACAGAGAAGCATGGAAACACTTACATGCATGAACTGATGCAAAATAAACAGAACCAGGAAAACAATACACACAATGGCTACAACAATATGAATGGACAGGACAACCATAGCATGATCAAAACTGAAATCATAAAGAACCAGCAATAACCAAAAGGAGAGAGATGAGAAGACACCTCCCCCATTCTTTTGTTATGACTGCAATCTATAACTGTGAAATTGCAGAGAATGTAAGATTTTTCAACCTTTTTTTTTCATTTCCCAACAGTTTTGATGATTTTTTTTTCTCCAGTTCTTCATGATAATGAATGGCTCTCTGGGAGGAGAGAGGGGAAGAAGCACATGGGGAAACTTAGGTAATATAAAAACAAAATATGTCAATAAAATATTTTTAATTTTAAAAAATTCAATAAGGTCCTTATGGACTATAAAATACAACAAAAACAACTTTATTAAAGATGAAATTTAAAAGGATGCAATTTAGATAAAATGCTACTCCCCTCCATCTCCACATTCAGTACAGCAACTGAATATCTTATCACAAACTTGTACCTATAGGAAAATGACAATTCCACTAAAACTTTTAACTCTAACTCTCCATGCATTGGATCTTCATGCCTTGTGCAATAAAAAAATTCTAACTAATGATGATCCTGAGAATGGCCTCTCTGGTCCATTAATGCAAAATCAGTCTAGCCTACAAAAAAAATTAGTTAAAATAAAAATAAAAACAGGTGCTGCTACTAATAACATACCACCCCTTGGTGACAAGGTCTCTAATTTTTTCTTCCAACACTAAATTATCTCAAAGCAATCTTAGCATAGCATTGATAGTGCTTAGCACTTGAATAAAGACTCCCCCTCACTTTTATCCAAGCATTTAACATTGTCACCAAGTCTGCTAAAGGATTTCCCTTTTTCCAGGTGAATTCCTGGTTACAATGATTATAAATATAGTTTCATTAAATCATACCTTAAATCATTAAAATTATTACTTTATTTAATAAGTAGTTCATACTTAAAACTTTTGGGGTACAGATGTGGGTTCAACTTATCAAACATGAGGCAATTTTAAATCAGAGTCACAAAACATCTGGAAGAATGCTAGAGTGAGGCCATTCTCTCTTCTCAATCATTCCAATTAGTCCCCCAAACATTTCCAGGGTGCAATTGTCTGAACTATCCTAGGAGAAAGGAAAAGTACAAATTGGGGGGGAGGTCTAAACCATTTTCTTGGGTTGTATAGAGCCTTCTAAGAGTACAGAAAGCTCAAGGCCCAGTTGAGTCCATATAAATGATGAAATAAGAAAAGGCTGACAAAATTTACCTGGGATTATGTCTAAAGGAGTGCATCCTCATCAATGAGTCTTCCTAAAAATTGAACACAAGAAGTTGCTAGACCAGAGAGCCTATCCCACCCCTTCTTGGGTTAGCACAGATTTATCTAAGATCTAGTCTTTGGGAGATAGAAGACCCAACCCAAATAATCAGGAATGTAATGATAAATCTGTTGTTTTAAAAGTCCATTCCTACAGTCAGTGATACCAGCTACCTGAAGATGACAGAGAAGATGCAAAATGTAGTGAATATGATGGCAATGTGACAAGGGTCCATAAGGAAAAGGGGTATATTCTGTGAAGGCTTTGATAGTGGGTCAAACCAAGGCAGACTTCAGTGGTATTATGATGCCCTATCCTGAATAAGTACAAACAAAAGTAAAGGCCCACTTCTGCCCTGAGATAAGGGGAAAAAAGTCAATATAAAAAATTTATTAACCAAGGGCAAGTCAAGAATCACGTGAAGTCTTGTCATATTAAACTTCGAAAAGCAGAAGCTCTGATTGGTGAGAGCAACCTCACAGGACCAGAGTGGCTCTACCATCCCTAGAAAAAGGTATCATCTTACGCTCACCTATCACTCCCTCCATGTCCAGATTGATGAGGATTCAATACCCAATTTCTGCTATTCTCATCTCATTTGGGTCTCATATGGAGTAGTTACTAGGTATTATCACACTTATTTTACAGATGAGAAAACTGAACCTCAGAGAGATTTTAGTCTTGCCCACAGTCACACTCCCAGTAAGTGACAATGTCATCTGTACAAGAAGTCAGAAATGAGCAATTGAACCCCTAGAATACACCTACTATATTACCCAAATAGGCACTGGATAATGCCATTCAATCTTATGGTCTCCAAATTCATTTTTTTTCAGCACTTTCAGATGAGTGCTGAAGACCTAGTGTGAGCATATTGTCGAAGTATAATCCTTCCTTTTTAACTTGAATGAATTATGCTTATTTTTCTCATTAATTCTCCACCACATTTCTCTGGTCATGGGAAGAATGGGTCATCATTTTAGTGAATGAAACACAGGTATCAATTAATGACCTGCTCTATCAACTGCATAAGGATTGAATGGAAAAGGTGACAAATCACAAGCAATGCACTCTAATTAATGATATATTTCTGTAAATTGTTGTGTAATAATCATTGTACTTAAAACCAAAGGGAATGCCCATGTGATTTACCATGTAAGGCCCAAATTATAATGTCTTTATGCCATAATTATATAGTAGCACTATATGATGACAGAATGACAGAAATTTGAGATGGAAAACAATAATGATGTTAATGAAATTTTGCTTTCACATAAGGCCTTTTCTAATGGGTCAAAACAATTTACATCAGTGATTATATCATTTACCATCACAATATGCCTATGAAGCAGAGAAAAGACTTTTTATCCCCATTTTACAGATCAGAAAACTGAGCTGTTAGGACATCAGTCAGATCATGGCAATCCAGTTATTCAAGGGCAGAGTAAAACAGCCTTTTCTGTCTATTCTTTCTCTCTGTTCTCTGATTATGCTAACCCTCCTCCTGGGAAAAAAGTTATCCTACTCCTCAAGGGCTTCTGAAAAGAAATTATCAAAGCTTTAAAAATCACTTCATGTTCTCCTCTTATTACTTCATTAATAAGTAATTCACATTGAAAACCCTTTGGAAACAAATGTGGGCTCAACTAATCAACTATGGGGCAATTTAAAACCAGAGCATACCCCATCTTGAGGAATGATAGAGTACGGCTGTTCTCTCTCCTGACAGCTAATTTGGCAACAGCCCAATGCAAAAACACTGGATTACTCACAGGTGAAAATGAAGAAGGAAATTCTGGCCTAAGCCCTCCACACTTCCATATGATAGCACTCCATATCCCAACGTGGTAGCAATTACAATCAAGACTCCAAAAGCAAACAATTCCCATATCCATCACTGTATTTATAGGAAAGACTGTCTCTACTTCAAGAAATTTCAATGGTCATAGAATTATAGAATGGCAGAGGTGGGAGAAAATTTAGAGATCAGCTAGTCCAGCCACTTCATTTTTCACATGGGGAAACTGAAGTTCAGAGAGTTTTGAAGTGACTTCCTCATAAGGTAGAGAAAATGACACTGCTGATCCAGTTTTGATTAGATTGGATCTATAACTCTGAATTATTTTTCCAATGTACATGAATTTATATTATCATCATCTTTTTCTCTCTTTGCCTCTGTTTCAATCTCTCATGACCAATGACATACATCTTCAAGATGGTGTTAAAGGTATTATAGGTATCACACTAGACTATAAAGACTGAGATGATGAGAAAGAAGAGGTGAAGAGGGCCTAAAACTTAGAAGACTTCAGCCCATGACATTGCCATAATTCAGGTTAGTCCCTGCTACCATCAAATACAATAGTATGGAATACTATAGTTTATTCTCCATGATTCCTTTAATACTTCTTGACCCTCTAGGAGATAGTATGGAGAATTAAGGGCAAGGGACATATGCCTCCATCTTAGTTGTAAACAATACACATGATTAGATTTAACTCTGGAATAAAGTCAACCAAGGAAAACAAAGCCAAGCAACCTCTTGAGGAGGTTGCCTACTATAAGTCCTCTAATGATACAGGACACAGACTTATTGTTGCTGTTCTGAACATCTGTTCAACTGTGGAGTTTTTGAAAGTGGTAAGGGATGAATGGACATCAGTGTGTAAAATATACCCACACTTCAATATTCAATTTAATTCAACATACATTTAGAAATCACATATTATGTCCAATGCATTGTGTTCAGCATCAAGATAACAAAGAGAAAAACATTTTTAAAGTCTCTTCCTTCAAGGAGCTTACATTCTATTCTTAGATTAACTTGTTTTTTAAGAACTCATTTATATAAAAAATGGTTCAATTAAATTTTTTAAGATCAAAATGTAAATGGACACTTATATGAATCCCTTTTTCAAAATATTTTTAGGACATAAAATAAAATCCATAGGATTACAAAGGAAAAGAAAACCAATTATATTGAAATGCAGGTATCAAATATTTTTTTTAATGTACGTTCATAGCTCTCAAGTGCATTTAAAGACTCACATGAATATTATCCTAAAATCTGTACTCTGGCATCACCTTTTTAAAATAAACTGCTTTCATAACTGCTGGGAACCTCCTGAACTAAATCTCTGTAAGTGGAATGTAAAATCGACCCACGTTTGTTGAATTTCATCCTAAGACAAACAGAGTGATGAGAAAGTTTGCATTTATAGCAATTCTTACTAAATGTTAATTTAATGAAGATCTTAGAAAAGGGATGAAAAGAGTACTGGCAAAGAACTTTACTAAAATTAAACATTGCATTTATTAAATAATTAAAATATACAATAAATAAAACAAATAAAATGTTTAACTTATTAACACTGAAGTCATAATAGTGTCCTGCATTGGGCCCTTGAGTCACTGTGATGTAGAGAAAAGATTCCCTAGATTTTGAGCCAGGGCAGGAACTTGGACTTGTATATTCTATCACTTGCTAGCTGTAAGTTCATAATCAAATAACAACTTCTCTGAGCATTATTTACCTCAAATAAAAGGGGCATTATAATACATATACTACCCACTCTGCAAGGTTGCTGTGAATTTCTAATGAGATACTTTATATAAAACATGTTATAACTGAATAGTGCTAATGTAAGTATGAGCCACTATTAAGCTTTTGCTGGTATAACCTGATCAAGCTCTTGCCTCCTTTTTCAGGCCATTGTGGTATACTTTACAAAGAGCTAGAAGTCTATTTTAAACACTTCAGACTGTCTCCTTTTTCAGTATTATGAAAATTGGCCAAATCTGTAATTTTGAAAATGAGTCTTTAGCCGTCCATCATCTTCCCTTGTCACGGCCAAAGGACACGCCACACATTTTCTGAAACTTAATCAACCGAGATACAGAGGAATAGATATGTTTTCCATCTGGGCTCAGTGTTGGGTGTGAGCCACAGAAGGCATTGGGATAATCATCAGAAGGGTGATGAATTCAGCAGGGAGTGGGGGCCATCACAAGGTCAGCCTGGCTACACATAACCTCTTTGGATGGCCCAGGAGCCTCCCTAGCTGGCTTCCTCCCCAACTGGCTTCCTCCCCATATTTAGAATGGTCCAGAAGGCAAAGGAAAGACATGCTGAAATCTAGGCAGTGGAGAGCTATTTCTTCCTCTGGGTGACTTCATGCATCCCCCTAGCCCTGTAAACTTGAAAGAGGCTTTTTTTATATCTGGAAGATTCTTGTGTAGACTGCTGTTACTCTGGGTGAGCAAAGGACAAAGAGAGCCTGGCACAGCCTGACAACATCTCTAGTGATAGTGCCATTACATCTCCTCAGAGGCCTATAGGAAATCAATCCAGAATCTGCAAATAACTTCTGGGGCCCAGAGACACTCAATAAGGGAGCTGAGATGTGCTTGGGATTTTCCATGTGCTCCCCACCATACCCTTCCCACTCTCTCTCTCTCTCTCTCTCTCTCTCTCTCTCTATATATATATATGTTATTCATTTTGTTTATATTTATATAATTGTTTATATTTATATAATTGTATATATTGCTTTGTGTATTTTAATATAATTTTTATATTTGTATGAAATATATACTTATGTATTGTATGTATCATATTTATTTTTATACTATGTATATGTGCATATATGTTATATATATATAATATATAAATTTAGTCCAACATCCCTCCCTAAATACACACATATACAGTATCAAAATACAAAAAGAGATGAAGTACCCTGTCATCCTCCTATTGTATTCCTCAAGTTCATACTGCCATTACCTTTCCCTGTCTTATTATTTTTTACATATTCCATGTGTATTGTTTACATATAAACATTTTGTTTTCCTCATTAGAGTGTAAATTCCTTGAAGGCATAGACTATATTTTTGTTTTCTTTAGTTTTTGCCCTTCTTTGTAGTCCCATTGCTTAGCACAGTGCCTGCTACACAGTAAGCACTTTAAAAATGCTTGTTGTCTGACTGTTTTATTAAAGACTTAAAGTATTAATTTCTTGAAGCATAAATTTGAAAGTGACTTCACAAGTTACCTAGTCATACCCTAGTACTTAAAAACCGTCCCCAGGGTGGTGGAGCCAAGAAGGTGGAGTAAAAGCAGTGACTTGCTTGAGCTCTCCCCCAAGCCCCTCCAAATACCCATAAAAATGGCTCTAAACAAATTCTAGAGCAGCATAATCCACAAAAAGACAGAGTGAAACAAATTTCCAGCTCAAAACAACCTGGAAGGTCAGCAGGAAAGGTTTGTTGTACTGGACTGGGAAGGGAGCACAATTTAGCATGGTCTTCGCAGTCAAAGCCTATGAACCTGGAGCAGGCCTCAGAGGACTAAATCAAGGGGAGCTGTGTCAGTTTCCGGTCTTCTCAATCCACAAAATCCAAAGACAACTTAGAAGGTCAGTAGGAAAGATCTGTTGGATCTCAGTGAGAGAGGAGCTCAGTCTGGCCCCAGTCCTGGTACAGTCCCAGGGTGGCAGCTGCTTCTGGAGCTCTCAGCCCACAGATGGAGGAGGTATCAAGTGGCTGATCAGAGGGGTATTGCAGGGATCTCTTTGCTGGTACTGAGGCAGGATTTTCTTGCTTTGCCCCTGGTTGGATCTAGGTCAAAGTCTTGAGTGGTGGTCTTGAGGCAAGGAGGAACACTGGCATGGTGGAGTTTGTGGTGGTGGTGGAAAGGGAATCCTCCCCTCAGTTCCAAGGCAGAAAAGAGTGCTTGTAGTCACTCATAGATCAGAGCACAGGCTAGGAAAGGAGTAAATACCTTGCCTTTGATCATGCCACCTGAAAAGAACTGAAACTTTATAGGTCCCTAGAAGTATCTCTGAAAACAGCTGCACAAAACCCCTGAAGCTTGGGAAAGTACATTCTCCACACTGGAAGTAGATCCCTACCTTAACAAAGTGTTTGAAAGTCAAGTAATTGGCTGGGATCATGAGCAAACAGCACAAAAAGTGTCAGACTAAAGAATCTTACTTTGGTAACAAAGAAGATCAAAACATACAACCGGAAGAAGATAGCAAAGCTAAAGTTTCTACATCCAAAGTCTCCAAGAAAAATATGAATCAATCCCAGGCCATGGAAGAGCTCAAAAATGATTTTGAGAAACAAATAAGAGAAGTAGAGAAAAACTGAGAAGAGAAATGAGAGTGATGCAAGAAAATCATGAAAAACAAGTCAAGAGCTCACTAAAGGACACCCAAAAAAATGCTGAAGAAAATAACACCTTAAAAATAAACTAACCCAAATGGCAAAAGAAGTCCAAAAAGCCAATGAGGAGAAGAAGGCCTTAAAAAGCAGAATTGGCCAAATGGAATAGGGAGTCCAAAAGCTCACTAAAAAAATACTTCTTTAAAAATTAGAATGGAGCAAATGGAAGCTAGTTACTTTATGAGAAATCAAAACACTATAAAACAAAAAGAAAAGAATGAAAACATAAAAGACAATGTGAAATATCTCATTAGAAAGACAACTGACTTGGAAAATAGATCCAGGAGAGATAAGTTAAAAATTATTGGACTACCTGAAAGCCATGATCAAAAAAAAAAAAAGCCTAGACATCATCTTTCAAAAAATTATCAAGGAAAACTGCCCTGATATTCTAGAACCAAAGGGTAAAATAGAAATTGAAAGAATCCACCAATCACCTCTTGAAAGAGAACCCCAAAGGAAAACTCCTAAGAATATTATAGCCAAATTCCAGACTTCCCAGGTCAAGGAGAAAATATTGCAAGCAGCCAGAAAAAAAACAATTCAAGTATTCTGAAAACACAATCAGTATAACACAAGATTTAGCAACTTCTATATTAAGAGACCAGAGGACTTGGAATATGATATCCTGGAGGTCAAAGGAGATAGGATTAAAACCAAGAACTTGGTTTTAAATACCCAGCAAAAAATACCCAGCAAAACTCAGTATAATCCTTCAGAAGAAAAATTGGATATTCAGTGCAATAGAGGACATTCAAGCATCCTTGATGAAAAGACCAGAGCTGAATAAAAAAATTCTACTTTCAAATACAAGACTGAAGGGAAGTATGAAAAGGCAAACAGCAAAGAGAAATCATAAGGGACTTATTAAAGTTGAACTGTTTACATTCCTGCATGGAAAGATGATATTTGTAACTCATGAGACTTTTATCAGTATTAGGGTACTTGGAGGGGAAAAGAGAGAGAGAGAGAGAGAGAGAGAGAGAGAGAGAGAGAGAGAAGGTGCAGGGTGAGTTGAAGATGAAGGGGTGATGTCTAAAAAATAAAATTAAGGGGTGAGCGGATTATACTGGGAGAAGGAGAAAGGGAGAGGTAGAATGGGGTAAATTATCTCACGTAAAACAAACAAGAAAAAGTTTTTACAGTGGAGGGGAAATGGGGGAAGGTGAGAGGGAACAAGTGAATCTTACTCTCATCAGATTTGGCTTAAGGAGGGAATAATACACACACTCAATTGAGTATGGAAATCTATCTTACCCTACAGGAAAATAGGGGGGAAAGGGATGGGGGGTGTGATAGGAGGGAGGGCATATTGGGGGAGGAGGATAATCAGAAGCACACATTTGTGAGGAGGGACAGGGTCAAAGGAGACAATAGAATAAATGGGAGGTGGGAGAGGATGAAGGGAAATATAGTTAGTTTTTCACAAAACGACTATTCTGGAAGTGTTTTGCATGACTACACATGTATAACCTGTATGGAGTTGCTTGCCTTCTCAATGAGGGTGAGTGGGGAGGGAGGAAGGGAGAGAATTTGGAAACCAAAATTTTAAAAACAAATGTTAAAAATTATTTTTACATACAACTGGTAATTAAGATATACAGGCAATGGGGTATAGAAATCTATCTTGCCCTACAGGAAAATAGAAGAGGAAGGGGAGAAGGGAGGGGGTGGAGAAGAAGGAAGGACAGATTAGGGGAAGGGGCATTCAGAATGCATGCTGTCTTGGGTGGGGGGAGGGGGGACATGGGGAGAAATTTTGAAACTCAAAATCTTGTAGAAGTGAATGTTGAAAACTAAAAATTAATTAATTAATTAATTAATTAATTTTAAAAAGACAAATAATAAAAAAAAACATCCCCAGCAAGAGACCACCAAGGCTCCACTTGAAGACTTTCTCACCCAAGGAAGCGCATTCCACTTTTAGATAGTTCTAATTATCAGATGGATATTTTTCCTTACATTGAGCCAAAATCTGCCTCACAGTCTAATTCATTCAGTTGTAAGCTCCTTGTAAGCAGGGGCTATTTTTTGCCTTTCTTTTAATCTCCAGTGCTTAATACATGGTCTGGTACATAGTTGGTATTTAATAAAACTTGGTAGGGCAGCTAGGTGGCACAGTGGATAGAGCACCAGCCCTGGAGTCAGGAGGACCTGAATTCAAATTGGGCCTCAGACACATAACACTCACTATCTATGTGACTCTGGGCAAGTCACTTAACCCCAATTGCCTCACAAATAAATAAATAAATACATAGATAGATAGATAGATAGATAGATAGATAGATAGATAGATAGATAGAGAGATAGATAGATAGATAGATAGATAGATAGATAAAAATAAGAAAAAAAACTTATTGACTTAACTTGACTCTGTGCAATTTCAGTCCAATGCTCCTAGTTCTGGCTTCTAGTACCAAACAAAACAAATTTCATTTTTCTCCTGCACAACAGTCCATCAAATACTTAAAACCAGACATTGGTATCTTCCTTGGTCTTCCTTTCTCCAAGCTAATCATCACCAGTTCCTTCAACCAGTCTTTTTTTCTGTCATGGCCTTAAAACCCATCACTGTTCTCATCACCCTCTTCTAGACCCATAACATTTTGTCACTGTTTCTTTTAAATGTGGCACCAGGACGGAAAACAATACTCAATATTTGATCTGACTAGAGTAGGATATAACAGAATTCTCACCACTAGCAAGATTTAGTGTTGTATTTAGACATTTTACTTCCTTGTTATTTGAAACTGAACGAAGCTAGGTATAGTGACACAAATAACAATCAATCCTCCTAGGGAAGCTGAGTCTAGTGGATGGCTTGAGCCTGGAAGTTCTGAGATTCAATAGGCTAAGAAATCAGATATCTGCACTAAATCATATTGTTGTTGTTTGTTTGTTGTTATCGTTTGTCCTTCATTCTCCAAGAAGACCAATGACATTAGGAGGGTGATGTCTAGACTTGCAAGTGAATTGGATTTAAGTGAGGCAGGGCTGAGCAAAGTCAGCAGCCTCACTCTCTCCTCCAGAGTCATTTGGAGTCCAATGTCAAGAAATAGGTCAGGAGGGGAGGGGAAAAACAAAAAACTACCAGACTAATTGAGCACAGGGTTATTAAGTGTGTACCTGTCCTCACATTTGAAAGAGAAAGCTAAATTCAGGAAAGTGAAGGAAGTCTTAGGGAAGACACTAAGTCACTGTATAGAAACATATGGAACCAAAGACTTTGTCCTTTGGATATGGTCAACACATCTAGAGCTTCTCCTTTTTTTGTTCTAACTGGTTCGGTTTTCCCTGTGACAATGGTGTAAAAAGTTTCCTGAAGGTTAAAGCTTCTTTGGGAGCTCCATTCACTGGGTAGATTTTTTTCATTCCATGAGTCTGAAATTATCTAATCACTGCTTAGTTGGCTTGAATCATGACCAGTGAGATGTGTGATGATGCAGTGCCTAGGCTTTTGAGGTGGGTAGCAGAGAAATCTTGTATTCAAAGAAAAAGTGCTAAGAACCTCACAAGCAGAAGGGGTATGGGAAAGAGAGGGAATGGAGGGAGGGGGGGAGAGAGAGAGAGAGAGAGAGAGAGAGAGAGAGAGAGAGAGAGAGAGAGAGAGAGAGAGAGAGACTGAAAATAGGAATTGGGACTATCATCTTGAGGAGGAAAAAGAATTGCCTCCAGCATTTAATGAAGGATGCTAAAATGTAAAAAAAAAAAAAAAAAAAAAAAAGGAAGAAAGAGGTTGGCTGAAGCACAAATCTTATTCATACTAAACTCAGTTCTAATGTTTCCTTATTTCTGGGGCATATGGAATTACAAAAGGATAAGATTAATACTACTCATGAAATCTTCGTAAAATCCAAAAATGGTGTCTTGAAAGTGAGCAGATGGGGGTGGCTAGGTGTCGCAGTGGATAGAGCACTGGCCCTGGACTCAGGAGGACCTGAGCTCAAATCCAATCTCAAACATATAACACTCACTAACTGTGTGACCCTGGACAAGTCACTTAACCCCATTGCCTAACCAAAAAGAAAAGAAAATTAGCAGAACTTATCATGGTCACTAGCCTGCAGTCCTAAACCATCATTTTTCATTATCAATCAACTACCCATGTGTGCTAATCAGATAGAGAAATTATCCAATTTCTTCTTTTGCAATTAGTTGTGGGTTTTTTTATTTCTAATGGGAGTTGTTATTTTGATTTACATGCAATATTTTCCCAGGTCTGCACTTCTCTATGCACTGGAGCAATATTACATTCTTTCAGTGAAAAACAATGTACTTCAGTCTGGATCTGCAAAGCTATTCAAGTCTACTCTATGGGATTTTCTCCTGTCTAGTCACAGAGAGAAGGAAATGGCAAGGTAGTCAAGCCTCTGAGAGGTTTACACTTTTGCAAGCAAGAAAAATAAAGAAAGTGGAAAAAGTATCCTTCAATCTACATTTCGGAATGGCTCCTTTGGAGTTGTCTTGGATCATTGTCTTGATCAGAGTAACTAAGTCTTTCACACTTGATACATCTTTACAATGTTGTTGTTATTGTGTATAATGTCCTCCTTGTTCTGCTAATTTCACTTTGCAACAGTTCATAAGTCTTCCCAAACTGTTTCAAAACCATCCTCTTCATCATTTCTTACAGCACAATAGTATTCCATCACAATCACATAGCTTGTCACTGTTTCTTTTAAATGTGGCACCAGGACGGAAAACAATATTCAATATTTGATCTGACTAGAGTAGGATACAACAGAGTTCTCACCACTAGCAAGATTTAGTGTTGTATTTAGACATTTTGCTTCCTTGTTGTTTGAAACTGAATGAAGCTAGGTATAGTGGCACAAATAACAATCAATCTTCTAGGGAGGCTGAGTCTAGTGGATGGCTTGAGCCTGGAAGTTCTGAGCTTCAATAGGCTAAGAAATCAGATATCTGCACTAAATCATATTGTTGTTGTTGTTCAGTCATTCCCCAATTGATGGGTTATCTCCTCAATTTTTAATTCTTTAGCACCACATAAAGAGCTGCTATAAGTAATTTTGTACAAATAAGTCCTTTCCCCTTTTCTCTTATCTCTTTGGGATACAGACCCAGTAGTGGTATTGTTAGGTCAAAGGTATTCACAGTTTTATAGCCCTTTGGGTACAGTTCCAAATTGTTCTTCAGAATGGTTGTACTAATTCACAACTCCACTGACAGTATATTAGTGTTCCAATTTTTCCACATCCGTTCCAAGATTTGCCACTTTCCCTTTCTGTCATGTTAGCCAATCTGATAGCTGTGAAGTGGTATCTCAGAACTGTTTTAATTTGCATTTCTCTATTCAATAGTTACTGAGAGCATTTTTTCATGTAACTATTGATAGCTTTTATTTCTTTTTCTGAAAATTGCCCATTTATATTCTTTGACCATTTATCAATTGGGAAATGGCTCATGCTTTTTTATAAATTTGACTCACTCCCCCATAACTTTGATAAATGGGGCCTTTATCATAGAAACTTGCTTAACCTTTTTCCCACTTTTGTTTTCCTTCTAATTTTGGCTGCATTACTTTTGTTTGTGCAAAAGCTTCCTAATTTTATGTAATCAAAATTATCCATTTTATGCCCTATGATCTTCTCTATGTGTTGTGTGGTCATAAACTCTTCCTTTATCCATAGATCTGACAGGTACATTTTTCTATTCTCCCCTAATTTACTTATGATATCACCTTTTATGTCTAAATCATTTATCTATTCTGACATTTTCTTGACATATGGTGTGAGATGTTCTTCTATGCCTACTTTCTTCCACACCGCTTCCCAATTTTGTCAGCAGTTTTTGTCAAATGATGAGTTCTTAGGCCCAAAGCTTGAATCTCTGGGTTTATTAAGCATTAGATTACTATGATCATTTACTAGGATATATTGTGTACACAATCTATTTCACTCTGTTGTTTAGCCAGTACTAGATTGTTTTCATGATCACCGCTTTGTAATAACTTGAAATTTGGTGCTGCTAGGCTGTCTTCCTTCACATTTTTTCCCCTTTGATTACATTAATATTCTTGTCCTTCTGTTCTTCCCAATGAATTTTGTTACTGTTTTTATCTAGCGCTATAAAATAATTGTTGGTGGTTTGGTGGATATGGCACTGAATAAGTAAATTAATTCAGATAGAATTGTCATACTTATTATATTGGCTCTGCCTATTCATAAGTAATTAATATTTCTCCTGAGTTTGGCACCACATTTTTTTATTTGGCCAAATCTGGGGTTTTTTATTTGTTTGTTTTGTTTTTGGCTAGGCAATGGGGTTGTGACTTGCCCAGGGTCACATAGCTAGTAAATGTCAAGTGCCTGAGGTCAGATTTGAACTCAGGTCCTCCTAACTCCAGGGTCGGTGCTCTGTCCACTGCACCACCTAGCTGCCCCTGCCAGTTCTGTTTTTTTAATGTCTTATTTTCTTTGGTGGGTAAAAGTTGAAATAATTGAGGAAACAAAGATGTTCTTCCAAGCATATTGATTTGTTAAGCAATGCTTGCCAATTATATAACAAATCAGTTCCAGGACCCTCTGCTTTGGCACTGGACCCCAAATACAGAGGGAGACAGATTTCTATACATTAAAAACAATTAATCAAATAAGACCAATTAATTAAAAGAAAATAATTAACCAGAACATGAAATTAAGTACTCTGATTTGTAATTGGAAGAACGATTAGTGACTTTCCAAGTTGGGAGGGAGAGAGAAAATAGGTGAAATTCCCTAAACAAATAAAGATTGTATCCCACTCCCTCAAAGTCACTGTAGTCAATCAAAGAAACATTGAAACAATAACTGATTGTTCAGTACATGGCCAGTTTTCAGACAAGATATTTGAGTTGCTTGAGATGTATACTTTTGAGAAAATTTCTTGCATCAATGTTTGATTCTGACTGGGTTTCTAGTCAGCATGACCCCTTAGGTACTTAGTTAAGAGTCTCTAAGCAGCAAATAAAGATAGTCCAGCTCCTCAGCCATGCAGGGTTAGCTTGAAACAATGCAACAAAGTCCTTTCACAATTCCCACAGCTGAATAAAGTTTTCTCACAAGACAGAAATTGGACTAGATTCATAATTGAATAGAAAGAGAAATGAGCTAGATACAGAGCTGGATCACAAGATGGAGTCAATGTCATTCACTCAATTCCCACTACCACTTGCTGTTCTAATCCCCTCAATTCTCTCACTTAAGTATTTTTGTGCCTCTTTTACCAAGTTCTTCATTGGTTTTTTTTTTCATAATTTACTTCCCTTGATCTCATTTTTTTCCTATTTTTTTCTCTACCACTCTTCTTTGATTTTAAAACTCATTTTTTTAAAGCTCTTCCCAGAATTCTTGTTGGGCTTGTGTCTAATTCATCTTTTTCTTTGAGGCTTTGCTTGTGTATGTTTTGACTTCATTGTCTTCTTCTTAGATTGTATCTTGGCCTTTCCTATTACCATAGTAGCTTTTTATAGTTAGGTCTTTTTTTTTGTTTGTTTACTTATTCTTGACTGCATTTATGTTAAAGTTGGGTTCTATTCCTAGAATGGTGGAGGTGGGAAGACACATCGCTATCCCAAGCTTCAAGTTTTTTCACACCACTTTTTCAGAGCTAGTTATGGGGGTTTGGAAGTTTTCAGTGCTTCCAAAGTGGTTTGATCTAGGGAGAGATCTGTGCACTGCTCTTTAGCTTTGCACTCTAGCCCTTCCCCATGAAAAGCTCCTAACCCTTTGGGATTGCAATTGATACTGATCTTCAAAGTTCTTGATTTCTTCTGATTGAAAGTCATACCGTTCCTCAGAGGCCTTGTTCCCTATTGCCCCAAATTGTTCCTTTGTGCCCTTGAACTGTGAACCAGAAGTGGGTACAGGCAATGAAGTTGCCAAACAGTTCCAATCCTACACCCAATGCTAGCACAGGGATTCCCTATAACCTCTTTCTGACCAGTTGCCAGGTCCCCTTACCATCTCAGGATTGAGAGTTTCTGAAGCTGCTGATGCTTCTTTTGCCACCATCTATTTCCACCACTGGTGTTTCAACCACATGGACTCTGGGCCAGCTTCCAACCCATATCATTGATCTTTCCTTCTGATCTTATAAGTAATCTTGGACTGGAAGAATGTCTCACTCTGAACTTTTGTTAGACTTGCCACTCCAGAATTCAAGTTGAGGCAATATTTTAAAGTTGTTTGGGGGAGAGAGGGTTTTGGGAGAATTTGGCTGAGTGTTTCTACTACTCTACCATCTTGGCTCCACATACACTTAGGTTTCTAGTGATCCAGATGCATAATGATAGCTTTCTTTAAAATGATTTTGGGAAAGGGTATTTAAAGAAACTAATCATCTACAATGAAGGATATCTCCACTTAAATTCGAGGTATTCTTCCTGCTCCCTGCCATGTAATGTGAACGAGGTTTGATGAGGTCAAACTGCACAAGCCATGAATAGAATCTAACAAGCTGAACTCTGCTTGTACAAAACACTAGGATTTGACTCCATAGCAGAAGGAGTAACAAACCGAAAGAGGGGTAAATGAGCCTTTAATGAAACAAATTCCTCCCTACCTTTTAGTGTCTTAAAGGAAAGACAAAAAAAAAAAAAAACACTCAAATCCAGGAAGATGAGAAAATTGCAGGTTATGTGAGCATTCTGATTTGGAGGGGTACCTATTCACTAAAGAGAATAAATAGCATGTAAAACATGCCTCGTGCATGCAAGTTTGTGAGCAAATAGAAGAGATGGGAAAATGCCAGGAGGTAAGTAATGTGTGAGTGGCACTGTTTTCAACTATACTGAAAGTACTATACAACTTAGAAAAGTTATGAGTCATCCAATAAAAAAATAGAGTGTAGTAAATAACCTGGGAATCAAGTTCCAGGTTTGGCTATACCACTTGGTAGCTATGTGCCCTTCAGCTGGTCCCTTGACCTATCATTGCATTAGTGTCCTCATCTGTGAAAATACTTGGTCTACCTATCTGGAGGGGTAATGTTGCATCGTGGACCAAGGGGATCTGGGTTTAAATCCCACTTTTGACATACAGTGGTTATGTGACGCAGGACAAGTCATTTAACATCTCAGTATACTATGTATCTCTCTAAGATTGTAAATTGAAGAGAAGGTGGCTACTTGCTATGGTAGAGGGAGTTTCCTCATTTGGTCCAGATGCTTACCATATCTCTACCTATGTTAATAGGGTTGATGTGAAAACAAAAGAAGTAGATGCAAGGCTATTGCTTCTGGCTGTTATCCCCAAATCATGAAGCTGATACAATTTCAAAATGGCCCACCATCCTCTCCCTTTCCACTTTCTACAGTGACAGGAGTTGAATAGGCAGAAAAGAAACAGAAGGCACAAACATCATACAGTTCTTAGATTTTCTACAAACATTAATTTGATGGTCTCCACTAGGAATGTGCAACCTTTAAGTAGATCCTCTGCTAAAAGAACTGGACCACATAGATATTGTCATTCATACTGTAAATGAAACCAAAAACTATTGAAAAATGGTAGAAAAAAAACCCAAAAGACATGTATCAATGAAAATGGAGATAGGTGAGTCAGGTAGTAAGAGTCAGGGATAAGAACTGGCTATTTTTTTCAAGATTCTTATATAACCACTACCCCCACCTCTGCCATCCAGGGGTATAAGAGAAGAGCAAATTTTAGAGTCAGGTACAAGATGAAACAAATGAGAGTTATGGGACCCAACCTCAAAAGGTAGAAAGGAGTCAGTGTTAGAAAACCAAGCAGGTTATACAAAATGAATTACAAGACAACAAATGTTTATTGCTTGACTACTGTGATGGGCATTGCACTTTTTTTCTCTTTCCTCTGATATATATAGTTGTGTAATTTCTATTTGTTTATCTTGATTCTGATTCTACTTCCATTTTTCTCATTAATTGCCTGATACCCAAGTCAGACTGACATTTAAGTCCTCTAAATCTGGCCCCAACCTATCCTAGCACACCTATTTTACCTCACTCTCTTTATGTATATTTTGTATTCTAGCCAAGCTGAACCTCTCTTTCCTGAAGCCTATGAGTCATCTACTGCCTCTGTGCGTTTACAAAAATTTCCCCCACAACTGAAAAGTAAGCCATCCTTATCCTCAGAATCTTTATCTTCCTCCAAGTATCAATCCAGTGGCTATCTCCTCTTTAATATTTTCCTTTATCTCCAAGATGTGCCTCCTCCCTCTTCCTATTATTCATCTGTTTTTATATTGCCTTACCTCAAGCCTATTAGAATATAAATTCCTTGAAGACAGGTATCATTTCATTCTTGCTTTTGTGTCTCTATCACTTAGAACCTAGTACATTGTACATAGAAAGTTTTTAATAAATATCTATTGAATTTTTTTGTCCCTGCCTCTTCACGTAGCCTTATATCCACCTTTGCACTGGTGTGATAATGAAAATTTATTGAAAAACTAATTATTCTATTGAAAAGCATAATGTTACCCACATATACAAAAATATTTGTAGCAGCTTTTTTCGTGGTGGCAAAGAATTGGAAATTGAGAGAATGCCCATCAATTGAGGAATGCTGAACAAGTTGTGGTATATGAATGTAATGGAATATTATTGTGCTATAAGAAATGATGAGCAGGTGGACTTCAGAAAAACCTGGAAAGACTTGAATGGACTGATGCTGAGTAAAGAGAGCAGAACCAGGAGAATACCATACACTGTAACAATCATGCTGTGCAATGACTAACATTGATAGACTTAGCCCTTCTTAGCAAGGCAAAGATCTAAGACATCTCCAAAGGTCGCATGATAGAAAATGCTATCCACATCCAAAGAAAGAACTATGGAGTTTGAATGCACATTGCAGCATACTATTTGCTATTTTTTTCTTCTGTTTTGTTTTGTTTCCTCTTTCTGGTGGTTCCTCCTATCGGTTCTAATTCTTCCTTACAACAACACTAATGTGAAAATAGGTTTAATAAGAATGTATATGTATAGCCCATATCAGATTGCATGCCATCTTAAGGAGGGAAGGGAGAGGGAAGGGGAGAATAATTTAAAACTCAAAAGCTTATGGAAGTGATTGTTGGAAAATCAAAATAAGTTAAAAAAGAAAAGTATAGTGTTATTAATATAAATTGCAATCATAGGATTATAGGGATAGTAGGAAAAAATCTATAAGTTGAACTTGAAGCAGTCCAGACAGTCCAGTCTAGCCTCTTAACATATCTAATGAAGGAAACTTCACATCCTCCCCCTCCAAAAAAAAAACATTCTAGGAGCATTAACAGTGGCCTTTCCAGAAGTTTTGGATGTTTAGTTTTATGATCTTAACATTTCTTTTTAGAAACCATGTAACACACACTATTTGGTATTTCACATCCTTGGAAACAAGGACTCACTTCTTAATACAATCTGGGGTCTGTCCAGTACCTTTCCTCTGAGACGCACGGAGCACTTTCCAGTACTGACTATGGTAACACGTCTGTCCTATGAGATTCAATTTACAAGTCAAACCACCAAGACTGTGTCTTCATTATGGCCAAACATCTGCATGACATACAAAAAAATGCAGTAAAAAATCCAGGAGTTGTGTTCATAAGACACCAAACTTCCAGATGTTCAGAAACTTCTAGTTAAGTTGCCTAAATGTTTCTTTTTGTCCCTCATATTTTTTTTTACAGATTTTGGTTGTTATGTAGACACAGCCTGAGTGACCAAATAGTTGGAGTGACTGAGTTGTCAAAATGCTATGACCCAAACTCAAAACTCTCCTTAGTATCCCAAAACTCTATCCCAACCTCCTACACTTGACCGTGACCAGGTTTGGCCATGCCATTGTTTTTGACAGGCCACATGGGCTGGACTGTAATTTCAAGTCTTGTTTATGCCATTTCTCAGTTCTGTGACCTTGACCTCTCTATTTCCTCATCCATAAAGTGAGGGGGCTGGATTAGATCATCTCTAAGGCCATTTCTTGCTCTGGCCTTTAACATTTTTCGGAGTGTTACCAGTGCACAAAACAGCAAAAAGTTTGGAAAGCATTTTCCTTCTTGCTATCTGATCCAAATATGGTAAAATAGAATTGATTTTCCTAGAGCTTTCCAAAAGAACTCATGTTCTGCCATGCACACTCAACCACCATGCCAAAGTAAAGCGCAAAGTTGGGAGTGAAAGAGAAGGCTGTGTTGGAAGTCAGAGACTCAAGTATAATAGAATATCTGTGGTGCATTTGGACCACAGCCCTTTGGCTGAATATGCCCACTGAATAATAAGCTGATGCAGTGACAGGAGGAAAGGGTCCGAGTACAGCTTGTAAGAAAGATATAGTTGGCAAGAAGTGAGGTGTGGGGGTGGGGACTCTCCCATGACTGATTCTAGGTAAATGGGTTAAGGAGAATGAAAAGAGCATTCTCCCACTTCATGGGGAAATGAATGAATGAATGAATAACTTAGAGAAACCAAATATCCACCCCCCAACTTCCACCCCCTGCTAATAAAGGAGGAGGGGGCAGAAAATGAATGAAGGATCAAAAAATGCTGAGATAGGGATCTCATTTTCTAAATCTGTCTTTAATGAGAACAAATAAAGAAAAGAAATCGGAGCAATTAGAAAGTAATGAAAGCCCTACCAAAACAGCTATTGACAAAAGGCAGATAAGAGAGAGTTTGGAAAATATGAACATATACAAATCAGTAGGTTTGATGACATGGCTCCCACAGTATTAAGGAAATTGGCTAACATACTGAGTCACTGACAGTGATCATAGTTACAAATTATTATTTTTTTAATGGAGAATTGGGAAATTAGCCAGAGGGGGTGGGGGATTAAAGTGATACCAGTCTCTTGAAACGTTAAAGTGAATGATCCTGAAAATAGCTCCCCAGAAGTTTTTGTTTCCACATTTCTGCTTTATTCCATTCTCTTACTAAGAGAGAAACTCAGTCTAAAGTATATAGGAAAATGAAATCCTAGTAAGGAGTATCAGGAGGCTTATAAAGGATTAATCATAAGAGACTAGCTTTATAGCTTTTTATGTATGTTTTTGTGGATAGGTCAGTGAAACCTTGATGGTAGCATATAGCCAATCAGATGTAAGGTTCTATTGCAGATAAAGCCTCAGGAAATGTAAGCTCTCTTAAGGGAGAAACGTTATGAAGAAGGAATGGAAAACACAGCCTCTTGGGAGCCTAACAGTGCTGAGCAACTCTATAGAGAATGATGGGCTCAGATTCAAGGATCCTCACTTCCAGAAAAATATAGATTGTATTTTATATAACCAAAAGAAGGCACAAGCTATACAAGGGATGCCTAATAAATAGGTGTGGTGTGGTATGGGTTTGGTGCACGCGTGTGCGTGTGTGTGTGTGTGTGTGTGTGTGTGTGCGAGAGAGAGAGAGAGAGAGAGAGAGAGAGAGAGAGAGGGAAGTGATTTCTAATATTAATTTGTAAGTAGGGCTTAGTTCTATCTAATCTCCAAAGCATGGGAATAACTTTTACTTATGGTAATCATGTGGTGATTAAGATTTTCCACTTGATCATACTTTGAGGAAACCACGGATCTGTCAAAAGGTAAACATGGATATTCCCTCCATCTAGTAGGATCACAAACCCTGCATTCTTTCATTTTCTTTACTTTTTTTGTCCATGTCTTACTGTAAATTACTCATAAGCAATCCATCCAATTTACTAAAGTCCTTCCTTTGGCCCTTTTAATAGCTTAGGTCAACAGTGTACTTGGGCTGGCCATAGGAAATCTCTCTTACTATTTGTTTGACCATCCTACTTCCTTTTCTTCAATGATATATTTTAGGCCACTTCTTATTCACGAATCATCACTGGGAATATGCTATTGCCTACTTAAAACCAATATAGTCTTTCCATTGCTTTTTTGGTTTCTTGTAATTTTTATTCTTCTGACATCATGGTGTTCCATGATTCACAGTCATATAACCTCAGTGGGAAAATTGCGTTATGAAAAAGATTGAGTATTATAACAGCAAGCAGTTTGGGATTATTGAAATCACCATGCAATTTCCCAAATATGATCTATTTCAATCTCTTCCTCCTACTTAATTCTGGGCTGATGTCACCGTCCATCAATAAATATAGTTTGGACAGGAGCTCAGATGGACAAATTCAATTAGCTGCCTATCCAGCTGCATGTCATAATCTTGACTATATGTGTTTTTCATCTACTTTGTTTTTCCAATGTGGATGGTTACATTTATCTCTTTCACCTTGCTATGGATTTCCTTAAGGAAGATTTCTAGTGTTTCAGAGCTCAATTTAATTGGCACAGTGTCATGTATGGAAAGGAGTACATAGAGTATCTTGCTATCAATAGGGAAAGACTCTTTATAGGATACCTTCCATCATACTGTCAAAAACTTTAGATTAAGATTAGCCTGTCTCCTTGTTTTATATCCTTCCATGTCAATAATCAGGTCATTGAATGAAGTTCTCAGCAGAGTCATCTCCTTCATAGAATCCTGTAATCTTGTATAATTTTAACATTTTGTCTTAGAAGAATCTTCAATGCTGCATTTTGTTCTAGCAAGTCAATTTTTTTTCTAAAATCAGTAAACAAGGGACTTATATTCACTACACTGTTCCATCAGTTGTGTAACAAAAAATATGTAGAGCATTGAAGAAAATGATCTATAAAATCCTTCCTGATCCATTCTTGTTTTTTTTTCATCAAGGATCGTTTCCATACATAAAAGATTTTATAGACATGAGGAAGCAGGTACGTAGATTATAGTTGTTTAAATCTTCTCAGTTACCATCTTTGGAATAAGCATCACATATTTATAGATGTAAGCATTAAAAATAAAATAAAAATGGAATAATGTTTTTATCTCATGGGTGGGGGGAGATGATCTGTTTTCTATTCAAAGAAATAGAAGCAAATATAGTAGGGACAAGATAGATATGTTTAATTACATTAAAATGGAAAAGCATATACAAAAAATAGAATTAAAAGCAAAACTAAAATCTATGGGGAAAATATAGCTAATGTCAAAGTTAAAAAAAAAACTCCATTATCCAAAATACCTCAAGAATGGAAAAAAAAAGATCTTAGTCCAAAGTAGATAAATAATCAAAAGACATGGACAAATAAATTTTTAAAGTAAAAACAAATTATTAGTAAACACTTGAAAAGATGCTTAACCTCACGGATAATCAAAGATATTCAAATTAGAATAATGTTGGGGTACTGCTTTATACTTATTAAATTAACAAAAACAATTAAAAATAGGAAAACTCAACACTGGTGGTACCAGAAAGAAACAGGTACTATCATTCACTGCTGAAAGAAAAGCAAACATGATATACTTTGGAGAGAAACTTGGCAATACACATTAAATTATAAAAATTATTAAAATGAACCAACAATTTCAGTGTTGAGAATATACCCTGAAATTATTACAAAAAGTGAAGCAAAAGCACACAAAAGAGCTATCTGCTCAAAAAATTCATATCATTATTTATAATTGCAGAATACTGCCTGAAAGCAGACTAAATATAGGTAAATAGTTGAATAAATTGTGATACATTAATGTAATAGAATACCATACTGCAATTAAGACTAACAAGTAGGAGCAATATAAATAAATCTGGAAAGACCTTGATGAAATAATGCAAGGCAGAAAAAAATAACAGGACTTGAAGAAGAAGATATACTGTAACTATGAGCAAATGGTACTTTAAGTTTAGAACAGTGAATGGACAAAGAGTCCTGATGGAGATGGAGAAAAGTGAGTATAAAGGTTTTCTTTTTTTTTAATGACATTTTATGGTTTTGGGTTTATTTAAATGTAGATTGTTGCAATGCATGTTTAATTAGTTCAGTTCATGTTTGATATAGCAGCATAGAATAGTGGATAAAATGTTGATTTTTAAAGTCAGGATGACTTCATTTCAAATCCAGCCTCAGGTACTTATGTACTAGATGTGTAAAGAGAGTAATTTAACCTCTCTGAGTAACTGACAACCTCTAAGTTATAAAGCATTTGAAATATTCTTTATATGACAATCACATCTCAGGGAAAAAATTGATTTTAGAATTGTCTTACAAATTATTATCAGTCAATGCATAGGTTTGTTAAATATTTATAAATAAGATAAAACTTAGTACTTGTCCTTTAGTTGCTTACTATCTAGGAGACCTAACTAATACACAGGAAATAATCAAGGGGAAAATGTAAGAGGGAGGCAGCCTGGTATAACAAAAGAACATTGGGATTGAAGGCAAGGCTTTGTTCTTCTGCTGGACAGCTCTGTGTTTTTGAGAAGGTCAGCCAACCTCTCTGATCCTCAGAGCCTCAGCTCTCAGATGAAAATGGAAATACTTGCCTGCATACCTCACCAGGTTATTGTGAGACTCAAATGAGACAATGCATGCAAAGCTCTTTCTAAGCACTGTATAAATATAAATTATGATGATGAATAAGTGCAAAAGCATGTGAGACAGATTCCTCATTCATACAGCTGTCTGTATGTGTTGACCCAAAACATTACACTGCTGATCTTTTGTGCATTTCCTAATGAAAAGCTCATTTTTGTTACAAAGGCAATAGGACCCCACATGCAATTGGAGGGGTCTGGATATGACTTAAGGACTGGCCCAGAAGAAATCTAGTTGGAAAGGGAATAGAAAGAGGTAAGTTTCTGCAAAAGGCTCATGACTAAGCAAAGAAGAGCTATGAATGATACATTCATAGGAATTGTTTTCTAACCAAAATAACAATGAGGTAAAAGTCAATTAATACATAAATCTAATTCCTCCTCACTCCTGAATCCAGTGTTCTCTGAATTTCAACTGAGTTAGCCATGAAATAGGTTTGGAACATAAATATTTCAACAGAGCTTGCAAATGCTTAAGGGAAGGGGGAGTTAGGGCATGGGAGAGGTGTAGGTCACTGGATGAGGAGGTATAGATCTGGGATATAGAATACCTTTGGGACAAAGAAGGATTGGAGAAGCAAAATGTTCTGCTAAAAATGTCCTTCCTATAATATTTTTGAACCATACTTACTCTCATACTTTAAGATTTTTCAAGGGGAGGCTACTGGGGAGGCGCAGGTGGAGCAAGATGGCCACGTACAGGGAAGTGCTCACATTGCAGCTCAGACACTTTGCTGGCTTTGTGGGCGCACACTGATGGAACCAGCAGGATGCTACACTGAGCTTCTTGGCTGAACCTAAGAAGCTGCCCAGAGAACTGTGCCCCGATATCTTGTACTGGGCAGGCCAGACCTTGCATGGTCAGGACACCTAGAGCCCCACCTCATCCTCCTGGACCTGAAGGGCAGCCTGAGTGCCCCGAAACAAGAAGGTGGTCTACACCAAGACAAACACCTGGATGCTGCTATCACTTAGCAATGTAAACTCACAACCCACAAGGAAGAACTACAACCCAAGAACCCCTTTCTACAAAACTTTCTGAGTGTAGTAGAGTGACGAGTAGGGATGGCATCAGGAAGGTCCAAGTATTTCCTAATGGTAAAGTTTTCCCACCACTTACCAAAGCCTCTTTCTGACCCCTAAATCACTAATCCCTCCTGAGGGCAGCATCAAGGTCTGGTCCAACTTGCTTCATGTGCAGTTACATCCCAGAAGTATCTGTATTATCCAGAAGTACAACTTTGATGGGGAGGCAGGCCATCTAGAGGGCTTTGGCCAAGGTGAAAGCCTCTTATGGGAACCTACCTACCTTGAAGAGGTTGAAGACAGACTACACTTCTTTCTGGAAGAGTGTAACTACTTGTAGGATTTCTAAGTCCTGTGACCTCCATGATGGTTTCTCTGGCCTAGGAGATAAAACCACAGAATTGCTTCAGCATGAGTATGCTGGATGGGGAATCCTGACTTGGGACCTACTCCCTGGACCCTATACCCTAGGGGATCCCCAGAAAAACTTCTATTGTCTCTTCAACACGGCCCTAGGCCTTGTGAACATTGCTGCTCACAGCTCACTTGTCTGCCCACTGTCCCTTGGGGGTAGCCTAAGGCTTTGACCTGAACCCTCAGTCACCTTTCCACATTTACATTATGACTTCACACTACTCTACCACAGCAGTGCCCTCCTGGCTACAGCCATAGACACTATCACCATCCCCTACCAAGTGTGTTCCTGTCCAATTTTCATGGTGCATCTGGCTGACATGCTGAGCTTTTCTGGGAGAAAGGCAGTTACAGCTGGAGCCTCCATCCCTTTCCCAGTGGCTCCTGGCCATTCCCTTCCAGATAATTTGGCCCAATATGGAGGGACACTTTCTGGACTCCACTTTCTGCATGTGGAGAGCCAAGTGGCACCCACTGCTTTGCACAGTCTGTGGTGCTTCAGGGCATGGACAAAACACAATAGACCAGTCAGCCCTCCCCAGGTACAGCACCAAGTTTTCCACTCCATGCTTGCACCAGCAGAGAGGAGGTGCTGGCCCAATATTTATAGCAGTTGCAACCTGGGATCCTGAGCTCCTCCCAGTTGCTGCTGAGTTGGTGCAGGGTAGTACCTCCATACCCATGATTCTTCTCTTCATGACTCAACCAGCAGGGTTTGATTCTGGATGGAACCCACAATGGGACAGCAGTGGTGACTATCCCTGTGCTCATTACACTATGCTCCTCCTCACTGCTGTATCAGGCCTTGGACCACCTGTCTGGGGAACTGGCCAACCTTGACTTGAGACGCTGGGCTAGTTTTCTGTCAGCAGGTATGGAACACATTGACATGGAAGAAACCATACAGGAGCTGCACAACCTAGCCCAGTGTTATAATGATAGATATAGCCTCATAAACTGAGCTCCTTTCATGGACTGTGTAGCCCAGAGAGGGAAAAATAAATTGTTTTCAATAAACATAAAAAATAATTTTTTCAAGGGGAAAATTTCACTTTCAGCAAAATTGTATCATAGAGTCTATAGTCACATCATGTGGAATACCATTGGAAAAATGCTAGCCCCGGGTTCATCATAAATCCATAAAGGGAAGTACTCTTAGTTTCATGAAGAGTAAAATAAATGAAAAAAGCATTAATTAAGTGCTTACTATATGCCAGGCATTGTGCTAAGACTAGGAATACAAATACAAATAAGCAAGCTACTTCTTGCCCTCAAGATAATTACCTCCTAGTAGGGAAAGACAACAAAACCAACAAACATAAATAGAGCTGGAAAGGGTGTGCAGATTGGGGTTGTATATGATAGTTTGGGAATGGAGGGGATAGAGAATTATGTGGTGCATTGGTTTTAGGTAAGATGAGGCAAAGGCTCAGTTGTATGAAAATGAGAAGGGTTCTCCTCTACTCCAAGATCTGAGGGATTATGCATGGATCTAGTCAATTGAGGCTCAAAAGTCCTAAATAAAGGAAGGGTTAGTTGCAACAGGTGTGTAATATGTCTAGAATTTGATAGAGCTAGTGATAGTATCCTCTGTAGTTAAAGGCTGGAATATGTATGTGGATATTTTCCTCTTGGCTTGTTGGGTAGCCTAAATTTCAAGATTGAATCAAACTGGAGCTATTGAACCAATAATTTTGTGATTGACAAGTCAGTTCAGTCAAAATATTGCTTTGGCTATATTTTCCACTGAATTGATTCCTTGTTTGACTGCACTGATTAGGCTGACCAGTTGTATTGTCATACAGAGCCTGAGCAAGCCCAAAGTTAAATTGTGAAATTAGTAGATTGTCTTTGACATAGAATCCTAGGCTTTGAAAGGACTATAGAAGCCTTCTGGTTAACTCCCTTATTTTACAGATAGGAAATAGAGGAAATATATATGAAATGTGGCATGACTCACCTAGGGACACATAAGAAATATATGCCAAAACTAGGATTTGAACACATATCTTCTTGACTGAAATCATTGACTTTTCATTGCACCACATCTCTTTCCCATCCTTTACAATTCTCTTTCTTTCTCACTTTTTTAAAATTCCATACATATTATTGAGCACCTTTTCCCAAAGGTACTTAAATCTGCAATCCAATTGCAGGTGGTAAGAAATGTGCACAAATAAACATGGTAAAAATTTAAAGAGGAATAAGAAGTTCTGTAAGAAATAAAATGAGAAAACAGTAACTTCCAGCTGAAGTGATTGGGGAACTTTAAACTCAAATTTAAAGGATAGGTAAATTATCAATAATAAGAGACTGGAGTGGGGGAGAGGAAGGGCAAATTCTTGGTCTAAAGAAGAGTGTGGAGAAAGGTTTAGAAGTGGTAGTGATAATCTAAAAAACTTTGGACTTCTGTTTTATTTTTGGTCTCTCTGAGATGCTTAAGACTCACTGACAGCATTAAAATGTGCTACCTCCCCATGGGGAATATTCCCCTCTTCCTGCCTTTTCTGAATATTTCCATACCTCATGGTTGCACTTTCCATATATTTCTGGATCTCTTAGATCTCTCCCCCAACAAATAGGTCCTGTTTTCCTCACTGTTTCACCAGACTTGGGTTACCAAACTGAAAGACCTGAGTGAGAATCCAATCTCTTTATTTAGAACCCTTCACCCCTTCTTTGAGCTTCCTTAGAGTGGAGATGAAAATCCAAGTATCCTACATATTAACTAGGATGAAGGGCAGCCTCTCTAGTGGAAAACTACTAATCCCTATCCCTCTTCTTGCCAATAGACTGAAGGTCCTTTGATCTGGGCTCTAGTAACTGATCCTCCAGTCCAAAAGGTCTAGCCTCTCTGGAGACTAAGATCTTTACCCTAAATCCCTCTTCCCTCATTAACTTTCCATGCACCTGCCTCCTGGTACTTCATTTTAGGCACCCTTGTATGGTTTAAATATACTATAATAAAGACCTATTGTTTTATGTATTACTGGCTTTTTTTATTCTTTCACAAAATAATTCCTCAGTCCCCAAATACTGGTATAATTAGGACAGGGAAAACTTGGGGCATATTTGAGGAATGGAGATTAGTCTAGTCTGACTGAAAAAGGGGGTTCCTAAGCTTTTTTATGTCACAGAACCCTTTGGCAGTCTGGCAAATCTTGTGGACCACTTCTCAGAATAATGAGTTTAAATGTATAAAATAAAATACCTAGGATTACATGAGAAACTAATTATATTCAAATAAAGTTGTCAAAAAAAATTAAGTCTTCAGTCCCCAGGTTAAAGACTCTTTTACATTTAAAGTACATAAAAAGGACAGGT
>NW_020948983.1:31638545-31687795 GCF_900497805.2 Vombatus ursinus | reverse complement strand
GAAAGAAAGAAAGAAAGAAAGAAAGAAAGAAAGAAAGAAAGAAAGAAGGAAAGAAAGGAAGGAAGGAAGGAAGGAAGGAAAGAAGGAAGGAAGGAAGGAAGGAAGAAGGAAAGGAAGGAAGGAAGGAAGGAAGGAAGGAAGGAAGGAAGGAAGGAAGGAAGGAAGGAAGGAAGGAAGGAAGAAAGAAAAAGAAAAAGAAAAAGAAAAGGACAGGTGTGAGAAAGACTGGAAACATAGATTGGAGTCAGATTATGCAGAGCTTTCAATGTCCATTTACATGCCCTTAATACCTCCCCTGGTCCCTTTAAGACTTCTAATCCTCTTGTGCTATCTTTTTCTTCCTTTCCATCAAAGGCAGTTAGGTGGCCAGTGAATCAAGAACTACTTGGAGTCATGAAGATTGGAGTTTGAATCCTGCCTCAGTCACAGCTAGCTGCATAACCCTGGACACATCATTTAACTTCTCTCAGCCTCAGTGTCTTTATTTATAAGATAAGGGAAGGAGATTGGACAGGATGGCCTTTAAGGGCCCTTCCTGCTCTAAATCTATAATACTATTATCAATAGCCTACTCTGTGATAAACTTAAGAACATTGACATACAAAAATCTATTAAAATTGAATTGGCCCCTCCAGGACTATGACTAGCTACATTAGTCTAGCTATACTAGATTACAATCTGAGACACTCTCTTATTTCAAAGAAATGAAATTGTAACTGGGAGAGGAGCAGTGAAGGGTCAAGTTATTGAAGCTTCCTAGGTGCCTCTGGAAACACACCTATAGACTGTCACCTAGACATCAGAATCAGGGGCAGACACTAGACATGGAGGTCAGAAATACTAAAATTAGTCAAAGCAGGAACATCTAAGAGTCATTGAGCCAAAAAGGATTCAGCAGAAATGAGGGTCAGAAAGTGGAGCCCTTGTTGTCCTATCAGTGGAGGTCCTTTTGCAACAATCAAATCCAAATAATTATTTAAGTTCCTATTATGTACCAGGCACAGTGCAAAGTGCTAGGGTGAAAATAAATAAAAAGAAAGATAGCCCCTGCCCTCAAGGAGTTTACAGTCAAATGGGGTGAAAGAATACATAAAAGGACATAGCAAAGTAGAGGGGGTTAGGAGTGAGACACCAGAGTAGGGGCAACATATTCCGTGGAGATGAAACCACACAGAATGGCATATGCAAAGTGGAGTGAACAGAATCCAATTCTTCCCTCTATAAGGAAAGGCATTGGGAGGAATTTGTAACTCTACCCTCTAGCCCTCCAATCAGAGAAGAGGCTGAAGGAGGTGGTGTCAATCAATCCTTGATTTAGCAGTGTGATGATGTTATGAGAAGTAATGAGAAGAAGTAATGAGCTTATCCTGGGAGGAGCATCTTGTTAGGTGGAGTTGAAACCAGGCAGAACAGCCTATACAAAGTGGAATGCAATGGGTAAGGACAGAGATGATTTTTGGAAACTTTTTAGAAGCTTCCTGACCTACTATAGGTTTCCAAGACTGTATTTTTGATTATTCACTGTCCCATTCGCAGATTTTTAATTTGACCTCGATCTCTCACTTTGTGGTACCCATATGCCACCACTACCCCTTTCTATACAACCTGGCATTCTGGATCCTCTGTTGACTATTCCCTGTTGCCATGTCCTACCTGGAGCTGACATTCAGAATCATAATTTACCTATAAATATTATTTTGGTTTCTGCTATTTGTACTTCCCCCTTACTGTCCAGCTCCTGGGCAAGGCTTAGCTTGTTTTTTGATGAACCAGGGTTCAGAGTGTTAATTAAAGCATGCCACATGGGAAGTGAGGATATTCCAGGGCATATGGAAGCCAGGTAACAATGTTAGAATCCATGTTGACAAGTCAAGGAGATAGAGACAAGAAAGAGCAGAGTTAAAAGCAGACAGCGATGATCAGAGTATTAAAGGTGGACTGGCAAGAGACAGAATTCTGAATTTCATGCTGAAAGAATCCAGGGTAGGGCAACATATGAGGAGCTGAGCTAGACAAAAAGCATAGGGTCAATTTATCCCACCTAAGGAGGGTATGGGTACTTGCTAGTTTTAAGTACAGTTTCATACCAGCTGGCCTTTCTCTCCTGTCTCACCCAAACTCCCATCAACCTGAGACCTCCCCAGGTTAAGGTTGCCTTTGGGAATGGCCATAAAATATATGGGGCAGTAGACTTACTACCATGAACTGCTGTCTGCTGGAGAACTCTCTGTTTCTTTGTCCCTTTAACTCCATGGAATTTCAAGGGTGATAGGCATCATTTGTGAATTACTGGACATTCCAATTTACGTAGAAAGGGGTATAAACAGACAGCAGACTAAGACAAAATGGAGTTTTAGATAACAATTCTATCCCTTTGGGTGCCTATCATTTGAGGAATGTCTAAAAAATCATAGTTTATGAATGGATTGTAATATTATTGCAGCATAATAAATTATGAGAGGATTTCAGAGAATCTTAGGTGGTATGTTCTGATGCAGAGTGAAGTGAGTGGAATCAGGAGACAATTTATACAAGGATCCTAACATTGTAAAACAATAATGGTTAAAACAACAACAGGTTTTAAAGGCCTAAGAACTCTGATCAATATAATGACCAACCAATTATGTCTCCAGAGGACCTATGATGAAGCATGTTATGCACTTCTTGACAGAAGTGATGTACTCCAGGTGGAGAAAGAGACACATTTTTGGATACGGTCACTTTGTGGATTAATTTTACTTGAGTATACTTATACATTAGAAAGGATTTTATTTTTCTCTCAGTTTTAAATGAGGGTAGAGGTACAGGGAGGAGGATTCATAATACTGATGTAAAATAAAACCATTGAAACATTTTTTTTTCTAAATATACAGAAGAGAAGTTCAGAACAAAGCACAAACAATCAGGAGAATTTTGAAAATAACATAAGGAATTTTTAAAATATTTTTTAAAGCAACCTACATTCATAATTTCATTTACACTTGCCTTTTTATGTTCTCTTTTGTATACAGGAAAACTTTTTTTTGGGGGGGTAGTCAGCTTAGAATAAAATAATTGAAAACCTAAAAGAACTAGATTAAAAAAAACAAGTAATTCTAATCCTTTGCCCTATGCAGACAAAATTTGTGTCTGAGGCCCAGGTTATAACTAGAAATTATGAAGTTAAATGGCTATGAAATAACACTAGTAGCCTGTAAACTATGAAGCAGTGAGAATGATTGGCTCATGGATGGAGATGCAAAGGTTATTGGGAACCACGAGCTAGGCTTGGCATGAGAAGAGACCAGGCTGGAACCTCACCCCCAGTATTTACTAACCATATGACCATGGGTAAGTTACTTAATCTCTCTGAGATTCAGTTTCCTCATCTGTCAAATGAAGACAATGATAAGTATAGTACGCCTCCAACGTCATTGAGAGGACTCAATGAAATAATGTATAGAAAGCACCTGACAAATATCTTGTGTAAATAACTGTGTAAATATAAATTATTATTTATTATTTCTTTAGAAACTCCAGTGATTGGCATTCACAACACTAGAAATCACATTAAAGACATTACACATCTATGAATATTTGGTCTAAGCAGATGGCATCCATTTTCTTCTTGTTTAGGCACCTACCTTGAATTAAGGGAAAGAAAAGAGTTGCAGGGAGACAAAGGAAGAATCAACTTTGGTTTGCAAAACTGCCTTAAATCTGTTGGATCTTCTCATAAGTAAGTCATATTGAACCTACCTGGCACTATATCATTAGGGGGAGTTGGGGGGTTGGAGAGAGAGAGACAGATAGATAAACACAGAAAGACATGGAGATAAACACAGAAAGACATGGAGAGACAGAAACATAAGTCAGAGAGACAGAAGCAGAGGGAGACAGAGACAAAAAGATGAAAAGAAAAAGAAAAAATGCTAGTAAGAACAGGAGAACCTACAACTGCAGTGAGGAATCTAAATGCTAACCCAACCCTTTGCTCCACTTGATTAAGTCCAGCAATGAAATCATTGAGGGACTAGCATATATCCTCTCCAGGAAGAAAAGGAGAATGATGAGGAGACAGCTCCCCTTATTAGATCATCTAGCCTGCTCTTGAAACTTTGACCTGGAGGCTTCCTAATTAGTTATTTTCAATCACTTAATCCAACTTGGTTTTCCACAGGGGGGTCTTTACGACCCAGGAAAGGGCCCACATTGCCCCTTATACAAACTTTCCCTTTCTACTTCCCAAATAGTTTCCTCCTTGTAGAGGGTATGAACTTAATGGAAAAGCACTCAAGCCTGCAGGGAACATAAAAGGGAGAGGGGACACCTTGGTGGAATGCCATTTGAGTGAATATTAATTAGCACAGCAGCTAGTTCTGGACAATTGATTCCAAACTCCAGATGTTCCTATTCCAACTAAGTGCCCTAGGAAAAAAAAAAAAAACCTAATTGGTTAGTATCTTTGGTGTCATATAGTGATATAATCCAGGACTGCTGAGCTGATGGGATTTTATTTTTTTTCTCGACTCTCAATAATATTGTAAAGTAATTGCTCATTGCTTCCTTCCTCTGTTTGTGAGGTTGGGAGTATGTTATTTTCCCCTTGTGTCCTTCAGATGCAAATATATATTCTTTTAACACATTGCATTTTTTTTAAAAAGGAAGGGCAGACAAATTGGTGGCGAGGACACCATAATTGAAAGTGAGGCATTTACATTACTATTGTACTCTTGCTCCCACCTTGTCAGGAGTCAGAAGATCTGAGTTTTAGCCCCAGTTCTGCTAGCAATTGATGAGTGATTGGGAAAGTCATTTTGCCCCTATGTAAAAAGAGACAGTTGGACTGGATGAATTCTAATGTCTCTTTTAGCTTTTACAATCTATGATTCTATTTTTATCTGAGTATATATTTTATCTCCCCTACAAGGACATAAGCTCCATGTGGTGAGAACTTTATATTAGGATCATAGGACAGAGATTCACAACTGGAAGAGATCTAAGAAAGTCATCAAATCCGATTTCTTTATTTTGTAAATTAAGAAAATTAGGCTTAGAAAAGTCAAATGACTTGCCCCAGGTCACTTGTCCCCAGTAGCAGAACTATTTACTACTATCTCTGTTTCTATCTGTGTATCTTCAAGTTCAGGTCCTGTAACTCTGAGTTCAGCATTCTTTCCATTGTAACTCTTTTTTGTGTACCCCACTGGCCTCACACACTGAAGGTGCTCAATAAATGTTTAATGAATGAATGAACAAGTGGAATGAGTGAATAAGAGAATGAATGTATACATGCATGAAGGAATGTGTAAATGAGTGCATGGATGAATGAATAAATGAAGTGAATGAATGAATGAATATTAAACTAGGGAAAAGAGGAATTATTGGTTTATTCCATGTTGACATTTGTTTGATTTTATTCAAATTACAAGTGAGTTTTCTGCAGAAAATAAAGATCAGATAAAAATTTTCCCTTATGGTTTTCTCAAGTAGAATTTGTTATCTATTCAAGTATTTGACACTTTCTAAGGGTTTTGGAATAATCATCAATGGTTTGGTCATGGCAGTCATCCTGTAATAACACTCAACTCATAAAGGGAGGAAAGGCATAGTTAAAAAAGGAAAAGAAAAGAAAAGAAAACAAAACAAAACAAAAGAAAAGAAAAGAAAAGAAAAGAAAAAATGTGCTATATTTCATCAGGGATCTAAGCAAGTTATTGGTCAAGTTATTCATCTTTCTGCATTTTTGTTTATCTGCAAAATAAAGTGTTTTGGACTAGCTACTTTCTCGAGTCCCTTTCTGTCCTAAGGTTCTGTATTCAGGTTCTGTAAAATATTATTCAATGCAATAAATCCTTAGTAAACACTGTTTGCATGTCTTTGTGGCAGGTACTTGGGTGGCAAAGATGAAATAAGACACAATATTTACCCTAAAGAGCCTTGCAATCTAGTGGGGACTTTAACCGTTGAGAATTCTGATGCAGGATAAGCAAAGGAGAAAGTATTTACCTCAGTCATTATATTCACAGAGTTTCTCTGCGTGTGAAGTCTCTGATGATCAATAAGGATAGACTTCTGACTAAAGGCTTTCTCACATTCATTAAACTCATAGGGTTTTTCTCCTGTGTGCATTTCTTGATGTTAAATAAACAAAGATCTTTTAAATAACATACTTAACAAAGTCTCTAGGCTTCCAGAGGTTTTCTCTAGTGAGAAGACTTTGCTCACAAATAATAGTAGTCTTCTCATCGTAGGCTCTCCAACATTCCAAACAGGTTGCAAGAAGGAAAAAAAATAGAAAGAAGTGAAATGTACAGATGATCCCATATTATCCCCTTACCTATTTTGCTATTTTATTTAGTAAGATCTTGTGATTTCATTAGTAGAGGGACATCTGAGAGAGGAAACTCTAACATTGTCAGTAGTGACATTCTCTACCACTTACATCATTAGAGAATTGCTCAGAGAACTGAGAGATTGGTGACTTGGCCAAGGTCACATAGCCAACACATGTGTTAAAGGCAGAGCTTGAAATTAGGTATTCCTTACTCGGAGGCCAGCTCTCTATTACACCAAACTACCTCTCAAAACTTGGTTATTAAGAAAGTAGTTAAGCCATTAAAATTTCACAAAAACAACAAAATCAGGAGGCTCAAATGCCCAGGCAAGTAGTTATGAAAACTAGTATTAGCATGACAGCTACATTAATGGAGAGCAGGGGCAAGACAAATGTGGTAGAAAAAGAAAAATGATGATGGGAGCCAATTGGATATGGTTTCTAAGCATATAGTCAAGAATGACTCTGAGATCAGAAACATAGATAATTTTTTTAAAGGATTATCTGTGACGAGTAGGTGTTTTCTCTACTATACTTCCAGTTCAACTTTTCAAATCATTTAAATGGGATCTAGGACTTAGATCAAATGAAATGGACAGCATGATGAGCATGTGAAACACAGAATTTCAGAGGGAGAAGGACTTCAGAGATCATGTAATACAACCATGACCTGAACCAGAATCTTCTCTACAAATATGTCTGATAAATGATCTAGTTTTTATTTGAAGACTTCCAGTGAGGAAGAATAGATCATTTCCTGAAGCAGGGACATTTGAAAAGTTCTAATTGTTAAAAAGTGTTTTCTTACCTCAAGTCAAAATTTGTCTGCAATTTTCCATCCATTTGTCCTAATTACATCTTCTGGATCTAAGCAGAACAAGTCTATTCCTTCTTCTACATGAGAGTCTTTCAAATAATTAAAGACAGCTATCATGTCCCTCCCCAGTTTTCTCTTTTCTAGGCAAAGGTTCTCATTTCATGCAACCTATCTTTCTGTGGCATGATTTCCAGGTCTTTTTACCATTCCAGATGCCCTTATTTAGACATTCCATTTTATGTATGTTGCTTCTAAAATGTAATACCTAGAATTGAAGTGAATACTCTGGCTGTAGTCAGACTAGGGTGTAGTACAATGGAACTTTCACCTTCTTAGACCTAAGTATCCCTTTCTTAATTAAGCCTAAGATTGAATTAGCTCTCTTTACTATTAACTTCCCTTCTCAAGCAGATAGTCTTCCATGAATATCTCAACTTTCTAATCTTCAATATCTCCCTATTACTTCTTTTTCTGCTGCTTCACATTCACATCATCCCCATCCTTTAAAACTGTCATTAGATCCTACCATACTCACTAGCTGTTGTCTATATATCTTCTCTCTTCAGGTAAACTACTTAAAAAGCTATCTACAATTCATGCTTTTACTTCTCCTCCTCTCATCTTCTAAACCTTGTATAATCTGTCTTCTTACCTTATCATTCAACTGAAAGTGTTCCAAAATTAGTAATGATCTCTAAATTGCCAAATCTAATGTCCATTTTTCTCAATCCTCAACCTTCTTGACCTCTTTGCAGCATTTGATACAACTGACCACCCTCTCCTCCTGGCTATTCCCTCCTTTCCAGGTTTCAGTGACATTGCTGTCTCTTAGTACTCCCTCTACTTGTCTGGCAAGTCATTTTCAGGGTTTTGTTTTTTGTTTTTGTTCCTCCCCCACCAGATTATCATCTTTGTCATATTTACTATGGTTAACATTCAAGATTCTCTTCTCTTTTATATATATACATATATATATATATATATTATACTTATGTGTACACACACACACACACACACACACACACACACACACACACATTCTCATGTGGTGATCTCATCAGGTTCCAGGGGTTCAATTCTTATCATGATACAGATAATTCCCAGATCATCATAATGTGAAATAACAGAGAAAAATATAGATAACTGAGGGTATAGCCATTCAACCAGTAGCAAATCCATTTAATTTTGCCATCATTTCTGCCATGTCTTCCAAAAGAAACATAAGAGTGACTTTGTTCAATGCTTTGCTAAAAATTAAGCAAACTATGTACACAGTGTGTTTGTTGTTGTTCAGTCAGTCTGACTCTTCATGATCCCATTTGGGATTTTCTTGGAGCAGTTTGCCATTTCCTTCTCCAGCTCATTTTACAGATGAGGAAACTGAGGAAAATCAGGTTAAATGACTTTTCCAGAGTCACACAGAAAGTAGCATCACCCTAATTTACTATTCCAGTAAGTCTATCAAAAAATGAAACTAAATTAATCTGGTATGACCCGTTTTCGATCAACCCACACTGGCTGTTTGTGAACCTCACTTTCTTTTCTAGGTTATCCCTTAATAAGTCAGTCTAAAACTTTACCAGAAATTCAAGTCAAGTTCACTGGTTCATAGTCTGGAAAATACATTTCCCACCCCTTTTGTTTTTGAAATTGAGATAACATCTACCCTTCTTCAGGACTATAGATTTTATATGTTATCTTTACAGACCATGTAGTCTAACCTCCTTCATTTTTCAGAAGCAGAAATGGGCCCAGATAGATTAAGGGACTTACCTGGACCAAAGTCACAGAGTTGGTAAGTCACATTTTGGGGATTTCAGCCTAGCTGGGTTCAAAACTAGAACTTCTTCGAAAATCACTTACAGTAGCTCAGTGGTGGATAAATACTAGTTTGTGTGGGCCTCTGACATTCATTTAACATAATGCTGACAACAAATAATCATTGAGCTCCTAATATATTTAGGGCAATAGGCTAGGGTTACAGTTTATATTATGAAAGCTAATCAAAGATTATTTTGTATAAACAATTAACTCAAAACAACAAATTTTTATGCCGAATATAAATAATTATGCATTACTAATTTTAATGATTCATAGATTCTTTCCCCACATTTTTTCCAAAAAGTCGAGGAAAAATAAAAGCATTTGCTAAGTTCTTACTATGTGCCAGACACTGTACTAAATGCTTTACCAATATTATCTCACCTAATCCTCACAACATACCTCAGAGGTGGGTGCTTTTATTATACTCATTTTACAGTTGAGGAACCTGAGGTAGATAGAGGTTAAGTGCCTTAGAAAGGGTCACAGAGTTAATAAGTGTCTAAGGTAGGATGTGAACCTAAGTCTAGGCCCCATGCTCTATCCACTATATCAACTAGTTGCATAAACTTAATGGCATTCTGGTATAATAGAAATAGTAGTGGATATGATATCAAAATATGAGGGTTCAGAAAAATTCATGATCAGGGCAGGTAGGTGGCGCAGTGGATAAAGCTCTGGCCTTGGAGTCAGGAGGACCCAAGTTCAAATCCAGCCTCAGACACTTGACACTTTGACACTTAATAGCTGTGTGACCCCGAGCAAGTCACTTAACCCCAATTGCCTCACCAAAAAAAAAAAAGAAAAATTCATGATCTTAGACAAGATATTTAACATATCTGAGCCTCAGTTTACTCATGGGAAAATGGAGATAATAATTTACTATCATACTTTTTATAGGGTTACTTAATCAAGATAATCTATGTAAATTTTTTGTAAACTAATACTCAGTACAGATCTTTGTCTCTTTAAGCTTAGGATACTATATTATGATTATATCTTGAATTTATATACTTTCTGGATGATGTTAATCACTTACACTCAAATCCTACTATTGGGTAAAGCAATTTATTTAGGGATATTTCCCCTGAGTCACACAAGTCTCTTTCCTAACCCAGCAAAAGGAATTGTGCCTCTTGACTCCTTGACCTAGATAATGCTATATCCTCTATACTGCCTCAGTGCTTCTAGTGGATTCCTGTCTCCATCTTCCAGTTCTTTTCTTTGAATGAGTTTCTATTGATTGATTTGTAGGTTGGGCAAATCATACCCTAGGCTTCCAGACACCCTCTGCCCTCTGGTAGAATCCACCAAGTACTACATATGTTTCACCTAAGAGACATCTTTTCTTCTTTGCTTTTCTCCCTCTGACCCTATATTGGGAAAAAAAAAAAAAAGGAAGACTCAAGCTATGGGGTCCTAAAAACCTGCTTTATTAAAGTTCTTAACCTCTTGGAGACTGGCTAGGTGATTTCTTGGCTAAATGGTCTCTTATAATACCAATATTTTATGACAACTCAAATTTGAGAGAATCCTATAGAAAGGGGAGGAGTGTGTGTGGAGTGTGTGTTTGTGTGTGTGTAAGAATGTTTAGAAAAGAGAGAGCATAGAAGAGATCTCTCAAAGCCAAAGGTAGAGGGAAACAATATCAGAAACAGAATCACTGAATATTAGAGCTGAAAATGATGAGCCAATACCAACCATCATTTTCTGGATTTCTGGATTTCTGAATAAGTGCTTGTTGAATTAAATTTGATTTCATTTTACACACAGAAATGGGGGAACCAATAAGGTCATATAACACTTGACAAAAGTTACCCAGCAAGTCAGTGTCAGGACCTAGAGAAGAATCTAAGCTTCTGAAATCCAAAGCACTGGGTTTTTCTTTCCTAAATTTATATTCACTTCTTTTTTTTCCATAAGAGGGATAAAAAAAATAGTCTGGGTGTGGGAGAGGAGGAGCAGGGATGGGGAGAAGATTGCCTTTAATACTTACATAAAAATGACCCTTTCCCTTGCCCTTGGCAGGTCTCTTGGCAGACCCTGCATAATAAGATTACCATGTAATCCTCATTGCTTGTCCTAGGAACAAACTTATCTGAGGGACAAGGAGGCATTTTACACTTGGATCTACTGTATGTATTATCTCTGTTGGCTATTCTTTCTAATTTCATTTTGAGAAAGATTTGCAGCTGCCTGGAAGCTTGGCAACAAGGGACATTCAGAGTGGTACTATCAGCCCCAGATACCCCAAGGGTCACACCATACACATGATCATCATGGGGAAGAGTCCCCTCCAGGAAGAACGTGTAGCACTGCTTAGGATGGAGGGGAGCCATCAGCTCTCTCTTCTGTGCCTGCTTAGAGAACAAGAAGCCAATGAGGCCTCTATGGCTTTTTGGTCCTCTTTGCCTGGGCTGGGAAAAAAACATATTTAATTCAGCCTGATGTGGCTCAGTCCCCAAACAGTGAAATGGAAATGTGGAGATAGATTATTTATTCCTCTGGCCATTCCTGCTTTTATTAATTTGTTCATCAAATATTTATTAAGCACACATGTACAAGGTACATTGCCTGATGCTGTGAGACTTACACAAATAACAAAAATAAAATTCCCTCCCCTCATGGAATTTACTGTCTAGTTAAGAAGTTCAGATGTGCACAGATACAGAGAGGCACAATTAACAAATCTCAGAGTTGTAAGAGGTGTCAGGGTCATCTAATCCTACCTGCACTTGAAAAAGAATCCTTTTTAAACATGGCTAAGTATCCATCCAGCCTCAGTTTGACATTTTTTACTTAAGAGATACCTACTCCCATCTGAGGACACCCATTCCATTTTTGAACAGCTCCGATTTTTAAGAAAAAAAAAATTTTCCCTTAAATCCAGGCCAAATTTGCCTCATTTTAACTTCCAGCCATTGTTCCTAGTTTTGTCCTCTGAGGTCTTATAGGATAATTCCAGTCCCTTTTCCACATGACAAGTGCTTCAGATATTTGAAGACAATTATGACACACTCCCAAATGTTCTCCTTTCCGAGCTAAACAATGCTAGGCCCTTTAATTTGTCTTCATAAAACAAAGCCTCCAATTCTGTCACTAACTGGGACTCCCATCTCTGGACACGCTGTAACTTCCCAATATTCTTTCTGAAATATGATATCCAAAACTGAACATAACATTCCAAATGTGGCCTAACCGTGGCAGAATATAGGAGGATTGGCACTAAGCACAGTACCTGGAACATAATAGGTGTTTAATAAATATTTGTTGAGCTGACTTAATTAGAACCTCCTTCCTTAACTGTACATCAAGATGTACTGGAAAAAAGGATAAATTTATGGGTAGAATGACCCAGATCTGAATGCCACCTCTGATACTTACTGTGTGACCATGGGTAGGTCACAAAATCTCTGCACATCAGCTCCTTCATCTTCCAAATGAGGATAAAATGGACAGCTTCATGGCACAGTGTATAGAGCACTGGCCTTGAAGTCAGAAGGACCCGAATTCAAATCCAGCCTCAGACCAAACACTTGACACTTATTAGCTGTGTGACCTTGGGCGAGTCACTTAACCCCAACTGCCTAATTTAAAAAAAAAAAAAGAAAAAGAAAAAACAAAGAACCAAATGGGGATAAAAGTAAAACTTCTACAAGACAAAGACAATTGTGAGAAAAAATACTTTGTAAACCAAAACGCTCTTAAAAAAAAAACCACACACATAATAAGGAGACAAATAAAGGGCTAGGGGAGTTCAGAGGAATAGATGTCATCAAGCAAAGGAAGTCAAGAGAGACTTATTTATTCTTTATTTAGGTAGCCAGGTAGCATATTGGATAGAAAATGAAACCTGAGTCAAAAAGACTTGAGTTAAAATCCTGTCTCAGGTATTTACTAACTGGGTGAACCCTGGAAAGTCACTTAATCTCTCTCACTCCAAGTTTTTTCATCTGTAAAATGCAGTTAATAAAGCACCTACCCCTCCAGGGTCACTGTAAGAATCAACTGAGATAATACATGTAAAATATTTTGCAAACCCTGAAGCTCTATTTAAAGTTAGCTAATATTATTTTTAAACTAAAGAACTTCAGGAAATTAAAAAAAAAAACAAGGCCTAAATTTCACAGAATTTAAAACTAAAAGGACTATTCAAGTCTAATCCCCTTGTTTTACAAATGAGATTTAGACTCAGAGAAACTAAGAAACTTTCCCAAGGCTACATATTGTATAGTTTCATAGATCTAGAACTGTAAGGGACCTCAGAGATCACGTTGGAACACCTATTTTAGAATCCAAAGAGACTGAGGCCTAGAGAGTTTAAGTGACTTGTCCAAGTTCATACAGGTAGCCATGCCTCCAGGTGGCATATGAAGGCAGGATCCCTGATTCAAGAGTCACTGCTTCTTCCCTAGCAACAAACGGGAGAAATGGAATCTGAATCCTCCTCCCCTAACTTCCAAATCCAGGGCTGTTTCCATGGTACCCTGATGTCTTTCCTCAGATAAGAAGAGGGACAGGTTCAGGGACCAAGATTGTTAGGACTTTTTAAATCCTTAAAGGGAAAAAAAAGGATTGCTCAGCAAGCAATAAATACAATAATAAGACTGTTCTTTTCACAAATAGAAAAGTCATTTGCATTGGCTTTACACTTCTGCTTTAAATTTTTAAAAATAAGGTATCAAGACATGTTAGTCCACATGGAAAGAAACTCAGCAAGCAGGAACATTTTCCAGGGAGGAGAGGGGAGGGAGAGTTCACATTTCTTGCCTGAGTAAGCACAAGTGGGAAAGCAAACCCATTAGCATTCTGCCCTAGCAAGCAATGCAGAGAGACACCAGAGCCAAACCCTGAAGGATCACTATCTTCCAAGGAGGCCCTTGCTCATTTGCTCAGCACCAGAGCGAGACTGTCGCATGCCTAGCCCTGTTAGTGCTGTCCCCTGCTAGCTTCATCCCCTTGCTTCCCTTCCTTTTGGTTGCAATGGGACCGCAGCTTTATTTACCAGGTTGATCAAACAGATATTGATTTCAAAGGGCAAAACATGATTCTGTCTCCTGATCTGGAGCTGAAGAAGCTCCCTGAGGACTTTCTCACTGCGTCAGGAATGGCTTCCGTTTTCCTTCTGCCCCTCACCTGACTTCCCAATGGTATCTGCAGGAGATGAAATAATAGAGGCAGTATTGTAGAATGGAAGAAGACTAGATTTGTGAGTCAAGAGGCCCAGCTTCAAGTTTTGGCTTTTCTGTCATAAACTTATTGTTTGATTTTGGGAAAGTCCCTTTATTTCTCAAAAATTCAGTTATTCTCATTTATAAAATGTGAAAATTAGATTGGATGATCTCTAGGATCCCTTCTAATTCTTTTTTTTTTTTAACCAGATGTGATTCATTGATATAGTTAGTTGTAGGTATAAGAAGAATCACATCAAGTTTAGTTGAATTGTTTATAAGTTGTGTCCCACTCTCCATGACCTCATTTGGGATTTTCTTGGGAAAAATATTGGAGTAGTTTGCCGTTTCCTTCTCCGGCTCATTTTACAAATAAGGAAACTGAGGCAAACAAGGTTAAGTGACATGCCCAGTGTCACACAGCTAGTAAGTATCTGAGGACAGATTTGAACTCAAGGTGATGAGTCTTCCTCACCCCAGGCCTAGCACTCTATCCACTTGGCCATGTAGCTACCCCAAATCAAGCTAACAAGCATTTACTACCTAGTAAATTTAAATAGTAAAATACCTACTAGTATTTCCCAGGAACTATGCTAAGTGCTAGTGAGAGAAACAAAGGTAAAACAAAGCAAAACAAATTAAGACAAAAAGCCTCATTGCAACTCCAGTTCAGATCCATATCGGCTCTGCAACTTATAGCATTAAAGACTTACCTGAGTCACTGAGAGTTTAAGTGTTTGCCCCAAAGTCACACAGCCAGTTTGAGTCAGAAGCAGGATTTGAATAACAGGTCTTCCTGACTCTAAAAATGGCTCTTTACCCATTATAAAGCACCACTTCTCACCCAACTCTCCTTTCCATGACCCTTGACTATAATGCCTCACCCCATATTTCAAAGTATCATGTTAAGCCATTTGTAGAGGGCTGTAGCTAAAGGAAGATAAAATTGAAAAGTTTATCCCCTAGCTACCTTCTTTCACATTTTGACAATATTTCCTCTTCCTGTCCCCAATTCCCAACTTCTTCCCTTTCACCAAATATGCCAGGGTGAGCCTTAGTAGGAATGGAATAAGGGGGCAGAGTCATGAAGGACTCTCCCAACCAAAGGGGAGGATGCAGGATTGTAGATGCTAAAGCAAGAACCAGGATCCTACTGCTTCATTGCTTATGGATTATACTCTCTAACCCAGCTCTGAGAGATTGAAGAGTCACTAAATGATGTGGTGTGTAATAGCTGAGTCCTGGATTTGTAATCCAGAAATAATTCAGTACTATGCAACCCTTTGCCTTGTTGGTAAGGTCTGTTGTGGTAAAAAGGAAGAATTGGAATGTTGCTCTTCCTTCCCATTCAATTCCCAGAGCAACACTTCTCCAGAGTTTGGCACCATCCTACTTCCAGCCTTATTTTCTTTGACCTCATCAGGATTTGTCATGGTGGGAACATGGTCACTGATGATGGTGGTGTGATGTTTCCCTGCAAGTGGCAATTGAATTGTCACGAGCCTGTCAGTTTACTCCTTTTTGCAGGCATACAAGCTTGTTGAGTAGATTAGTTTGGATTGCAAAACCTACACCAGCTTCACAGGACTCCCCTTCCCTGTGGTCAGTCCAGAAAAATGTGTATACAGCTCTAACTTCAGTAAACTGACTTTCATTTGCCAGCCTTGTTTCACTCAGGGCTGCTATTTGGTTGTGATACCTGCCAAGTTCTCTTACAACAAGAATTGTGCCAAAAGAGGACAGGCTTATAATTCTGGATGACTTTATTACTAGAGTAGGTGCAGAATACCAGACTTGGCAGGGAGTTTTAAGAAGGAATAGAGTTGGAAACAGCAACAACAATGGTCACTTACTACTGAAGACGTGTACATCTCATGACCTTCTCATCACCAACACTGTCTTCCATTTACCTAAGTGCAATAAACTTTGTGGATGCACCCTTGAAGCAAACATTAACATTTAATAGACTATATGATTGTAAGGAGAAGAGACAGATAGGATGTGAGAGTGACAAAGGCAATGTGTGGTGCAGAGTGCTGGACTGATCATAGACTTATCCTCTCCAAGCTAAATATTTGCATTCAACAAAAGCTGCTGCTCCAAGGCAAAATGACTACCAGAAGATTCAATGTCAACAGATTAGAGCTATTCTCTGAGAGGGAACATTTTGTTGCTAACTTGGAGGGAAAGTTGAGCCAACACACAATTGGCCACAGTGGAGCAGAAAAGGAGTGGGCAGCTTTCAGAGATTTGGTGTACAGCACCGCATTTTCTCATCTGGGTCAGAACACTCACAAACATCAAGACTGGTTTGATGAAAATGATGGGGAAATTCAGAAGCTGCACTGTTAGTTGTGAGGGCTTATGGTAAATGATGTCAAAATTTGGTTACCTGGAGAAGTTCATCAGCATTGTGTGTCAATTTCAAGACAGCATGCTTGCCCAGGTTCTGGATAATGGACAATGCTCTTGTGCTTTCCCAGTCACTCCCAATGGAGTGAAACAAGGCTGTGTGCTTGCTCCCATGTTTTTAGCATGATGTTTTCAGTCATGTTGTCAAATGTCTTTAAAGAGAAAGAACACAGTATCAAGGTCAGCTGCCACACTGATGGTAAATTCTTCAACTTGAAAAGGCTACAAGCCTAGACCAAAGTGGAGAGAGTATTAGTGCACGATTTCCTGTTTGGAGATGACTGTGCACTCAGTGCAGCCTCTGAAGCTGAGATGCAACAAAGTATGGATCAATTCTCTGCTGCTTGTGCTAATTTTTGGCCTAACAATTAACACTAAGAAAACTCAGGTGCTCCACAGCCACCACCACACTATCCATAGGTGGAACCATTGGTTGCAGCAACTGGAGAAGTTTTGAATTCTGTGGATAAGTTCTAGTCTTATACAATATGACTACCAACCACTCTGAATAGTGTACTCCAAACAAGCTGGACCATGCACAGCCCTCCCTCACTTATATCCAATTCACTTGCATGTCATGGCATCACCTCCCTGATGTCTTGGTCCTCTTCAAGAAGGAAGGACAAACATCAACTTCTGTGAGTAGAAAAGGAACTGCCCATGAAGCACAAAGTGGAACTGGCCAGTTGAACAACAAATCTTTCTTTTTGTTTTCTTTCTTTCTTCCCTTCTTTTCTTTCTTTTTTTCCTTTCTTTCCTTTCTCTCTGTCCACAGAAGGTATCACACCCAAAGGGAATGTAAATTTTTAATCTCTGATTTTTTTTCTTTTTCTCTTAAAAACCAGCCTTAACTCCAAATCACTCTGGCTCTCCAAATCACTCTAGCTGTCATTGATTGTCCAATAATAGGTCCCAGGCCAAACCCTACTAGGTCATTGTTTAGGCCCTGATTGTCTCAGAATGAATGTAAAAAGCAATTGTTTCTGTTTTGGCTGGAAACCCTAAAGGCCTTTTCCTCCCAGATCTGTTGAGTTTTGTTCAGTTTGTTTGTTTGTTTTTTAAGAGGCCATTCTTTGTCTAATTTCTTATTAAGACTTAATAACTGAACAGGCATTGCCTCAGTCAAACTGAGATCCCTTAAAAACATTAGTTTGAAAAGGCCAAGGTTCTGCACTGCATTTTGGGCCATCTCCAGTCATCTTGATCTATATCTTGCCCCTTGACCCAGATGGCTCTGGAGAAGAAAGTGAGGCTGGTGACTTTGAACAGCCCTCCCTCACTTAAATCCAATTCACTTGCACATCATGGCATGATCTCCTTGGTGTCATGGTCCTCTGAGAACAAAAGACAAACAGTAGAAACCATTCATCATTCCTCAGATATGTCTTAGACTTCCCACATCTAGGTTTTTGGTCACAAAGTACCCTAGGCCTGAAATGGTTTTCCTCATCACCTTTTCCCAAGCCTACCCCCATCTCCACTTGCCTAACTATCAGAGTCTAACTCAAATGCTACTTCCTTCATGAATATTCTAAATTGGAAAGGACCTTTCTTCTACCAAACCTCAAATAATACTCTGTACCTCTCTTTTGAATGTATATAATGCACATATACATACATACATTCACACATAGGTAAAAAATAGAGAGATCCCGTATATACATAAAGAGATATGTATATATCCCACTAGATTGTAAGCTCCACGAGAAGATTCACTATATCTCATTTTTCTATATACCTCCCCCAATCCCTGTCACAGTATTTGGTTCATAATAGGTATTTAACAATTGTCTGTCAAATGAATGAATGAATTCTTATATACCCCATCTACCCCTCAATAATGGGTCATTGAAAGCTACACTCAGGTTCAAAGCATGCTTTGGGTCAATATCTATTCAAACACACAGCTAACAAGCAGCCAGTAATATTTTGATTTCACCAAACCAACAAAGGTTTACATTAATTTAAAATAACAGACTTTTAATTAAAACAGATTAGCCAGGAAAATAACTAGGAAAATCCCCTCTCTAGACATAGGAATTTACTCTCATACAAATTCCCTCACCCCTAGCAAGAGAAGTACCACACATAAACTGGACAAATCATGTTCATAGGGCTTTATCCTAGAACACTTCTTCACTTCTAAAGCTGCCATTTGTTTCTTCCCTGCAAAAGCACTAATGTTCTTGGTTAGTTTGGTTATATCATTTGCTGAGGTCCTTTCTTTTTCTTTTTCTGTTTTTGTTTTTAATTCATTTAGTATCTTATCTTTCCCCAATTACATGTAAAAACAATTTTTAACATTCCTTTTTAAAACTTTGAATTCCAAATTTTCTTCCTTTCTCCCACCTCATCCCCCTCATTAAGAAGGCAAGCAATTTGATACAGGTTGTACATGTATACAAAGCATTTCACTATTACTCATGTTGTGAAAGAAAATATAAACAAATAAAAAAGACTCAAGAAAAAATGTTAAAAAAAAAAAGGTATGCTTCAGTCTGTATTCAGACACCATCAGTTCTTTCTCTGGAGATGAAGAGCATTTTTTGTTATAAGTTCTTCAGAACTGTCTTGGATCATTGTATTGCTGAGAATAGTGAAGTCATTCACAACCGATCATCTTATAATATTGCTATATATATAGTACATTTCAATTTGCATCAGCTCATGAAAGTCTTTCCAGGTTTTTCTGAGAGCATCCTGCTCATCATTTCTTATAATACAATAGTATTTCATCACAATCACATAGTACCATTTTTTCAGTCATTCCCCAATTGATGAGCATCACCTCTGCTATAACTATTTTGTACATGTAGGTACTTTTCCTTTTTTGTTTTTTATCTCCTTTTTGGATACAGTGGTATTACCAGGTCAAAGGGTAGACATATTTTTATAGCCTTTTAGGCATACTTCCAAATTGCTCTACAAAATGTTTGAATTAGGTCACAACTCCACCAACAATGCATTTATGTCTCATTTTTCCCATATCCTCTCCAACATCTGTCATTTTCCTTTTCTATCCTATTAGCCCATCTAATAGGTATGAGGTAGTACCTCCTAATTGTTTTAATTTGCATTTCTCCAATCAATAGTAAATTAGAGCACTTTTTTTATATGGCTATAGTTAGCTTTGATTAGTTCATCTGAAAACTGTTGTTCATGTCTTTTTATCATTTATCAATTGGGGAATGACTCTTATTTTTATAAATTTGACTTAGTTCTCTATTCATTTTTGGGTTTGATTGATTGATTGATTTTTGGCTAGGCAATTGGGGTTAAGTGACTTGCCTAGGGTCACATAGCTAGTCTTGCCAAGTGTCTGAGGCAGGATTTGAACTCAGTTTCTCCCTTCTCCAGGGCCAGTGCTCTATCTACTATGCCACCTAGCTGCCCCTAGTTCTCTATGTATCTGAGAAATGAGGTCTTTATAAGAGAAATTTGCTTCATTTTTTTTCACAGTTACTATTGCTAAATGTATTTCCCTCCCATCCATGTTTATTCTATTATCCCTCTCCTTTCATCCTGTCCCTCCTCAAAAGTGTTTTGTTTCTGACTACTCCCTTGCCCTCCCTATTACACCTCCCTTCTCTTATGCCCTTCCCCTCCTATTTTCCTGTAGTTTAAAATAGAATTCTATACCCAATTAAGTGTGTATGTTATTCCCTCTTTGAACCAATTCTGATGAAAGTAAGGTTCATTCACTTCCCCTCATCACCATCTTCATCTCCACTGTAAAATCTCTCATGATTCTTTTATGTGAGATAATTTACCCCATTCTACCTCTCCCTTTCCCTTTCTCCCAGTACATTCCTCTCACCCCTTAATTTTGTTTTTTTAAATATCCCTTCCTACTCAACTACATCTGTGCCCTCTGTCTATCTATCTATATTTATATATGTAGATACATAGATACATAGATATATATAGATATATATACTCCTTCTAACTGCCCTAATAATGAGAAAGTTCTGATAAGTTATAAGTATCATCTGAATGTAAACAGTCTAACCTTATTAAGTCTTATGATTTCCCTTTCCTATTTAACTTTTTTATGCTTCTCTTGAGTTTTGTGTTTGAAAGTCAGATTTTTTATTCAGCTCTGGTCTTTTCAACAAGAATGCTTGAAAGTCCTCTATTTCATTGATCTATTTTTTCCCCTGAGGGATTATACTCAGTTTTGCTGGGTAGGTGATTCTTGGTTGTAATCCTAGGTCTGTTGTCCTCTGCATTATTGTATTCCAAGCCCTGTTATGCAGAAACTTCAAAATCTTGTGTCATCCTGCCTGTTTATCCACAATACTTGAATTGTTTTATTTTTGTTTGTTTGTTTGTTTTTTGTTTTGTTTTGTTTTGGTTTGGTTTTTTTGTGGCTGCTTGCAATATATTTTCTTTGACCTGGTAGCTCTGGAATTTGGCTATAAAATTGTTGGGAGTTTTCATTTTGGGATCTCTTTCAGGAGGCTATCAGTGGATTCTTTATATTTCTATTTTACCCTCTGGTTCTAGAATATCAGTGCAGTTTTCCTTGATAATTTCTTGAATGATGATGAATAAGCTCTTTTCTTTTTTGATCATGACTTTCAGGTAGTCCAATAATATTTAAAATTTTCTCTCCTGGATCTATTTTCCAGATCAGTTGTTTTTACAATGAGAGATTTCACATTGTCTTCTATTTTTTCATTCTTTTGATTTTATTTTATTGTTTCTTGATTTCTCATAAAGCCATTAACTTCCGTTTGCTTCATTCTAATTTTTAAGGAATTATTTTCTTCAGTGAGTTATTGAAGCTCCTTTTGTATTTGGCCAATTCTACTTTTTAAGGATGTTTTTTTCTTCAATGAATTTTGTGCCTCTTTTTCCATTGGGCCAATTCTGCTTTTCAAGGCAGTCTTTTCCTCATTGGCTTTTTGTACCTCCTTTGCCTTTTAGCCTACTCTGTTTTTTAAGGTGCTATTTTCTTCAGTATTTTTTGGGTCTCCTTTAACAAGCTGTTGGCTAGTTTTTCATGATTTTCTTGCATCACTCTCATTTCTCTTCCCATTTTTTCCTCTAATTCTCTTACTTGCTTTTCAAAATCCCTTTTGAGTTCTTTCAAGGCCTGAGACTAATTCCTATTTTTCTTGGAGGCTTTGGATGTAGGACCTCTGACTTTGTTGTGTTCTTCCAAGTGTGGGTTTTGATCTCCCTTGTTACCATAGTAACTTTCTATGGTCAGAATTTTTTTTTTGTTTGCTCATTTTTCCAGTCTATTTCTTGACTTTCAACTCTTTGTTAAAGTGAAGATCCAGATGGTGGGTATACTATCCTAAGCTTCAGGGATTTTGTGCAGCTGTTTTCAGAGATACTTCCAGGGACCTGTAAGTCAGTTCTTCCAAGTATGATCTAAGGAGAGGTGTGTTTACACTTCTCCTGGCCTGTGCTCTGGTTTGTTAGTGACCACAAGCATTCTTTTCTGTCCCAGAACTGTGACAAGGGTCTCTGCTCCACTGTGGCAGCAAGCTGTGGTGTGCTAGTGCTCCTCCTTGCCCTGGGATTGCCACCCAGCACTGCAGCCCTGATCTTAGGATGGGCAAAGCAACAGAGTCCTGCCTCAATGCTAGCAAAGAGAGCCCTGTAATCTCCTTCTGACCACTTGTTCTATGCATCTTACCATCTGTGGGCTGAGAGTTCTGGATGCAGCTGTGGCTGGTGCTGATTCAGCGACTCCCAAGGCATGCTCTTGGTTTGCTGGAGCCTAGTCTGTCTTGCAAGGCCTGTGTTGACCTGTGTTCTTCTCTTACCCAGGTGTGACAGACCTTTCCTGGTGACCATCTAAGTTGTCTTTGACTGGAAAATATTTCACCACATCCTTTTATGGGTTCCGCCACTTTAGAAATTGTTTTATAGCATTATTTAAAGGTTTTTGGAGGTGTTTGGGGGAGAGCTCAGGCAAGTTGTTGCCTTTTCTCCACCATTTTGTCTCTGCCTCCTGCTAAGCTGTGACTCCTGAAGGAGCTCTGGGCTATCTCTTCCTCTATCCTGCTATCTCCTAGTTCCCTACTGAATTGAAGTCATTAAGCAGTTTCTTCTCTGCAAGGCAATGGTCAAAGTTATTTTGTGAGATAACCCAAAGCTCAAGGCTTTTTTCAGTTCTTCTGTGAATCTGACCCATGTGGTGTCACTACTACACCCAACAAAATCCCTTAGGTCAAGTCTGTCTTTCAAATATTTTTGTTCTCTGCCCCGTTGATCATTCTACCAAGCAGCCTTGTGTAAACTTTTATCATGACTCTGGCAGAGCTAGCACTGGCCGAAAGATTAAGACTGGAAAGTCAGGGTGCACCTAGAGATCTCTTTTTTCCAAAATTCCTACATTTGTACCCAAATTCCTGTGGACCCTATATTTTAATGACTATTCCCACTCTAAGAACCATATTCTATACTTGAACAGAAGAAGAAGAAAAATAAAAGAAAGAGAATAAGAAAAAAGTTCCACCAATTAGGGGACACCTGGTGGGGTTGTACGGACATGTTGTTGCAGGGTAGGAAGGGAGGTATCTAAAGCAAAGGAATGGAGAAGTGGGTTAAATATTTCATCTTTCACTTCAAATATGAACAAGTGTCAAGAGGTTTCCAAAAGGTTAAATTATTCACTAGTCAAGGTTAAAACTCATCCACCTAATCCTTAGGAAGGTTCCCAATTCACATTGTAAGGAGAAATTTCCTGAAGACTCTTTCAATGAATAGAGAATGTGGCATATATGTGTGTGCCTCTGCCTAAGTCCCTTTTTGCATTTTTCAATAAGATTCAAAGCCATAAATTATGTAAAACCAGGAAGCTAAAAGGCAAGACCTTTGCTGGGGTTCATTTCAAGTCTGAAGTTCAGATTGCCTTTAATGACATAATTGCAAAATGCAAAAATCCATTTGAATGAAAAACTCCCTTTGAACAAAGAATGAATTCTCAGACAGTAGCTCAGTGTTTCTTTTCCTTTTTGGAATAAGAGGGGGTAGAAAGAAGGTGGGCTGGGATACTTCGGCTGAAAAAAATTTTTAGTCAGTAATGTTCATTATAAGGCCTGGTTTGGAGTTCAGTGGAAAACCTACTTTAATTAGACTTTAATATAATATTTAAATTCTTCTTAAGATTTTTCACAAGCAAGGCTACCTTTACGTGCAGGTATATGAGTGGTGCGACTTCACCCAAAATACAGTGTGTGATTTTAAGAGGAGAGAGAGAGAGAGAGAGACAGAGACAGAGACAGAGACAGAGAGAGAGAGACAGACAGAGAGACAGACAGAGACAGAGACAGAGACAGAGACAGACAGAGAGACAGACAGAGACAGAGACAGAGACAGAGAGACAGAGAGGTGTGTGTAAATAGGCACCTAGTTGCCCTCAATAGGTTTAAGTCTGCAGACCCAGATTAATTACATCCTGGGCAACTGAGAGAGCTTAACAGATGTGAAAATTGAGTTACTGTTGGTGATCTTTGAAAAATTATGGAGATTGGTGAAGAGTAGATAATGCCTCAATTTTCAAGAAAGGAAAGAGAATGGGCTCTGCAAATTACAAGCCAATGAGCTTAAATTCAATTGTTGTAGACAATTCTTGATATTATTAAAGGTATGATTAGTGAACATGTTAAAAAAAAAAGTGGTGATCACAAAGAGAATGGCTTGATCAGAGGCAGCTAAGAAGTTCAGTAAATAGATTACTTGCCCTGGTGTCAGGAAGACCTGAATTCAGATCTGATCTCAAATACTTAGGAGCTTTGTGACTTTGAGCAACTCACTTCACCTCTGTCTGTCTTAGTTTCTTTAACTATAAAATGGGTTTAAAAATAATAATTACACTACAGGGATGTTGTGAGGATCAAATAAGATAATATTTGTAAAAGTGCAGATCACAGTGCTTGGCCCATGGTAAGAGCTCAGCAAATGCTTATTTCCTTCCTTCCCTCATCAAATAAAGGTCATGACAGGCTTACTTCATTTTCTTTTTGTAGCAGATTACCAGACTAGCAGAACTGGGCATCACTATACATATAATTTACCTATACTTCAACAAGTGCACTTTACATTGTCTCATATAGTATTCTTGAGGGAAAAGGGGAGAAATATGGCCTAGATGATTGTAAAGATGAGGACTGGACACCTGTGATTTCATCAGCATAGAGAATTCCAAAATGGACTCCCTCTATCGTTGCAAATTGACACCTTCTCTGTAACTTATAATATTAAGAGAATTGCCTGGAGAAATGAGAGGTCATGTGACTTACTGGCCTTTAGACCCTCAGAATTCACCATAGGCAGGACTTCAGCTCAAGATCTTCCTGGATCTAAGGACAGTTTTATATCTATTAAACTTTGCTGTCCATCTGGTAGCAAACTGACAGTAAATTCTGAACTAGTTAAATGGTGAGACTCGAGCAAAGGACATTAGTGTCTTGATGCCAACTTGAAAGATTTCCTGGGAAATGTATCCAGCATTTGTGACTGGCATTGTGCTATTTGCTAATTTTTTCAATGATTTGAGTAAATGTATAGATGACATTTTTTCAAATTTACAGGGGACACAATGTTCTTCCAGCATGGTGGATGACAGGCTGGATCTAAAATATATGTAGACAGACTAAAACATTTGGTCAAATCTAAAAAGATAAGATTAAAAAGGATAAACATAAAGGCTTACATTGGGGTTCAGAACTTAAGCTCACAAGTACAAGACGGAGAAGGTAGTATCTATAGTAATTCATCTAAAAAAGAGCTGGAAGAGGGGTGAGGGTTTAGCAAATTGTGACTCAATTTGAGTAAACAGTGTAGTGCAATACGGCAGCCAAAAAGCAAATTTAATCTTATGATACATCATGGGAGGCATGTTTTCTAGGAATAGAGAGATGATAACCCCACTGTATTCTGCCTCAATTAGCCATTCTCCAGAGTTTTTTGTTTGGTTCTGGGGGGCCACATTTTAGGGACAACAATGATAACCTAGGGAGGACCAAGTAAGGCGATCAGTAAAATGAAGGTCCACAAAATTTCATGTAATTTAGTTGAAGGAAATGGGAATATTCAGTATGGAGAGACTGGAGGATGATAGTGGTATACGTGCAGTTGAAGTGTTGTCAAATGGAGAATTAAGTTTGCTTTTCTTGTCTTCAGAGAACAAAACTAAGAACAAAGGGTGAAAATTGCAGAGGCAAATTAATCCTTCATTTAATGGAATAAAAGTCCTAACAATTTAAGTTATCAAGAAGTGAGAATGGCTATTTCACCTCAGTGATGTGAGATGAGAAACAGTGGATAAAAGGAAGCTTTCTGTGAATGACCTAATTTTTTTTAGTGAAATATGCTTCAAAGATTCTCTGGTAGTAGACTGCATGATCAAGGATATGACCATCTCTGTGAATACTTGTGATAGGATGGGGTAAAATTAGGAGATATCACAAAGGAAACAGATTGGTTGAAAGAATGAAGATACTTCTGGGCCTACGCTTGTTATAGCAGCCAATTCAAAATCAAAACTACAATAAATAGGACAATCCCATAACCAGCCAGTGTCATGTTGGTCTAGAGCAGTGGTGCCAAATTTAAATAAAAATGAGGCCTCTAATCCATACATAAGAATCCCTAAGGGCTTCATATTGACAGTTTTAAAACATAATGTTGTCTATGTTTTATAGTATTTTTATTTATTAAGTATTTACCAATTACATTTATTTTTTTTGGGTGAAGCAATTGGGGTTAAGTGACTTGGCCAGAGTCACACAGTTACTAAGTGTTATGTGTCTGAGGCCGAATTTGAACTCAGGTCCTCCTGACTCCTGGGCCAGTGCTCTATCCACTCCACCACCTAGCTGCTCCCCTACCAATTACATTTTAATATGGTTTGGGCTGCACTAAGCAGTGTTGTGAGATGCTCATGAGCTATGCTGTGTGTTTAAAACATCTGGTCGAGGGCATTGCCTTGGGGTGGAGATTAAAAGGGGGTAGATTGAATTCTCTGTCTTCTTCTCCCTATTGACCAGAGATTTGAACTTTGAAGAAGCAGTGACTGACGGCAGCATTGGAAAGCAAACCAGACCACTGTGGAAAGGCAACTTGATGACTTCATTAACGTACCAATCCACAGAACCCAGAAGAAAACTGAACTTCCAGTCACTAAGAGCTATGTTACCCCTTTGCCACTTGTGCCTTCTAAGATTGAATTCTTTTTCCCCACAGATCCTGTGTTTAATAATAGGAGAGTGTGACCCAGACTTTTGGAGAGTTGTTCTTTACACCAACTTTTCTTACTACCTTATCCATCCAACAAGAAGCCCTGCAACTCCCTGGAGTAAAGCCTGAACCAGATTAAAATGTGATTGGGAAATTTTTAACAAAATAAATAAAAATTCAATACAACATAGACAATGTTAATTTGTGATTTTCTGAGTCAATAACGGGACTGTAGGGATATGTTTATATTTGAATTGGAAACAACTGCTGTAAAGCATGGATTAAAGATGAAAGAGGATAAGTAAGGAAGATCAATAAGTAGACTAGTCCTTTTGAGTCAAAGGTTTCCAAATCTGTGAAATGGGGATAATAACTGCTACTTTGTAGCATTATGTGAGGATCAAATGAGAATGTCCGAAGCTTATTCTAATTCTCGTTATATCATCACAGAATTTATTATGGCTAGGAGATACTGAGGCCTGAGGGAATTAAATAACATAATGAGTCATTGCTGGATCCAGGAGTAGAGAGTCCAGAGCTCTTAGGCTAAGGTTCTTTTCACTATTCCACACTGCTACCTTGATGAAATTTATTGTCAAGGGTTTCTGCATCGTTTCTCTATTTTCCAAGAATTCTACAATCACTGTTCCAATGGTTAGATGATGTGGAATTTGGCAAGGAATTTCTCATGACACTGAGTCACTTTGTCACTTTTTTGGTAGAACACAAAGAGACAAAAAAACCATTCTTACCTCTAGAAGAATTCAAGTTACCCATCCTGCCTGAGGGTCAGAACAATTATTTATTTTCCCTCTGCATAATATTACTCTAACAATACTCCATTAAGAAGATCATAGACGGGGAAAACCAAACCATTGAATGTTTTAAATGTTTTATCAGGAACCTGTTGGTAAAGTCTAGAGGAGAAAACGTATAATCTTTTGCAACCCCAGCTAACTCACCCAGCCCTTCTGAGACAAAAGCTCAACCCTAATGAGCTCCTTTTTAAGTCTGTGTCAAGAAAGAGCCATAATTAGGGCAGGGAGACTGGGGCTAAGCCCCAGAGTACCGAACTTTAGAGGGCACTGACAGGACTCGTAGTCCTGGAGGAGCTGTAGAAATAGCTGATATTAACACCTAGTTAGCAAGAGCAATTAGTTAAAATAGCAATCTCAAGGAGCTTCAGTTCCCCTCCTCCTCCTCTCCCACCCACCACAAAGAAATGATTTTTCTCACACCAAGTGATCTCCTTCATGGATTACCTATGCCTTGTGCTGCTGGCCTTGGGTGCAAATAATGCTAATTATGATTTTTTAGGGTGTAAACACCCTTTTACGTCTACAATCAAGTCAATTGATCAATGAGCATCGATTGAGTGCCTATGGTACACAAGTTACCAAAAAAAAAATTCTTTCTGAAAAGCAAAGTGATGGTCTCATTTTGGGTTTCCAGAAGTGGAGATGTTTCTGATGAATATCTCATTACTAGATTCTTAAAGGCTTTGTGAGGGACTTGTACAGCCAAATATCCCAGGCAAGAACTGGATAATGTGCAAAACTTTTAAAGCAACCATTTCTTTCATCACCACTTAAAATTTAAAGATCATTCCAGAGCAAATCATTCTCTGTGTTCATTCCATTTTTGGATAGCAAACTACAAATAGTAAACTCTGCATGAGACTGATATGTCATTATGCCTTTTCCAGGACAGGCAAACATAATTGAGAGAACTCAGAGGGATGCATGAGGCAGATGCCAAACCATATTAAGTATACTTTCATGAGAACCCCTCCGCACTCTCTCCACCTTTGTATGGGAGGCAGGGGAGAGTCTGGACTATAGATGGTAGAATCTCCAGAAATCTGCTCAGATCTTCTGGACAGGGGGAATGAGTTCCAGCTGTTACAACTTGATTTGGGTCACAGAACAAATGAAGTTGAAGAGTAAAAGATAAAACCCAGTCTCGTCTTATAACCAGGTAACTACTTTGCCCAGGCAGAGGTAAGAAGACATGTGTTCCCTGAGATATGAAATGAAGATGTGATTGGAAATGCCACGCATTCAGTGTGTATGAGCATTACTCCAATAATCAGTCATTCAAATTGAACTGTTTATTTGTTCATCTGATCATCTTTGCATTATTTAGTAGCTATTTAATGGCAGACAGGCTGACAGTGTGTGCCTTACACATGCCAAATAGACTTAGAATTGCTCTGAAATATCTTTTGTAATTGTTCAGACATGCACACTGATTGCTATTTCCTATTTGGAGGTTCTTTAAAGCACATGAAGTCCTTAATACAATTCCCCATTCCCCATGTTCCCTCCTCCCCAACCCCCACCCCTGACACAAACACACAGAGCAAACACTAGAGTACAAAGGAATAATTCAGAGATCTGCAAAAGACATCTCTCCTGAGCCAGACCTGGCAGTGCCAAGAGGGTGGGTCAAGAAACTGCTCACTGAATCCCCACTCATAGTACCCAAGAAAGTAAAGGGGTCCAGCCTGCTCAGGGGTAGACTTGGTACCCACTTCCCTGTGGGTGAGCAAAATACCTGACTTTTCAGACAGCCCAAGAGCCTTTCTGTTTTGGAAAACTACGCAGTTTTTTTTTTTTTGAGGGGAGAAGGGGGGAAGGGAGACGTGCTTTGAGTGCTTGACTCACGTCCCTGGCGATTGAAGGAACTTGGCTCTTAGTTGACTGGAGGGGATGGGAAAGGCTGGGTTTTCAGCTCTTTTCTTTTTCACTGATGCTCCTATTCAATAGATTATATCCTGACAAGGCATCACCTCTAAGCAGAGTGGTTTATGTCTTAGGCAGGGAGGCAGAGCGTAGTGGATTGTGCCGACTCAAACTTACCGTTCCTTATTTTTGCATTGCTCTGCTGTCTAGAGAGTCTGGCTTTATTACACTGTTGAGTTTCTTTGGATATGAAATATAAGAAATTAAAAAGTAACAGTACTAATATCCTGCTAACTGAAGACTTTGAGCTGATGTCTCATGGAAGAAAAAAAAAAGAAAGAAAGAAAACTAACAATAACAAACCTTGACGTTTCATACACTCCATTGGAACAGTTCCTCCTTTTTTTTTACCTCCTCATCGCCCCCAACACACACAGACACACACACACACACACACACACACACACACACACACTTCTACCATCACCACCTTTCTCTCTGAAGTTTATTTTTCTGGTTTCTTTTCTTTCCCTAATTTTTTTCAGAGGGTTTTTTGTATTACAAATAGGATCTCTGGGTCTAAGGAAGAGCAGATACGAAGTTCAACTCATTGGTGTCAGGATCCTAACCTGGTCTTGGCCAAGCTTAGCTGCCCTTCACCCAGTAGGCTCTGTCCAGCCAACATGACCTGTATTCTCAGGCTTCCCATGTGTTTATGTTTGGCAAAGGGAAACATCCTGTTTCAAAGCAAAGGAAGCTTAGAGAGACTCTAGAGTATCAAATAGCTTTTGCAGAATGACATTTCAATGAGTAAATTAATCTCAAATGTCCTGATTCTGTTTTCTGTGGGCTTCCAAGGAAAGGAAAAGGGTAAGAGAGTGATGGTCATTTTAGAGTTTAGTAAACCTTGCACTGTTGTCAACCCATACTGACATTTGGTTGAATAGATTATGTCCCTTGATTTCAGGGATACCCTGAGCAAGATAATGAAAGAAATGAAATTTAGTTTTGGTGTTCTTTTCCTTTAGCATGCCCTTTCTTCTCAGTTGCCCACCCCATCACTTTATCTTTTTCCTCCTTGGTCTGGCTCTATCATCTTATCTCCCTAACTTTGAAGACTTGCAAATTTGTCCAATGATATTTCCCAGTCCTATAGCTAAATGAGCTACAGTGTACTGTAGTGGAAAGGATATTAGGCTTGAATTCTAAGGTTTTCCCATCCTCACTGGGCTCCTTGGTAGATGTATGACCACGAGAAGGTCACTGTATGTTACTGGACCTCAGTGTAATGGAGAAACAGGACACATACACAACCAATCTCATAGGACTGGTTTGTTTCTTTAGGGAGGGTAGGGGTAGGTTGGACCAGGCCCAGCTGTAGTTTTATTAGTATAGGGAATGCTGATAAGGGAACCCCCATTGCCAATGCAGGTTGGCACCTTCTTTGCAACTTTATAGTCTTAGAGAATTTCCAAAGATCACAGAAACACTAAACGACCTCATATTTAGTCAGGGTCAGAAAATCAGCTGTGTGTCAGAGAAAGGACTTGAACTCAGGTCTTCCTAACTAAGTCTATCTCTTTATCTACTATATCGTATCATGTCTCTCATAGGGTAATGAGACTAAAATGGGAGCACACACAGAAAAAAAAAATTATAATCTTATATAAACATCTAGATGCCAACTGTTATTGTCAACTACCCCCTTAGAATTAAAGATATCAATATAGGTTGACAAATATAAAAATCTGTTATTTTGCTGTTGAACCCATTGGATAGTAGGAAACCATATGGCATAGGGATTAGCTTGTTTTGCTTGGCCCTGGCACACAGAACTACAAAAACTAAATGGGAGTTTCAAGGAAATCGATTTTAGTTCGATATGGGGAAGAAATTGACTATCAATCAGAGTTCCCCTGAGGGTAGAATAGAGAAGGCGAACCTGGAGAGGGTGGGTTCTTTATCACTGGAGGTTTTCAAAAAGTGACTGGATACCCTCTGATTGAGGATACTGCAGAAGGAATTTCTATTATGGGGCAAGTTGGACTGTCTGACCTCAGGGTTCCCTTTCAACTCTGAGATATTGCAGTTCTATGAATGAACTTTTTAAAAGAGTAAAGTGAGAAAATGTCTCCTCCTGATTGAGGAAAAGGAGGCAGAGGGGACTCATATTCTTAGCAGCAAAACTCCAAGTTGCAGAAATTGGCAGTGGTGCATACTCTTGGTTTTGAAAATTAGATCAATATACTGTGAATAGCTAGTGGAAGAAAGAATTAGTTCCATCATAGTGCCTTTGCACAATGTTTGTTAGTGCTTACTAAATGTTTGCTGAATGGAACAACGGACTCTACATACTCCTATTGTACAAAGGACATCTTGGTGTCTGTGCTGGCAAGAGCATCACAGCTGGAGTCAGGAGACTGGGGTTCAAGTTTTGGCTCTGAAACTTATCTGTGATGAGGTAATGGTGGGGAAGTTACTTTTTACCATTTTCTCTGTGAAATATAGGGAAAGTTAATCATATTTATAACACCTACTCTAAAAAGGATATTAAGAGAAAACACTTTGTGAATTTTAAACCACCATGGCAATGTTAGTTATTAATTTGGGTAACTCTAAATCTTGGAGCTTTCAAATTATGAAGAAGGGAGGAAGTACAATGGCAGACTTGGGTGGGGCAAATTTGGGGGTAAGCATGCGTACCTTGAAGAACTTCTCAAACCCTTAATGTTTTATTCTCAGGAAGAGGAAGGACATTTGGGAGAAATTCTAGGGGGCAGGATAAAGAGGGACTTTTAGGAAACCAATGAATTCATTAAGGACAAAGAGCCTATTTTATTTTGTCTCACTCCCAAAAAGAGGGAAACACAGCCAAAAGGCTTCTTTAACCCTAGAAGCAGAACTTTTTGTTATTTTAATAATTTCTGCAGTTCCACGGGAGGTGTCAGCTTCTCTTTAAGATGTTTCAACACATAAAAAAATCTCTAAATCTCAGACCCGTCTCCCCCCCTTTCCAAAGATCTAATCCTTTTTACCCTGCCACCCATTTCTTCTTCTCTCTTTCTATCCTGTCCTCCTCCTTCCCCATTTATTTTTAGTGGCAATAAATCCATCTCCTAATCTTGATGGTTGATCTTTTTTAGTAAATTTAATTAACTACATTTTTAACTCCACTCTCCTCGGCCTTGGCAGGAGCTAGCCATTTGTCTCACAGATGACAGGCTTGATGGGAAGGGGAAGGAAAGAAGAGAAAAATAAACACAGGGCCCTTGGCTTCTCCCATTTGAACGAGGCAGGCTAATGGTATTAGCTGTGCTGGAAGCTGTGGCTAAGGATGACTATCTCCAGGGACTAAGAGGTCCTACACCTGAAACCTGGTCAAGAGATAAATGGGGCATTGTTCCAGATGGATAGGGATAATTTTGTGCATGTGTATGTGTGTGTGTGTGTGTGTGGGGGTGGGTGGGTGGGTGTGTGTGTCCCTGGGCATGTGCATGTACATGCAAATGTGTGTCCTTGGCTCTGGGATTCCCATTCAGCTGTAGGCATCAGCAATCTTTGTGGCCTCCCACTGGGGTGATAAATGGCATTGGGGCAAACTGGTCTGTTTTCTGGAATGTCTCCCTACCTTCTTTGTTTTTATTAAACACTGATTATTAATATTAGAAATGGAACACTGCCACAAGAAGCCATTCACAGTTAATAAGGCTGTCGCTGCTGCCTGGGGAGATAATAGAAGACTAGGGAAGCCATGCGGGAACCACTTAATAGCAATGTTAACGAAGCGGGTCAGGAGTTAAAGATGAAGTCTGATGCTGCGGCAGCAAAACGGGGTGGTTGGACTCCATGGATGTGGAGGAGCACTTCCTCCTTCTCTTCCGGCCCAGCACCTCTCAGCGGAGAATGGGCCATTCCTGAGTGTGCACAGCTGCCCCGGTCATTGGCCAACTGCACGCAAATAGCGTGGGGAATAGCCCTCCCATCCTGCAGCTGCAAAAACACTGACTGGGACTCCAGGCAGCCGGACCCATTCTGGCCAAGAAAAGGGGAGGGTGCATCAGGGGCCCTGAAGCCACTCCATTCCCCCACATATGGGAAAAGTGATGTTGTATATCCACCCGTGGGTGTGTATAGCCCTTGGGAGAAAACCTGCATGAAAATTAAATCATAAGGGAGGAACCTGGTTAGAATATTACTGGTGATCTGGTGTGAATGATCTATAAGAGTTGATTCATGAAAGCATTACCTTCACCACTCCTTCAGGTGAAATTGTGTCAGGTAGAGATGCAGAATAGTAGGAAGTCGAAATAAGAGTTAAATGACTGAGGGAAAGATTTTCAGTATGTTGTGTATGTCCAAGAAAACAGTTTCTTAACCAAAGAGAAAATGGACAATGTATGCTATGGGATGGAGAGGTCATGTGGTATAGTACAAACTACAATATCTTTGGTGTTAGAGAGACTAGCTTCAAATTCTTCCTCTTCCATACACTAGCTGAGTGGCCTTGAACCAGTACTCTTGGCTTCAGTTTCCTCATTTGTAAAATGAAGAAGTGGATAAGGATGACCTCTAAGGTCCCTTCTTGTTCCAAAGCTATGATCTGATAAGGGTAGAAAATTGTTGTCCATGCTCCAGCTGCCTATGATTCCCTGGCATTTTAGATACACTTGGCTGACTGATAGATCATAGATTTAGATCTGAAAGTCTAGGTCATCTAGTCCAATGAATACATTTTTCAGGAACTGGAGCCTAGAGAGGTTAAAGCAGTTGTCCAAGATCACATGGATAGCATTTAGCTGAGTCAAAATTCAAACTCAGGTCCTCTGGCTCAGAATTCAGAATCCTACCATACCATATTCCCATAATGCTCCAGTTCTCTTACTTTGCATATTTTCTGATAGAAGAGTATCATAAGGGTATTCTCCTATTAGAGCATAGCAGGAATTTACTGAAACAAAGTCAGAACAACCATCATTGAAATAGAGAGTTAAAATCTCCAGTGAGAAGGGGAGGGATGTTTCTACATTTTGCTGATATCTTAGAAGAAACAAGGAATAAGTGGGATTACAGAACATGTTTACTTTTTCAAAAATGGCATGAGACAACTCAGAAAGATTCATTTGAAGAAAGCAAGCATGTATGCTACGCTTATGTGTCTGGGGAGGGAAAAGGAGAATTGATAAACTACTCCTCCACCCCCATCCCCCAAGCGTTCTCCCTACCAAACCAAATTCACAGTCCATAACCTTTTCACTATATCTATTGGGAGCCCTACTTAGCTGCAGAGATATGCAGGGCACAAAGGAAAAATGGAAATCAGATCTGAGGTATGTGAATGAAATAATAATCATTACTGTAATAACAACAGTTTTAGCAAAGCTCTAGGGCAGCTGACAGTGTTGGATTCTCTCTGTAGTTCAGTCTGATGCTTCTAAGCCAAAGATGGGAGAAACCACCAGCTCTTTGTTTTCCCCATATAAAAGGGCCAAGTTTTGCTAGGATATTTTCATGTCAGCCTACCCTGAATATTAATTCATTAATTCATTTGACATTTACTAAGTGCCTACTTAGTGCAAGGTGCTAAAAAGGGATGAAGGTCTCTTTACCATAGCCCTTAAATTTTAACCAAGGGATCTGCCCATAGAATCCCTGTGAGGTAGGTAATGCAAGTATTGTTATATCCATTTTACAGAAGAGAAAACTGTGGATCAGAGAAATCAAAAGTCATGCTTCTTGGAGCAAGAATTTTAAATGCAGTCCAACCAACTCCAAAACAAGAATTTTTTTTTCCATTTCATCTTATTGTCTATCTAAAATTGTGGGTCTGTAGATTCTATGTTCATAGATCCAATTTGGCACCTCCTGTCCTTACATAGGGTAATTTCATCAGTGTAAATAATGTTTCCGCCAATGCAGCTCACAATCCCCCTACAATTTAGGAAAAAGTCTTCAAAAGTTTCTGTGTCTAAAAAAATGAATAATCAATTAATTTCACCAATCTAGCCAAGAGCTTCTACATACTTTGTAAGACTTTTTCTCATACAAGACATTGAGCTAATAGGCAAAGTCTTTCTTAGCTGTCATCAACTTGGAGAACTCTGGCAGATGTCCATTTCTCATAGATCCACAAAATTTTAGACACAGAAGGGACCTTAGAAATTATCTAGTTCAGCTTCAATATTAATTAACAGACAGGGAATGTGAGAGTCACCAGAGAGGTGAAGTAATTTGCCTAAGGTCACACAGCTAGCTAGTAGCAGAGTTGGGACTACAACCCAGGTCCCCCAACTCAAAACTCCTTTCTATTGCCACTGTAATTTGATGCCTTCTACTCCTGCTCTTCCCCAGGTAGACATCCAAATAAGGCAGGTACTTATTCTTTGCACCCAACCCAACAATCACATCTAAAAGGAAGGATAGCTATAGGTAAAGGCCTTTCTGGAATATTCTGTGATCAGAGAATAGAGAAGAGAGGGAGACCTGATGGAGCTGCTCAGTTGATGAAAGTTCTGCTATGCAAAAAGAGCTAAAACCAAGTACTTGGCTATAAAGAGGAAGAAAGCTACAATCAAAATCCCTTCACTTCATACTCAAGGAGGGTATCACTCTTCATTGGAGGCTGAATTGCTCTAAACTTTCAATGAAATTTCTTCCTGGCAAACCTTGCCTGTGCCCACTACACAGTACTCAGGAGGCTCTTATGGAGGCATTTGATAAGAGACACTTGTGATGATGAACCTCCTAACAGGGTCTTCAGAAAGGGGAAGAAATGGAAGCATCTAGCTTTCAAAATTCAATGAATTTCTTTGGAAGTTACCTCTAGGGGTACTCAGAGAGAAGTTTCTCACTGTTTGGGGCCTAGAGAGCCCTTGGCAAGTGCCACTCAAAGGGAAAGACAAGGAACTTGAAGAGCCCAGAGTCTATAAACAAAAGATCCAGGGAGGTATTAGTTTACTGAAGAACCAACTGGAAATATACAATGAATCCAGAAATTGTGGCTATGTTACCCTCCACCCAAAAAAACCACAAAAAACATGATTTACTCCATGTAATTGACATGTTCTTATATTTTGCTTTGTTTACTTTTCCATCAGGAACTCAAAGTCAAAAAAATCCCAGGTTCCTCATGAAATGATCGGACCCTGACCCATAACCTACAGAACTTTTCCAAATGGGGGAAAAAATATGATTTGATGGAACTCAGCTATTTTCGATTCTGAGAAACAAGGAACAGCTGGGTTTAAGCCCTGTTGGAAAAATTAAAATTAAAATTATTTGATTCTCTCCCCAGAAAAATCATAGCTGTCTTAATTCAAGGAGTTTAAACATGGATTGAGCACCCATATTGTACACATCATAGGACATATATAATTTTGGTCTCTGCCCTCCAGAATTTAACATTCTCAATAATCAAAGCACATAGTTAATCCTTGTTATTGGTTATCAATATATTCTTGAAGGCCAGGACTTATATTTGGATGTTTCAATGGAGCAATAATTTCAATAAGTCGCATACTCCTTTCAAAGATACTGACTGCAGCCTGTCCAAGCCCTTTTCTTTTGTCCATCTCTTATTCTTATCTTCCCATAAATCCTCCACAGAGAGCTTACCCTCTATGCCAGGGCCTTTCCCTAGATCTCCTGACATTTCATAGATATCAGTGGAGTACATTACCTCTCCTTCAGTCAGGCCTTACTCTCACCACCTGACTGTCCCACTTTCTTTTCCAATAATGCAACTATTTAAGATGACAGGTACAATTGTGACATTTCTTGTCACCCTGCTCTTCTTGCACAATGATTCACTAGGAATGTGTTGCAGCCTATTCTCATCTAACATATGTTTTTCTATTGTCTTTCATGTGACCATCAACTTTAATTCTTTGGAGACTGTAGTATACCATAACTTTCAAACAAACAGCTTTGTGGGAATAACATTGTTATTTTAGGCATGGGAAATCTAGTACCAGGGAATGGATCTTTAGTTAGAGTCCATAAAAGAGGAATCTTCCTACGTGGCCCAGAAGACAAATTGGGATGCTATGAACAATGAGGTCTAGCTATACATGTTATGCTCAGTGCATATAAGATACATAAAAATAGCATATAAATCTTTTGTAGAAGATTCCTTTCAACTAGATTGAATTATTTTTGTTATTTTTCAACTTTCTTTATCTTTTCACTTTATCAAATTTCAGAGCTGCAAAGGAGGTATGAAATGAAATTCCTTGTAAGTAAATTTTAATACTTCAGATAGCAAAGGCAGTCTACATATCACTTTGTCAAGAGCATAGTTTGCTTTAGCTCTCCCCTCCTTTACTGTAACAGATGCCCCTCATGTGGCTCCTGGAGATAACATATTAGAGCCAAGATGGACTGTGGGTTAGCATCTTCAGGAAAGCATAGCTCATGAGCCCCCACGAATATGTTTCCTTTGGCCATCCTAGAAAAGGACATATTAGTTGAAAACACGCATTTAGTCAAACAGAACACAGGAAATAAAGCAACATAAGCAAAGAGGAGAATCTCATACATTATGGAACATATAGAACCAGGGAACATGAATTGAAAGCATTCATGTAAGGAACAAGTTTGAGGAAGCATAGTTCAGGGATCTATTTGGGTAGGAAATAGTTGTGAACAGAGGCAAATCATACCTCCAGTGCTCTAGAGTGACCACAAACCCATCTCTGCTTTCTGTTGCGCATCATATTTCTTCTGGGATACATAAAATATTGATCCCTACTCTCTGTTGTGTTGTCTCTACTAGGTAGCTCTACTATCCTTTTGTTGATTGAGCTGCTCTCTGTTACTATCTGCTGGGCTTTAGCTCTATATCCTCTTCAGGAATAGTTTCTACTTTCCCTACTACTGTTTGGAGGGTCCTAATCTTTAGCTAGAAAGCATTTCTGACAGAGACAACTAATTCTTTTTAATTGCAAAGCTAATAATGAAAGACCACACTCAGCTGGCCTGGCAGTGAACTGAAGTTAGCATAATCTCCCAGGGCAAAGGTCAATTTTAACCTCCCCCACCCAGGACTGTTTTCTGCTAATTTGAAGTCCATGGTCTTAGACAACTTTCTGACTTAGTGTTAGGAAATTCTTTTCACATCTAGTTATGTCTCCGAGTCCCCCAAACACATTTTGGAGGCTACTCTCCTTCCTCCTCCTCAAAAAATAAGATAAAATAAGAAATATATGAGTCTGGGCAAATGAAGGCCACCAGACTTCTAAGATCCTCTTTAATTCACATTCAAATGAAGTTGAGTAAGAGCAAAAGGCTAAGGGAAGAAGTCAAGGTAAGGCCACAACCCTCCACCCTCCTAATCCACATTCCTTCCTTTCTTTCTTGTGAACGTCAGCCAGCAACAAAACTCCCAGACTTTTGTACTGCATTCTGGCCAAATCAAAATTTCACTGACTCCTCACACTAATTTTGGCTGTTATCCCCCACTATGTACTCCAGGTGTACTTTACTTCATGCAACAGATGTGTTCTAGAATTGTAACATGAGAATCAAAGTTCAAATCATATTTTAAGTGATTTAAGAAAGCTCATTTTTATGAGAATCCTAAACTCAAAACATTTTGAAAAGTGAAGATCTCTTAGCAATACATTGACTTATATTGAGGTTATCTGTTTTATAAGCTTGAGTTTTCATAAGAAAGAACATAAGTATATACTAGCCTATCCTGAGGGGACTTTTGAAGAGGAAATGCTGTTTCCAGTCACTTCCCAGCCTATACTGCTGGTTCAGAAAGCAATCAGTTAGAACCCTACATAAAATTCAAAATATTTAACATGGTAGGCAATAATATTTGATAATAAAAAAAAACCTCACATGGGTTGTGAAGAGATTAGAGTCACATACACATGACTTGGGAATCAAAAAATGAGATTTTATCATAAATCTAGAAAGAACATGGTCCATCTAATCTGATTTTACAAATCAGGAAAATGGGACCCAGGGAGGCTAAGTGACTTATCTGAAGGTCATACTAGTAGGATTTGATCATCAACGGCAAGATCTGAACCTATGGTCTCTGAGTCCTGCCACCATGTTCTTTCCATACTACCATGTTGCCTCCTAGTATAAAGTTAGCTTATAAGAGAAAAAGAGGGAATTTCTCTGTGAGGGAATTTTGACTTTCAAAGAAAACTCATCTTGAAGCCCACATCTTGGTTTCCAAAAGACCAATTGTCCCTCTGAGGCCAGATCATAGATACATCTTTTTCAAAGAGCATGGGAAATAAATGTCTGCAAGTTTGACCTCAGAGGTTAGCCCCAAGGAAAATCTCCATTGTAACATGTAACAAATAAAAGAAAAGGATTATACCTAACTAGATTGAGAGTCTTGTCAAAGAGATTAGAAAATGGCATCATGAAAACCTAAGACTAGAGGGAGCTAAGGGATCTTAGACAGATGCGTACCTGTTAGCCATTCTAATTTTAAAGACTTCCAGGAATGAAGAATCTGTAAGAACCACAAATTCTGCTCCACCACTAAGTCACCTTCCTTATATCTATCTGAACTCTCTTTTGCTAATAATTCTGTGGTCATTTTTTCCTATTTTTTTTTCCTTTGGGGGGAATGAAGATTTATTTGTAAAATTTGATGCATTTTATTTTGACATCAGATCCTTGTCAACTAATCAATCAGTGCTTCTTAAACTGTGGGTCACAACCCCATATGGGATTTCAAAAAATTTGGCAACAGTAAAAGGTTTCTGAATATGCAACAACCAAAAATTAATTCAAAATCAGAAGTGTTATGAATCCAAGGTGTTTCTGGCAGCACTTGCTAGTGTTGCATCCTGCAACTTCACTGCAGCCTTGGCTCTGAACAGAAAGCATGCACATTTTGCACTGTGCATGCCCTCAGGCCACCCAGCACCAATGAATGCTGCTGAAATGTGAAAAGGGGTTTCCAGGGGGAAAAGTTTAAGAAGCCCTGAACTAACAAACCCCTTATAGAGTAACCTCTTCTCAAAACAAAAACAAACACAAAAAACCTTAATATATTGTTAGGAGAAAGGAGGGATGTATTCTTTAACATTGCCAACACTAACAGTGACCACTTTTTTTTGATCAGTTTTTCTCCCCCCTCCACTCTGACTTTATTTTGGGGGTAGTTATTATATAATGTTCATTTGGCTCTGTTTTCTTCACTCTGAATTATTTCAAATCAGTCTTCCCATGTTTCTCTGAATTTTTTTATATTGTCCATTCTTCAGAATGCAGTAAGTATTCCTTTATATTCGTATGCCAATTTGTTCAACTGATTCATTTCCCAATTGCCAGACACATTTATTGTTTCCAATGTTTTGAAGAATTATTTTTAAAGCAATTATTACTAAATTAGCCTTTATTTATTAAAAATAAAGGTTCTTCAAACTGAACTTTCTCAACTCCTTTAGTATTTTTTTTCACTTAATAGTATTTTTTTCCAATTCCATGTAAAATAGTTATCAACATTCATTTTTGTAGATTTTGAGTTCCAAATTTTTCTCCTTCCCTTCTTTTCCTCCCCCCTCTACAAGACAGCAAACAATCTGATATAGATTTTTCAGGTACAATCACATTAAACATATTTCCACATTAGTCATCTTGTGAAAGAAGAATCAGAACAAAAGAGAAAAACCATGAGAAAGAAAAAAAATAGTATGCTTCGATCTGCATTCAGATTCCATAGTTCTTTCTCTGGAAGTGGAAAGCATTTTCCATCATGAGTCTTTTGGAATTGATTGGATCATTGTATTGCTGAGGAGAACTAAGTCTATCATAGTTGATCACTGCCCAATGTTGCTCTTACTGTGTACAATGTTCTCCTGGTTTTGCTCACTTCACTCAGCATCAATTCATGTAAGTCTTTCCAGTTTTTTCTGAAATCTTCCTGCTCATCATTTCTTACAGGATAATAGTATTCCATTACATTCATATACCACAAGTTGTTCAGCCCTTCCCCAATTGATGAGCATTCCCTCAATTTCTAATGCTTTGTCACCACAAAACGAGCTGTTATAAGTATTTTTGTACATGTAGGTCCTTTTCACTTTTTTATGATATTTTTGGGACACAGACCTAGTAGTGGTATTGTTGGATCAGAAGGCATGCACAGTTTTATAGCCCTTTGGGCATAGTTCCAAATTTCTCTCCAGAATGATTGGATCAGTTCACAACTCCACCAACAATCTAATTTTCCCCCATCTCCAACATTTATCTTTTTCCTTTTCTGTCATATTAGCAAATCTAATAGTTGAGAGGTGGTACCTCAGAGTTATTTTCATTTGCATTTCTCTAATCAACAGTGATTTAGAGCATTTTTTATATGACTATAGATGCTTCAATTTATCTGAAAACTGCCTGCTCATATCCTTTGACCATTTATCAATTGAAAAATGACTTGTATTCTTGTATATTTGATTTACTTCTCTATATATTCGAAAAATGAGGTCTTTATCAGAAACACCGTAAAAATTGTTTCCTAGTTTTCTGCTTTCCTTCTAATATTGGTTGCAGTGGTTTTGTTTGTCCAAAAACATTCTAATTTAATGTAATCAAAATTATCCATTTTGCATTTCATAATGTTCTGTATCTCTTGTTGGGTCATAAATTCTTCCCTTTTTCATAGATATGACAGATTAGCCATTCTTTGCTCTCCTAATTTGCTTATAGTATTATCCTTTGTGTCTAAATCATGTACCCATTTTGACCATATCTTGGTATAGGGTGTGAGATATTGGTCTATGCCTAGTTTCTGCCATACTATTTTCCAGTTTTCCCAGTAGTTCTTGTCAAATGTGAGCTCTTATCCCAGAAGCTGGAGTCTTTGGGTTTGTCAAACAGTAGATTACTATAGTAATTCACTACTGTATCTTGTGTACCTAACTTATTCCACTTATCCACTACCCTATTTCTTAGTCTGTACTAAATAGTTTTGATGATTGCCACTTTATAATATAGTTTTAGATCTGGTATGGCTAGGCCACCTTCCTTTGCTTGGTTTTTTCATTAATTCCCTTCATATTCTAATATTTTCTTTAAAAGAATATTAGACCTTATTGTCAATCATTGTTTTCTGTCCCTCAGTCAATCAGTCAGCCAGCTTTTATTAAGTGCCTACCACTTAAAGTATTAGGGATACAAATTAAAAAAGGCAAATAATAATGATAATAATAATAATAACAATCCCTACCCTCAAGGAGTTCATAGTCTAATGGGGGAGACAACATGCAACCATCTATGTACAAAAAGAATATATAGATACCAATACACATATACATACGTGGGTATGTATATATGTGTATATGTATATATGATAAATTGAATGTAGCCTCAGAGGCAAGGCAGTAAGATTAAGGAAGACAGCTTCTCCATGACACATTTTAGAATACGTTTGTTCAAAGATAGACACAGATCTTTAATAAGGACCTAATTGTTGTCTACTAAAAGAAAAAGGATTGCTTCCTGGACATTGTGTGTCAAATTCCAGCAGCTTTGCCAGTTATTGCAACATAGTTTGCTTTGATATTTTGAAAGACTAATTATTGCATTGGTGTGGATATTCCCTCCACAGATGAAGATTACAATTCCTTTGTGTCTTCTTATCCTAATTGATTACTGTCCCTCTTGGCTGATATTCTGTAGAGGATCTACCTAGCTCTTTGGAGGGGCTTCATTCCACTCTTTTGAAATCACATCAATTCCAGCATGCACTCAAGTTGTCCATATGTCATCTCTCATTCTGATTGACCCGCTTCCTCTCCCAGTCATGTATATCCTCATTAATGTCTTAATTTTTTTAATGTTTTCTTCCATGCAAATTCATCACTTGTAAGGTGACTTGTAATGTAATACATCTTTCCATTACCCTTTGGGCTACTTATAATTTTAATTCTTAGATTTTCACCGTGGTTCAAAGATATGAAGCATCACCAAGAGAATACTGTTATAGAAGAGATAGAACTCTGTGGCAATGATTAGTTTAGGATCATTGAGATCACCATGCAATTTTCTAAACATAATTCCATGTGATCTCTTCCTAAATGCTAAATTCAGAGACCAACTGATTAACAATCCATAGTCCTTGTCAGAATACATATATTGAAAGTCTGTTTTGAAAAAAACTGCCCATTAACAATTCAATTTCATTCAACAAACATTTATTTTTTTTAACAAACATTTATTGAATACCTATTACATACTATGTTCATGGCATAGGCAGAGGAGAGGGAAAAGAAGAAAGAGGAAAGCACTGTATGGATAGGCTATATGGATATGGATGTGAAGCCAACCTCTAAGTCATGAAAAAACTGAATCCAATTCTGACTTCTGACTACTATGTGACTCAGGGCAAGTCATTTGACTTCTCAGTAGCTCATACCCCTCCTTAAGGTCATAAGTTGCAAAGAGGGTGCAACTTTATTTTGGTAAAAGTTCCTCAAGGGAAGCTAACTTTGCTGAGGAAATCACTGGTCTGGTTAAAGAAAAGGCACTAGCCACTGTAGACTCAAAGAAAAAAGTGAATCAATCCCTGCCTACAAGAAGCTTACATTGTATTTGGGGAGATATCATATAAATATATGGGTTTATTCAAAGTAAAATTATGAGGAGGGATTATGAAGATCAAGAATGGCTTCTTGAAGAAAGTGCACCTTGAACTGAGTCATGAAGTGAACTAGGGATTATAAGAGCAAAAGTAAGGACTGCTCTCCAGGCATGAAAGAAAATCAGTAGAAAGGTGCAGAGATAGGATTTAGAGTCATGTGTGACAGATAGTAAGAAGACAAGTTTGGCTAGACTATAGACCAAATAAATAGAAGTTATGTGTAATAATGCTATAAAGGTGGGTGGGGGGAAAGTTGTAAAGGTTTTTAAATGTCTTATATCTTATCCTACAGGTAATAGGGAGCCAATGGAGTTTGAGTTAGAAAATGAGATGGTCACAGAATTTGAAAAGTTGGAAAAGACCTCAGTTGCCATCTAGTCCAACCCATATATAAAATGAGTCGCCACTACACCAAGTACTCATCCTGCTGTGTTGGAAAATTATTTTGCCCACTCTTTGGAGGATGGACTGGAGCAGGAAGAGACTTGAAGTACAGAGATCAAATAAAAAGCTACTGAAATTGTCCAGAAGAGAAATGCTGATGTCCTGAGTTAGTGTGGTGGCTGAGTAAATAGAGAGAAGATGAAAAATGTTGTGGAGGCAGAACTAATAAGATTTGGCTACCGAATTAGTATGTGAGGTGAGTTAGAATGAGAACTATTGAATAACAATGAGGTTGGAAACCTTATTGACTGGAAGGATGGTTTTGTCTTTGATGGAAATACAGAAATTCAGAAAAGGGGTTATTTTGTGGGGAAAGATATTGAATCCTGTTTTGGACATTTTGAGTTTTAGATGTCTCTGGGACAACCATTTGGAAATGTTTAATAGGCAGTTGCTGATGCAGGGCTGAAATTCAGGAGAGAGACCAGGGCTAGATATATAGCTCTGGGAATTATCTACATAGAGATGATAATTAAACCTATGGATGCTGATGAAGTGTTTAAAAAGTACACAGAGAAAAGAGAAGAAAGCCAAGGGGACAACCTTGGGGTACACTCACAGATAGAGTGTATGATATGAATGATAAACTATCAATGGAGGTTATAAAGGTGTGGTTAGGCAGGAAAAGAAACAGAAAGAGAACAATGTCACTAAAGCTCAGCAAGATGAGTGTCCCGAAGAAAAGAATTTGATCACTCTTGTAAAATGCTGCAGAGAAGTCAAGAAGGATAACTATTCATCAGATTTGACACTTAACATAATTGGTAACTGGAAAGAACAGTTTCAGTTGAGTAGGAAAGAGAGAATCCAGATTGCAAAGAGTTGAGAATTGAGAGGAAAGGACATGAAGGCAAGGAGTATACACAATCCCTACCCCCCCATACCCCAGGGATTTGACTGACAAAGAGAGAAAACATACAAGAATATAGTTTATGGGGACAATAGTGCCAGTGTTTTAAGGATGGGAGAGAATTGAGCATATTTGTACATAGCTGAGAAGAAGCCTAGAGATAAAGACTGAAGATCAAAGAAAAAAAGTGGATGATTGTGGGGACAAAATGCTGGAGAAGATCAAGATTACACATGCAGGGGTTGGTCTGGGGAAAGAAAAGGGCCACATCTTCATCACAGATTGGTATAAAGGAGGAGAGGATGAGGTATGAGATAGGGAGAAGAGAAAAAGCAGAAGTTCATAGGGAAAGGCTACTGTTTTCTCACTAAAGTATGAGGCCAGGTCCTCAGCTGAGAACATGGGAGTGGAGAGGTTGTGGGAGGCTTGAGGAGAACAGAAAAGGTTTCTAAAAGCCATTGTTAGAAGTGGGATAGAGAATCAAATATAGAGGAGTAAAAAGATTGCTTTGTGATAAGAGGGTCAGGTGAGATAACAAATCTGCAATGGATCCAGTTGGCATAGCTGTGGAGGGGGGACTTCCTCTATTCCAACTTACTGCCAAATGGACTTAGAGATGAAAGACTGGGAGTTATTTAGCATTGGAGTTACAGATGAAGAAAACAAGGCTTACTGAGGTATGTGACTTATTTCTAAACATAGAATCAATAAATATTTGAGGCCTACTTCAAACCCATTTCTCTTGACTCCAAGTCTAGCATTGTACCCATTAGATTCTGATGACTCTTAATAGATTGCTGATGAAATTATATACCATGGTATAGTAAAAAGAACTTTTATCCTGGAAGAGACCTAGGTTCAAACTCTAGCAAGATGATCCTGGGCAAGGAACGTCTCCTTTCTAAATATAGCTTTTTCATCTGCAAAATTAGCATACTGATACTTTCATTACATAACCCATGGGATTGTTGTGAGAAAAATGTTTAGAAAACCTTAAAACACTAGAAAAATGGGAGCTACGTTTATTAGAGCTTCAGTCCCATGAGAAGTCATAATGTAGGCAAAGGGAGTTCTCATCTGCTTTGCTTTCCAGTGTGAATGGCATCATGATGATTATTGTTGTTTATGGACATGGACAAAAATTAATTACCTTCATTTTCTAAACAGTAGTACTTTTGCTTAACTACTCTTACCCCCAACTAATATTTGTGTAGTTTTGTGTATGTGTGTGTATGTGTATGTGTGTAGTTTTGTTGTTTCAAATGACTAAGTGTGTTATGCTTGACCTTATTGGTATTTATTCTGTTAAAAATTATGAAAAAGAGGAATAGTGAATTTATTAACAATAATGATGATGATTCCGAGTACATTATTTACCCTCAACCATTGTAAAATATTTTTTGCATAAATATATTTTTTAAAAAATTGAAGATAAGTATTTTAAGTGCCAAACTTTAGTGATTTTTTTTTCATTTCAAACACCTGTGATAGAAATCTTTCTAAAATGAATCACCTACATTTCCAAATTATTAGGATAGAGAAAACTGACCAAAACTTAGCACTTTATTGATCACTCAGGTTTATCCTTATGATCATCAGATACTGATCCTTGTTGACTTGTTCTTAGTGGTTATTGAAATATATTGGGTTATATGCCTTCACCTATTAAAAGAACTTCCAGACTATTGCAGTTTGGGGAGGTCTTGAATCTTTTTTATAATAGATTTTCTACCTCCTTCCTTGCTATTGGGCTGTCAACTATCTTTCTTGATGCTTTCATTGTGCCTATTCCTAACAGTGCACAGCTACTTTTTAAAATTTACAGTTATCTAAAAAATCAGCTTACCAAATTTGGGTATGATAAGAGTAAATAGGGTTTGCAGAGAATAAGATAGCATAACTATTTTCCATGCATTGCTCAAGCTTCAAAAGAAAGATAATCTAAACCTAAAGTAATTAAAATTCAATGTATAAGATAAGACAACAATGCTGTAGAAATATTTAGAGTTCCCTGTTAATACCACATGCTGGATACAACAGACACAAGCAATCTCCGAGGATTGGACTTCAGAGTCTGGCTTTGGGGGAAGCCTTCCTGGTTACTTCCTGGTTATGTCATAGCAATTATTTAATTTAAAACCCAGATCCAACATACCATCAGAAACAAAAAGTACTGGTTTTTCCCTTTCACTTGAATAAAAGAAAAAACAAACGAGTAAAGGGGGTTTAGGGGAGTAGGAGATACAGCAGTACAGATCTGATTAAAGAAGAAGTCCTAGTAGCATCTAGGTCTGTAGGAAAGGAATTTAGAAACCTAGATGGGATCAGTTTACCCCCAATGGGGTTTAATCTGCACAGGGATCCAGCCTGTTAGACCCTACAATGTGAGAAGAGTAAAGGTGCCCACTGCATAGCATGGCTGCATAACATCCAAAGAGTGAGAAGGAAAGCTAGAGAAAAGCTACAAAGCATTTAAGAAAATTACTTAAAGATGAATGTCTTAGAAAGAAAGTTAGAGTAAAATCCAAGTTCATAGCAAACAAAAAAAAATTATACTCATGAAAACAGGAGCAAAACATGAAAAATTCCAATGAAAAACACAGCACATTCCATAAACATTATACTGTGGAAGAAAATGAACCAAAAATCCCTAGTCAAAAAGAAAATTCTGTGAATTACTCAGACATTATGGAACAACTGAAAAGAAATTATTGAATGTTTCAAAAGAGGAAAAAAATAGGATGATCTTAAATTAGAAATTAGAACTCTTAAATCAGAATATAGAAAGATAAACAAGAAGGTACAGAACTTGGAAAACATAACAATTATTCTCAAAGAAACAGACTCTAAAACAGAAAATGAAAAATAGAGAAGTGGAAGAAAATTTGGCAAAACAGAAGTAAAAAAAACCTTTAAAAATTAAAGAGGTTGAGAAGCTAGAGATGTGGAATCTAACATCCACTTTCAGATATAGTCACTGTATTATTAGTTTTCCTTAATTATTTTACTTTATTGCATGGGAGGTTTCACAGAATGTAATTAATCTGGAAATGTTTGTAATGTAAAAGCAAAACATGTCCATATTTTTTTAAAATAAGAAAACATTAGTTCTATACAGATAAAGATGATTGGCCTTGATAACAGGATATGCAGGAAAATAAAAATCAAAGAACACAATCAATTTAAAAAAAACCTGAATACCATGCTGTCAGAAATTATACAGAGAGACCAGCACAGATGGCACAGTAGGAGGAATCAGTAGTGCTCAACTCTCCCTACAACTACTCCAACAGATATTTAAGAGCACCAGACTAAGCAGTGATTATGAAGTCTAAGGAGAAACTACTGTAGCACAAGAACATGAATTTTGGCCCACATACAAGTGACCAGAGAAAGGACTATGAGCCAGGAGTGGGTGGGTATGTTTTCTCTCTTATCCTAGAATGGGATTACAGATTCTGCTTTCAGGCTTAGATTGGAACAAGTCAAAAATGCTGTCACCCTGACTTGAGAGTGTAATTGATGATTTTAAACCCCTAGCTCAGAAAATAGGTGGGGTTGCACCTCTATCATAGATTCAATTCCCTGGCTCACACCAGGGACCACCCTAACACAATGTTGCTCTAAACTTCCAGTGGCTTCCAACTGGCTGATAGGACCTGGGACCAGCCACTGTCTACTGGTACTCCATGTAGAGACAAGCCTTCAAGTTTGTTGCTGAGACCCAAGTCCATTCTAGTCCAGTAAGGAAGTGATCATATCATGCCTTAGACCCTGTTGAGGGTCTACTTAAAATTGCAGCTCCCTTGCCTGAATAATCTCTGTGAGTGCTGAGGAACATAGAATTTCATAGGAAGGAAGGAAGGAAGGAAGGAAGGAAGGAAGGAAGGAAGGAAGGAAGGAAGGAAGGAAGGAAGGAAGGAA
>NW_020948983.1:31556775-31638535 GCF_900497805.2 Vombatus ursinus | reverse complement strand
GAAGGAAGGAAGGAAGGAAGGAAGGAAGGAAGGAAGGAAGGAAGGAAAATTTGGTAATCATGTCATCTATGCCTTCATAGGCATCGCTTACAAAATTCTTGAACACCACATGTAAAAATATATTTATAGCAGCTTTTTTTTGTGGTGGCCAAGAATTGGAAATTGAGGGGATGCCCATCAATTGGGGAATGGCTGAACAAGTTGTGGTATATGAATGTAATGGAATATTATTGTGCTATAGGAAATGACGAGCAGGTGGACTTCAGAAAAAACCTGGAAAGACTTACATGAACCGATGCTGAGTGAAGTGAGCAGAACCAGGAGAACATTGTACACAATAACAGCCACATTGTGCAATGACTAACTTTGATAGATGATTTACCTTTTCTCAGCAATGCAAGGATCTAAGACGACTCCAGAAGACTCATGATGGAAAATGCTATCTACATCCAGAGAAAGAACTATGGAGTCTGAATGCAGATCAAAGCACATTATTTGCCCTCTCTCTCTCTCTCTTTTTTGTTTTGTTTCTTCTTTCTTGTGGTTCCTCCCATTCATTCTAATTCTTTTTTACAACATAGGTAATGTGAAAATATGTTTAATAAGAATGTATATGTAGAGCCTATATCAGATTGCATGCCGTCTTGAATAGGGCAAAGGGGAGAGACGTGGAAAAAATTTTAAACTCACAATCTTATGGAAGTGAGTGTTGAAAACTAAAAATAAATAAATTAATTTAATTTAAAAAAATAAAAAAGGATATTACAGAAATGAATAAATATATTAATATACAAAGTAAAAAAAATCTTGAATAGAGAGGCCAAGGAAGACCATTCAGGTTGACATGGATTCCTTCATCATATTATGAGGGTTATATCTTTCAATTAGTTCAAAATCTATCCCAGATCTCTCCAGATGGTTTAGAAAGGGTATTGCGAGATCCTGCCTTGCACAAATGCAGGCATGTGATAACCATGGAATACCTTTCATCTGCCATTCTAGTAACTTTGTCAGAGAAGTTAAATGAAGTTAGGCTAACGTGACTTATTCTTAGGGAAGTCATTACTGTTTTCCATTCAAAATAATCACAACCCATTTGTTTATTAATGTGTCCTAGAATTTTGACAGAAACTAAAATCTGGTTTACTAGCTTACCATAGTTTTAATTTATCTTCTTCCCCTTATTGAAAATTGGGGTATTTGTCTATCTCCAATTCTAAATCACATCTCCTATTCGCTATTATTCTTGATGAAAATTAGCTCAGCAATCACATCCACAAGTTCTTTCTCTAGCTTAGGAGGTGGACCATATAGACCTAGAGACTTGAATTCACTGATAAAAGAGAAATGAGAAAGTGGTGAGAGGGCACTTATACCAGGTATCAATTCCCTATTAGCCAATTTTGTTCTATATGTTTCAATCCAAAGACCACTCTTATTTGTAAAGAAAACAGATAAAAATTAAAAGTTAAGTAGTTCTACCTTTTCACCATCATCTGCCTGTCTATCCTGAACAGTGCTCCTTATTTGATCTTCTTGACCTCAACATAGCTATTTTTTTTTCCTTTTCATTGATCTTAGCATTAAAATCAAGCATCTATTAATTCATTCTTGGCTATAATGTTTCTAATATTCTTATAGGAGAATTTCACCCTTTTGTAGTTGACCTCAATTCCTTGCCCTTGCTTTCATCTTCTGTGCTGTTATTATTTAATTTCAGTTAATCTTCATTTTGTCAGGGCAGCCACATTAGTCTCTTTAGACAGTTGTTCCTTTTCTAACTTAGTGGGCTCATTTATACCTTTGGAGGCAGAACTTCATTCTAATAAGGATTCTATCAATAACAGGTTGACTTCTCCTCTCTCCTCTAGAATTTTAGGTCAAAGAATTTTATTTATTTTTTCTCAGGGCTCTTAGAAATTGATTCTCCTCAAATTTAGGGTTAACATCAGATTGGCCCCTTATATTCCCTCCCTATCATGAATGTTGTTGATGGCTTTGTCACTTCTCAAGGTTGCCCTCATTTCTACTCCATCAACTAGGACCTAAATATTGATCAGTAACAGATGAAGAATAGCATTTCCCTTAATCATTTCCTCTTCTTTTAAAGAATACAATTAATCATTAAGGCAGGTCAAGATTTTTTCACTTTCTTGTTTTTAGTAGAGGGAGACATTACTAGCTGATCAAAGAAATGAAATAATATCACTACAATATCCTAACTCCTTGTCATCTATTTCAGGAATCCATTATCCATTTCATCTTCTGGTGGGGTGATCTATAGTATACATCTAACATAATATCCATTTATTTCACCATTTTATTGATCTTCACTATATATTCTCTACCATGCTTCCCTCATCTAGTTCATGAGTATCCTCATGGTAGTATTTTTTTTAATGGAATCCATAATTTAATTGACATATAAAAATTCTGGTGAAGAAACAAAAAGGGAAGAAGGGAGAAAGGAAGAAAGGAAAAGGATCTGGTCCCATGGCCCCAACTGAGATGGATGTCATAGAGGAGGTTGGGTTTGTTGTTGTTGTTGTTCTTGTTGTTGTTTTGTCCTTCATTCTCAAAGAGAACCATGGCATCAGGAAGGTGATGCCATGACTTGCAAGTGAATTGGATTTAAGCAAGGGAGGGCTGTGCAAAGTCTGTTCTCTCCTCCTCAGCCATCTGGGTCCAGTGGCAAGATATAGATCACGATGACTGGAAATGTCCCTGGATGCAGTGGGAGACATTGGTCTTTTTTAAGCTAAAGTCTTGTCCAGGTCTCAGTTTGACTGAGGTGATGCCCATTCAGTGATTAAGGCTAAGTAAGAAATGAGCCTTTTTTTTACCTAGTCAAAAAAAAAAAAAAATAAACGATCTGGGAGGGGAAAACTCTCACGGTTTTTGGCCAAAGCAGAAACAATTGCTATTTACATTCACTCTGAGCCATCTGGGCTCAAACAAAGACCTCTAAGTGGGGTTTAGGCTGGGACCTATTGTTGGCCAATCAATGAGAGCCAGAGTGAATTGGATTCAAGGCAATCTAGCCCTAAACCCCAAGATATCTTGGGAGGTTTCTGTGATCAAAATTTACATTTCTTTGGGCAGAGCACTCACAGGTAAGGGTATGATACCCTATGTGGACAGAAGGCGAGGAAGGAGGAAATGAAAGGAAAGGTAAGGAAAAGGGAAAGGAAAAAAGAAGAAAAAGGAAAGGAAAGAAGGAAGGAAGGAAGGAAGCAGCTGCATTGCCCAACTGGAGCTGGCCAGTTGGGTCCCCAGTGGGGCAGTCTGTACTACTCACAGATTGTTGTTTTTCCTTCTTTCTCAAAGAGGACCATGACATCAGGAAAGTGATGCCAAGACTTGCAAGTGAATTGGATTTAAGTGAGGGAGGGCTGTGCAAAGTCACCGGCTTCACTTTCTCCTCTGAAGCCAGATGGGTCCAGTGACAAGATCTAAATCAGGATGACTAGAGATGGTCCTGGATGTAGTGGGAGACATTGGCCTTTTTGGGAGTTGTGCTATAGAAAGACAGATCACTATGGGTCTAGCTGCTTTATCTTACATCTGAAAGAAAATGTTAGGCCCCTAAAGAGGTGATCAAAGGATTATAGGATTTAGAGTTAGAAGGAAACTTAGAGATCATCTAATCTGACTCTCCGTAAGTGTTTATTTGGGGGCAGGGCTTAGGGCATCAAGAAGCCATGAATTATTTCCTTTTACCCTTAAATATTTGGGTACATGAACCATACATAACCTTAGCTACTGGTAGGTTTACCTTTGACATAGAATACAGTAACACACATAATCAAGTGATTGCTAGCCACCCTGTCCCACTTTGATTTCTCAGACTCTACCATCACACTAAAGCTTTGACAATGACTATAGATGGCATTCATTATTTGGGTATGGATTGGCCTACATTATCTAGAGGTCCTTCTGAATTTCAAGTCTATAATTTTCTATTTCTATAATCTTCCCTGCTCTTTCATGCATATTGGTTGCTATGGACTACTGAACCTCTTCATTAATGTACTTCTTGCTCCCCTTATACCTTCTATCTTCTGTGGCATTCATTTTGGTAAATATATGTGAGTAGTTTTCACTCTCCCCCCTAAACATTTATTGTAAATTCTTCTTAAATGGATCAGTAATTTCAGTGGAAAATTTATCCCTCCATACCCTTGTTAAATGGACTTCTATTACTAGCCAAGCGCCTTTCATTTTTCTGTCTGAAACTGTGATCAAGAAATCAAGATCCCATTCTACTTTTTAATGTGTTATTCACTTCCCAAAGCCACCTTTTTCTCCCTTCAAGTCTTATGTAGCATGTAGTTTTTGCTAAGTGTTGCTCTGTTACTGTGTCTAAGTATCTCCTCTTCAGTTATGCACAGTAACTGAACTTCTCTCCATTACCAACTATTGAGATTCATCTTTTAAGTACAGTCTACTCAGCTCCTGTCAGATTAGAATATATTGGCCTGATAAGGGCATACTGATAGCTGTTTAGTCATAGCCAACACCATGAGGCACCCCATTGACCTGAGCCAACTGGCTGACAGAGTATTCTTCAGCTGTTGGTGTTTGTGGTTTAATTGTGATTTGATTGTCCCAGCTATCTTATTCAGAGCTAGAAATACTTTCTAACTCCCATTTAACCCTGTTTGGAAATCCTATGCCCCTCAAACTCATTCTGGTGTGTGGGCCAGGTTTCTCTGCCAAAGAAACCCCACCAGATCTATGTGGAGGCTCAGGGAGCAGAGACTTTGTTCTCAAGATGTTCTCTGGATTCCCATGCAAACAAATAAGCCAGAATAAAAGAAAGGAGGAGACAAGATCATTATCTACCCGCTCTTCCTCCTGGACCCAATTTCTGCCCTTTTTCTGAACAAGTACTGGCAGCAAACCTCCCAGGATTTGAATTGCTTTATATCTAAAAAGCCAATTTTAATTTGGCAGTTGTGGTGAAAATATTAATCATATGCCTTTGATTTCTCTGCTCTAGACTTAATAATCCATAATAATGATTTCTAGATTTCTTCTGGCAAAATTGTTTTGCTCTACATGAATCATCAGACGTGGGTGGCCATGAGGTTTAACAACTCTGGGTAGAGTCTCCATCATGCTCTTTATACATGCTCCAGGTAGACTGCAAGTATATGTCTACCTTAGTTCCTAGTCCTTCATCCCATAATAGAATATAGTCCTCACTGTTATATCCTAGGTTAATTCTGAACCAGTATTTAATTAAAATTCCCCAGCAATTGTACACTCCTTCCCTCCCAAACAAGAGGTTTGATGGTTGAGATCAAAGTTCCATGGAGGGGTGAGGGGGAAGAGTGGAGGGTTTGAAGGGTGAGTACTTTTGATAATCTGGTTAAATACATGTAGACCTCAGAATATTTTTGTTAAAAAAAACCTTAATTGAAGGAGTTGCTAAATTTCATTTAGAAGTTAATGAAAATAAAGATTTAATTGTTTTGCCTTCCAAGAGACTCTGAAAATTATCCATGGGACCTCAGATTATGAATCTCTGGTCTTGAGCATAATTTGATAGTTTGATAAAAAGAATTTAATAGCGTGGAAGGTCCCAGTGTGAACAGTAGGTCCTAAGAACAGAATCACTTCATTTAAAGCTAGAGGAAGGAAATAATAACATGCATAGTTATTCACAGAATCAAATGAGATAATGCATGTAATTGTGCCTAGTAAGTGGTAAAATGTGCTACAAATGTAAAAATATTATTGTTTAAGTCTGCTTTTTAAGTCTATATAGGACTTTATTTGCTATCAGAGGTAACCTGACATCTTTATCTTTATTATATGGCAAAAACAGTGTACCACTGAACAAAAAAGTCAAAACTGGTTATTTGGCATCGTATAGATGAAACAACTCATTGATGGAATTGTTCACTTTTCCATAAAATTTATAGTATGCTGCATACCCAGTCTATAATTATAAAAATCATACTATTATTTTTTTTAATGAAACATGGTCTTTAGGGTGATCTGCATCATGTCTTCCAAAATGATAGTGAGTTTCTTAACTATTCCAGCCTAAATGGCATGAAATTTAACTTTTACATTAACCTTTAAAAAAAAAGCTAAACTAAACAAATCTTCAGTCAGTCACTTTCTAGTCTCGTATGATTTGACTGATCACTCCTATCACAAGTTGCGTTAAATTTGGTTGTCTGATCACAGGTAAATTTGATTATAAAGCCAGTGGATTTTCATTTTGTTTTGTTTAAAGTATTGAAACTCTCTGCCTTCTCAGAGAAATCTATGGTTCTCTCTACTATGGGCAGACTCATTTCCTCGGTCCTCTTCTTTGGCCTTACATAATTGAGAAAATTTTTACTATTGCCTGGTATATCTTCTGCAAACTGTATCTTGTTTCTCAATTTAACTTTGCCGATCTTCTCCCTCCACGATTGTCCTAATTCGTAGGACTCCTCTCTGGTGACCTGACCTGATTTGTACATTTTTCATGACGTTCTTATTGGCCATTCGATTCTCTGTGAAATTCCAAGTTTAGCCATCATGGCATCTTGCATTTTCCCAGCCTCCCTTTACTCTTATATATTGCTTCCTTTGTGCTCAAAGAACTGCCTATTTAAAGAGCATCAAGTTATCATACTCCCTTACAATTATTTTCTTTCACTGAATCCTTGTTAGTAAGAATCCAACTTTATTGAAAACTAATAAAATGGAGATCTGCTCACTAGTACAATGAATACAGAATTTTGGAAAACATTTTGCAATAAAATCATTACTCAAACATGAAAATCCAAGTGATCTTCTTCAATAAGAAGTTTGTGAAATAGCTTATTTAACTTGCAGAGCGCATATGTGTCACACAGTTCCTAGATTGGTAGATCAGGGCAATGCCATCATTTATATGGATTTCAGAAAGACACAATGATTTTTTACCACATCGTTGTAGACAAAGTAGAGGAGATTTAGGTGGATTCATGGCTGGGTGAGTGACCCTAACTAAGAGAGTGTTGATGAATGGATAGTTATAATAGATAGCCATGGAATTCCTCAGGATTGTATTCTTTGCTCTATCCTTTTCAACACTTTGGTTTTTTTCAGAACTGAATTAAAAGACAAAAGTTATGCTTTTTAGATCTTCATTTGCCACATTGCTATGAGGGAGAGCAAATTAGAGAGATGTCAAAATGATGATGATGAAAAAAATGCTAGAACACTGAATTTAAAACAAGACATTTAATAGCAAAACAATCACTGCCTTGAATTTTTTTTTTGTTTAAAAATTTATTAAAAATTCTACACGTATGGTATGGAAGGGGGATGATTTAGAAAAAGTTAAAGTGAAAAAGACCTATGGGGATTAATTAATGGAAAGTTCAATATGAAGTAACAGCATAATGATAGTAATGTTATTTTAGCTTGTATTAGTAATACTTATGCAATCCTTATTCCAGAAGCTGGACATAAAAGACTTGGAGGTACTTTAGCAGATTTCTCACTTCTCTAGCTATAACTCCCACCCAGGAGGTCTGGAAAACTACCACTATGACAGCATCCAGTGTGTCCTTACCAATTCATTTTGCAAGCATACAATTCATACAAGTCAGAAAAAAAAAGTTTAAAATGGAATACATAGCAAAGCTCATGGAAGAAGACAGCTCCCACCCATAAGCTACATCCACTGTTAGACACCTCATATTGAGTTTCAGTCCTTTATAATCAGGAACTAGGCAAGAAAGATCCCAGCAGGCATCACCTCTCCCACTTCCTCAGCTAATGGCTCTTCTTGCATTTTTGGAGGGCTATAGGTCCTATTAGCTTCATCCCTCATTCTTATTCCTTTTTTATTCTGCTCAGAACCCAAGGTCACTCTCCATTGTGGCTCCTCTTGCAGCTCAAAACAACTCCTAGAAGGTGGCTGGTGCATTCCCCTTGCATAGTTCCTTTTCCAGTACCACTAACCTTTTCAAGGGAGAGGATGGCCTGGGGATAAAGATGGGAGGCTTTTCCTGTCATAATGGCAAAGAGGAATATTCTAGATCAAGGATTCTTAACTTGAGGTCAATGAACTTTATTTTTTAATATTTGGATAACCATGTTTCAATACAATTTGTATTTTGTGTGATCTTACATTTTGTTTTGTTTTATATTTAAAAACATTATTCCTGAAAAGGCTTTACCAAACTGCCAAAAGTTTCCATCACACACACACACCAAAAAAAAAAAGTTAAGAATCTTTGTTCTAGTGTACACTTGTCTTGGCAGGAAATACAGTTTCCCTCATGCCACATTTTAAATTCCATACTAGGTAAGGGACTGAATGACAGGATTCTGGAGTTTCTGCCTGTGCAGTAATTCTGGCTGACTTTTGTCTAGTCTCAAGGGAGTTAATAAGAGACAAGGAACACAATCACCTTCTCATATTCATACAGGTTCTAGTCACAGACTAGATTAAACCATGTGAACTCCAACGTCTGGCATTATCTCCCCCAAATGCCTATGTGGTGTTTCTTCTGCCCAAGTGAACATTTCCCACATGCCTAGGGGCTTGATAAACACATCCATTTTTTTCCCATTTGTATCTTAAATTTCCACGTGTTTCTGCTAGGAGAATTTTGTGGGATTCTTTAACATACCCAAGCCTGTTACCCATCACAACATAATAGAGATCACGGGTTAGGTGTTAGAAGGCATACACACTCAGTGGTGGGCTGGCCTCAAGTTATAGTGGCTTGAGAGAGATGATTGTTAAATGTCCCATATGAAGATCAGCAAGTGCTACAAATTAGGACTTGGTTTATTATTTTGTTGGTTATTGAGACCACAGAAATAGATTTATATAATGTTAAAAATGCAGATTAAACTTAAAAGTGTGTCATGCATACTTTATTGGGGGAGGGGCAGTTTTTGAACATTGACCAGCATATCCCTGCATGAATCCCTATGTCAGAAGAGTGGAGGCAAAGGAAGGAAGGAAACAGCATTTCCTGCTGCAGTTGGGATAACAAAAATAGCTCTCATTTAGATTACACTTTAAAGCTTATAAGTTCTTTCCTCACAACATCCCTATGAGGAAGGAATAACAAATATTAACTTATTCCTCATTAAAATGAGGCACACAGAGGTTGTGTTTTGCACAGAAATAATGTACAGAACAAAGATGGTAATGAATAGGCCCATTGTACTCTTCACTGGTCAAACCTGGAAAACTGTGTTGAGTTCTGGGCACCGTATTTTAGAAGAGACATGTGGAGTATGTCCAGAGCATGGTGGCTATGATGATGACAGAGACACGAATCTTTATCATATGAGAATCTTGGTAAATCTGGAGCTGTTTAACTGGGAGAAGAGTACACTGGGTGGGAACATGATCTCTGTCTTCAAATATTTGAAAGGTTGTCATATGGAAAAGGGATTTAACTTATTAAGCTTAGTTCCATAATGGGAGAACTAAAGTTAATCTCTGGAAGTTAAGGGAGGTAGAATTCAACTCAGGATAAGGGTGAAAAAAAACAAACAAACAACCCTTCAAAACAATTAGAGCTATCCAATATAGAATAGGCTGCCCAAAAGAGAGAGATTGCTGTCACTGAAAGCATTCAAGCAAAAACTAGATGACTACGTGGCAGTGGTTCTATAGAGGAGGTGCACTCATTGGACAAGGGCCTGGATAAGGTAACTTTCAGCATCCTTCAGAACTTGATTATTTCTTAGTTCTCAAATCCTCTTTTAAAGTCATCCAAGTACAAAGAAGTGAGTTTGGTTGTTGAAAGCTAACCTCAAGCTCCAAGTCTTTTTTTGTATTGACCTGAACTGAACCACCTTTAATTATGTAACATGGACAAAAATTCATTGCAGCCCTTTTTGTGGTGTCAAAGAATTGGAAATCGAGGTGATGCCCATCAATTGAGGAATGGCTGAACAAGTTGTGGTATAAGATTGTGATGGAATACTACTGTGCTATAAGAAATGATGAGGAGGCAGATATCAGAAAAACCTGGAAAGACTTATATGAACTGATACTGAGTGAAGTGAGCAGAACCAGGAGAACATGGGACACAGTAACAGCAACATTGTGAGATGATCAATTATGATTGACTTAGCTCTTCTCAGCAATGCAATGACCCAAGACAATTCCAAAAGATGCATGATGGAAAATATTATCCATATCCAGAGAAAGAACTGATGGAGTCTGAATGCAAACTGAAGCATATTATCTTCACTTTATTTTTTCCTTTTGTTCTGTTTCTTCTTTCACAACCTGACTAATATGGAAATATATTTTACATGCTTGCACATATATAATCTATATCAAATTGCTTACTGTTTTAGGGAAAAGAAGGGGGAAGGAAGGAGGAAGAAAATTTTAAACTCAAAATTTTATTTAAAAATGTATCAAAAATTGTCTTTACATGTAATTAGAAAAAATAAAATGCTATTTGAAAAAAATATGTAACATGGGTGACTCTGGCCTCCCTCTCTGAGTGGTGTCTGTTATATTTTAATCCTTTTCCCTGAGAGTTCTCTTTTACCTTGAGGGGAATGAAGGGCCTTTCTTCTCTGCCATTAGCTTGAGCCTGTATCAATTATGTTTCCCTCATTTTAGGGGTTTTATAACTAACATGTTAATTCCATTTAGCCACAACATTAAATTAATTTTATAAAGGGATGTTTACTTCAAAGACAGAGAAAAAAAAGCCTTTATCACACTCAATCCAGCAGTTGTAAAGTTTACTTTCAGCTCCAGCTATCAAGCCAATGAAAAAAGGCTGATTCCAGCCACAGAACAGGCCAATGAAGAATTCACACATGCCAAACCAACCTCCATGCTCCCAGAAGCAGGGCCCCAGTGTTTTCTCATGGGTCATTTCATGCTATGTGGTCTGAACCTGCACCAAACCCCCATCACACATATTTGCCTAAACATTTCACTTCATTTTACCTTTTTAGCCACAGGCTAAAAATTAGGAGGTTTCTATGGTAAAAACTGGAGAAGGAAATAGCTAACCACTCCAGTATCTTTGCCAAGAAAAACCCAAATGAGATCACAAGGAGTTGAACAAGAGTGAAACAACTGAACAACAAAAACATGGTAAAAATAAATCTGTTTTGCCCTAAGAAAAAGGTTCAGGGCAGGCTCCAAATTAAAGACTTCCCAATTGGTTTTAGATATTACCACCCAAGAAAATGGGGATGGGAGGTGTTTTCCAAAAATAAGTGGCCCCTGGAGATTTCTCTCCCTTTTTCCTGTTATTTCTTCTTTACAATGCCTCTTTCAATGTAGCATGCACTGTGAACAGGTAGTATGTGAGTAAGTGTGTGTGTATGTGTGTGTGTGTAGGGCAACCAACTGCTATATATAAAGAACGCATGATACAAACTTTCTCTTTTTACTTTTTCTCTTTCACAAATTTTCTCTTTTTATTGATTGTCACATTTGACCTGGTGTAGACTTAGCTTAGAAAAAAAATGTGTAAAAGTATTCCTATGACATTGAAATTCACTATATAGGCCTTCCAGAGGATCCAAGTAATTGAAGTGGATAGATACTGGACTACAAATCATATAATGCAATAATTGAAAGGAAATTTAGTAATCATTTAGACCAATCTCCCAACCAGTAAAAAGATCCCTTCTATAATATATCTGACAGATTCAGACTCTACTTGCATACTTCTGGTACTTTAACAACTCACTATCTTCCAAGGCAGCCTATTCCACAGTTCCAATTAGTAAATAATTGTATCTTATTTGCTAAGTCCAACTGCTCTTCTAAGTGACAGAACTTCCAGGTGGTGATCATTGTCTTCCAAAATCTTCTCTAAAGCTAAAATGGTTTGATTAAATTCAACCTTTCCATTTGATAATCCGATATCTGTGTGCAAATAGAACCTTGTTTCCATGAGGAAAAAAATTCCCCAATGCCTGAGGTTTCTTTCCTGACTTTTTAACAACATTGCAGGGGCCAAGTTGGTGTACTCGTATCATCTGAGGGCTATTGATTTCTTTTATTATAATTTCTTGTGTTTTGATGACTTCCATCACAAACAGAACACCTTCAGGACATTATACAAACCCATAATCCCTGTACAACAGGCTGATATTAGCACATCTTCAGTTTAGACAAACAACTTTCTTGAGGCTGAGCAGGGTGATTAATTTATTTGTTCATTCATTCAAACACATATTAAGTAAAATTATAAGCATAGGCCTGGGCTAGGCACTATATAGGGTTAATAGAAAGATAAGATTTGACCACTATCCACAAGGAATTACAACCAAGGAAAGATGGGAAGGGAGAGAGGGAGAGAGGAAAGACTTATCAAATACCTACTATGTACTAGGTACTATGTTAATCACTTTATAGATATTATTTCATTTAATCTTCACAACAATCTTGGGAGGTAGATACTATTATTGTCTTTACAATGACAGAGCCAAGTAAAAAAAGATGGCCTCTTTTACCTAGTAAGTTAAAAAAAATCAATCTGAGAGGCGAAGACTCTCAGGGTTTCTTGCCAAAACAGAAACAAATGCTATTTACACTCTTTCTGAGCCATCAGGGCCCAAGCAATGACCAAGTGAGGCTTGGCCTGGGACCTATTGTTGGCCAATCAATGAAAGCCAGAGCAAACTGGGTTTTCGGCATGGTCCTTAAGAAAACAATCTAGCCTATAAACCCCAAGATATCTTGAGAGGTTCCAGTGATCAAAATTTACATTCCTTTGGGCAGAGTATCGTTAGGTAAGGGCATTATACCCTATGTGGACGGAGGGAGAGGAGAGAGAAGAGGAAGAGGAAGAAGGAAGGAAGAAGGGAAGGAGCTGATGAGGAAACTAAGGCAGACAGAGGTTAAATAACTTACTGAGGATCACATAATAAAAATTATCTGAAACTGGATTTGAACCCAGATCTTTGTTACTCCAATTCTAGGACTATATCCACAGTGTCACCTAGTCATCTCTAATTTAGTAGAGAGGGAAATACATACAACATGAACATAAAGCATACTGATTTACACGTAAGTGCTTAGTAAATGCTTTCTCACTCATGTCATTCATTAATTCATAAGTTATCATAATACAAAAATAGAATACAAGTATATAGGAAATGTACAAATCAGACCTTAGGAGATTTTTTACAGGAAACAACACCGTTCACTAAAGTGAAAAGAATGTTGAATTTGAAATCGGATAATCATTCTCTAAATCTCTTCTCTGCTTTTATCATCTGTGTGACTTTGAGTAAGTCATTTAAATTCACTGGGCCTCCATTTTCTCACCTGTAAAATAAAGCAGTTAGGCTAAGAGGCTTCTAAGGTCCATTCTAGTGCTAATTCTATGATCCTAAGACATCAGTGGCATCCATTGTCTGCACTGCATGTCACAACAATTCCAGACAGAAAGTAAAGACTAGTATTGCCAAAAGAAAGGGCAAGAACAGGGTAAATTTCAGGGGGTCAGAATGTAATTATGTGGCCTGGAATTTCCTTCCTTGGAGCCCTAAGGGAATGACACCCTGCTTGTACTATGTCATGCTGAATATTTGAAATACCTTGAACACCAGCCAGTTTGGAACACTCTCCACATAGTCTACAATCTCTCTTCAGGAAGTATACTTCATAAAATGACCTAGATGTATGCACGGAGATCTGCAATGGGGCATCTGTAGCATTTGGAGATCAGGCTTTAGATAATTATTTCACCAAACTTGCAGAATTTGTGGACATAAGGAAAATAAATTAAAAATAATAAAATCTCCATCAACTGTCAGTGTCCTCTAAGATGTCACAAGAAGAAAACAATAACCACAATAAATATTTACCTTTCCCACTGTCCCTGACAATCAGTTCAGATGTTCAAAGTTAATTTTGCAAATTGTCCCATCTTCTAAAGTGCTTATCTATAACCTTCATAGCATTCTCCAAATATAAATGTGTAGAGAGGAAAACATTGTCTCTGAGATCTTCTTTGGTAGCCACTGAGGCCTGGATACACTGTTCACTTGCAAGTCATGGCATCACCTTCCTGATGTAAAGGTCTTCTTCTAAAATAAAGTATAAACAACAACCTGTTAGAAGGAGGAACTGCTCCACTGGGGACCCACCTGGCCAGTTCCAGTTGGGCAACTTAGCTCCTTCCCTCCTTCTTTCCTTCTTCCCCTCCCTCCTCTCTCTCCTCTCCCTCTGTCCACATAGAATATCATACCCTTATCTGTAGGTGCTCTTCCCAAAGGAATGTAAATTTGGATCACTGGAACCTCTCAAGATATCTTGGGGTTTATAGGCTAGATTGCTTTCTTAAAGACCATGCCTTAAACCCAATTTTCTCTGGCTCTCATTGATTGGCCAACAGTAAGTTCCAGCCCAAGCCTCATTTGGTCATTGTTTGGGCCCTGATGGCTCAGAGAGAGTGCCAATAGCAAATGTTTCTGTTTTGGCCAGAAACCCTGAGGGTATTCCCCTCCCAGATTGATTTGTTTTTTTTATTTACTAGGTAAAAGAGGCCATTCTTTGACTCAGTTCTTACCTAGCCTTAAGCACTCAATGAGTGTTGCCTCAGTCAAACTGAGACCTGGGAAAGACCTTAACTTAAAAAGGCCAAGGCCTCCCCACTGCATCCTGGGCCATCTCCAGTTATCCTGATCTATATTTGGCCACTGAACCCAGATGGTTCTGGAGAAGAAAGTGAGGCTGGTGACTTTGCACAGCCCTCCTTCACATAAATTCAATTCACTTTCAAGTCATGGCATCGCCTTCGTGATGTCCTGGTCCTCTTTGAGAATAAAGGACAAACAACAACAACAAGATGCACTATGGGTTTAGGAGGCTTAGCTTCAAGTGCCTTTTTGGGGGGAGAGTCTTTTTTATTTTTGGATCAACATCTACTAAAATCTTTCTCTGTTGCCTCATCATGTTGTGGAGATGACCATATGTTCTCAAAAATTTGACAAGCTACAAAAGCTTTGAGTATGGACTTGGAGCCAGACTGTGCATCTCATATTAGAGGACCAACCTAGCTGTCTACAGAAGCTCAAAGCTGGAAGATTGACCTGTAAGGGATGAATTTTTTCAGTCATAGCAATTCATTAAAACTTCTACAGGCTTACTCAACCGGTATAGGGAAAAAACATGATATATAGCTTACCCAGATTTTAGAAAAGTATTTAATAAAGTATTCTTTGCTATTTCGTAAGGAAAGATGGAGAGATGTGAGTGTGACGATAATTAGAAGGATTCAAAACTCCTTGAGGGACAGCTAGGTTGAACAGTGAATAGAGTGCTGGGGGCCTGGAATCAGGAAGACTTACCTTCCTGAATTCAAATCAGGCCTCAGACACTTACTAGTGACCCTGGGCAAGTCACCTAACCCTGTTTCCTTCAGTTTCCTCATCTGTAAAATGAGCTGGAGAAGGAAATGGCAAACCATTCCAATATCTTTGGCAAGAAACCCCCAAATGAGGGGCAACTAGGTGGCGCACTGGATACAGCACTAGTCCTGGAGTCAGGAGGACCTGAGTTCAAATTCGGCTTCAGACACATAACACTTACCAGCTGTGTGATTCTGGGAGAAAGAAAGAAAAAAAAGAAAGGAAGGAAGGGGAAGGAAGAGAAAAGAAACCCCCAAGTAGGATCATGAAGAATCAGACAAGACTGAAAACAACTGAACTGAATGGAATAAACTCATTGAATAGCTGGACTCCAATATTAGTCATTAATGGTTCCAAGTCAACTTGAAGGGAAGTCTCCAGTAGAGTGTCCCAGGAACTATGTTTAGCCCTGTGCTGTTCAACATTTTTGTCAATGATTTGGATAAAGGAGTAAATCTCAATAGCTTATAGCACAAGTCTGGGAGGGATGGCTAACCTGAGGTTAGAGCACTGGGCTGAGTCTAATTGGGTGAAATGGAAGTGATAAATGTAAAGTCTTACATTTTGGTACAAAAAAAATTAACACCAAATGTACAAAATATTGGAGGAGAGCACATTGTAAAACACAAGTTTATCTGAAAAAAGATCTAGGGATCTTGGTAGACTGCTAACCCAATGAGTCAACAGTATACTAGGAAAGCCAAAAATGATCTTGGATTACATTCAGTTAGCTTGGGTTAGTTTCCAGAAATAAGGAAATTATAAGCCCTGCTATACTCTGCCCTGGTTAGATCCCATCTAGACAATTGTGTTAAGATCTAGGGACTATAATTTAGAAAGGACATTGATAATTTGGAAATCTTTGAAAGACTATTATGTAGGAAAGAAGCAAAGGGTCATCTGGCCTCAAATCACAGAACTAGAACAAAGAATGGTGGCTGAAAAAAGGCAGATTTACACTTAATGTACAGTCAATCTTCCTAATAACCAGAGTTTTCTTACACTGGACATAATGAGCTCCCTCCATTGATAGTGAGTTTCCCTTCACTAGTGGTCTTCAAACAAGGCAGGATGACTACTTCCCAAACATAAAAAAATATGTTTTTGTTAGATAAGAGTTGAATTAGATCATTTCTGAGATCCCTTCCCAATTATATAGTCTCTTATTCTTTTACTATAAATCGAATACTTTGTCCACTATACTAAATTGGTCCCCTTGTAAACACCACTCCCCATATAGGCTATTCCTGAATACCTGATCTCTTCCCTTGTGAGTGAATTCTCAACCTGAATCCCTATTGAAAATATCTCTGGAGATCAAGGAAGGGAACGGACAGTAAGACAAAGACAATAAACTGTATACAGAAGCCTCCCAAGAAAATCTACAAAGAGTAGATTTGGAAGGCATGGCTTCCCTAAATACAGAGATGAAAATCCCATTATATTCTCTTTTTGTCACATCTCATCTGTAATACTATGTTTAATTCTGGAAAGTATGATGTTAAAAAGACATTGATAAACTAAGGAGTGTTCAGAGAAGGACAATGATGATGAAAGGTCTTGAAACTATATCATATTTGGATCACTTGAAGGGACTAGGGATATTTAGCTTGAAGACTAGAAGACTGGAGTGGATGGGCAGCATGAAAGCTATCTTCAAGTATTCAATAGGCTGACAGGTGGAGGAGGATTCAGATTTATCACTTTTGGCCCCTTCAGGCAAAACTAGAACCAATGGGTAGAAGTTAGAAAGAGGCTAGTTTGATGTCATGAAAAAATCCTAATAATGAGAGCTATTCAAAAGTAGAATGGGCTGCCTCAGGAGTTTGTGGGTTCTCCCTCCTTGGAGGTCTTCAAACAGAGACTTCATTTCTTGCTTGGTTATATTCTGCTGGACTTCTCATCATGCCTGAGGAAATTCTTTATCCTGGAACATCATTTCAACTATGGAACTCACACTCCATCAGTATCCTTTGGTGGGGGAGGAGAGAAAATATCCATTTAGGGAGGGTGTCCAAGCCAGCCATCTGCTCATTTCACAACTGGCTGCACTCTTCTGGACCCCTCCATCATGCCAACAAGCCTTTCAGTTTCCTGTTATGTGTTGTCTTCTCCCATTGAAATATAAGCTCCTTGAGGGTGGGGACTATCTTTCTTTTTTTGTGTGTTTTCCTAGTGCTCAGTACAGTAAGTAGCATACACTAAGCACTTAACAAATGTTTGTTGACTTGTTGACCCTTCATGACCACTTTAGACATTTTAATGGAGACTCCTTTTGTTCATGGGTTGGATTAGATGGATACTAGAAGTTCCTCCTAATTCTTAAATTCTTTTGATTCTGAGTAAAAACTACATAAGGAGAGTAGTATAGAACTTGAGAAAAATAAGAGACTCACAAAGAAATAATTCAAGGGGAAAAGGAAAGGGGGCATTTAAGGAATGATAGCATTATAGATTTAGAACTGAAAAGAACTTCATTTTATAGATAAGAAAATTAAGACCCAACAAAGTTAAGTGACTTGTCCAAGGTTACACAGTCTAGGTAGTAAGCATCTAAGGTAGGGTTTTCACCCAGGTCCTCTGGCTCCAGAGACAATATTGTTTAATACTGTATCATGCTGGGTCCCAAAAATTAGAAAGATTTTGTTATCCACACAAATATGGTGTAAAGTATAGCTAAAAGAAAATAGGTAACACATGTACGTGTGTGTATATATATGTATGTATATATGTATATGCATATGTATACATGTGTGTATATAGCTACCTACATGCATAAAGAATATTGAATCAAAACACAAAAACTAGAGAACCAGGTCTGTGATAGAAAAAAAAAAAGGCGATGGAGGGGAGGGAAGGAGAATTTAAGGATTTCTGTTGATAGGCAACTAGAATGTGAAAGAACCTTTATCAAAACTGTTTTGGTTTTGTGATTAATTGTAAATATAAAATATATACATATTTCAATGCTTTAAGTATCTGAAGATATTTGGGTTTTTGTTAATACCTATGAAAAATCATATAAAATAAACATGGAAATATATAGAAGCATAACATAAAATACATATGCTGGTCTGCAACAATGTCATCTCTATAGCAGCCTATAGAAGCTTTTACAATGCTCTTCCTCTTACTGTCCATAGACAGTCTTGCTTAGTGGATAGACCTGTATTTGTCTTTCCACTGACACATACTGACGATATGACCCTGGACAAGTCCCTCTGCATATCTTTAAGTTGTAGAAAATGAGCCTACATTAGTAGAGAGAGTTTCCTGACACAGGGGTCCTCTAATCTAATGAAATTATGAGGTTCATTTCCTAATTGTATCCCTATCAATCCTATTCCTGTTGGTACCAAGAGCATGGAGAGTTTTTTAAAAATAAAACTTTAACAATGTAGATGTAAATGACCCTGAGGAAGAAGAAATCAAGGAGGCAGGTAAAGACACCTGAATTATCATAAGAGATGCCTCTCTTTGAGGAGAATAATCCTTTAAGAGAAAAAGGTAAAACAAACATGGTTATTATGGAATGAAAGCTCAAGAGAACCATGAAAAAAAGAGAGAGAACACGTAACTGGTTTAAATGACTTCGGGTGTATTATATCAGGCAAATTACCTCAAGGTTACTCAAAGAACTTGGAGATTTGATTGTAGAACCACTTTTGAGAAATCTTTGAGAAATGATGGAGAATATGGAAAGTATCTGAAAAGTAGAAAAGGACCCTGGCTTTGAGAGGATCAAGCAAAAAAAAAAAAAAAGGAGGTTCCAAAATCTCCAGCTGATCCAACCTCCTTATGCCCATTCTAGGCAAAAGGAGAGAATAGCTTACCAAATGGAAAGCTTATGAGCCCATTTAAAGGGAAGTCATAATCACTGTGAGTTAGCACAGACTACCTAGAAATAAGTTGTGGTGGATTTACTACATTTTCTTTTTGGACAGGCTAATTAGATTAATAGATTAGGAAAACCTTGAAATCCCCTCTCCTACCCTCTATCCCCATTTCTAGTGCCTTTCCCCTGAGATTATCTCCAATTTACACTCTATATATCATATTTGTACAAAATTGTTTGCCACCTCCTTAAGGGCAGGGCCTCTGTTTTTGCCTGTCTTTGTATCCCCAGAATGTACTTTTATTTTTTTTTATATCCCCAGAATTTAGCATGGTCATCATCACTTAGTAATTGCATAAAGGCTTGGTGACTGATTAATTGAATCACTGTATAACTATTTTTAAGTAAAGTATTTGACAAAGCCTTCTTTAATATTCTTGCAACCAGCTCATTTTCTGTATTGTCAAATCCTGATACATTAAGGAGGCTCAATAATTTCACTAGTTTCCCCATTCAATAATGCTATGCCATTCTATAGTTGAACAAAAGACTGAGTTAAAGGGAGTAGATTTTTTTTCCTTAACCTATGACCCAGCAAGTAGCCCTAGTTAGTAAGTGTTTACTATGTGTCAGACACCATGCTAAGTACTGGGGATACAAAAAGAGGCAAAAAACAGTCCCTGCCTTTGAGGAGCTCACAATCTAATGGGGGAAATAACATGCAAACAAATATATACAACACGAACTATATATGGGATAAATTGTTACTGTTGTTGAGACTTTGTTCTCAAAGAGGACCAATGACATCAGAAGGATGATGTCTTGGCTTGCAATCAATAAGAAATAATTAATAGAGAGAAGACACTAGAATTGAGGGGTTGGGAAAAGCTTCCAGTAAAAGGTTTTAGTTGGGACTTAAAGGAAGTTATTGAAGTCAGTAGGTGGAGAAGAGGACGTAGAATTTTCCAGGCATGGGAGACAGCCAGAGAAAATATCTGTAGCCTGGAGATGGATCAGCTTGTTCATGAAATGGCCAGGAGGCCACTGTTACTGGATCAGAGTAGGTGGTGGGGAGTAAGGTATAAAAAGAGTGGAAAGGTAGGAGAGATCTAGGTAATGAAGGGCTTTGAATGCCAAACAGGGTATTTTGTATTTGATCCTGAAGACAAGAGGGACACAATAAGAAGTCACTGGAATTTATTGAGTGGGGGTGCCAGGAGAAGGGCTATCACAGATAAGACATTAATACTTCTGAAAAGTGGTAATGGTTTCTATGAAGAGCTCTTGAACACAGCCCCCCATATTCTGTCCTGAGGATAACCCTGACAACTCCATCTGAGATGTAGTTATGGCAGAATCCGTGCTGCTGCTATGGGTGATCCTGCTGCCATTGTCTCTGTGATTTGTCTCTTCTAATCTGGCTTCTTTTTTAACTAGTAAACTTGCTCTTGATGTAATTATGGTGATAAAGCTCTATGACTTGACAATTCATCCTCTGTCACGTTACTGCTATTGACTCCAAACAAGAGGATATGTTATCCTCTTTTTTAACCCTTGTAAAAGCACAGTGTCAGGAAACTTTCATGTGTCAGCAGAGACTTGCTCTAATATAGCCTCTCCCTTAAGGCTCTCTGGGTCCCCTGGCTCTCTGTGTCCCATACATTTCTTCCTGAGGCTTAGGACAAGAAACAAAGAGAGAGTGGGAAACTCTGTAAGCAGAGAGAAGTCAAAAGCATCTTTCAGGGCTGAGCTCAGGAGACAGAGTGGGGATACAACATAGTCTAGCAAAAAAGAACATTGGCCTCATCTTCAGACAAGCAAGGGCCAGTTTATTCATGAATGTGCTCTGTAACTTTGAATAAATAACTTCACATTTTTTTGTTTCTTGTTTTTCCACCTAGGATCATAGGTTCATAATATTTTAGAGTTTGAAAGGACCTTAGAGATGTCTGGGGGTGTCAAACTCAAATAGAAATTAGCTGGGCCACATATTGACCTAGAAAACCACATCTTAACATCATCTATGTTTTATCTACTTTATTTTGTTAATCTCCACTTACATTTTTATCTGGTTGGGATAGGTAGCACTATAGAACCTACTGGCCAGGTGTTTGAGACCTTTGGTCTTATCCATTCCTCCTTCATTTGACAGAAAAGAAACTGAGGTCCAGTGAGGGAAGTGATTTGCCCAAAATCACACAGATAAAACAGGAAAGAGGATTCCCAACCCCAGTCCTCTGACTCTGAGCCCAGTGCTCCTCCCAACACATATTGCTACATCAACCTATAAAATGGAGATTACAGTCTTGCTTAATTTCCTTCCAGGCACTGTTGTGAGGATGAAATGATATAATGGATATGAAAGTGCTCTGAAAACAAGATGCTCTATAGCATTTATCAACACACAAAAGATGCCATTTCTGACAGGGAAAGAAGTCTCCAAAAATCCTTCTGACTATGCTGAATGGATTGCTTGATAGTAAAGCAAACTAAAGATATTCCCCACCCCCATCCTCAGATTAAGTTAGCACCTCCAGGCAACTGAAACACTGGGGATGCCAACTTTAGAATAGAGTAACCAGGGCTCTTTTTTGTTATGCCCATGCCACCCCTCTATCCTTTCCATGAGTTACCTCATATCTTAGAAAAGGTAGGAGATACATAAACTATTTAAGTGATATAAAGTCTTACACCAAGGCAGAGAACAGAGCATCGAGTTAACTTTAGTTTAAATCATACTTCACACCCTAACTGCATGACCGTGGGTAGGTCACAACATTTCCATATCTAGAAGATGGGAATAATACCAGCACCTATCTCACAAGGTTGTTGTAAAGATCATATGATACAATGTATATAATGTACTTTGCAAAGCTGCAATGCTAGTAAACGTAAATAATCTCCCACATAATATAGGAGAGCCTTCTATAGTACTCCTCATAGTCAGGCAAGCTTTGCTTGAGCGCATTCAGTGATGGAACATTTTCTACATTGTTGGACAACTTTACTTCTTAGAAAGTTCTCATACTGAGCTGAGATTTGCCACTCTGCAGTCTCCACCCATTAGTACTAGTTCTACCTTCAAGTACATGGCAGAGTAGGACTTTTACCTCTTCTACCTTTTTGCTGTTGGTCATTTTCAGTCACATATGACTCTTTGTGACCCCATTTGGTGTTTTCTTGGCAAAGTTACTGGAGTGGTTTGCCATTTCCTTTTCCAGCTCATTTTACAGATGAGGAAACTGAGACAAATAGGGTTAAGTGACTTGCTCAGGATCACACAGCTGGTAAATGTTTGAGGCCAGATTTAAACTCAGGAATATGAGTCTTCTTAATTCCAGGCCCTGTACTCTATTTACCACACCACCTAAGCTGCCCCATCCTAATAACAGCCCTTCAAATATTAGAAGATAGTTTTCATATCTTCCCAATTCTTCTCTCTTCTATCCTCAACTTCCTAGCTAGTTCCCTCAAATGTTTTTCATATGGCATTGCTTCTAGACACTTCCTAGTAACTGTCCTCTGGACATACTGCATTTGTCGTTGTCCCTATTAAAATATGGCACTCAGAACTAAATGGCAGTATTTCAAATATGATCTCACCTAATGCAAAATACACTAGGACTATCACCTCCCTTAATCTGTATGCTGTAACAGAAATACATACAGAGATAAGCATGTGTGGAATTAGACACTCTTTTATGCTTACTCAGGGGCCTCAGTTCCAGGCCCTTCTTTTCTTGTGTCAAGGAATTATCTTGAGAATGTGTGTCGACTAAAATCACACTGTCATTGCCTAGTCTATCTGGGCTGAATGCACAGACATTCCTGATCTACTTCCTACTTCTCATCCCCAGTATATTAGTGACTCACACTGTATCAATACTTCATCACACTCCTTCCTTCTACTTAAAATTCTATTTGCATTTCTGCCTTTTCCTCTCCTTCCACTATTCTCTCTTTTTCTGCATTTTTGCTAGCCTCTTCTCTCTTCAGAGGGGGGAACAATCCCTTTATCTTCCCGACTTATTTTTACTATTTGCCTTAATGGCCTTGCTCAGCAAGTTATCCCAAATAAAAATTGTAGTCTCCTATTTTCTACAGTCTATGGTTATCTCTGTAAATAAAGAGATGCTCACTATCAGAGTCAGGAGGCATATGAAGCTGACAGACCTGCCAGAAAGAATTAGGAACCCAAATACTATTGAAGGGCTAGAAGCTGGGCTAAGGGAAACTTGACAGAGAATTCTCAGAAAGTTTCCAGCCTGGGGTTTACTCAGGCCCTAAGAGTCTTACTATTGCTTTTTGGCATTCTCCAAGATTCTTACTTCAAGAACCATGAGGACAGTCATAAAAAAATGACAATTCTCAGGGAACTTGGGTGCTACCTTTGTTAATTCAGGAAGTACATTTCTTACAGAGAAGGTACTGTCTTCTTCTCTGCAAACTTGCCATTAAGAGGAGAGGCAGGGCAGCAAAGACACATTCTCAGACAAATCTATGACTGTCTAGCTCTCCTTAGTAGTTCTTATGCCTGGCAATAGAACTAGTTCAGATTAATTCCCAGGTACCTTCCTGCTACCTACAGGCTAAAACAAGCTAAGGACTCTTGTCAAGAGGTCTTGCTTTCCCTGGAACAAAAGACAAGTCATATCTAGATTGTGGCAGCCCTAATTAGGATGAGACTGGGAATCAAAACAACAACAAGCCACTGAAGGAGGTACATTTTACCATTGGATCCCAATCGCTGAAGGAGGGACATTTCCCATCTGATGTGGTCCTATATAAACATCACTTAGTGTTAATGTCTGTAATAACCTTTCTCAAAATTAGTGAGAAAAGGCAGCTAATTAGAAAAGCATCAGCTGAAGTATCTCTGACAGTGAATCCTATAGCATTGGGCTAGATCCATCTAACAAAGTCAACAGTTGAGATAATTTTGTTCTAGGCATAGTCTTTTTATTAAGAAAGTTTGACGTGATTCAGAATCTACTGAATGTGTTTATATGGTGGACATAGTTTGACTGATTACATATGGGAGTGATGGCTGCTTGTTGGGGGTTCAAGGTGAGGTTTTTTCTGTTTTTGTTTTGTTTTGTCTAGCAGCAGCAAAATTATATTGGTGGTAATAGTGTCACAAAGCTTTCTGTCCTGACTGGGAGTCCAGAAGTTGTTTATGGGAGAAAAACAAAATGAACACATCCTGGCCCTCCCTCCTTTTCTCTCTCAGCTGAAGATCTTTTAAGGTGGAACACAGTAGCATTTTAACACTAAAAATCTTAGATTTGGCATGTTTCTATGGATGGAAGTTACATGGAGGCTGATTTTAGCTCATTGTAATAAAGAACTTTTCTAACTCAGATGTATCTGAAACTTGATTGAATCTTGTAGAGGTAGTGAACTCCTTGTCGCTGGAAGTTTCCAAGCATAGATTTGGGATAACTTGCTGAGCAAGACCATTAGATTCAAGGCAAATAGATTCAGGCATGTTGTACAAAGGATTCCCACAATGAATAAGAAGTTGGATAAGATGATATACAGTGTCATTGGAAAGAGAACTAGATTTGTAATCAAAGATGTCAAGGTCAAGTTCTGGTTCTGCTCCTTACTATTTGTATAATAATGACCAAGTCAAATAACTTCTTCCTGCCTCAGTGTTTTCATCAGTAAAATAAGGGGGTTGGAATAGGTGATCTCAAAGCCCCTTCTAATTCTAAACCAATGATTCCATGATTCCTAATGTCCCTCTCACATCTGTTTATAAGCCCAACTGCTTGCTGATCCTTTGGGTTGTTAAAATATTACATTTTCCCGAGTGCAATCCAGGACCTTAAAATGAAGGGCAATTATCCAATCGAGCACCAGTTCTGTGAATGTGCTGGAAGTATATTTTAACCTGATTCTGTCTAAAAGAAGATGCTGAGTTCTTCTCCCTTTCCCCAGGTGGCAAGTGCTATGAAACCCTGACACACTTGAGGTGATTTGAACACTTTGGTTTCATTAGAATAATCTGGTGGACAATAAGGGTGTCTCATTAGCTCCTAGATCAATAAAGAACAGTCCAGTGGAAAAGTAACACCAAAACCTAACTTTGAGAAAGTTTGAAATAAGCTTTCTTTACTTACAAATAGGGTCATTGGCATTTTTTAAAAATGAAACTGGGGTTGAGAAAAAACAGCAATCCAGAGGAAGAAGTATGTTTGGGGTGGGGGAGAGCGTGGGGGTGAGGGAGAATGTGGGGGTAGGTGGAAAAAGTCCTGTTCCTGTTTGAGATTCTATGTGCATATTAGAGGGAGTTCATTTTTAAGAAAAAAAAGAGAGATAAACCTTGACAATAGGAAATCCCTGGAATCTTATTGTGAGGCAGAGCTGAAACTTGGGTTAGGTAAATGGGGTTTTGTGCCAGGTTGTTGATATCTTGGTAAGATGCTATTCTTCCTAGGAGAGTACACTTCCTCCCTTCATTGAGCTCTAATCCCAAACCTTTATGCTGGCCAGCTCTTCAATGCAGTTCAATTGTCCATCATCTGCCAACCCTAGAGTTTTGTTGCATTGATGTCTCTCTTTTGGGGAGTCTTTCTCACCTATCCCCATGGGGGTGAGGAGAACACAACTTTTTTTGTCCCCAGTGTGACTTATCGGTTTTCTCTGTCACCATCTTCCCTCTGCTCCACTCAACTGGTTTTGTCACAGGTAAAGATAATTCCTAGCTGCAGCTCTTTCTGCTAGGGCTACAATTCCTGCAGGACTTGGAGAGGGGGGGAAAAAGTTAACATGGGAGACAAATGGGGTGGTCAGAGAAACAGGAGAATGAGAATAGAATAATGTCACAGAAGCCAAAGACTGAGAGCTTTACCTTTCTTCCTGCTCTTCCTCAATACCATCATTAAAGCTCGCATTGTAATTTCTACTTTCCTTCAAAGCTCAGTTCTAGACTTATCTCTTCCATAAGGCTTTTCCTGCCCTTCCCTTCCAGAATTATTATCTTCTCCCATTCAAATAACTTTATATTTTCTGTACGTATTTTTTAATTCACTCACCTGTGTACCATTGTTTTTCCTAGTAGACTTGAAGTTTCTTACTGATATGGACTCTCCTTTTTTGTTGTCTTTGTATTCCTAATGTCTAGCACACTACTGCTACCTTACATATGGTAAATGAGTAGGTATTTAATAAATGATTGATGTACCAAATGGTCTTATAGAATGAGTTACAGTTTACAATGTTTTATCATGTTAAGTGCTATACAGAGGTCAAAGAGAATGAGGACTAAGAAAAAAGCATGGATTTTGCAATTATGAGCTTTCTTCTCACTTTCAGGAATACAGGTTCAGTAGAATACAGGGGGCAGAAGCCAGCTTGCAGGGGGTTAAACTGAGAGAGACTGGTAAGGAAGCGAAGGCAGCAACTGGAGACTACTTACTTAAAGAGTCTGGCAGGGAAAACAAAGTAAGAAATGGGATCAGAGCTAGATGGGGCAGGAAGGTCAAGCTCAGAAAGAATTGTTTCCCCTTCTTCTCTGGTTAGTTTACATAGACTGCCATTTAATAGGGTTGTAATTCCTGGATGTTAATGGCTTTCCTTTGGAGGACATGGAAACTTGTGCTACATTTCAGCTGCTAGGACTAAAGATGTCCATTTCCTCACATCTTTTTTTTTTTCATTTAATTTGACCTTCCTGCAGAAGAAGTCCCAAGCAGGGTTCACCTCTGGCTCAGTTTCAAAACCAGGGAGGCAATAAATTTCATGAATGGTGGAACCTGCCTTTTGAAGCAAGGGTCCTGTTTGCTGGCCCTGGATTTAGTGCTTGCAAATCAGACAGATTTAAAGAACTAACTGCAGGTGTCTCATTCGCCAACCACGAAGGCCCTTCCCAAGGTGAGGGCCACAATCTTCCTATTGATTTAAGATTTTTATGGGCAGCAGAAACATTGATGCCAGAGCCAGGGAAATGTGCTCCCACTACAGAAAGCCAGCACAAAGAGAACGGTGCCAGGGGCAGGGTTCTCATGCAGGCTTTGAGCATAAAAGCAAAGTTGCCTGGGAAGGCAGAGGTCAGGGCATCCCAAGTGCCCTCACTCCACAGGGGAGAGCATGGGCCAGACCTCTGCTAGATCAAATAGGCAGGCAGATTGTGTAGGATCCCATATGACAGGTCCTATAGGGCTCTCTGGAAACTCTCTAGCCCTACGTACCCTAGGAAGAGGAAGGGATTTAAATCTATCTAAACCAGCCTCACCCCTTATCACAGCACCTCCAAGAAAGGCAGATGAAAGGAAAAGGAAAGTGACCCTTGGGAGAAAAAAGACACAAAAGAGTGAAAGCAATAGAGAGAGAAGTCTGAATTTATTTTTCATCTTCATAATCCTGTTTGCACACACCTTCCAGTGACTAAAGGTTACACAATCTCAGAATTTTAGAGTTAGAAGTCACCCCAAAGGGACCATTCCAACCTCTTCCAATGGGAGGGAATCCATTACTTCCTAGGGCAGTTCATTGACATTTGAATAGCTCTAATTGTTAGGAATTTTGGCTCCAAGTCAATGTTAAATTTCTTTCTTTTCAATTCCACACATTGTTCCTACTTCTTAGCCCTGGAGCCACACCAAAAGAAGAAATGTGTGAGCCACAGCTGAGTTCAAATACTTTCACAAAAAGTTTGTTTTTGAGAGGTAGTTGTTTTTCTTCCTCCCTCACCTTTAAAGTATCAAACATAGAAGTCATTGCCACAAGTCCCCTGACAGAGATTCAATTATCCTTTGGCTACTAAATTAGAGTCCAGTCCAAACTCAAAGCAGTTTGAAGATAGGGCCCAGTTGGGTGGCTAATCTGATGTTAAGTGGAGCTCCTTTAGAAATGTGAGCAAAGAGTAAACAGTGAGATCATGATAGGAATCACTCATCTCCTGGTTTAAAGGACAGTAATATTATGGTATAGTGGAAAGAACCCAGAAGAAGGAAGCAGAAGACATGGATTTTTAGTCTCTGCTCTGTTAATAATTGTGTGACCCAAGTCCTTCAAGATTTCTTTGCCTCAGTTTCCTCATCTATAAAAAGAGTTTGAATGAATTATCTTTAAGTTGTCTTCTAGGTTTAAATTTATTGATTATATGATTTCTAATTTCCTTTCCACATATTTTCTTAAATTATTTCATATAACATTTAATATTCTACCAGTGTTGTTCTACAGTTACAAGTCATGGAATACTATGGCCTTAAAATTATTAAAGCTGCAGCTTCACCAAAGAGCAGTAAATATATCCATGCTGGACATGTATAGGCTGAAAAAAATTGTTAAAGAAGAATTGCATGATGGAAGTAGAGGATGGGATATCTATCATCAGAGAGACGTATTACAGGAAATGGAAACTAGGCAATCATGTAACAAGATATCAGAATAACCAATGGGAGCCCATGGGATCCATTGGTATCCGCTCTATGTCAAGAGATTGAGAGAAAGGCCCTCAGCATCTTAGATAGGTGTTTCCACCTTTATCAATGATTTATGGATTTGAACAAGAGCCACAATAGGTAAGACATAGATGGGCTATGCTCTGAACCATAAAAGGGAGTTTCCATACGAAAAAGAAATAACAGATCTATTGCTTTGTTGGAGGACATGGGTTTGAATCCATGCCCAGTTGTTCACTACCTGGATGATGTTGTGCTAGTCACTTTCTCCTCCCTCCTCCCTCCCCCATTCTTCTTTACTACTCTTGATGTGTATACTTGGGAAATATTCCAATCTGTACCAAAGACCTAAGAGGGGGAAGGGTTATAATTTGGAAGAACTTCATAAGATGATAGATTTACATTTTAAAAGGATTTTAGAGGTAATCTAATCCCACTACCTCATTTTACATATGAGTAAACTAAGACATGGAAATGAGACTTGCCCAAGATCATAAAGGTATTAATTGGTGGAATGAGGATTTGAAGCCAGGTTTTATGGTTCCATATGCAGTTCATCTTCCACTGCAACATGCTTGTTGAAACAATTATTTTTTGCATTTTAATTTCATGTTATTAAAACTATATAATCTTATAGCATATCACTAAAATTTATGGATACCCTGGAAAAAAATCTGATAATCTGAAAGATTTTATGAGTTGGTATTAATAAAGCAAAAATATATAGAACTTTTATATGTTAATATTTCATTAATATTTCATCTTCTGGATTAGACTGGAACTTGGGTCAACAAGGAATTAGAAAAGAATAATAGTGAAGAACATGTAACTGTCCTAGTGGAGATGGTTGGGTTGGGGTGGAGGGAAAGATGGGGATAGGGTCCAGTTTTTTGCAGGCATGACCAATCTTCCATTGTTAGGGTGCTGCTTCAGATTGTTACATGTTGACTAGGCCATATATATGTGTTTCATGATTGACTGAAAGAAGCCTTGGCAGGAAATTCAAGTAGAGCACCATCTGGTGGTTAACTCAGATATTGCATACTGAGCTAATTTGAGCCCCTTGGCTGGAAGTTTCACTTGTATCATAACACATATGAGCCCATTCTCTAAGTGAATATCACACTACAGGAATTTAAGAGTTGCTCATGCTTTTATCACATACACATGAGAAAGAGACAGAAAGAGAGAAGGGCAAGATAACTTGCCCAAGGTCTTTTGTCTAGTAAGTGGTAGAACTGGGACTAGAGCTAACAGACTCTGTCTTTGTCATAGCCAGGGTTGGACAATGGTTAGAAAAGCTCTTATTCCACTATAATCTGATTGTTTATGCAGAGCTTCAAAAAGGAGCAAGAGTAAGACCAGAAAGATGTAGGTGTGGTCCTCTCACTCCACCCTGACAAGAATAGGAAGAGAAAAAGGAAGAAGAGACAGAGAATCTCTCTGTCTTTTCTAGCCTCATTGATTCTGAACACCTTGCTGCCATAGTGGATAGGAGTCGAATTAGAGAAAAGGAGAGTTTGCAGAGGTATCGTCTGATGATATATCTTTGGGCAACATGACTCTTCAGGGCTAAAGAAAAGTAATTGAACTTAATGTCCAAACACAAAATCAGTCCATAAATCCAGGTGCCATCTATTGGGAATCTCAGAATGGCTCTGCTTCCTTTAATCTTATCTCTCCAAGACAGTTACTGTGGTCTTGATGTAATTAGAGTGATAAAACAATGGGACATAACTGCCAACTTCTCTCATGGTGTCACTGCTGTTGACTTAAATGAGGGGGCAATAATTTTATAAGAGGCCCTTTATTTTTTATTTTCCTTTCTGTCATGGATGGGTATTTTTAAAAGGGGGGCAGATCTCCCTGGATAAGCACACTAGAGGCACCGTACTCAGGGCTCTTGTTTTGGCCGCTTTCACGATATACCTCTTTTCCAACAGGCAAATTGCGATTTTGCACAGCAGGTGAGCACAAATGAACAGCCAGGGTTTCACAGTGCAGCCACAAATCTATCATACATCAGTATGATTGGGGCATCTTCCAGCATGGACCACTGGAACAGTACTGATCAGTGCTGCCTTTCCCTCCTGAGAGATCGGAAACCTTTCTCTTCTTTGCTTCAAGAAAAGGCCGTTCAGTTATTTAGTCATTTCAGTTATATACAACTCTTTGTAACCCCATTGGGGTTTATTTGGCAGAGATATTAGAGTGGCTTGCCATTTCCTTCTCCTGGTGATTTTTCAAAAGAGGAACAGAGGCAAATGGAAATAAGTGACTTGCCCAGGGTCACACTGCTAATAAATGTCTGAGGCTGGATTTGAACTCAGGTCTTCCCTACTTCAAGCCTGGCATTCTATCCATAGTACCACTTAGCTGCTCAAGGAAGGGCAACTGGCTGGAAATTTCTTTTTAATTGAGGGTTGGAAGATTTTTTCCCCTCCTAATTTTGAGTTGCAGCAACAATTCTACAGTCAAAAAATCATGGGACTGGGACTTGAAAGATATGGGTCCTGGTTACATTTCTGCCACTAGCTTGCTTTGTGACTTTAAATAAGTCACTTCATAATTTGGGTCCTATTTTATCATTTGTAGAATGTGAGAAAGGGAGAAGGACTAGATTTTGATTTCTTAGGTATAGAGAGCTCCAGTGTGAGGAAATGCCCGCCACTAATGCAGATTGGTACCTTCTCTACAACTTATAGCTTTAGAGAGGTGTCTAGAGCTAAGAGTTTAGACTACATAGTGCAGGGTCACTTATAATAAGCCAGGCACTGTTAAGTACTGCAATGACAAAAGCTGAACTTAAACCTAGATCTTCATGGCTTTAAGGCTAGCTCTCTATAAACCATGCCATACTGCTAGGAATATTAAAATCAAGTTTCTCTAAGGTAACTTCCTGATCCAGATGATTCTATGATTCTATGGCTGAAAGAGAGTGCCTATAGGTCATGGACAGCTGCCTCAATCACAGATGTGAGATGCAGTGCTCAGCTTAATTTTATTGGATTTCCAGAAGAGGAAACCAAGATGGCAGAGTGAAAGCAGTGACTTGCTTGAGCACTCCACCAAACCCCTACAAATACCTGTAAAAAAAATGGCTCTAAACAAATTCTAAAGCAGCAGAACCCACAAAAAGACAGAGCAAAACAAATTTCCAGCCCAAGACAACCTGAATGGTTGATCAGAAAGGTATATCACTCCGGGTGGGGAGAGGAGCACAGTTTAGCGTGTGCACGCAGGCCGCAGTGACCCTGGAGCAGGCCTCAGAGGACTGAATCACAGGCAGCTGTGGCAGTTTCCAGACTTCTCAACCCATGAACGCCAAAGACAACTTAGAAGGTCAGTGGGAAAAGTCTGTGACTGTGGTGAGAGAAGGAGCTAGGTCTCAGTCGCAAGTCCCGAGCACAGCCTCTGGGGCAATGGTTGCCTCCTAAGCTTCCAGGCCACAGACTGAGGGGGAATCAAATGGCTGATCAGAGGGGTATTGCAGGGATGTCTTTGCCAGAACTGAGGCAGGAATATCTTGCTCTGCCCGTGCCTGGATCTGGGTCACACTTCTGAGGGGGAGTCCTGGGGTGAGGAGGAATCCTGGCATGGAGAAGCTTGTTGTGGTGGTGGAGAGAAAACACTTTGCCCCTTATCATGCCACCTTGGAAGAACTGAAAATTTACAGGTCCCTAGAAGTATCTCTGAAAACAACTGTACAAACCCACAAAGTTTGGGACAGTACATTCTCCACATTGAAAGCAGACTCTTACCTTAACAAAGAGCTTAAAACTCATGTAATTGGCCAGGATCATGAGTAAGCAGTTCAAAAAGAGTCAGACTATATTATCTTACTTTGGTGACAAAAAAGATCAAAACATACAACCAGCAAAAGACAACGAAGCCAAAGCTCCTACATCCAAAGCCTCCAAGAAAAATAGGAATCAGTCCCAGGCCTTGGAAGAGCTCAAAAGGGATTTTGAGAAGCAAGTAAGAGAAGTAGAGGAAAACCTGGGAAGAGAAATGAGATTGATGCAAGAAAATCATGAAAAACAAGTCAACAGCTTGCTAAAGGAGACCCAAAGAAATACTAAAGAAAATAACACCTTAAAAAATAGCCTAACCCAAATGGCAAAAGAGGTCCAAAAAGCCAATGAGGAGAAGAATACCCTAAAAAGCAAAATTGACCAGGTGGAAAAGGAAGTCCAAAAGATTACTGAAAAAAAATACTTCCCTAAAAATTAGAATAGAGCAATTGGAAGCTAGTGAGAAATCAAGATACCGTAAAACAAATCCAAAAGAATGAAAAATTAGAAAACAATGTGAAATATCTCATTGGAAAAACAACTGACCTGGAAAATAGATCCAGGAGAAAGAATGTAAAAATTATGGGACTATCTGAAAGCCATGATCAAAAAAAGAGCCTAGACATCATCTCTCAAGAACTTATCAAGGAAAACTGCCCTGATATTTTAGACTCAGTAGGCAAAATAGAAATTGAAAGAATCCATCAATCTCTTCCTGAAAGAGACCCCCAAAGGAAAAGTCCTAGGAATATTGTAGCCAAATTCCAGAGTTTCCAGGTCAAGGAGAAAATATTACAAGCAGTCAGAAAGAAACAATTCAAGTATTTTGGAAACACAATCAGGATAACATAAGATTTAGCAGCTTCTACATTAAGGGACCACAGGGCATGGAATATAATATTCCAGAGGGCAAAGGAGATAGGATTACAACCAAGAATCACCTACCCAGCAAAACTGAGTATAATCCTTCAGGGGAAAAAATGGTCATTCAGTGGAATAGAGGACTTTCAAGCATTCTTGATGAAAAGGCCAAAGCTGAATAGAAAATTTGACTTTCAAATACAAGACTCAAGTGGAACATGAAGAGGTAAACAGGAAAGAGAAATCATAAGAGATTTATTAAAGTTGAACTGTTTATATTCCTGTATGGAAAGATGATATTTGTAATTCATGAAACCTTTGTTAGTATTGGGGTAGTTGGAGGGAAAAAATTATATGTATGTATATATGTATAGATAGATAGATAGATAGATAGATAGATAGATAGATAGATAGATAGACAGACAGCACAGGGTGAGTTGAAGATGAAGGGGTCATATCTGGAGAATAAAATTAAGGGGTGAGAGAGGATTATACTAGGAGAAGGAGAAAGGGAGAGGTACAACAGGGTAAATTATCTCACAAAAAAACAGAAAAGAAAAGGGGGGGAAATGGGGGAAGGTGAGAGGGAATGAGTGAATCTTATTCTCATAGCATTTGACTTAAGTAGGGAATAACATACACACTCAATTGGGTATGGAAATCTATCTTATCCTACAGGAAAATAGGGGGGAAAGGGGACAAGAGAGTAGAGGGATGATGGAGAAGAGGGCAGATTGGGAAGGGGGGTAATCAGAAGCAAATACTTCTGAGGAGGGACAGGGTCAAAAGAAAGGATAGAATAAATGGGGGAGGGCAGGATAGGAGTAAGGGAAATAGATTTAGTTTTTCACGGAATGTCTACTATGGAAGTGTTTTGCATAACTGCACATGTATAACCTATACTGAGTCGCTTGCCTTTTCAATGAAGGTGGATGGGGAGGGAGGCAGAGAGAAAATTTAGAACCCAAAGTTCTAAATACACATGTTTAAAAAAAATGTTTTCACATGCAACTGGGAAATAAGAAATACAGGAAATGGGGTACAGAAATCTATCCTGCCCTACAGGAAAATAGAAGGGGAATGGGTTAAGAGAAGCGGGGGAGAGACAGAAGTGAAGGTAGACTAGGGGAAGGGCTATTCAGAATGCATGCCATCTTGGGGTGGGGGGAGGGGTGAGATGTGGTTAAAATTTGGAACTCAAAATCTTGTGGAAGTAAATGTTGAAAACTAAAAATAAATAAATTTATTAATAAAAAAAATACAGCAAAAAAAATTTATTGGATTTCTGAAAGTTTTCTTAAGTTGTCTTTTGATCATCTCCTTCCTCCCTTACTCCAGATCCACTAAATCTGAATCTTGCCTCAACATTAATATAAACAACATGCCATTTGGGGTGGAAAATTTGTTGAACTAGGAAAGCAGTTATCCCCCCAAACACTAGCGGTGCCTCCAATCAAAATAATGATAGTAACAATAATGTTAATAGATGACATTGACATGTTTAACTTAATAAAAACTTTACAAACATAACCTCATCCCTACCTATTCCACTGTCCTCCCTCTCCTACATCTGAAAGCTATAAATCAAACCAAGCAAGATGGATCATCTGAGGAAGCAAATAGCACTCTAAGAATCATAGATACTCCCTCCTCCTTCCCTACAGCTTCTGCCTTACTAATGTCTTTACTGGTTAACACTCAGTATTTGATCCCACCTTTCCTGGTGTTGGGTTACCAGGTTTGCCTCCTTATCACATTCTCAGAAGGGGATTTTAACAGCTTTCTTCAAACCCCTAAACCTAACCATTATTCTGCCCTGCAACTCCTTACTTTTTCAAAATTTTATTTTATTTTCACTCCTTTCCTTTCAATAGACTACTTTGTCTCCTCTTTTACTGAGAAAAGAGAGATCATAAAACTTTCTGTTTCTTGGCTATTCTTCTACCACAACAAACTTTACTATCTCTCTACTCCCCAACCTTTTTCTGTCTCCATCATCTCTAAAGAAAAAGATATCATCCTACTTGTCAAGATAGTTCATCCAAATGTATATCAAAGCCTTAACTCCTTCAGTGCAAAAAATCCAGAAACAAAGTGGATCCCCAGGAACTGGGAGATGGAAAAAAATATTAATACATCTATGGGTGTGTCCACATGCATACACACATGCATGTATACATATATAAACCTATATACTCACAATTCTTTTTGTATATATTTATGTATGGATATGGATATACATATATGTGTATGTGCACATATGGATACATAATATATATGTGTACACATATACATATGTGTATATTACTGTACAATATGAAATGAAGAATCTGAGGAACCCAGAGAAATTTGAAATTATAGCTACGAACAGATGCAGAGTAAAATTAGCAAAACTGAAGGGGAAAAATACATGACTACAACAATGTCAATGAAAACATCAGTAAAAGAAAATTGAATTCTGAGTAGCTGAAAAACCAATGAAGGTCCTAGAAAGTAGATAATGAAACATATACTCCACCATGGCAGTGAGTCAAGAGACTGCCTCCACATATTTTCTATGTGCAATCTGGTTTCCAATGTCACCATTTGACTGAAACTGCTTTATTGCAATGTGACCCAAGTCTTCCTAATAGCCTAATAGAAAAATACTCTTTGAGCATAGAAATCTTCTACGTTTTCAGGGCAAAATATATTTTAAATTTTGTGTCATCCAACTTACCTATTTTATAAGTGAGGAAACTAAGGTACTAATAAGTTAAGTGGCTCATGCAAGGTTATAGAAGTAATATATAGAACCAGGATTTGAATACTTGCAGGTCCTCAGACTACAAAATCCAGGACTTCCCCCCCGCCCCCACATTGATCCCTAGTTAAGCCAACTTATTCAACTTCTCCATGGTAGAAACTTGATCATCTCCTCTTTGACATTCTCTCCTCAATTCTATGAGACAAGAACATCCAGATACTCCTCTCACCTTCGCGACTACTGGTACTTAACTTCTTCTATCCTCTTAAAGTATGATCCTCAGCTTTCTGTTTTTGATCTTCTTTTTTCCTTCTAAATCCCCCCATCCATGATCTTACTCACTCCCTAAAGTTATATGATTTTCTGATCTGTATCTGTAGTCCAAACTTCTCTCACCGACTTCCCATCACAAATTTTTTTTTTTAGTGAGGCAACTGGGGTTAAGTGACTTGCCCAAGGTCACACAGGTAGTACGTGTCAAGTGTTTGGTCTGAGGCCAGATTTGAACTCAAGTCCTCCTGACTTCAGGGCCGGTGCTCTATCTACTGTGCCACCTAGCTGCTCCTCCCATCACAAATTCCTAATGGACTACTGGGTGTCTGCCCCCATCCTTATTCATCCCATTGCTTCAAATTTGAACATATCCATGATTGAGTTGGGAAGGCAGCTAGGTGGTATAGTGGACAGGGCTTGGAATCAAGAAGACTCATTCATGAGCTCAAATCTGCCTTCAATCACTTACTAGCTGTGTAACCCTGGGCAAGCCACTTAACCCTGTTTGATCATTTCAGTCATGTACAACTTTTTGTGACCCCCATCTGGGTTTTCTTGGCAGAGATACTGAGTGGTTTGCCATTTCCTTCTCCAGCTCATTTTACAGATGAGGAAACTGAGACAAGCAATAACAAATGACTGAATTTAAATCTTTTCTCTAAAACTAGTTTCTTCTCAATTTCCCCATTCCTATTAATGATACAGTGGTATGTGAAATACTTGTGACAAACAAAACTTGTGATATGGCTACATTTTGTGATAGCAATGATCATGTGTATGCTTCTGACATTAGGCTAATTCAAAACATTAGACTTTAACCAGACAAAACTGGATTGGGCTTGCTTCCCCACCTTTAGTTAGATCTCTGTCAATTGAGTCCTGGATTTTGTGCCATACACGTGTGTTTCATTTCTCTTTGTGTTTTTAATCATGTGGTTTTTAAGAACAGATATTACTCTAAGAAAATGTGCAAAAGTCAAAGCTCTCGAAGAAACTACATACATTACTAATAGAGATATTGCAGTGGCTGTTGGTGTGATAAAGTCAAGAATTTCAAGGATTTTTCTAGTCCATAATGAAAGATTATCAGTCACATTAAACATTAAAGCACAAAGGAAAATGTGGTTTAAAAAAAAAGATAAAACACTACCATGAATTGACCAACTATTGCTTTCACACAATTTCATTAAGCCTCAGAAAATAAGCAAAGACCTTTAAAATTACTTGGAGAGGTTGTTATACTTCTTCTGCAGTATGTACAACCTTCTTGAAATTAGAATAATAGCAAAATGATCAATTAAAATGGTTGCTAACCCAATCATTATAAAAATAATTGCCATGAATAAGAGAATATGAAAATTAAATAGTAAAGACTGGGGAAAATAAGTATTTTTAATCGATGAAACTCACTTTTTTCCCCAGTCAAAGCTATATTAAAATTGCTGTCAAAAGCTCAAGTAAAACTGTATGATCTGGCTCTGTGTCTCTGGTGGTCTTGGAAGTTTTATTTCCATTGACTGAATGATGACCTCTGGTAAATATATTGATAATCTGAGAAGCAGAGTTATTCTGGAATTGCAGAAATTCTCAAATAGAGACATAAAACTACAACATGGCCTTACACCCATACATCAGGAAAAATTAAGAAAATTACCCAAGATATAAAGATAAAAATTTCAATCATCCATGAACTTAGATCAATTAATCCCTGTTTTAAACCCATGAGATAAGATAAAGGCTAGACTTAAAAAAAATTGTTTTTCAAAGGTCCACTTAATATTCAATGTGATTTGTGATTTCATGATGAATTAAGTAATGTGTCAAAATCTTGTAGACTCCATTACAAATTTTGTAAAGATAAATTTTGCAACATAAGGACATAGTGAGTATTAAAAGTTTCATAAAGATATAAAAAAAGTTGTCAGATTTGTTGTCTAAGTGGATAGATAAAAATTATTTTACTTTGTACTTTGGAAGAATATGGTATAGTGCTGTGCAAAATTACAGTCACCCATGATTGAAGCTTTGGAGTCATTGCATCTTTGACTTTCCATCTTTTTTTCTCTCCTTATCATTCCCCCTCCTTCCCCTCTCCATCCATCCACTCTTCCAATCAATCATTTGCCACATCCTATAGAATCTACCTCCATAATGGTGTCTTTTTCATTTCCTTTCCATTCCTACTGCCATCACCATTTTTCAGACTCTCATCATTTTCTCTCACCTACTGTAATATTCTTCTAATTCATCTTCATCTTGCTTCCAGAATCCTCCTTCTTCAAACCATCCTGTATGCAATTGCCAGGAACTCTGTCTAAAAGTATGACTTTATTTGAAAACTATTTGAGTGAAAACCCTTAATAACCTCATCTTGCCAAGAGAATAGATTCCAAACTCCTCAGCAAAATTCATAACTCTATCCCACTTTAAACTTCCAAACTTTTCTTTTACTACTGCCTTGAGTATGCTCCATTCTTCAGCCAAACCAACTACTTTCTATATCTTCATGATATGTGATTATTCTTACCTCTGCAGTTTTGTTCATACAGTGGAAAAAATCACTGATCTTAGGGTGAGTAGAACCAACTTCTAGAACTACCTCTTCCCTGTATTAGTTGTGGGACCTTGGGCAAGTATGTTCAATTTCCTGAGAAACTGTTTTCTTATCTATAAAACAAAGATGCTAATATTTGTACTACCTACCACATAAAGTTGTTGTGAGGAAAGAAATCTATGTAAACTATGGAGTGCAAGAGATGTAAGTCATTATTGCCACCATTCATTTTTCAACTCTCTAAACTAGGGATGCCATAGTAGAAGCCCAATTCAGTCTGAAAACCCCATGAAGCTTTGCATGATACCCCATCCCACCTTCAATAAAATACAACTTAGAGATTCTTTCTCCTTCCTCTCAACTTTCATAATATTTTGTATTTGCCTTTTTGTGGTCTTACTGTAATCTTTTTTATAATAATGATAACTAATGAATAGCATTGATATAATGTTTTAAGGTTTGCAAAGTTCTTTATATGTTATTTTCTTTAGTCCTTAGAACAACTTTGTGAAGTACGTGCCATCATTATACACATTTTACAAATGAGGAAACAGGAGTTGAAAGAGGTTAAATGACTTGCTCAAGGTTAGACAGGCACTGAGTGGCTGAAAATTTGAATTCAGGTCTTCCAGACTCCAATGTACCTTCTCAAAGAACACTCAGTAGTTACAGAGACACAGGGGTCACTGAGCTAAGAGAACTTCCAGTAATGTTTGTATGATAGTTATTTTTGTACTTATTTTCCATACCCACTGCATTATACACTCTTTGAGAGAAGGGACTCATCTATGTTGTACCACCCCTACAGAGACCAACATAGTCTTCTGTGCATAGAAGGAACTCAAATTTTCATTGAATTGAAATTAATTTATGTTTGTAAGTGAATGATGAAAAAAGAGGTCTAAAAATAAGAGATAGGCCATTAAGACATACCCTGAGCTTCCCCTTGAGATTGGGAATTATTTCATTTTCATATTTGCAATCAAGCTCCTAGTAAATAGAGTCTAGAAAATATTAGGTACTTAATACATGCTTCTTGACTAATTCTTCAACATACTCATCATTCTGAACGGTCCTTTCACAAATGATGATTACAAACATCAACATATTTATATAGCATATTAAGATTTACAGAGTGCTTTCCCCATAACAACCCTGTGAAGTGAGTAGTGCAATTGTCATGAACCCATTTTACAGGTGAGGAAACTGAGGCTCATAAAGGTGAAATTACTTCCTTATGATCACATGACTAGTAAATGTCAGAGCCAGGATTCAAAGTCAGTTTTCTTGACTTCGGGTCCTATGTCCTTTCCACAAGGATAAACAAAAGCTAGGCAGTATCCATAGCAGATTGTCATGGTGAGGTAGGGTAGGAGAGAGGTAACTGGTGATACTTACAGTAACACTGGGGCCATTGAGCTAAGATGATCCTCAGTGGTCTATGAAGCTTGGTTGTTGGAATTGGGCCATTCCTTGGCCTATAGTTACAGATCCAATCCATCAGTGATTACAATCATAGTGACAGAGGCAGATTCTTGGAATGGGTTAAGGGGAACCAAAGTGCACTATGTGTGAGATGCAACTAAAGGAACTGGAAGATGTTTCTCCCAGATTGTGTGGCACTAAGTAAGAAAATCTTAAACAAGTTTGGCTTCAAACTAAGAAGTCATTCTGAGCCCACAGTAAACTCAAACCATCTTTGGGAACAACGGTTGCCTATATAGCAAATGGCTGGATCCAATTTATAAATCACTTGGAAAAAACAAGAAATAGAGGAGAAGGAGCACGAATTCCAGTCAGAACAACGAAAGACCAGTTGCAACAACTGCAACATAGCCAAATGGATATCTGTAGGCATCAACCCTTTCCCACCATTAATCACAGTTAAATCAGAATTATGTTTAATTATTTGCAGATATTGATTTGCCCTGGGTCCATAATGTAGAAATACAATGATTGAAGGATGGGGAAATTCTGCTCCATTTGCTTCCAGTGACGTGGTAGGTGGGATAGAAACAGGCAGTTGAGAGACAGCTGCATCATCAGTTCTCAGTCATCAGTTCTCAACCAGATGACTTCACCACAGGTCTATTTTCAGACTCCCCAAGAAACAGTCTGTACCCTAAATTGTATAAACTGCATATGGGACTCTGGTTCATGCTGAGAAAGTCACATGGTAAGACCCCTCTCCCTCTAAAAATATCATTGTAACAAGAATAAATGTTTTTTCTTTTCTTTTTAGTAAATTTATTATTTATTTATTTTAAGACTTTTTAAAAAAAATTTGAACTCAAAAATGTCTCCCTCCCTCAAATACCTCCCTCATCCATTGAGAAGGCAAGAAATGTGGTATCAATTATACAAAGCAAATCACACAAAACATATTTGCATATTAGCCCCGTGTTGAGAGGGGAAAAAGCAAGAAAAATAAAGAAGTCAAAAAAAAATATGCTTCAATCTGCATTCAGATTTCATCAGTTCTTTCTCTAGAGGTGGATAGTATTTTTTTTTATCACAAGTCCATCTTAATTGTCTTGAATCATTGTATTGTTGAGTATAGCCAAGTAATTCACAGCTTTTCATCATACAATATCGCTGTTGTTGTATGCAATGTTCTACTGGTTCTGCTCACTTCACTTTGAATCAGTTAATATAAATCCTTCCAAGTTTTTCTGAAACCATCTTGCTCATTATTTCTTATAGCACAATAGTATTTCATCACAGTCATATACCACAACTTGTTCAACCATTCCACAATTGATGGGCATTCCCTCGATTTCCAGATCTTTGCCCCCACAAAATACACTATATTTTTGTATATATATAGTTCCATTTCCTTTTTCTTTAATCTCTTTGGGATATAGACCAAGCAGTGGTATTGCTGGTCAAAGGTATGCATGGTTTTATAGCCCTTTCAGCATAGTTTCAAATTGTTCTCCAGACTGTTAGAACAGGTTCACAACTCTACCAACAGTGCATTTATGTGCCTATTTTTCCACATCCCCTCCAACATTTGTCGTTTTCCTTTTCCAACACATTATCAAATCTGATAGACATAAGGTAGTACCTCAGAATTTAATTTGCATTTCTCTAATCAGTAGTGATTTAGAATATTTTTTTTCATATGATCATAGGTAGTTTTGATTTCTTCTTTTAAAAACTGCCAGTACATCTCCTTTAAACTTTTATCAGTTGGTGAATGGCTTTTATTTTTTATAAATTTGAGTCAGTTCCCTTTATGAGAAATAAGGCCTTTATCAGAGAAACATGTTATAAAAATTTTTCTCCAGTTTCCTGCTTTCCTGCTAATCTTAGCTGCATTGAGTTTTGTATAAAACTTCTAATTTTGTATAACTGATATTATCCATTTTATGCCTGTGATCTTTTTCTGTCTTGTTTGGTCATAAATTCTTCCCTTATCCATAGATCTGACAAGTAAAATTTTCCATGCTCCCCCAATTTGCTTATGATATCACTCTTAATGTCAAAATCATGCACCCATTTTGACATTATCTTGGTGTATTTCATGAGATACTTATCTATGCCTAGTTCTTCCAAACTGCTTTCCAGTTTTCCCAGCAATTTTTGTCAAATGATGAATTCTCACCCGCAAAGTTTGAATCTCTGAGTTTGTCAAGCACTGTATTACTATGGTCATTTGCTAGTGTGTATTATGTATCTAATCTATTTTACTGATCTGCCACTCTAATTCTTAGCCAGTATCCAATCATTTTATGATTTCCACTTTGTAATATGGTTTGAAATCTGGTATTACTAGGCTGTCTTCACATTTTTTTCATTGATTTTTTTGATATGCTTGACCTTTTGTTTTTTCATATTGTTATTTTTTTCTAGATGTATAAAATAATTTTGGTAGTTTGATGGGTATAGCACTAAATAATTTAGGTAGAATTGTCATTTTATCATATTTATTTAGCTTATCCATGAGCAATTGATATTTCTCTAATTGTTTAGATTTGACTTTGTGCGAAAGTGTTTTGTGATAGTATTTATATAGTTCCTGGGTTGTCTTGGCAGGTAGACTCCCAAATATGTTATATTGTTTGTAGCTATTTTAAATAAAATTTCTCTCCCTCTTCCTGCTGGACTTTGTTGGTAACATATAGAAATACTGATAATTTTTGTAGATTTATTTTATATTCTGCAACTTTGCTAAAGTTGTTCATTGTTTCAAACAAGTTATTTAGTCCATTATCTAAGCATACCTTCACATTATCAACAAAGAGTGAGTTTTGTTTCTTAATTACCTATTCTAATTGCTTCAATTTCTTTTTGTTTTCTTACTGCAATAGCTAGCATTTCTAGCAAAATGTTGAATAACAGTGGTGATAATAAACATCCTTGCTTCACCCCTGATCTTCTGGGGAAAGTTTCATACTTATCCTCATTACAGACAATGCTTGTTGATGGTTTAAGATAGATACTACTTATTTTAAGGAAAGGTCCATTTATCATTATGCTTTCTAGTGTTTTTAATAGGAATAAATACGTATTTTGTCAAAAGCTTTTTCTGCATCTATTGAGATAATCATATGAGTTTTGTCGTTATTGATGTAGTCAATTATGCCAATAGTTTTTCTAATATTGAACCAGTCTTGCATTTCTGGTATAACGTCCACCTGATCAGAGTATATGATATTTGTGATAAATTGCTGTCAGCTCCTTGCTAGTACTGTATTTAAATTTTTTGCATCAATATTTATTAAGGAAATTGGCCTATCATTTTCAGTCTCTGTTTTTGCTCTGCCTGGTTTAGGTATCAGAATCATATTTGTGTCATAGGACACAAAGGAATTTGTAAGATTCCTTATTTGTCTATTTTTTATTAGCTTACATAGTGTTGGAATTGAATGTTCTTTAAATGTTTAGAAAAATTCACTTGTGAATCCATCTGGTCCTGGGGAATTTTTTCTTAAGGATGAATTCTTCAATTTCATTTTCTTTTTTCTTCTTCTTCTTTTTTTCCCTACCAAATTCCTTTTATTTTTTTCATTTTTTTTGTTTTCAACATTTATTTCCACAAGATTTTGAGTTCCAAATTTTCACCCCATCTCACCCCTCCCCACACCCCAAGAAGGCATGCATTCTGAATACCCCTTCCTCTAGTCTGCCTTCTCTTCTATCTCTCCCCTCTTCTCTTATTCCCTTCTCCTTCAATTTTTCTGTAGAGCAGGATAGATTTCTCTACCCCATTTCCTGTATTTCTTATTTCTCAGTTGCATGTGAAAATTTTTTTTAAACATGTATTTTTAAAACTTTGGGTTCCACATTTTCTCCCTTCCTCCCACCCCCCCAACCCTCATTGATAAGGCAAGCAAATAATGTAGGTTATATATGTGCAGTTATGCAAAACACTTCCATAGTAGACATTCTGTGAAAAACTAACTCTATTTCCCTTAATCTATATATACATACATACAATTTTTTCCCTCCAACTACCCTAATACTGACAAAGGTCTCATGAGTTACAAATATCATCTTTCCATGCAGGAATGTAAATAGTTCAGCCTTAATAAGTCCCTTATGATTTTCTCTTTCCTGTTTACTTCTTCATGTTCCACTTAAGTCTTGTATTTGAAAGTCAAATTTTCCATTCAGCTCTGGTCTTTTCATCAAGAATGCTTGAAAGTCCTCTATTTCACTGAATGACCATTTTTACCGTGAAGGATTGCACTCAGTTTTGCTGGGTAGGTGATTCTTGGTTGTAATCCTATCTCCTTTGCCCTCTGGAATATTATATTCCATGCCCTGTGGTCCCTTAATGTAGAAGTTGCTAAATCTTATGTTATCCTGATTGTGTTTCCACAATACCTGAATTATTTCTTTCTGGCTGCTTGTAATATTTTCTCCTTGACCTGGGAACTCTGGAATTTGGCTACAATATTCCTAGGAGTTTTCCTTTGGGGATCTCTTTCAGGAGGAGATCGGTGGATTCTTTCAATTTCTATTTTGCCCTGCGGGTCTAAAATATCAGGGGAGTTTTCCTTGATAAGTTTTTGAGAGATGATGTCTAGTCTCTTTTTTTGATCATGGCTTTCAGATAGTCCCATAATTTTTACATTCTTTCTCCTGGATCTATTTTCCAGGTCAGTTGTTTTTCCAATGAGATATTTCACATTGTTTTCTAATTTTTCATTCTTTTGGATTTGTTTACAGTGTCTTGATTTCTCATAAAGTCACTAGGTTCCAATTGCTCTATGCTGATTTTTAAGGAAGTATTTTTTTTCAGTAATCTTTTGGACTTCCTTTTCCACCTGGTCAATTTTGCTTTTTAGGGCATTCTTCTCCTCATTGGCTTTTTGGACCTCTTTTGCCATTTGGGTTAGGCTATTTTTTAAGGTGTTATTTTCTTTAGTATTTCTTTGGGTCTCCTTTAGCAAGCTGTTGACTTGTTTTTCATGATTTTCTTGCATCACTCTCAGTTTTTCCTCTACTTCTCTTATTTGCTTCTGAAAATCCCTTTTGAGCTTTTCCAAGGCCTGGGACTGATTCCTATTTTTCTTGGAGGCTTTGGATGTAGGAGCTTTGACTTTGTTGTCTTCTTCTGGTTGTATGTTTTGATCTTCTTTGTCACCAAAGTAAGATAATATAGTCTGACTCTTTTTACCTGCTTACTCATGATTCTAGCCAATTACTTGAGTTTTAAACTCTTTGTTAAGGTAAGAGTCTGCTTCCAATGTGGAGAATATACCGTCCCAAGCTTCGGGGGTTTGTATAGCTGTTTTCAGAGATACTTCTAGGGACCTGAAAATTTTCAGTTCTTCCAAGGTGGTATGATAAGGGGCAAGGTCTTTCCTCTCCACCACCACAACAACCTCTACCACACCAGTGCTCCTCCTCACCCCAGGACCACCCCTCAGAACTGTGATGCAGATCCAAGCACAGATAAAGCAAGAGAATCCTGCCTCAGCACTGGCAAAGAGATCCTTGCAATACCCCTCTGATCACCCACTCGATTCCCCCTAAGTCTGTGGGCCCGAAGCTCAGGCAACAGCCACAGCCCCAGGGAGCTCTCAAGACTTGTGTCTGCAACTTAGCTCCTCTCTCATCGCAGTCACAGACTTTTCTCACTGACCTTCCAAGTTGTCTTTGGCATTCTTGGGTTAAGAAGTCTGGAAAATACCACAGCTTCCTATGATTCAGTCCTTTGAGGCCTGCTCCAGGATCACTTTGGCCTGCACGCCCATGCCACACCGCGTTCCTCTCCCCACCCAGTGTGATATACCTTTCTGATCAACCATCCAGGTTCTCTTGGGCTGGAAATTTGTTTCACTCTCTTTTTGTGGGTTCTGCTGCTTTAGAATTTGTTTAGAGCCATTTTTATAGGTATTTGGAGGAGTTTGGGGAGAGAGACCAAGCAAGTCACTGCTTTCCCTCCACCATCTTGGCTCCGCTGTCCAATTTCATTTTCTAAGATAGGGATATTTAAGTATTCTATTTCCTTTTCTGTTAATCTGAGCAAACTATATTTTGGTAAATATACATCCATTTAGTTTAGGTTGTCAGATTTATAGGCATATGATTTAGCAAAATGTCTCCTAATAATCACTTTCATTTCATCTTCATTGGTGGTACACTTACCCTTTTAATTTTTGATATTGGAAAATTTTTTCTTTGTTTTTGTAGTCAAATTAACCAATGATTTATTTTATTATGTTTTTTTTTTTCACAAAACCAGCTCTTAATTGTATCTATTAGTTCAATGTTGTTGTCTTTTACTTTCAATTTTATTAGTCTCTCATTTGATTTTCAGGATTTCCATTTTGATGTTTAATTGGGGATTTCTAATTTGTTCTTTTTTCTAGTTGTTTTTTTTAATTGCATGTCCAGTTCATTGGTCTGCTCTTTCTCTATTTTATTGATGTAAGCAGTTAGAGATATACATTTTCTTTCAAGTACTGCTTTGACTGCATCCCACAAATTTTGATATGTTGTCTCATTGTTGTCATTCTGTTTAATGAAATTATTGTTTCTATGATTTGTTCTTTGACCCACTCATTCTTTTTTTTTTTTGGCAATTGGGGTTAAGTGACTTGCCCAGGGTCACACAGTTAGTACACCCACTCATTCTTTAGAATTAGATTATTTAATTTCCAAATAATTTTTAATCTCTTTCCCCTGCCCTTTATTGAATGTAATTTTTTATTGCATTATGGTCTGAAAAGGATGCATTTAATATTTCTGCACTTGTTTGTGAGGTTTGTATGCCCTAATAAATGGTCAATTTTTGTGAAAGTGCCATGTACAGCTGAGAAAATAATATGCTCCTTTTTATTCCCATTCAATCTTCTTCAGAAGTCTATTTTATCTAACTTTTCTAAAATTCTATTCATCTCCTTAACTTCTTACTTATTTATTTTATGGCTGGGTTTAACTAGTTCTGATAGGGGAAAGTTGAGGTCCCCCACTAGTATAGTTTTACTGTCTATTTTCTCCTGCAACTCATTTAACTTTTCTTTTAAGAATTTGGATACTATGCCATTTGGTGCATGTATGTTTAGTATTGATATTACTTCATTGTCTATGGTACCTTTTAGAAAGTGTAGTTTCCCTGTTTATCTCTTTTAATTAAGTCTGTTTTTGCTTTTGCTTTATCTGAGATCATGATTGCTATTCCTATCTTTTCTACCTTAGCTGAAGCAAAATTGCTTCTTCTCCAGCCCCTTATTTTAACTCTGTGTGTGTCCTCCTGTTTCAAGTGTGTTTCTTATACCCAAGATATTTTGGATTCTGGTTTCTAATCCATTCTTCTATCTACTTCCATTTATAGGTGAATTCATGCCATTCACATTTATGATTACTACCTGTTGACTTCCTGCCATACCATTTTTCTCCTGTTTATACTTCTCTCTCTTTTTACCCTGTCCCTTCCTCAAAAGTCTATTTTGCCTCTGACTACTGCTTCCCTTAATTTGCCCCTCTTCTATCACCACCCTTATCTTATCCCCTTCCCCTCCTAATTTTCTGTTGAGTAAGACAGATTTCTATACCCAACTGAGTGCATTATTACCTCTTACATAATTCTGATGAGAGTAAGGTTCAAGTGTTGCCTGCCACTCTCCCTCTCATTTCCCCCCCTCCACTCTAAAATCTGTTCCTTATGCACCTTTTTTTTGTGTGAGATTATTTTTTAATTCTTCTTCCTTCCCCTTTCTCCCAATGCATCCCTCTTTTTCACCCCTTAATTTTTTTTAGATCATCTCACCATAGTCAACGTACACCTATGCTCTCTGTCTCTGCCATTATTAGAGCAGTTAGAAAGAGTATACAAATCTGTAATTATAAGTATAATCTTCTTATATAGGAATGGAAATATTTTAATCATATTAAGTCCCTTAAGATTTTTCTTTCATGTTAACCTTTTTATACTTCTCTTGAGTCTTGTATTTGAAAGCTGTAAGTTATTATTAATTGTAATCCTACCTCCTTTGTCTTCCACAATGTCATATTCCAAGCCCTCCATTTAGCATTGCTAAATCTTGTGCAATCCTGGCTGTGGCTCCACAATATTTGAATTGTTTCTAATTGCTTCCAATATTTTCTCCTTTATTTGGGAACTCTAGAATTTGGCTACAATATTTCTGGGAGTTTTAATTTTGGGATCTCTTTAAGGGAATGATTAGTGGATTTTTAAATTTCTATTTCACCCTCTGGTTCTAAGATATCGGATCAGGGTTTTGTTCGTTTTTTTTTATTTGTAATTTATAATTTTTGTAATTTTGTAATTTGTAATATGATGTGTAGGCTCTGTTTTTAATCATGGCTTTCAGGTAGTACGATAAGTTTTAAATTATTTCTTCTTGATCTATTTTCCAGGTCAGCTGTTTCTCTGATGAGATATTTCACATTTTCTTCTATTTTTTATTCTGTTGACATTGTTTTATTATTTCTTGATGTTTCATAGAGTCAGCTTCCGCTTGTCCAATTCTAATTTTTGAGGAACTACTTTCTGAGTAAATTTTTGTGCCTCTTTTGCCATTTGGACAATTATGTTTTTAAGGTGTAATTTTCTTCAGTATTTTTATGCTTCATTTACCAAGATGCTAACTTCTTTCATAATTTTCTTGCATTTCTCCTGTTTCTTTTCCCAATTTTTCCTCTCTCTTACTTGTTTTTTTTAAATCTTTTTTTAAACTCTTTCAGAAATTATTATTGGACTTATGTCTAATTCACATTTGTTCTTTGAGGCTTCGCTTTTAGCTGATTTTGACATTGTTATCTTCTTTTGAGATTGCATCTTGATCTTCCTGTCACCATGGTAGCTTTTTATAGTTAGATTCTTTTTTTGTTGTTTACTCATTTTTCCCGTCTATTTCTTGACTTTAACTTCATGTTAAAGTTGGATTCTACTCCCAGTTTGGGGAGGAGAGGGACACTGTCCCAAGCTTAATGGTTTGTGTGTGTGTGTGTGTGTGTGTGTGACTTTTTTCAGCACTAATCTTGGGGGTCTGTAAGTTTTTGATGTTTCCAAGGCAGCACCTGAGGAGAGGTGTGATCACTGCTCTCCTGACCTGTGCTCTAGTCCAGGGCTTCTTAAACATTTTTCCACTCATGACCCCTTTTCGCATTTCAGCATTGTATGGCCTGTGGGCATGCATAATGCAAAGTGCACATGCTTTGTTTTCAAAACCAAGGCTACAGTGTAGTTGCGCAATGCAACATAGGCAAGCACTGCCAGAAACACCTCAGATTCATTACAAATTTGATTTTTAATTAATTTTTGGTCGTTGCACATTCAGAAACATTTTACTGTTGCCAAAATTTTTGCAACCACATATGGTGTTGCAATCCACAGTTTAAGAAGCACTGCACTTGTTAGCCAGGAAGGGACCTTGCTCTTCTGTAACTGCAAATGCCAGTGCTCCTCTTGGCCCTGGAACTGTGACCAGGTCTTCTGATCTCCTGTGACTACAAGCACTAGTGTTCCTTGTCATCCTAAAACTGAGATCTGGGATTGTGAATGGGCAATGCAACAAAATCTTGCACTCAGTGACAACAAAAGGTCCTCTGTAATCTCTTTTTGACCAATTGTCCAACCCCCTTACCATCTCTAGACTGAGAGCTCCTGATGCTGCTGCTGCTGTCACAGTCACTTCCAATGCCGGCTGCTGATTTTGTTGGTCCCCCCCCCCCCACAGACCTCTCTTGGTAACCTTCTAAGTTGTTTTAGGCTAGGAAAAAATGGGTCACTTTGGCCTTTTGTTGGCTCTGACATTCCAGAACTCTATTTGGGGTATTATTTTATTGTTGTTTAGAGGAGAATTTGGGAGAGTTCAGCTGAGTTCCTGCCTCTGCTCTGCCATCTTGGCTCTGCTCCACCTACCCCCAAGAATAAATGGTTTTTATACCTGATCATTGGCAACCTGGAATTCAAAGGGTCTGTCGGTATATTGTCACGTCTACTCTCAAAATATTTCTATTCTCAGGTTAATCTGAATTCAGAGAAGATAAAGAACAGAAGATCTGAAATCCTTTCTTGATCTACTCCCCCTTCTACCAATTCAGACAATATTTTCAACCCTGTTTTCATCAAATAGTTTAGAACCAGCCTTATAGGTAGAATTTCACCTGACATAAGCTCTGGCTTTATCCAAGACAGGTCTGTTTTGTTGTAGAAACCCAATTCTATCTTCACTTTTCATACATGAAAAAGCCACTAGAATTTGACAGACTCCAAATTTGGCCCTATCAACTAATTTTCTAAAATCCCATGGACCTGCCATTTGGTACTGAAGTGCATAGCTTTTCTTTATTAAACACAAACATACTGGATCATGTCCAGTCTAATCCAACATGTATTTATTGAGTCCCTACTATGTATAAGTCATTGTGGTAGGTTCTGGTAATAAAACAAAATGAAAAACAGTTCTCTTGAATAATCATAAATTCTATTTTCCACTGTCTTTTCCTCTAGCTTCTGAGATGCTTAGTTTTGCTGGAAAAATAATGATACCTGGGTGTGGTGGCTCATGCCTATAATCCCTGCTACTGCAGACACTAGTGCTTGAGCTCCAGATTTCTGAAATGCAGCAAGTCTAAAACCAAATACCTGCACTAAGTCTAGCACCAATGTGGTGAGCCTCTAGAGAAGGGAGCCAACAGGTAACCTAAGGAGAGGCAAAGAAGCTCATGTGGGAAATATAGTAGGTCAAAGCTTCTGTGTTTATCAGCATAAGGTCAGGCTATGAGGACCTACTGTATTTCCAGCTTGAGCAAGATAGGAAAGGAAGGGAAGGGAAAGGAAGGGAAAAGAAAGAGAAAGGATGGAATTGACATCATATTGCTTGAATTCACTAGAAATTAATGTGAATCAATTTTAACACTATGTTCTATGTAACTCCTTTGTTGTTGGTCTCCTAGATAAATCCACATAGCAGCCATTCTAAAGTTTGTCCACACTCCTCGGGTCTCCAATTTCATTTTCCCTTAAGCTTTCAGTAGATGATTTTGCTTTCTACTTTACTAAAAAGATAAATGTAGTGTGAGGATCCTCATTTTCTTTCATCTCTGCTTCAAGACCTTTCATCTATGCTTCCTCCTCTCTAACTCAAAATATCACCTTATCTTCCCCTATAAACTCTCTTCCTTCCTATCTCAGAGTTCTTCCCTTTTGATAATCTCTCTACCTGTGACCTTGATTCTATTCCTTCTGCCTCCTTTGAGAACTCAATCAATTATCTCCTTTCTATTTCATCTTTAAAGAACAAATCCAATTAGATAATATATGTTGTTGTTTGGTCATTTCAGTAGTGTTTGACTTTGTGACCCCATTTGGGGTTTTCTTGTTAGAGACACTGGAGTGGTTTGCCATTTTCTTCTGCAGCTCATTTTACAGATGGAGATACTGGGGCAAACAGGGTTAAGTGACTTGCACAGGGTCACATAGCTAATGTCTGAGGCCAAATTTGAACTCAGGAAAAGGAGTCTTCCTGACTCCAGACCCAGCACTATCCACTGCATTTGTTATTATTATTGTGATGGTTATTGTATTTAATCTCTCCTTCTTTACTGACTCATTCAACTCTGACTACACAAGTACTTCAGTCTTTTCTATTAAACTAATTAACCACAAAACCTTCTTCTAACCTTATGACCAGTTGTCATTTCTTTCTTTCTTTTTTCCACTTAACTTCTCAAAAGAATAATCTGCATTTTTTTTACCTATCTTTCTTCTTACTACCCATTTGCTCCTTAATTTTTTTTTCTAATGTGGCTTCTATTTTCACCACTCCAAGATCAAAATGACCTCCTAGTCATAAAATACAATGACTTATTCTCAGTCCTCATATTCCTTCATTTTTTCACCATATCCTCATTCTTCTATACTTACTGCCCCAGCATAGACTAGAATTCCACTTCTGGATTCCTCTGAATGATAAGAGAGTCTTTTTCCTTATCTAGTCAGCAACTAGGATACCATGCAATTTCCTGCATGCTTCCTGCTATGATCTTTATAGCTAGCTAGCTATAGTATTTAACTGAATTTTAACTAAATCAACTCAATGCTCTAGTCCTTACATAGATCTATGACCTCATCATATAATATTCTCTGCATGGATACATATGTATGTAGCTATACATATATGTCTATGTACATATATAATATGTGTATGTATATACGCACAACATACTTTTAAGTTCAATCTGCATTAACATTTCCCCCATTATTTTCTTAAATCTAGACACATAACAAAACAAGTACTAATCTGCAGTGCTTCCCTAAAACAAGCCCCAATTTAAAGCATTCACATATTCCCGAGATGTAAATGCTCACAATGAAAAATTAACACTCTCTTCTCACAAGCCAATTAGAGCATGTTCTAGCTTATCTCTGGGTCTACCCCAATATCACTTTCTTCACTTTCTCTTGAGTTATCATGAGCAAACCACTGGAACATATATTTATTTATTAGTTAGCCTTTGCTTTTTCCATGTGACCACCTACCTTCCTTTTCACCTATACATTTCTTTGATAACATCCCAGAATTTTCTCAGTCACATTGCTCTCTCTCCTGGCAGTTTTTCTTTGTGAGCTCCCAGGGATTAAAGTATCACTTCTGATGAGATCATTCCTATATCTACATATCCATGCTTCAAACATCTCCTAAATTCCAAGGATGGTTCATTAGTTATCTACTGAGCATCTCCTCCTGTATGTTCTGAAGGTATCTAGAACCCACATTCAAAGCAGAAATAATTATCACCTTCCTTCTCCTTAACAATAAAAACAGTACGTATTGTGCTTATTCTCTATGTCTGTCCTCCTCAACCCCACCTTCACATGCAAGGGCAGCAAATCGGTTTTTGACTGAAACCCTCCCCTCCTTAGAGATCATGCGGCATTGTAATTAGGACAGTTTGTTAACCTTGCACATGTGGGTTAGTCAAGTTTGTTAAACCAATTATGATCTGGAGAGCTTTTCATTACTTGCCTAAATGAAACTGATTAAAGCACTTTTGGATTGCATGGTAGGTAGGTGGGTCAGTCAGTGATCAAAAAGTGGAGGTTACTTTTGTCAACCATGGCCTAGCAATAGGCCAACCCTCACACCAATACTCCTAGGAAAACGGAGAAACAATTTTACAGAAATTACTTTTAGACGAACATCTTACACCATATACCAAAATAACCTGAAAAGGACTATGCAGCCTGAATGTCAGAACATTAAAAAGAAGAAAAAAATAGAATAGAACGAAACCAGGTACCTTTCGTAGTTATGTATGGGGAAGGATTATTATCCAAATAGGGGTGAAAAGAGTTGTTTTTTTTTTAAATTTCTTTGTTTTTCTCCAGTCCTGTGATTTCATTGGTGGAGGGAGATCCTAGGGACAAAATTGCCTCTGTTGATGCAGATGGCCAACTATTATATTATCTGTAATCATAGAAAGTTGCCTAGAGAGGTTAAATGAATTGCCCAGCCAGGGTCACATGGTCACTCTATTTCGTAGGGAGGCTGGACTAAAAGTTGTCATGATTCTGAGGTCCACCTTATATGAACTTTTAAGAGGCAATCAATCATAAAGGACAAATGAGGTGGTTTTGACCACATAAAATCTAAAAAGTTTTTGCACCAAAAAAAATCAGTATCCATAGAATTAGAAGAGAAATTATCAAGTGAGAAAATATGTGCATGAAATATCACCAATAACAATCTGTATCCTAAACATATAGGCAATTGATGCAAATATATGACACCAAGAGCCATTCTCTAATAGATAAGTGGTCAAAGAATATTAAAAATGGTTTTCAAAATAATTGAAAAATCATGAATGATCACATTAAAATATTATCTGAATCACTAAGAAAAATGAAAAGCAAAAATAACTCTGAGATTTCATCTCACACCATGCAAGTTGACAAAAATAACAAAAGGTGGGAACAATCAATGCTGAAAAGTCTATGGGGAAACAGGTATACTGCTCTACTATGAGTAGAACTATGAAGTAATTCAACAATTTTCTAAGTCAATTTGGAATTATTCAAGAAAAAGTGAATAAAATATCCATATGTTTTGAGCCAATGATCTCACTACTGGGCATATATTCCAAGGAATAAAGACAGAAACAAGCCCAACACTTACCCAAATATTCATATGTAAAACATTTTTTATGGTAGCAAAAAAATTGGAAAAAATTAGTTACCCATCAGTTGGGAAATTACTAAATAAATACTACAGCATGAGAAAGTAATGGAACGTTATTGTGATATAAGAATTTACTTACGGTGAAGAACTCAGAGGACCAAGAAAAGATTTCTATAAACTGATGCAGAGAAATAAGCAAAACCCAAGAGAAAATATACAGTGAAAACAATGTAAATGAAAGACTTACTAAAGGAAAGTTGAACTAGGAGTAACTGAAAAACCAGCGAAACTCCAGGAGAACCTCTCTCCTCATGTTACAGGAAAAGGCTTGGGGACAGGGGGGCTCTTTAAAACAGAATATTGCATACATTGCAGATTCAGGTGCTATATTGCCAGGTTCTTGCTTAATTGCTTTTCTTCATCACCAAGGAGGGTTCAAATTGAAGTGTGTGTGTGAAACAGGAAGGGAGGAACAGAGGAAGGGAGGGAGGAAGGGTCTTAGTTAAGCTTTCTCCTCTAGCACCTAGAAAAACACTAACACCTAACACCTAGAAAACCACTTAATATTTTTATCACTTTTCCTCTAGCACCTAGAAAACCACTTAATATTTTTGTTGCATTGAATTGTTAAATCAAAAATGATGTTACAGTGCATATATTCATGTATTTCTCCCAAATAAAGATTTTATTCTGGCTTATTGGTATCATCTGATTTGCAAGTTGAAAGAAACACTAGAGATCATCTTGTCTGATTCCTTTGTTTTACAGATTGAGACCCAGAAAAATTAAATGGCTAGCCCAAGGTTGAAAACTAATCTTCAATAAAGAAATAACAATTGATAAACTTATTCATCATTAGTGTTCTATACCAAAAACCTTTAAGGAAGGTCGTATGCCTTTATTACAGCTCTTATTCAATGAAAGGGTGTCTGCTGTGCCTAGTTCCCTAGTGTGAAATGCAAGATTATGAAGTGCAAATTCACTTTAATGGCTCTCACGAGGTCAAAGTCTTAACTTAATCTGTTTTTGAAGGCTAACAAGAAATGCAATACAAGAATTTGCTAACTGTTCTTTCCTCATTGTAGACATTAGCCAAATTCCAAGCTTTCATCATTTATGTCCTTACATGAGTGAGGGTAGATGGGAAGAAAAAGCTTCCTTAAGGCAATTATGGGAAGTCAATTACATTTGCCATTTAAATTCCCTTGGAACAAAAACATGCAAGTGAATTATGGGGAGTTTTCTATACTAATCACTGCTGGGTGGATGGAATGACCTAGTGGACAGACTATTTTCCATCCCTAACTCACAACACTCTAACTAAGAAGAGACCTTCTTATCCAGCCCAATAAAAAGCAACATCATTGTTTTCTCTAAGACCCCCTCTCCTTCTGTTCCCTTTGGTTCTTAATCAAACAAATGAATTGCACATTTCTGAGGCCCAGCCCACTGGCAGGGGATAATCGAGAGAATCTACTGGGAGTGAGTTGAAGTTTTTTGGTTTGTTTTTCCTTATGAACTCAGCCCATCTATCACTGGAATGGCCTGTGGTCTCTCACCTCCATGACCCCCAAACCAATAGGGATGTATCAGTAAAGTCATAAGCAAAGATTCCAGAGCCCATCTCTTTTCCTGGGATCAGCCTGAACCCCTCCCATTCCACACAAGGCCCAAGAATGGTCTCAATTCTGGAAAGGGTGTGCCCCCCCAGGCTGAAATCACAAGGGGATTTTGGTGGCATTGAGATAAGTGTGAACAGCTTCTTGTTTTTATGAGAGAACCCTGAATACCAGTTTTTCTGGTTTGGACAAAGACAAATGAAATAGTTCAGGAAACAAAGCTCATGTTACCCAATTGCAGAGAACAAGCCGCCAAAGACTGGGGAATTCACATTTAGTTCCAAAGGGTCTCAACCTATATGGAAAAAAATAAAATGGCCCTTGAGTCCCCAGGAAGACTTCAAAGTCTTAGGAACTTTGGTTACATTGTTAGGCTCCAGATACACATGCAGCAACCTTTCTTGCCCCCTTTTAGCCCTTGATTCTTATTTATTTTTAACCCAATACAATTGTATATTTTTTTAACAGAAAAACAGTTATTTGGTGAAGGGCAGAGGCTGTAGGAGGGAAAATACCTACCCTTGCCACTTATACTTGTTTAAATTTACATAAGTCACAGTATCTCTGGACCTCAATTTCCTCATCTGTAAAATGAGAAGGCTAGACTAGATGGTCTCTGCAGTCCCTTACAACTCTAAATCTATGTAATCTTATGTACGCGTTTTCTGTGCTTCACTTAACTGTCAAACAACAGTCCCAGGGTCTTTTTTCCAGGTTTCAGGCCCCCTCTCTAACCTGACTTGATCTGAAAACACTCAGAGGAAAATGACTAAATGAGTGCTAAGTATTTTCTCTCTTACTTTTAACAAAGCTCCCCCAAACTGCCCATTGGCAGCCTCTACCTCCATTCCTTCCATATAATTCCTCTTTACCATACACCCCAGTTTAATGTGGTATTCCATTTGGATCTGAGTTGAAATGTCAACACTAAGAGAAGGGAGGACTCTAATTACCGCTTTTTAATTTATAGTTCTTGAACTGGTTGCTGCCTAATTAGTCTCCAGTGTTCAAATTCCAGTTGGAAAGTATGTATGTGATGAGGTAGCCAGGCAGGGGTAGCAGACGTGTACAGCTCAGGACAAGGAAGTTATGTCCATACCTCATGAATTCTGCTTCTGCCCTTCTTGACTCTTCCCCACCCCAAGCTGAGAATACATGTATTTCGGAAACCAATTTGAATGCTGCTGCTGAAATGTACTTTTCTGTCTATGGTTTGTCCCATTGTACAAATAGGGAAGAGATCTGTACCAATCACTAGAACTCTTAAAGGCCAATATCACCCATGGCACTAAGATTGCCCTGACCCCCCACCCCCAGTGGGGGGGGGGCAAGAATCAGAGGAATGAAGGGAAGGAGTCAGGTTTTAATGAAACTGGGAATCTGTCTGATTCTTCCATCTCTGAGATCTGATCTACTGTGTTCTCTGACTTCTCTTTCTAATAAGAAGCTAGATTTTCTTGGACTCTGAAAACAATTATTTTGCCTGGGGCAAATATTGCATCAAAAATCTTACTGACAGATATTACCTATGCTGCTTAATTAAATCCTCTGTCAATTCTGCTCCCTATCTCTCATCCTTACCTCCTACACATGTTATGGTACTTGAAGAAATCTGTTAAACCAAAAGGTCTAATGATTACCAAATTCAAGGAAAATACAAATTCCAAGGAGCAAATGGGAAGCAGAAAATATTGTGTGCACAATGCTGCTTAGGATGATGCTTCCCATCAGTCTAGGAGGCCATAGTATCTCTCTGCCCTATCTATCATTAAGCTGGTTTCAGGAATTTATGTGTAGGAACAAGATGGAGAAGTTGGTCACCCTTCCAGCTCCTCCTAAATTAAGTCATCATATTGTGGCTTCATTATCACATTTCAATATTAAACACTGTACATTCAGGAACATGATACCCTCCATGTTAAAAATGTATTCTACAAAAATATATTCTCAAAATAAGTGTATTTTTTTCCCTTTGCTCCTATTCAGCTTTGCTACTGTCCCCATCCATTAGAATGGGAATTTGAAAGTTGACTGAACCTTAAGATTTTTTTTTTACTAGCCAGCTCCTACTCTTTCTATCCCAACTTTTTTTTTTTAGGACTCTTTATTAATTCTCCTGTTTCAGCTTTTCTCTCCCATTTTCTTACCCTTTGTCTTTTAGTTCCTTCATTTTCCTCACTTTCTTCTGGCATATCAGCCCTTATCTGCCTACCTCACTGACACTGATTTCATTAGAATTCCTAGACATACAAGACAAACACTACATTCAAGACTACTCCAACATCTATCCCCAGATGGCAGGGCTGTTGTCTAACAAGTGTGGCTCTTAAAGGCGGCAGCCCAGCAGCAACAGCTGTGGGTTCATATGCATTCCAGACCTGTCTAGCTAAGGGGGGTGGGGGGAATTGCTCCTACTGGTTCTCTCCAGCACCACCCCACTTGCACACCTCTCCATCAGAGAAGGAAAAAATAAAATAGAACAAACTCTTCCCCGGCCCCAAGATGTTGAAGTGCCTTGTGATAGAATTGGCTGCAGTCATAAATATTTTAAGACTGGAGAAGGACTCTTTAAGATTGAGAAAGCTGTAAGATGAAAGATGTTATCTTGTCTGAGTTCAAACATAGCAGAGCAAACAGAGCTGCTGGTACCCCCCTACCTCATCCCCCAGGGTTCCTCAAAATGCTGGTGCTGGCTACATGATACACAGCGGGAATCGAACTCAACCCCACCAAGCTAGGAACAGGGAGCCGAGATCTTGCTTTTTATAAATCTAATTACATATCTAATACCTTGAGGCTTGAAAACGTGTGTCTTCTGTCACCAAGCAGTTTCTGGTACTACTGAGTGTGGGAATGTGTGTTCTGAATAATAAAACAGATTCGTGGTGGAGCTAGGAAAGAGTACTACAGAAGCGAGTCTACAACTATGAAGCTCTTGGGGATTTGGATTGCTGGGCTTTCTCACCTGGAGACCTAGCAAGGAAAGGCAGGTGGTGGGGTGAGATCGAGAAGGTAAAGAATGAGGTTGTTAGAGAGGAGTAGGTATAGGAATGGGGATCTGAATCTCATGTTCCCAGAAGCCCTGTTTCCCTTTCCTCAAAACTAAAAACCAAAGACCAAGGGCTAGAGCTGACTTTAGATCCCTACAAAGTAAATCCAGGATATTTCCCCTCCCTCCAATCTCTTCACAAGCTACCAAACCCTAGATTCCAGAAGTTGAGTATATTTACTTGGCTCTGAGTTTCCTCAGGGAGAAGCCATACCATATAAAGAAAATCTTTGTGTGCAGGTATGTGTGGGTACACATAAATATACACACACACACTGAAAGTAACAAATCTGTGCTTATATTGTGGATCTGCTATAGGAAATTAAATGAAAAAAAATTTCCCCTTAATCACCACTTATCTAAGGGGAGAGAGAGAGAGACAAGAAAAATCCAATGCAGAAACTAATTTTCCTACTGAAAATTTTTGAAAGGCCTTGTTTAAAAATTCAAATGGAGATCGCTCTCATTGTTTAGATGATAGTTTGTTGTTGTTTTTTTTCCCCCCGTGAAGGAAAATTGACTTCTATATTAGCCCAGCTATTATCTTCAGCAATATCAATTGCTAAAGAAAAGAATTTTTATTTATTTTCTGAGATCATATTTCACTACGTATGTTGTAAGGCCTGTAGTCTTGGAGTCAGAAAATCTGAGTTTTAGTCCTAAACTTTTTACTTGTTATGTGGTACTGGAAAAGCCATCCATATCTCAGGATGCCTCAAGGATAAAATGAGGCTATTAGATTAGATGAGTTCAAGGATTCCCTTTAGCTCTAATATCCTATGAGTCTGACATTCTTCAGGCTTCCTCTCCCCCATCCCCCAGCTTGTCCCTGTTCTGCTTTCCTGCTTTCAGAGAGGAGTAGGACCTTGGCCAAGGCAGACATTAAGACTAACAAGTTCTCAAATTGTTTTTAGCCCCAAAGTCAGGAAAGTTGAAGTGGGGGGTGGAGATCAGGGGTGGGAGGTTGACTGGGATTTATGGAGCCACTGTACCCTCTCTCTCTTCTAAGACCCTTAGATTAGAGAAGACATTCTCAGAATCATAGTGTAAGGAGCTTTAACAATCCATCTGCTCCAACATTTTCACTAGACAGAAGACAGACAGATAAATAGACAATTTGTGAGGCACCAACTATGTGCCTGGCATTATGCTAAATCCAGCAATTCAAATACCAGTAGAAGGATAGGCCCTTCTGCCACCAAGTTTACCTTCTAAAGGGAAAAGAAAAAGGAGAGTTGGAAAGGAGTGTGGGTAGGGCAGGTGACCTGGTTGGAGATATCTGAGAAGCAGTATAGACTATTGGAACTGAGCAAGATAAGGCCAAAGGTGGCCTGTCAAAGCCCAGGGTGTTTCCAGGAGTGAGGTGGAAAAGGAGCAGAAATAACTCAAGTAGAATCTAATGAAAAGGGCAAGGCTTGAGATAGCCAGTAAGTGAGATGAGAAATCTGAGGTCCTGAAAGCTAATGAGCCCTACCCAGGGCTATATAGCTATGTAGAGGCAGAGTAGGGTGCTCAGGTATCATGTCTCCTAGGCCAGACCCCTCTCCAGTATGACAGACTGCCTCCTATTTGAATCTGGCCCAAGTCAGTGGGGTTGGGTGAAAAGTCTTTCCCCTGCAACAGCTGTGTGAAATGAGTTGGTGGGTGAAGACACATTTTGGCTGACAGGTGGCCACAGCCCAAAAACTCACCGTGGCAATCCAGGGGGCTTATTCCCAAGTCCTTTAAAAGCACTTCAGTAAAATGGTAACACGGGAAATAGTCTTTGGGGAAGCAGTTGTGGCCAAGTTTCTGTACTTTTTCTCCTGTTGACTTTATGGCTGGAGTCTATAGCATGAAAGGGGGATATGAACCACTTGGGAGTTAATTTGCTCCTGCTGCTCATGCCTCAAAGCTGAAAAACCCCAGATCTCCCCCCATCCCCCTTGAGGGCTGTGATTTCCCATGCAGTGATCTAGGGAGGGAGTTGGGGTGGAATGACTATATGTCAAAGGAAAGGGAGGAGGAAACAGCTAATGCTGCTGATTAGACCTCAGCAGGTGGCCTGTATCTAATCAGTGATGAAACAGGGCAAAAGAGGGTATCTCTACTGACTGCAGATGGAAGTGGGGTTTCTGTGTCCCAGATATGAAGTTAGAAGTTTATGAGTTACACCTCCCTACCCTAATACATACACATACATACACACATGCATACATGTTCAGGGGAACTGAAAGGAAGAAGGCCAGAGACAATATCAGATCAGAAAGAGAAACCTGAGATACAGCCAAGTGAAGTATTTTAACCAGACACACTTGAAAAAACTGGGGTCCAGAAGGTTAGAATAATATAGTCATAATCATACTTGAATTCTGAGTCTCATTTTCCTTATCTATAAAATGAAGAATTAGACTAAGATCATAATATTTAGAGCTAGAAGGACCTTAGAGATGATGGAGTCCAAATCCCTCATCTTACAAAGGAAGAGATAATAAAGGGCCAAAAGGGAAGCAACCTTCCCAGGTCCCACAAAAGCTGAATCAAAGTGTCTTAGTTCTAGAAGGGACCTCCAAGACCATCCAAGTCAACTTATTCCTGAATCAGAACCTGCTCTACAAAATTACCAACCTGTGGTCATCCAGCCTCTGTCTGAAGACTTCCAGTGCCCCCTTAGGCAAACAATTCTACTCTCTGCAAATTTCTACATTGCTTCTAATTCTTCTTCTTCTTGGGCCAAGAAAAATAAATCTAATTCATTTCCTAGATGACAGTCTTTCTAATACTTGAGAGTAATCTTGTCCCCCCCCCCCCTCAGTCTTCTCCAATCCAGGATAAACATGCCTGGTTCCTTCAACTGTTCTCAGTAAGCAGATCAACTCATTAAGGAAGAAAAAAAATCATTTGAACCAGGGCTAGATTTTCAATCCATTGCTTTTCCCATAATGTCATGCTCGCCCTCCTAAATGATCACTAAGGTTCCTCACAATTCTAAAATTCTCAGATGCTCTGCGTCTATTTAATAAATGACTTGAAGAAACTGTTTGTACATTTGAGGGATTAAAAGAGTCCTAACCTCCTTTCAGTATAAATACACAGAGACTGACTCCTGCCTCTGGCTAGGCCACATCTGCCATTACAAATCAGAGATTGAAAGGGCTATAAAGCAAGATATTAACAGGGGGGCTTAGAGCAGTGTAAAACAGGCATAAAAACAGCCTAGAACCAGGACCACAGGCCTGGTCTTCCTCTTTGAAGTACAGCAAGCTGCTGATTAAGCTACCTTAACCAGAAAATGTTTGGTTTCATTGCCAAGCAAAAAGAAATGGCAGCCAAGGATAACACCAGTTTATACTACAAACTCATTTCTAAAATTTTACAGAGGAAGATGGTGGAAGGTTATGGGTAGTAGTATGTCATAAAACAGTGAGAAGCTGTGGAGGGAAAAATAAGTTTACAGAAAGCTTGGCAAAAGATATGAGAAAACCAGATCATCCTGGGAACATTTAAAGATGAAACTAGAAAGATGACAGACAGAAAGTGGGAAAGAACAAGAAGTATAACAAACTCTACTATTAAAGATAGTGGACCTACCATGTTGGTACTCTACCATCACAATATCACACATACTCCATGAGGAAGTAGAAATGACACTAAAGGGGATAAAAATAGAGGGCCAACCTAAATCAGATACCTACAGAAGAGAACCAGGTTGAAGCCAATATAGTTTTGAGGGCATTGAAGGACTGGAGTTTACCAAATTCTTGGGGGGAAAACTCATAGGTGTTGTAGCTACAAAAAAAAAAGACAAATGGGAAATTATCAATAGATAGAAATTCACATGCCCAACTTCCTATCTCTACAAATATTTTATGAGTATGAAAGCAATCTATACCCATATTGAGGATGCTCTTGATGAAAGTATGAAAAAAGAAAGACAGCCTTTTGTGAGTGATATTCTAAAGCAGACAATATCTTTATAGTCACATATTTTACTGAAAGATGAAAAGAATACAAGATACCACTACAATTATTGTTTGAATACAAAAATCATTTGCTTTGGTAAAACAAAATACCACCTTAAGGACTCTTCTCCAGGGAGGCATTTCCTATGCATATGTTAAAATCATTCGAGATTCTCCAAAAGATGCAATAATAGAAATTATTTTGCTGGGTGACTTTCTGATTGTAAATTTTAAGGAAGACTGAAAACAGGGAGCTAACCATATGCTCTCAAAAAGACATTTACTATTATCATAGATAACATGTTAAGTCCAAATGAAAGAGGGATTCTCTTTAAATGGTGAAGTTCCTCACATGCTGTTGTTTGCAGGTGATATTGGGTTAATACCATCAAGCCCCAGAACATTGTAAAGTTTCCTAAATGAGATTTATAATTATTCAAGGCTTCAACCTAATTATCCACAGAGGTAAATAACAAGTATAAAGAATGACTAATGTCCTGATCATGATATGCAGCTGGATAAGATAGTCCATATTTTGGGCAGATGCTGGAGATGGAAAAAATATGGTAAATACAGAGCTAAATAAGTGTAGGAAGGTGATCTGGGTTACATTTGGATCACTGCATCATGTTTTCAATGACTACAAGTTTTCAACCCAAATAAAAGACCATATTTTTAATGCCAATATTTCTTCCAGTGGTGCTATATGTTTGCAGAGCATAGATAATCTTTGTTGCTCTCCAGGCTGCACTCCAGACTTGCTTTACCAGGTCAATAAATCTCTTCATCCTGAAAATTCACTGGAATTCACACATTGGAATTACCTTCTGCCCCTGGATCCTGTTCTTCTGAATGGTTCCTCTCAGAACCTCCATTTAAAGAAGATGCTGAGGCCAGCCACGTGTTCACTCTTCTCAAGGCTGTACTCCAAGCACTCTTTACCCTGTCCCTTTGCCAGACACTTTCATGTCCCTCCCTTCCCAGAGTTTTCTTTTTTTTTCTTCCCCAATTAGAGTTCCTTGACAATATTTTCTTTGTAGTTGTATCCCCAGCATAGGGTCTAGCATACAGAAAACTTTTAATAATGCTTGTTGAAGAAGCATGAGATAACAACAACAACAATAATAATGAATGTTTATATAGTACTTACTATGTGCCAGGTCAGCTAGGTGGCACAGTGGATAGAGTGCCAGGCCTGAAGTCAGGCAGACTTCTCTTCCTAAGTTCAAATCTGGCCTCAGACACTTACCAGCTATGTGACCCTGGACAAGTCACTTAATTCTGTTTGCCTCAGTTTCTTCATCTGTAAAATGAACTGAAGAAGGAAATGGCAAACCATTACAATATCTTTGCCAAGAAAACCCCAAATGGGGTCATAAAGAGTCAGACAATACTGAAAAACAACTGAACAATAACAAATACTATGTTCCAGACAATATGCTAAGCACTCTTCAATTATTATCACATTTGATTCTCCCAATAACCCTGGAAGGTAGATGCCATAGTTTCTAAATAATTAATGTTACGAGGTACCCAAAAAGCAATGAAGAAATGCATGATAGATATGACTATATTATATCGTATTACCAATAGGGAATTTTGGTAGAGAAGTGGCATAACATATTATTAAATATATGATGAAAAGAAAGGCAGGGCACTCATTTAACTAAAGCCAGGGAAAACTAATGGATGCATTTGTGCTCCATTGTTACCAATGCAATGTCAAGAAATCCAGATAAGGCACTGCAAATCTTAGGCAGAACCCTTGGGTGAGGATTTAGAAGGAGGACCCGGGAAAAATTTTCACAGAATCAGAGGGAATGGATATCAGTGAAGGAGATACTCATACCAATAAATATCAAAATTAATTTCTACTTGGTGTGGTTTGCTTAATGGGTGACAACTGTGACAATTAAAAAGGTTCAAGAGACATAGTTTCTGGGTAATTTAATAATTTTATTAATAAGGCCAGCAGGTTATTAATAAAAGGAAGATCATTTGGCAGTCTCTCTTAGACCAAAGACCCCTAATGGCAGTGGGGTCACAGTTTATACGCCCTTCAAAGAGGAGGTGTTCCCAAGGGGTTCCTACTCAACTCTGATTAATTAATCAAGTGGGAGGTGGACTATGTAGGAGTATGTGACTGAGGTCACTCAAATATTGGTCAAACAGACATCAACTTCTGTATCACCTGTCGATAATAAGGAGAATCAACATTTCCACCCCCTATGTGCCTGAGCAAACACAATGAGCAGGAATATACCCATTAGCCTAAACTTAGAATTACTTTGGCTGACTGATTAGATATTGGCCCTGGTAAATCTCTAAGTGAGATTTCCCACACTGGTTGATTTTTGGATGAGGAAGTATAAAAGGGGAAAAACCTTGGTCTAATACAATAATTAGTTATCCAACATGAGAGAAATGTTCATTTCTAACACAATCCACCAGTTTCCTTATTTTTACTCTTCTAGGACCCTTTTCTCGTAGTTACCTAAATTAGATTACGAAATGGGAAACTGCCTTTCTGGAAGTCAGGCCTTGCTTACCTCTATGATCCATTCTGGAGTTTCTGGCACAGTTCAGATTTCTGGAAAATAAAGTATCCTTAGCAAGGATGTACAAAAGAAAGTCCTTTTTCAGGTGATGTGTTATGGTTTGGAGTTTAGAAAATCTGGTTGCCATAACGAGGCTGATCCCTAAAAACAGTTGTGTAAACTGGAACGGGTACCATTGCAATCATGCATTTCACAGCTAGCTCCCAAACTGCTCACACCCTGACAGAAACCCAGAGTGTGGAAAGCCTGCCTGAATTCCCTGAAATGCAAATGTACCACAATTCTCTTCCATTTCCTTCTGCTTTCACATAAAATCAATCCTTGCACTCTCATATTAAGTCTATCCACTCCACAAGAATTCATGGCTCAGCACAGATACCATATGGGTTGAATATTCTTATCTTTTCAATCTAAGCACCTAGAACCTGCCTTCTGCATCTTTCCAGTTCCCAAATGTCATAGCAAGTCAGAAGCTGAATTGTTTATAAAGCAAGATAGTCACATGATTAATCAATCAATTATTATTTTTATAGCCTACCATGTGTCAGGCACTGTGTTAATCCCTAGAAATACAAAAGGAAAAAAATGTTTAAAATATTATCAAAAGTTCTAACCAGTTTTCAATAACCGAATGTTTTCATTCTTGGTACCGTCCCTTCCAGAGGTTACCTCTGGCTTTGCTTTCTCTCTTTTTTACATAGTCTTAGTCAGTGTATATTCAGTTCAGATTTTGCTGATTTCACTTTGTATCACTTCATGTATTTTTTTCCATATTTGCTTTATAAAGTTATAGTGCCATAATATTCCATTACATTTTCAGCCTGTTGGATATATGGGTGGCTTCTAATTTTCTTTAATTATAAATATAGCAACTGTGATTATTTTGTATAGATGGGTCCTTTTTGCCTTCTTATAATGTTGTAGAGAATAAAACAGGAATTTTTGGTTTTATAAGTATGATCAGTTTTGTAACTCATTGAATATTGCTCTCCAAAATATTTGCACCAGTAAAGTTATACCAACAGTGTATGATCATACCTATTTCCCTATAGCCCCACCAGTACTGGGTTTGATCATTTTTTTGGTCATTTAGATCATTATAAATTGGTACATTAATGTTATTTTGATTTGAATTCCTCTAATTATTATAGATTTGGGAATTTTTTTAATGTAGTTATCATTTGCATTTCTTCTCTCATAAATTGTCTATTCATACTCTTTAATCGTAGTTCCGAAAGAGTACATAGTTTAGTTTTATGCATCAGCTCCTTACAGATTCTAGCATTCTACTTTATTTGATGCATGTACTGCAGCTATTTTTCCTATTCTGTTTTTTTAGAGATATATTTTTTGTTGTGCAAAATCCTTTTAAATGCTTTAAAAATTATGAAGCAGATGAAAAAATGTTAGCATAGAACCAGGACTAGAGGGTTACTCTTCCCCTGTGAAATGCAGCAAGTGGCTGATTTAACATTTTTTCCCCTCTGTGTGTAAATTTCCTAAACAGTTGACCTAAATGAGTTCTTACCATAATCAGATAGCCCAGGACAACAGAATAATCCTTTTAATAGGATTATAGGCTGTGCTAAAGTAGACTCAGAGCTTTTATGCTCTGCATGGTAATACATGCTCTAAGAAATTACCAAAAAGAAAAAAAAATGTTAAAAAAAAAAACCTGGCGGGTCTCCTCTGTAGTTTATAGCCTCTGAAACTGCTGCTGGTTTCTTCATCTCTTATAGTGCTCTTCATGTTGTAGATGAGGAGACAGTAAATGCCAGGCAAAGAAGCAAGTATTAGGGGAATCTAGGGATTGTGTAGGATAGGTATAGTGTGTTTATTTATTCAACAAACATGTATTGAGTACCTGCTATATGCAGGAATTTTTGTAAGCAACTGAGAGGATAATAGAAGGCAGAATATTCTTAAATGTCATAGGAGAGACAGAAGCTAAGCCTTGTGTAGGTTAAGAAAAGTGAGAAATCCATTCTGATTTAGGAGGGAGAAGTGGATCAGAGAAGTCTTCAGGAAGAAAAAGGCTCTAGAGATGAGCCAGAAAGTATGAATAGGATTTTGACCCGTAGCAATGGGATAGAGAGTATGTTAAAAGGAAAACAATCTCCTATCAATGCCAAATAAGGCCAAGACAGTTAAATTAATGACATAGGAAAATAATGGAAAGTATTGTTAGAAAGATATTGTAAACAGATTTTAGGAGGCTTTGAATGCAGGCTTAGGGATTGAACTTTATTGGGTTGATAATTGAGAGGTAATGAAAGTTTTCAAGCAAAGTGATGGCATTATCAGGGCTGTGTTATTAGAAGATTAATCTGGCAGTGACCTGTCAGAAACATCATCAGGTATGTTTCTAGACTGAAGGAGGTTTATTGAAAAATTAGTTAAGCATCCTCATATTTGATGTATTTAAGGAAAGGTCCAAAAGGCAATGCCCTGACACATAAACAGAAGCACCCAAGGCAGTCTCTACTTTGTGACCAGCACTCATCCCTTCAAACTAGAGCACAAACACTAGCACCTTTCAACCTAAAGCTGAAAAACTCCCAGAGTAGGAAAGTACAGAGAAAGCATACGATGAAAGATGTCACAAAAGAGCAATGGTGTTCTGGTAAACGTCTGATAAAATGGCTCTCTGAAAATACACAACGCACTTTTACATTTAATCTGCATTATTAACATTTTCTGTATCACGTTCTTAAGTCTAAACAATCAAAACCAACAAGGATGACAAAAAAGCAAGTCAAGCTCTGATTTGGAGTGTTTGTCTGAGGCTTACACTGAAAATTTAACAGTTAGTTCTTGGGAGACAGTACAAGCTGCCTCCAGCACACACCTGCCGGGGAGTCACAGTCATGATGGTCTGCAGGCCAAGGAAAGAAGAAAAAATTGTTCAATGACTAAACAAGAGGCTATTCCCATGTATTTGGTACATGATTACACCAAAATCTCATTGGAACCCTGGGTCCATGCTTAGTAGTAATTCAGGAAGGGATCTCTGATGTCATGGCAGCTCACTCATCTTGGGAGCAAAGATAGCTCTGGGACCAGAGCAGCTAAGGTCAATTTTACACATTTGCAGATGAATCATAGACTACTGGTTTGATAACAAGGTGTTAAGCTGTTGAAAATGCAGGCAAGGCAAGTTATTTTTTTTTCAGAGTACTAATAAGTTCCTTAAGTGAATGCTAAAGGAATAATGTCATCGGTAACGGTGTTGGGTCACTCGCCTAGATGACTCTTTTTTTAATTAATAAATTTATTGATTTTTAGTTTTCAACATTTACTTCCACAAGATTTTGAGTTCCAAATTTTCACCCCATCTCGCCCCTCCCCTCACCCCAAGATGGCATGCATTCTGGATACCCCTTCCCCTAGTCTGCCTTCCCTTCTATCTCTCCCCCCCTTCTCTTATCCCCTTCCCCTTCTATTTTTAGGGCAGGATAGATTTCTGTACCCCGTTTCCTATATTTCTTATTTCCTAGTTGCATGTGAAAACATTTTTTTAAACATGTATTTTTAAAACTTTGGGTTCCAAATTTTCTCCCTTCCTCCCTCTTCACCCACCCTCATTGAAAAGGCAAGCAACTCAATATAGGTTATACATGTGCTTTTATGCAAAACACTTCCATAGTAGACATGCTGTAAAAAACTAGCTCTATTTCCCTTAATCCTATCCTGCCCCACCATTTATTCTATTCTTTCTTTTTACCCTGTCCCTCCTCAGAAGTATTTGCTTCTGATTACCTCCCTTCCCAATCTGCCCTCTTCTCCATCATTCCCCTACTATCTTGTCCCCTTCCCCCCCTATTTTCCTGTAGGGTAAGACAGATTTTCATACTCAACTAAGGGTGTATGTTATTCCCTCCTTAGGTCAAATCCTATGAGAATGAGATTCACTCATTCCCTCTCACCTTCTCCCATTTCCCCCTCTTTTCTTTTCTGTTTTTTGTGAGATAATTTACCCTGTTCTACCTCTCCCTTTCTCCTAGTATAATCCTCTCTCACCCCTTAATGTTATTCTCCAGATATGACCCCTTCATCTTCAACTCACTCTATGCCCTCTATCTATCTATCTATCTATCTATCTATCTATATGTACATATAATTTTTTCCCTCCAACTACCCTAATACTGGCAAAGGTCTCATGAGTTACAAATATCATCTTTCCATGCAGGAATATAAACAGTTCAACATTAATAAGTCTCTTATGATTTCTCTTTCCGGTTTACCTCTTCAAGTTCCACTTGAGTCTTGTATTTGAAAGTCAAATTTTCCATTCAGCTCTGGTCTTTTCATCAAGAATGCTTGAAAGTCCTCTATTCCACTGAATGACCATTTTTTCCCCAGAAGGATTATACTCAGTTTTGCTGGGTAGGTGATTCTTGGTTGTAATCCTATCTCCTTTGCTCTCTGGAATATCATATTCCATGCCCTGTGGTCCCTTGATGTAGAAGCTGCTAAATCTTATGTTATCCTGATTGTGTTTCCAAAATACTTGAATTGTTTCTTTCTGGCTGCTTGTAATATTTTCTCCTTGACCTGGAAACTCTGGAATTTGGCTACAATATTCCTAGGACTTTTCCTTTGGGGATCTCTTTCAGGAGGAGATCGGTGGATTCTTTCAATTTCTGTTTTGCCCTCTGGGTCTAAAATATCAGGGCAGTTTTCCTTGATAAGTTCTTGAGAGATGATGTCTAGGCTCTTTTTTTTGATCATGGCTTTTAGATGGTCCAATAATTTTTAAATTCTCTCTCCTGGATCTATTTTCCAGGTCAGTTGTTTTTCCAATGAGATATTTCACATTGTTTTCTAATTTTTCATTCTTTTGGATTTGTTTTACAGTGTCTTGATTTCTCATAAAGTCACCAGCTTCCAATTGCTCTATTCTAATTTTTAAGGAAGTATTTTTTTTCAGTAATCTTTTGGACTTCCTTTTCCACTTGGTCAATTTTGCTTTTTAGGGTATTCTTCTCCTCATTGGCTTTTTGGACCTCTTTTGCCATTTGGGTTAGGCTATTTTTTAAGGTGTTATTTTCTTCAGTATTTTTTGGGGTCTCCTTTAGCAAGCTGTTGACTTGTTTTTCAAGATTTTCTTGCATCAATCTCATTTCTCTTCCCAGTTTTTCCTCTACTTCTCTTACTTGCTTCTCAAAACCCCTTTTGAGCTCTTCCAAGGCCTGGGACTGATTCCTATTTTTCTTGGAGGCTTTGGATGTAGGAGCTTTGACTTTGTTGTCTTCTTCTGATTGTGTGTTTTGATCTTCTTTGTCACCAAAGTAAGATAATATAGTCTCACTCTTTTTGCACTGCTTACTCATGATCCTGGCCAATTACATGAGTTTTAAGCTCTTTGTTAAGGTAAGAGTCTGCTTTCAATGTGGAGAATGTACTGTCCCAAACTTTGTGGGTTTGTACAGTTGTTTTCAGAGATACTTCTAGGTACCTGTAAATTTTCAGTTCTTCCAAGGTGGTATGATAAGGGGCAAAGTGTTTCCTCTCCACCACCACAACAAGTTCCACCATACCAGCACTCCTTCTCATCCCAGGACTCCCCCTCAGAAATATGACCCAGATCCAAGCATGGGCAAAGCAAGATATTCCTGCCCCAGCTCTAGCAAAGAGATCCCTGCAATCCCCCTCTGATCAGCCATTTGATTCCCCCTCAGTCTGTGGACCAGAAGTTCAGGAGGCAGTCGCTGCCTCGGGCTGCACTCAGAACTTGTGGCTGAGACCTAGCTCCTCTCTCACTGCAGTCACAGACTTTTCCCACTGACTTTCCAAGTTGTCTTTGGCATTCATGGGTTGAGAAGTCTGGAAAACCACCACAGCTGCCTGCAGTTCAGTCCTCTGAGGCCTGCTCCAGGTTCACTGGGACCTGCATGCCCATGCTGAACTGTGCTCCTCTCCCAGTCTGGCATAATGTACTTTCTGATCAACCATTCAGATTGTTTTGGGCTGGAAATTTGTTTCACTCTATCTTTTTGTGGGTTCTGCTGCTTTAGAATTTGTTTAGAGTCATTTTTATAGGTATTTGGAAGGGTTTGGGGGAGCGCTCAAGCAAGTCACTGCTTTCACTCCACCATCTTTGCTCCACCCCGATGACTCTTAAAAAAATCAGTTCAGTCAATTTGAAACAATTCAGGTAGAAATCAGACTCAAAGAACCTACTTCCTATGGAGACAAATAAAAGTTGTGTAGACCTCAAGAAACAGAGGCTACAAGTACTCATGTGGACCTGTACTGGTCTTGGGTGGAAGCAGTCATCACAAGAAATGGGGCCAAGACTCCAACAACCAGGCTGTGTGAGACAATAAGACCAGAGGAGTGTTAGGAGAGGTACTATGTCACTAAAAACCCCATTCAAATCCATTGGGCTCTTTAATGAGAGCCTGAGGACTTTTCTACAGGGAAGTCCATTTACCTTTCTTTGTTTAAAATGTTTCCTTCATCTTTATAAACAGCACAAAACACTGGTATTTTCTAGTCTGGGTATATTTGTTGTAATTACAGTTAGGAGGAAGCAATTGAGTGGGGAAGCACCACTTAGAAAAGAAAAAGAGCTAGATATAGCACTGAGGTACTTTGCCAGATGACTGTCTCTGGCAGGGGGCTCAGAGTTAAAAATAGAGAGAATTATAGAGCCTTTAGTTTTAATTTCCTAAAGTAGGGAAAGAGAATACTTAAACCAGGAAACCCATCCAGGCAGAAGGTCAGTAGTAGGATGGAAGGCAGAGTAATAAATAGGAATAGACGAATAATAGTGCTCACTATAGCTTTACTTTTACAGTTTTAAAAGGAGGTGAAGGCTCTAGATCAGATTAGCTTCCTCACCCTGAGGTCACAGACAAGGAGACACAAATCAGCTAGGAAACTTCGATTTCCTAAATACAGCTCAAAGATATAGAAGATCCAGATGTGGAAAAGTTCCAAAAAGTACCAGGTGAGGGGAAGAGACATGGTAACGTAATGGATAACCTGTTGGGCAATGGGAGATTAGGCCGGAAAAATCAATGATTTTCCTATACTATAACAGTCTGGAAACTGTAGACTAGGAAACCAGTTAGGAGACTTTGGGGAATACCAGTGTCACAGGTTAATACCTCAGGGCCTGACCTCAGGTGACAGCAATGGCAGGTTGTCAAACAATGGAACTCAGCTGCACAAAGTGAAGTTTATAGTATAAGTGGACATATACCTTTTATTCAAAATGATAAAATTATTAAATACCATTAGAGTTCAGTGGGCAAGATATTATTCACAAAGGGAGGATTCCCCCTAGTGAAAAGCATTAATCTACAAACACAGCTTTCTTTGGTCCAAAGTATGAAAAATGATAAGGTAGTCTGTAGGAGGATATGGTCTAAACCTTCAGGGAGTTTCATTCTGAAATCATCCATTGTGTTTTGTATGTGTGGCAGCCTTTACTAGTAGATGAAGCCTAAGTCAAATCAACAAGAAGTATTTATTGAGCACTTGTTATGCATTAACTGCACCAAAAAAGATTAGACTTGAGACTTTTAAGATAATAAAGTTAATTTAAAAGCACTTTTATTGGGGGATTTTTTTAAATGATAAATTCTTAAAAATGAAATTTAAATGAAGTTTTTTAGAGTGAATTCTTAAAAATAAAACTATTTAAAACTTTGAGCTAAAAACTAAAGCCTTAGTCTGTTACACTGTTTTCCAAGACATTTAAGTGTGCATGTGTGCACATGTATGTCTATTGTATGTTTGTGGGTATATGTGTATGTGTGTGCCACTTCATGTTTCAAATGGTATCATAGATCCATAATTAGAAGGACCAGTGCCCCCAGAGGCCATCTAGTCCAACTGCTCATTTTACAGATGTTTCCTACAAAATGATGAAGAAATTGGGTCCAATAGAGGTTAGATTATTTATCTAAGGTCACACAGATATTTAGTGGCAAAACAAGGAATTTGACCTTAGGTGCTATGACTTCAAGTTCAGTGCTCTTTCCACTAAATCATCCTGAATCCACATTGATGCCAGTCTTTTAAAGAACTAAATTAAAATTTTCTCTGCACATGAGCTATCCATTCTTTCTATTTTCAATCAAATCAATCTATACCTGTTCCATTATAAAGGTGAAATGATGGACCCCATCATCAGTAGGTTCATGGATACTATCAGGTAAGATATCAGCCAGTAAGGATGACAAGAGGAAAATAAGAGTCCTGGCTGGTGACTCCCTACTTAGGAGCACCATGACAACTGTTGTTTTTTTTTTCCCCAAATAACAAATTTGCTATCTTCTCAGCTCTTGTGTCTACTATATATGTGTGTATGTGTACGTATGGGTGTACATATATGTGCATGTGTGTATATATACATACATACACACATATATACTGAGTATATAGTATATTTGGCTGGCCAAAATAAAGACTATTACATATTTCTGGTGAATTTCACAGGTATAAGTGACACTAACAGAAGAAACCTAGATAGCATTGCCAAAGATTACAAAGTTATGGGGAAGAAATTGAAGACCATAGGGGTACATATTGATTTCATCACTTCTTCCCATTGAAGGAAAGAGAAGCCAAAGAAAAGAAAAAAATTTGAGGATTGAACAGCTGGTAAAGAAGGTGTCTCAGATGGTATTTGCATCTGTGTTGTCTTAAAATCATAAATCTAGAGCTGGAGACTTCAGCCCTTACCTAGTTTGGTTGAATTCATTTTACAGAAAGGAAAACTGAGGCCTAAAGACATTAAGTGACTTGACTAAGATCACACAGGTTCTCTAATTTCAGAGCCAGTACTCTTTCTGCTATATCATACTGCTTCCTTCAGAGCAATGGGTGGAAGTTTCAAAGAGGCAAGTTTCAACTTAATGTAAGGAGAAGCTTAATTATTGGAGCTGTCCAAAAGTAAGATGGGTTGCCTTTGGAGGTAGAAGGGTATCTTTTATCAGAAGTATTCAAGGAAAGGCTGGATAATCACTTGTCACCAATGTAGAAGGTACTCCTTTTCAGTTATGGGTTGGACTAAAGAGCCATCAAAGTCTCACCCACATCAGAAATTCTTTGATTCTGTGATTCTGGTGCTACTCAGGGTATCTCAGTTTAAACTTGGTTTAAATTTCAAAATTACTTTTTACTCCAATCATATCCCTTTGTCACTACTTTGGATCCTGTTCAAATTATCTTATGGACTCCACTTAGCAAAACTGCAAAGGAATTGTGCAGAGCTAAGGTGGGTAAGGTGGTTCATTTCAACCCTCACAATGTTTCTAGTTTCCATGAAAATCAAACCTGGTCCAAAATCTGAAGGGCCAAAGGGACTGGTAAGCTCCACCTTTGTTGCTTTCTTGGATTTTATAGCCTTTGTTAAGGATTATTGCCAATGATAAAACAACACAGAGAAGAAAGCTCAATTGATTAGTCTAGTGTTAATGAAACTAAGATCATGCTGCAATAGATCATAAAGAAAATATGGATTAAGTATTTGGGGGGAGTTAGATGCCACAGTTCATAGACTGTTGGACTTAGATTCAGGAAGACTGGAATTCTAATTCTACCTCAGACACTTACTAGCTGTGTGACCATGGGTAAGTAAACTATACACTCAGTCTCATTTTCCACATCTGTAAAATGGGAACAATAATAGTGTCTACCTCACAGTGTTGTTGCAAGGATAAAATAAGATTACTTGTGTAAAGTACTTCACAAAACTTAAAACTTATATAAATGCTAGCTATTATTTTTGTTGTTGTTGTTTATCTAAATACTTTGCTTATCTTATCATCTAATTCCTTCGTGAGAGTTTGAGAAGAGGAATAAAAATTATTTGAACCATGTAGATAACCCAAATCCATGTGCCCTGGTCCTCATGGAAATTAAGGAATGGGCAAGAAAGAATTTTTAAAATATATTTAAAGGATCATCTGTCATTGTTTGTCTCCAGTCTTTGGCAAAAAAAGAAAATGAAGACTATGACACTGGAAAATATGTAGAAAAGCTCATGACCAATCATAAGCAAGTCACTAAATATGAATACCTCAGTGTCCTTCTCTGCCAAAAGACAGGACTGAACTATTGATCTCTATGGTCCTTTCCTAGGCCCCATGAAGATATGTCACTCTGCCTACTTTAAAAATACATAAAATATATCTAGGATACAAGTCTGATTCATATGAAACAATAAGTGGATCATGTATCAATGAAGAACAAGTGCAATGGTGAAACTGGAGTCAAGAAGACCGGAGTTCAAGTCCTGCCTTGGACCCTAATGAGCTACATGTCCCTGGCTATGTCACTTCTCTCAGTTTCTTCAGTTGTAAGATGAAATTAACATAGCACCTCTTTCCCAGGGTAATTGTGAAGATCAAATGAAATAATATATGGAAAGTATTTGCAGACTTTAAAGTGATATGTAAATAAAGGAGAATCGTTATTGTTATATTAGATGCTAAATTCTGTTGTACAAGCTGTAAATGCAAAGGAAAGAGCTCACAGAAAGGAAAGATCAGTGTGGGCAGAAGTAGGCAACAGAGTTTTCATGATGAAGATGGTACTAGATTTGGGCATTGAAGGATGGGTAGGATTTAATAGAGAGATGAGGAAAGCTAATCATAAATGGGTAAAGATGAACAACATAAGCAAGACAAGGAAAGAAATGAGCATGATGTATACCCTCCCTCCTGCCAAACTAGCTTTTCAAGGTTAGACCCAGTTCCAGCTCAAATGAAGCTTCTTTTAGGCTCTCCCTGATCACTACAACCAGAAGGGATTTTGTTTTTGTGCTTCTGAAGTCCTGAAGCACTTCTGGGACATTTATTCACACTACCTTGTGTAATAGTTCTTTGTGTTTATGTTAATAAGATATAAACAAACATAACTATAAATTACCTACAAGATTATGTACTCTTTGAGGCCAGGAACTAAGTGTGCATCTATGTACCCCTTCATCCCCACCCCCATCTGCCACTCAGGATAAGAGATGCATAATACAGCTAGTTAAATGAATGAAAGAGACCATAGGAACACAGAGTTCTCATTATTACATGAGTAGGTTATCAGCAGCAACATGCAGAATCCTCTTCTCTCTTTAACAAATGGCTTCCACAGATGCTTCTTTTCTGTCCACAATCACTTGAGATTGGCTGCTTCTTTTTGGCCCTCAGAGAGCCTGTAGAAAAGTACAGGAAGAACCAAAGTGAGAAGGTATTATACGTGCTCATTTGTGTACTGCAGATAGGCAGCCTATGGTAGACAAAAAGTGATCATCTAATCTAACTTCCTAGTTTACAGATAGACAAAATTGGGCCAGAGGGATGAAGAAACTTGCCCAGAGTTAGACAGCTTTTTCATGTTTGAGGCCTGACACCTAGTCTTTCCATTATCCCAGCCTATTTGCTTCAAGTTATTTTTCCAATATAAGAGAGAGTTTTTCTAATAGTATTGTTTCCCTCTAAGTTGTCCTTGAAACAAAGTTCACACATTTGCAAATCCACCTTTGATGTGTGGCGTATAGCTTGTGGTCATGGAACAGGATGAAATAGCTGACTCTCATGTGGATTGAACCACTGACTTTATTCACATCCATTTCTATGTCTATTTTAAAAGAGGTAACTAATCGCAAGCACAAAGGAAATACCAAGACTATCTTCTAAAACCAACTCACTATACCCATGTAGTAGAAAGAACAATGGATTATTAAAGGACCTGGATTCAAATTCTACTTACAGTAATTGTGTGACCTCAGACAAGTCACTTTACCATGTAGGGCATCAGTTTCCTCATTAATAAAATGATGGGATTGGGTCAGACTGAATATTCTCTGAAGGCCTTTCCATCTCTAAATATATGATCATAAAATTCCATAGTGAGATGATCTCTATAGCTCTTTCTAATGCTGAAGCTATGATCCTAGGAGTTGGAACTTTTTAATTTTCTGGTATTATTAGTCCTTCTTTTTTTTCCAGCATGGGTAATGAAGCAAAGAGTTATGCAAAGTATTAGTAGGAAAGAAAAAAGAAACTGACAAATTCATATTTTTTTAAAAAAGCTAAGAAAGGGGGCAGCTAGGTGGCACAGTAGATAGAGCACCCACCTTGAAGTCAGGAAGACCTGAGTTCAAATCCAGCCTCAGACCAAACACTTGTCACTAACTAGCTGTGTGACCCTGGGCAAGTCACTTAACCCCATTGCCTAGCCAAAAAAAAAAAAAAGTTAGGAATAGAAGGAGCCAACAAGGGTCAACCCTTGAAGTGACCTTGCTCAGGTGTGACATGAGATCTCTGGGCATCATGGCATTGGTTGATCACATAATTACAATGACTCTAAGGACACTGAGCTGCCAAAGGAAGATGCCCATTTGGTACTGGCACCTCCATTTGGGGTTTTTAGCACTCCACCTTCCTATGGATTAATATCTGAGCACTTGTTTCTTTACCCCAGACTCAAGATGGCATAAGGTTGTCATCCATGTGAAATCAGTGAGAGAAGAAGCTTGAGGGGAAGAGAAGTGGTCAATCCCTTTTAGAAAAATGATTATTTTTTTATTACATTAGTAACCAATTTTATACATGGGACCTATTTTGCCTCATTTAAAGCCCAGTCTCTTAAGGACATTTCTTACCTTGCCCAAAGAATTCACCCCACATAGGCCATCTTATCTAGGTGAAATGAGAATAGGCCCTTTTGGGAGGAGTGGTCTGCTTGTGATGAGTCTCTTTGTCCAAGACTGACAAGATCAGAATCATATCTCCCAGCCCCTTATTATAATATTCATTTTCTCATTAATTGTTAACCAATCAGAACTGATATCTACCCATCAGGGACAACTCCTTTTCCAAAGATATTTAACCATTTGAGGATCTTCAAGGTTCTTCTTTGTTTTTAGAGAGAACCACTTACCTCAATCTATTATTTGCTAGCCATAACTGATAAACTGATGATTAATTACCCAGAAACTCTGTCTCTTGGGCTTTTCATTCATCTCAACTTCTGTGCCCCCTCTTTTTTTCCTAGAATTTCCTCAGTTCTAGTTGGGAAACTAAACAAAAAATAGGCATTTCTTTAATAGACATGTCATCCTCCAATCTGCTTCTGATCAAACAGATCCTCCTACCATTGGAAGCCTCTGCCTGTACAGTATATTCATTGCTCTGTCTAATTTTGATAGTTACTTCAGAAGAGAAAAGTATATATCATAGGGAAGCAAATATTTGAAGAAATTTTTTCGGAAAATAGGAGTCGGCTTTCTGGACCAGAGTTGCATATATAGGAATAAAGGCCATTTGACCAGGGATGAAGTACATCTAATGAATATGGGAAAATTGTATTTACTTGGAGACTTGTAAAATTGATTCAAAGGCCTAAAACTGAAAGTGGAGGATAAGAAGAGAACTTCTCTCATCACCTAGATATTACAAGGAATATTATATACAGCACAAGGAAGAAAATATTAATAGAGAGACCTAGTAATTCACAGGATACAATATCCAAGAAGAGGAGCAAAAATAATACTCATTGCCACAGATGTCTATACATAAATATACAGAGTATTAGAAACAAACTAAACAACTGGTAATCACAACATAAGGATATCACTGAGACCTGGTAGAATTAATGAAGAATTGGAATATGGCAACAGAAGAGCATATTTTATGTAAAAGGAATAACTTAGATAAAAAGGATTATAGAGTAGGATTGTATATCAAGATGATATGTATTCCCATAAATCCATATATTAGAGAGGGAAAGCATAGTGAAGAATTTTAACAAGAGTCAAAGGAAGGAGAAACAGAAGTAGTTTTATGGCAGGAGTATACTATATTCCACTCAGTCAAAAGGGAGAAAAGGAGGAGAGAAGAGAAGAAAGTCTAACCTAAATGGTTCACTTGATATTCAGGAATAAGATCAAAAAGCTGACATGGAAGCATGATATAGAAATAATAAAGAACTTCAACAGTCTGGCCATACACTGAAATTCCCTCTTCCTAAAGCAGAACAGCTGATAAGTTCTTCATTTGCCTAAATAAATTCACTTTTTTCAAAAGGTACAGAAAATTTTGAGATAAATTGCTATTCTGGATCAGATTCTGATAAATTAGGAGCTGCTTTCCCAAGAAGAAACAACTAGAACATGGGGTAAATATGACCATACTATCTTAGAATTTGTCATGGATAAAAAGAAGGAAGATGTGATCTATTTCCACCACGTCAAAAAAGAGAGAGAGAGAGAGAGAAGATGAAGTGAAGAAGTGTGGAGATGAGTGGAGAGGAAAGGAGGGAAGGGGAGAGGACAGGAGGAGGAGAGGAGAGAATAACCCAAACTGTTCACTTGATGTCCACTCTAGATATGGGGAGATTGAATTTCAAAACGATCAAAAAAAAAAAGGATTGGTTGAATTCAGTGGCTTAAAATTCTCCAGGAGAAATTGGCTCTTAAGGAAAAAAAAAATCTGGTGCTGTAAATGTAAATGGTTATGATGAGGAAGAAGGAGAAGTGAAAAAGAAATAAGAAGTTTCATTTCAAACTAATGTCAAGAGGCAGATGAAATAAGTACTTATTATCTACCAGGCACTCTGATAGGCACTGAGAGTGAAAGGCAAAGGAGCTCACACTAAAATGAGAAAGATAACATGTAAATAACCCTGTCCATACAAAATATATACAGAATAATAGATGAAAGATAAGCTCAGAGGGAAGACAATGGCGGGGTGGGGGAGTCCCTTTCAGAGAAAATGAGATTTGAGCTCAGTCTCAAAGGACGCCAGGGAAGCTGAGATGAAAAGGTGAGGAACAGAGCATTCCAGGCATGAGGTATAGTCAGCACAAAAGCCAGGAGTTGAAGATGGAATACACAGGTAGAATCAATACTCATCCCAGAAGGTCCAATAGCAAAAACAATTGCAAGAGATGCTGAAGAAAAGAAAACCCAGACACACATAGGGGCACTGTGGAAAAGAGAATTAGAATGGGCTTACCTTCCTCTGATTGATTTTCCTTTCTAATGAGGATACTCTTCCTAGTTTATAAAAACCAATATCCCCAAAGTAGCAGTGCTGATGATCTGATCTAAACCTTGGCGGGGTGGGGAGATTGCTATCCCTTTGCTTTTGTATTTTTGCCATAGCAGCTATTTTTAAAATTCCTGATAAACATTCACGCAAGGCTGAGGGCTCATGTAATTCCTACCTGTAGTAGTCTAGACATCCTATTTCTTCTTGAAAGAGGTATGAATGTGTCCCTTCCTATGTGTTTGCCTCAATGGTTTTGATCTCAGGAAGGGATGCCCCAATCTATCTCTAATGGGTTGCTATGGTAATTTGTGATGCACTGAAGTTAGCAGAGCAGAACCATTTTTGCTCCCTCTCCATCACTTGTCTTCCATTGATGTGGATGAGAAAGACTTCATTCCTAAAACTTGAATGCTCTTCCTTCAAGACTTTCAGCAATCTTGAACCAATTTTTATAAATTTAGGTTGTTAGTTCAGTAAATGATACTAATACCTTTCATTTCTAGTTTATTCTCTAGAGCCAGTGGTCACAATTCCTTCCCAACCTCAAAAGAGTCTATGGTCCCACACAGTTGGTCTGGAGCCAATGTGCCAAAGATGCAGGACCTGGCTATGCTCCAAGCAAACACAATGCTGAAAGAGGTAAACAATGAATGCGGCTGAACACAGTTTACCAGAAGTGTATCTGCTGCTCAAAAAAAAAAAAAAATCTTTTTTTTTCAACCTGGCTCATTTCCAGAGGTACCAGACTAGATAGAATTTTGTCTATCATTTCCTGAATCAAGTCCAAATTTCTCAGCCTGGTATTAAAAACCCATCATAAAATTACTCCTACTTCTTACCTGTTCAAACTTCACTACTTTCTATCATGGACTCATTGCTGTAGACAAGTAGGGTTTTTTTCTGTACAAACATATTTACCCCTCTGTTCCTTTGTTTTTGTTGTTTCCCAATGTGGAATGCCTTCCTTGTTTTCCCATGTCAATCAAAATACAATTCTCTTGAAGCCCATCTTAAGGACCACCTTTTTCAATAAACTTTCCTCAGGTCAAGTCATTAATAAGTATTTATTAAGTGCCTATTATGTGCAATGCACTTTGCTGAGCATGGGGGATACAAGGAAAGAGAGGAAAGAAAGAAAGAAAG
>NW_020948983.1:31447512-31556675 GCF_900497805.2 Vombatus ursinus | reverse complement strand
GAAAGAAAGAAAGAAAGAAAGAAAGAAAGAAAGAAAGAAAGAAAAAAAGAAAGACAATATCAGCTTTCAAGGAGCTTGCAATCTAACAGACGTAGACAACATGAAAACAGATAGGTGCAAACAATATCCAGGACAAATTGGAAATAATCTCAGAGGTAAGTCACTAAGAGCAAGGAGGACTGGGAAAGTCTTCTTGCAGAATGTCAACCTTTATCTGAGACTTGAAGGGAGTCAGGGAAGTCAGGAGAAGGGAGACAGTTCCAGACATGGGGTACACCTAGTAAAAATGCCCTGATTCAGAAGATGCTGTACTGTGTGAGGAACAGCAAGAAGGCAAGTGTCATTACATCAGAGAGTCATGGGAAAAAGTAAGGTATAACACCAGAAAGGGAGAATGGTGCCAGTTTATGAAGGGCATTAAAAGCAAAACAGAGGATTTTACGTGTGATCTTGGAGGTAATAGGGAGACACTGGAGTTTATTGAATGGAAGAGAGATGATATGGTCAGATTTATGTTTTAGGAAAATTAATTTGACAGCCAAGAGAGGAATGAACTAGAATGGGGAGAGATTTGAGGCAGTGACACCAGAAAGCAGACAATAGTCTGAGCATGAGATGATAAGGGGCCTGCACCAGGGGAGTGGTCGTGTCAAAGAAGAGAAGACAACACATACTAGACATGTTAGAAAGTTAGAAATGTCAGGACTTGGCAATTGATTGGATATGAAGAGCAAGAGAGACTATGAGAAGTCAAGAATGACACCTAGGTTGAAAGGTTAGGTGAATGGGAGGATGGTGGTATCCTCAAGAGTAATAATAGTTAGGAGAAGGAGAGATATGCTGAGGATGGGGAAGAGGGCAGAGAAGCTAATGAGTTCTGTTCTTGACATGTTGAGTTTAAGATGTCTATGAAACATCAAATTTAATATGTTAAATATACAGCCAGATATGTGAGAATAGAGATCAGGAGAGTGGTTAGGGGCTGGGCAAATAGATATAAGCATCATCTGCATAAAGAAGATAAATGAATCCATGGCAGCAAATAAGATAACCAAGAAAAACAATATAAAGGGAGAAGAGAAGATGACTTAGGAGAGACTCTTGGGTTGATACCCAGAGTTAGCGTGTATAACCTAGATGAAAATAAAGCAAAGGATATTGACAATGAATGGTCAAGCAGGTAGAAGGAGAACTAGAAGAGAACATTGTCACAAAAGCCTAGGAAGAAGATAGCATCAAGAAGAAAAGGGGATAGATAATGCCAAAGGCTGCCGAGAAGTCAAAAAGGATGGGATTGAGAAAAGGAAATTAGATTTGGCAATTAAAAATCATTGATAACTTTGGAAAGCCTTATTTCAGTTGAATGATGAGGTCAGAAGCCAGACAGGAGAACTGAACAGAAAGTGAGATGGAAGAAATTGGAGACACCAATTATAGATAACCTTCTCTAGAACTTTAGTCATGAAAGGGAGGAGAGATATAGGATGACAGAGATGGATGGATCAAGTGAGGGGTTTTTTTATGATGGAGGAGATATGAATATGACTGTAGTCAGCAGGCACCCAGCTAGTAGATAGGGAGAGAGTAAAAAAAATAAGGTGAGACAGTAGGGATGATAGAGGTGGCTATCCCTCATAGATGGAATGATACCACTTGTACATGTAGAAGGGTCTATCTTGGCAAGGAGAAGGGCCACCTCTTCATATGAAGAAGGGTAAAGGAGGAGATAGTGACGGAAGATATATGAGTGGTGTGAGATGAGGAGGAAGAAGGAAAAAGAGGGAGTTCTCAGAAAATGGCCTTTTATTTTTTCAGAGAATTATGAGTCAAGGCTCTCACTTGAGAGGGTGGAGGGAGGACGAGCCATGGAAGGTTTAAGGAGGGAAAACCTGTTGTGATGAGTGGGATAGTGAATCTATTAGGAAAATGTGAAAGGATTGCCTTGCCACAGTAAGGGCCCAGTGGAGATCATGTAACGTAAATTTGTAGTGGATCCAGTCAGCATGGCTTCATGATTTTCTCAAACTTTGTTCAGCAGCGTGTGAGAAAGACAGAAGGCAGCAGATAGTGAGAATAATGCAAGGCTGAGGCTCAGCTGGGCAACATCAGATATCTTGAAATCTATTTTTCACTTTCTTTCATTCTTTTTTTTATTTGAGTCTTCTTACAGAAAAATGGCTAATATGAAAATGTTCTACATGATTGCACATGTATAAACTATATCAGATTGCTTACTGTCTCAGGGAGGGGGGCGGGAAGGGATAGAATTTGCAACTCAAAACTTTTTTAAAAAGTTTAAAAATTGTTTTAACATGTAATTAGGGAAAATAAAGTATGATATTGAAAATAGTATAAGGGAGTAAGGAACTAGAGAGAAGATAACAGAGTTCAATCGGTTCATCGAAGGGTAAACATGGAGACAAAACAGTTAGTAGTGCAGAGGTCATGATCTGGGAAAGAGCTCAAAGGTGGAGGGATTGGAGGTCAAGGTGATGAGAAAGAACAGGTTAGGGGAAATAAAGTAGAAAGAGAGGTCTAATGGCAATAGATTATGATCAGATAAAGGAATTTCAGAGTTCATGAATATGGAAGTGGAACACTTAAGAGGATGCTAAGATCAATAGTATGAAAATCTCATTTTAACTGGGATACAGTAACAAAAAAAAAGAGTAGGTCACAGGAAATGAGTAAATTGAGGAAAAGGGAAGTTAGGATATTTGAAGGGGTATAATTATGTATGTTGAAGTGCCATAGTATGATGGTAAGGATTGGGTAGGAGAGAAAGACCATGAGCCAGGCACTGAGAAAGGGAGGAGGTCAGTAAACAACACCCTCCAGAATTTGATTAGGTATTAAATATGGATTAAATGAACTTCAAAAGAGGAAAAGTGACTGTAGTAGAGTGAGAACTTGGAAGTGATAAGGGGTGCAAGGAGTATTCTCATTCCTCTACTATAACCAGTGAGTCCAGAGTTAGAAATGAAAGTCTAAACAGTGATGGAAAGGGTGAACAGGGAAGCTGGGTCATTAGGCAAGAGCCAGATCTCAGTGAATGCAAAAGGGTGGAGAAAGGAAGAAAGGGAAAAAAGTTCAAGATGAAAGTTAGTTTGTTGCCTATGGAGTAAGCATAGATTAATTCCAGGTAATGTGATCTTCCCCTTACTCTAAATTTCCATAGCCCTTATTGCATCCTAGTGTTGTTCTCTAATTGATGTATGAATAAGCAATTCTTCCTAGAGTGTAAGTTCCTTGATGATGAGAGGAAATTTTCTATATGTTTTGTACCTCCCACATAGTAAGGCAGGGTGATAGGCATAGCTCAGTTGCATGCCTCAGTTTCCTCATCTGTAGAATGGAGAAAATAATAGAATCTCCCTCTCAGAGTTATTGTGAGGATAAATAAGATAATGTTAGCAAAGTATTTTGCAAACCTTAAAGCACTAATAAATGCTATTATTAGTAGTATTATCATCATACTAGAAGTAAATGCAACCCCCTGTCATAGGAAAGCGGTAAAGGTGATTAAAAGGATGGAAAATGGTTCCTATGGGGAAAATGAAAGAATTTATAGGTATTTATTACAGAAAAGAGAAAACTAAGGGAGGGCTATAGGGCTGTCTTCATGTTTATAAGTCCAATATTAAAAGCTAACATTTATATAGTATATATAGGCTTATAAAGTGCTTTATACACATTAAGATTTGTATATATGAGAAGATGCTGCGTACTTGCTCTCAGTTTCCACAGAAGGCTGAAAAAAGAAAATTGGTTAAAATTAAAAAGCAGGAAAAATATTAGTAGTTCATAAGAAGGAACTTATTGATAATCCGTAGAAATGAAATATGGAGGAGTCCCTGAAGATCTTCCAAGAAGTGGAGAGCCTGTCTTCTCTCTGCGATGATTTAGAGCTTCACTTGCCTAAAGGCAGGATGCTGAATCAAAGTTAGCTTCAGGCCTTCTGAAACAAAGGAAAATGAGATGCAGCCTCACTCCACGCCCAGTTCAAACACTAGATTAAATTAATTCCATTCACCAGCATTTCATGTTAAGGTTATCTGAGTATTAATCCTAATCATATTGCCTTCATAACTACTGCTCTCCCTAAACCATTCAGCTTTCAAGATATAATTCTTTCTTGGTATTTATCAATGTGGTGAAATGGAAAAGAACACTGGACTTGGAGTCAGTGGAACTTGATTCTGATCCTAGCCCTAACACTACCTAGCTATGTAACCTTGGGTAAATCATATCACTTTCTTTGGCTTCAATAAAACAAAGGGGCTTGGATGATCCCTCAGACCCCTTTTTGTTTCAAAATCTTCAGATTATAGAATAAATAAAACATTTCCATGATGTCTTTCTAAGGTGTTATCTCATCTTTTGCCTCTATCTCTCACCCCACACAAAGACATATTATCTGCTATGACCCTAGGAAGGCAAAGAATGAAATTGGAGAGGGCCCTTCCTGACTCTCTCAGCTTGCTCCAGAATGAGATTGACACTACACTATTAACACCAATCATTCCTAGCTACTAACTAATTTGCCTACCTTAGGATACCCAAATTTTGACTGCCAGATACCTGTACCATAGCTGTGATTTTGGCTCAGGGCTGGTGGCATCCATTGTCTGCTCTAGTCTGACTAGTGTGTGGCTATGCCAGGCCTGTGTTGCTGTTCCTGGAAGGTGAAGTGAATATCCAAACCTGTTTTCCTCTCTACTTGTCAGAATTTGAATGAGAAAAGAATCATGTAGCAAAGGAAAAGTCTCGGCAATTTCTGAAATTCACAAAAAGGAAAGATATCCTTTGAGAGCAGAGCAAGTAGAAAAACCTCTCTTTAAAAGTGTTACTACTGTGTGAAGGAAGAATTGTGGACACATTCTACATCCCACAAGGAAAGACACCATGGTACAGTGGACAGAGCAATGGATTGGGAATTAAAGGAGGACCCAGAATGAGAGAGATGAGAGAGAGAAAGGGAAGGAGAGAGAGAGAGAGACAGAGAGAGAGAGAGAGACAGAAAGAGAGAGAGAGAGAGAATCAGCAACTTGTCTGCCTGGGGCAATGGGAATTTATTTATCCAAGGTCACATAATATACAGAGAGCTGGGATTTCAACACATGCTGTTGTTGTTGAGTTATTCAGTCATGTTCAACTCTTTTTTTTTTTGGTAAAAAGCATATGATTTTATTTTAAAGATGACTTTGATTATTAATATCAAGACACGCATAAAACAGATGCATTAGGTTACCAAAGGTTTTCACCACTGTCATGGAGAGTATCCAGAGCTAAAATGAAAGAGAAATTCTCTAGAGGTGATGAGGCCGGTGAAGCTTCCTACCTGCCGAAGGTGTGCTGATTGTGCCAAGCCCCAGACGACTGCAGAATGGCATCCAATGTCACTGAAAAGATCATGGCCTGTCTGTCCAGAACAGCAACAACAACAACAACAACAATGTGGAATGAAGAAGGTCCACACTATGATATGCACTTGGATGGAAAATGCATGGAGTTATTCCATCAGTACACATGCCACTCCTCTTTTTTTTTAACTGTTGCCAACTATTTTTGATAACTAGTGATTGAAAATATAGTTTTATATCCGGTAATGTTATATCTCCTTCACTTGTACTTTTTAATCACTATTTTCCTTGAGACGCTAGACCTTAATTCCTGAAAAAGAATTTTGTTATTGTTTGTCTAGCTGCATAAAGTTCTCTCTTGGTTATTTGAATAGTATCCCACTATTAGGGCCACTAGGTGGCTCGGTGGATAGAACATCAGGCTCAGAACCAGAGTTCACATCTGGCCTCAGACACTTACTAGCTGTGTTACCCTGAGCAAGTCACTCCACCCTTTTGCCTCGGTTTCCTCATCTGTAAAATGAGCTGGAGAAAGAAATGGCAAACCACTTCAGTATCTTTGCCAACAAAACCCCAAATGGGGTCACAAAGAGTTAGACAAGTCATGTTTAACTCTTAAAGACCCCATAGACCATAGCACACCAGGACCTTCTATCTTCCACCATCTCCTGAAATCTGTCTAAGTTCATGTTCATTGCTTCCATGACACTATCTCATTCTCTTCTATCCCTTTTTCCTTTTGCCTTCAATCTTCCCCCAACAACAGTGTCTTTTCCAATGAGTCCTGTCTTTTCGTTATGTGGCCAAAATATTTAAGCTTTAGTGTCTGTTTTTGATCTTCCAATGAATAACCTGAATTAATTTCTTTAAGAATTGATTGATTTGATCTCCTTGCTGTCCAAGGAACTCTCAAAAGTCTTCTCCAGCACCACAATTTGAAAGTGTTGATTCTCTAGTGCTCCACTTTCCTCACAGCCATATATTCCTATTGGAAAAACCATGGCTTTGATTATTCAGACATTTGTTGGCAAGGCAATGTTTCTGTTTTTTAATATGCTGTCCAGATTTGCCATAGCTTTCCTTCTAAGAAGCAAACATCTTTTAATTTCATGGTTGCAGTTGCTGTCTACAATGACCTTTCAGCCCATGAATGTAAAATCTAACACTGTTTCCATTTCTTCTCTCTCTGTTTGCCAGGAAGTGATGGGACCAGTTGCCATGATCTTAGGTTTTGTTTTGTTTTGTTTTTGTTTTTGTTTTTGTTTTTGTTTTTAGTGTTAAGCTTCAAGCCAGCTTTTATACACTCCTCTTTCACCCTCGTTAAAAAACTTCTTAATTCTTATTCTCTTTTGTGTAATATTGTTTACATATCTGAGATTGTTAATATTTCTCACAGCAAACTTGATTCTGATTTTTGACTTATCTAGCTTGGCATTTCTCATGATATACTCTGTATATATGTTGAATAAATAAGGTGACAATATATAGTCTTGTAGCACTTCTTTCCCAATCTTAAACCAATCAGTTATTCCATGTATCATTATCTGCATATCTGAGATTGTTGATATTTCTCCCAGAAATCTTAATTCCAGCTTTTGACTAATCCAGCCTGGCGTTTCACATGATGTACTCTTCATATAAGTTAAATGAATAAGGTGACAATATACACCCTTGTTGTATTCTTTTTTCAATTTTAAACCAATCAGTTGTTTCATGGCCAGTTCTAACCATTGCTTCTTGATTCCCATACAAATTCCTCAGGAGATAAGTAAGATGATCTGGTACTCCCATCTCTTTGAGGACTTGCCATATTTTGTTGTGATCCTTACAATCAAAGTTTTTAGTGTAGTCAATGAAGCAGAAGTAGATATTTTTCTGGAACTATTTGGCTTTCTCCATAATCCAACCAATTAAAAAATTTAGCAATTTTGTTTCTAGTTCCTCTGCCTCTTTGAAAACCAGATAGTAATTCCCTGTTGACATATTGCCGAAGCCTAGCTTGCAGAATCTTAAGTATAACCTTGTTGGTGTGTGAGATTAGCACAATTGTTCAATAATTTGAACATTCTTTGTCGTGGCCCTTCTTCAGGATTAGAACATAAACTGATCTTTTCCAATCCAGTGGTCACTATTGAGTTTTCCAAATTTGCTGGCATATTGAGGACAGCACTTTAATAACATCATCTTTTAGGATTTTAAACAATTCAACTGGAATTCTGTCACTTGCACTAGTCTTATTATTAGCAATGCTTCCTAAGTCCAACTTGACTTCATTCTCCAGGGTGGATAGCTCTAGATCAGTAACCACAGCATTATGTTCCTGGTTACTGGTGATGTTAAGATCTTCTTTTTTGTAGTCCTGTTTATTCTTGCTACCTCTTCTTAATCTCTTCCACTTCTACTAAATCCCTACCATTTTTTTGTTTTATCATGCCCATTTTTGTATGAAGTGTTCCCTTGCTATCTCTAATTTTCTTGAAGGGATCTCTTGTCTTTCCTATTCTATTGTTTTCTTCTATTTCTTTGCATTGCTTATTTAAGAAAACTTTCTTACTCTCCTTGTTATTCTCTGGAATTATGTAAGCAGTTGGATATAACTTTCCCTTTCTCCTTTCCCTTTCCCCTTCCTTCTTTCCTCAGCTATTTGTAAAGGCTTGCCAGACAGCCATTTTGCTTTCTTCCTCTTCTTTTTCTTTGAGATGTTTTTTTTGTTGTTGCCTCCTTTACAATATTGCAGATATTGCAAACTTCTGTGCATAGTTCCTCAGATACTCTGTCTACTAGATCCATTCCTTACATCTATTCATCACTTCTACTTCATATTCATTAGGGATGCTATTTAGGTCATACCTAAATGATCTGGTGGTTTTACCTACTTTCTGCAATTTAAGTCTGAATTTTACAACAAGAAGCTCATGATCTGAGCCAGTTAAAGATCTTGTTTTAACTGACTACATAGAACTTTTTCACCTTTAACTGAAAATTATATAATAAATTATTTTTTACATTGACCATCTGGTGATGGCCATGTGTAGAGTCATCTTTTGGATTCTTGAAAAGGAGTGTTTGTTATGACCAGTGTATTACCTTGATAAAACTCTTTTATTCTCTACCCTGCTTCATTTTGTATTCCAATGCCAAATTTGTCTCTTATTCCAATTATCTTTTGATTTCCTACTTTAGCATTCCAATCTCCTATGATGAATGTGACATCTTTTTTTTCACATTATTTCCAAGAGGGCTTCCAACATATTCCTCCATACTATAAGCCTAATACTATGTCCTCTTTACCCAAAAACATGTGAATCCTGTATGCTTCTGCTCTGTGACCAAAGGCAAAATCAATACTTGACTGGCTCTACAGGCTATACATTTCCAATGCCTCCATCTCCCCTCAACTTTCTTAGTATCTCTCTCCAGGGATTTTAGAAAGCTTCCTTCAGGCCTCTTTTGTTTTAACCCGAATTCCTTTGGGGGTATTCATTGACCAACTATACAGAACACACAGGCTTTTCCCCCTGTTTCTTTCAGTCTCACTTTGTACATAACATTTATATTTCTAGAGTACTTTTTTTTCCTTTTCTCAAGAATTTCCAACTTTGTATTTTTATACCCATGAAATACAAAATATGCCTTTGAAAGAACACAAAGAGCCAATAGCAAAACTACTGAGATACCTTGCTTTCTTTTTAGGGTTTTGTAACGATTTGGTTCTTGATAGGTCTGAACAATTCAACCTTCAAAAACCCCTGTGTGATCTATTAAGGAAGCAGCCTGTGTAAACTCTAAACTAGGAGGTACTAGAATGGAGAAGACAGCCATCTCACTTCCTAGTCCACTAGAAATCAGGCCAGCATAAGCAAACCTGCTCTGCTGAGTATTCTGAAACTCAGAGAGGTAGAAATCCTGGTCCTGGAAATATTTCTTTCCTCATTCTACTCTGGGATGAATGATCAAACCTTGAAGGTGATATATCAAGCGACATGCTGGATAAAACACTTATGAGGAGATGATTTTTGTGTTGTAATTGTAGTAAATAAAAACCAGTCAATCATTCAACAAACATTTATTAAAAGCTTACTATGTTCCAGGTACTGAGTTAAGTGTTGGGGATTTTAAAAAAAAAGGCAAAAACCATTCCTGTTCTCAAGAAGCATACATTCTAATGGAGGAAGCAACATATAAATAATTCGGTACACACAAGATATGTAGAGTAGATGAAGGTTCTGAAAATGAAAGACATTAGAATCTGAGGGTATTGGGAAAGGCCTCTGGCAGAAGGTGGGATTTACTAGTGTCCCTCTCTATGTCCATATCCACAGAGATCACAGCATGCTTCTCAAGCACTTGGGCAGTAAGAATGAGAAGGGGTTTCTTTTTTTCCTTTTTTTTTTCCTGTAACAATCCTCCAAGGAAACTGAATAGTAACAAGATGCCCTCTATATGCCCCCATTCAGGGATGCTATTATTCTTTCTTGAGATTTGGGACTTCTGCAACATCACCGAGCAATGTCCAACACCCTAATCAAGAAGTGCCTTGAATCTAAAAACTTAACTCCTCTGAGAGGTTGTCTCAGGAAGATTAGGCTGTCCAGCTGTGGTCACAGAGGAAGTTAATTAAGGAGATGGAACTAAATTTTAGCTCTTCTGGATCTGAGTCCCATGCTGTCCTTTCTCTACATTCCTCTACCTTCCTTGTGGCACCTAAAATTTTAATTGTAGCTCAAACCCTAACTGTAGGACTAGTAGCAAGTTTATACACCTCTGCAAACTTTGGTGTCCACATCTGTAAAATGATGGTGTTAATACTTATACCACCTTTCTCATGCAAAACTCATCTTTGTGAGTTCAAATCCAGCCTCAGAAACTTACTAGCTGTGTGACCCTGGGCAAGTCACTTTACCTTATTTGCCTCAGTCCTCATCTGTAAAATGAGCTGGAGAAGGACATTGCAAACCACTCCAGTATCTTTGCCAAGAAGACCTCAAATGGGGTCAGAAAGAATGAACACAACAGAGACAACTCAACAACACTACCTTCCTCACAGCTGTTAAAGGAAAGCATTTTATAGGCTATAAAATATTCTTAATACTATCAGCTATCATTTATATAGTCCTTTAAGGTTTACAAAGTGTTTTACCTATACCTTATTTGATCCTAATAACATCCCTTAAATGTTGTGGTTATTGCAGTTGTTATGACACATCTGTTCTTCTCTGTCCTCATTCACAACTGCCTTTGGCATTGTGGGAATTAGAGCACCAAGATGGACTTAGAGACCTAGAATGGAAAAATTAGAGAGAGAGGGAACAGAAATGCCAAAATGCCTCTTCAGAAATTAAGTTTACTAGTCAGGAGGCAGCTATGTGGTTCAGTGCATAGAGCATGAGACTGAGAGTCAGGAAGCTATGAGTTTGAATCCTGCTTTAGACACTGGCTGTAAATTATTTAACTTGAAAAGGCTACAAACCCAGACTAAAGTGGAGGGAAGGTTGGTGCATGATTTTTTTTGTTCACAGGTGATTGTACACTTAATGCAACCTCTGTAGCTGAGATGTAACAAAGGATGGATCAGTGCTCTGTTGCTTATGCTAATTTTGACCTAACAATTAATACCAAGACAACACAGGTGCTCCACCAGGCAGCTCTACACCATCTATACATGGAACCATTGGTTACAGCAAATGGAGAAGTTTTGAATACTGTGGATTAGTTCATTTACCTTGGCATTATACTTTCCAGGGATAATGACACACATATTGCCAGAGCTAGCTCCGTGTTTAGGATGTACAGAAGGAAAGTGGGGGAGAGGAGAGATATTAGACTGACTACTGAACCAAAGATCTACAAAGCCACTGTGCTGACCTCATTGTTGTATGCTAATGAAACCTCAATAATATACTAGCACCATGCCAGAAAGCTGAATTGCTTCCGTTTGAATTGTCTTAGGAAGATTCTGAAGATCTGGAAGGATAAGGTACCAGACACTGAGGTCCTTTCTCAAACTAAACTGCCAAACATTCAAACTCTTCCTCAGAGAGCACAACTCTGATGGGCTGGCCATGTTGTTTGAATGTCAAACATGAGCTTACCTAAAAGACTATTTTATGGAGAACTCAACGCAAGGCAAGCACTCACATGGTGGTCAGAAGAAGTGATAGAAGGATACTCTCAAGGTCTCTTGAAGAACTTTGGAGTTGATTGTGTGACATGGGAGACACTGGCACAGGACTACCAAGCATGGTGTGCCCACATAAAAGAAGGTGCTGTGCTCTATGAGCAAAGCAGAATTGAAGTAGCTCAAAAGAAATGCAAGATGTGCAAATTTAGAGAGTCCACCCCAAATTTTCACATGGACTTCTTGTGCTCAACCTAGGGTAGAACGTTCTGAGCTCACATAGGTCTGATCAGCCATGGCCAGATACACTATAACCTAATTCTAACGTAGTGATATCATTTTGGTCCTCTTTGAGAACAGATGACAACCAGCTGGGTGACCTCAGGCAAATCATTTAACTTCTCTCACACTCAGTTTTTTTACCTGTGAAATCTAGACGATGCAGAGGCTAGAGTTGGCATGTCCAAACTAGCAGTCTAATTTTATTAGAGTGCAGTGTATGTGAGAGATGGAATAGTGTGAAATTAGGATCGAGAAGTAACTTGGAACCAGGTTCTGGTGGATTTTTAGCAAATTTATGTTTTATCCTATGGACAACAGGAAGTGCCTCAAGATTTTTGAGCAGGGGATTTACATGGTAATATCTATGCCTTTGGAAGATTATTCTGATAGACATGAAGATGGATTGGCCATTGCAGGCAAAGAGACAAATTAAGAGGCTATTAGAATAAGCCAGACAAAAGGTTACCTCTGGGGTCATTTTTCAATGGTAAAATCCTTTGCTAAGACCTAAGACACTAAGATAACATGGTGGAGTAGCTAGAGTCTAGAATTTGAAAGCAGTAAGACCTGGGTTCAAGTCCCACATCTGATATTATGTGATGCCAGAAAAGTCACTTAACCTCTCTGAGCCTCAGTTTCCTCATCTGAAAAATGTTGAACTTGGTATCTTGGTTCCCTTTTACTTCTAAGTCTATGGACCTATGGCTTTTAGCATAATTTCAAAAGTTCTTTTATTTCAGCATCAAATGCAAGCTCCTTCTAGAAAGCTGATTAGGAATGGCTAGTAGAAATACTGAAGAGACTTCTAGAAAATATAAAATGCAAATGAGATGCTGTACAGTACCTCAGGAGGAAGCATGACAGAGAAAATCAGGAAACCTGGGCTCTATTCCTGGCATCGTCACTTACTAGATATGTGACTTCAGTCAAGTCAATTCATCTCTGGTGCTCAGTTTCCTCCTCTGAAAATAAGGAACTTGAATTGGATGATGTTAAGGTCTGCTCCAGCTCCAGTGTCCTGTGATTTTGATCAAGGAAACACCAGAAGCTCAAGTCAGGTGCTAACCCAAACTTCTTGGTACTTGCAAAGACAACCAAGTAGGTAAAGGAAGTAGAATCAGACCCAGTGATGATAACCCTCTCTTGCCTGAGCTTTGCACTGAAACTGATCTCTATCTGCTGACAAGCTTTTGATGTAGTTGTTCGTGGAAAATTAATTGAAAATGAAGATGAAATTCTAGAACTCTTTTAATTTCCAAAGGTTTGTTCTCCAGGGAGCCAGAGCACAAAAACAGCTGGGGACTCTCCTCACATCAGAGGGGATGCAATGCAGCTGACTTCAAAATAATTGAAAGCAACTGGATGGAAAACCACATAATAATATCACTAATAATACCTTGTTTTAGTTTGTGCTCTACATTTTCTCACATAGTCTCCAGTGAGACTATTTATGTGAAAAACATAACTGCCTATCACATAGGAAGGAAAGTGACTTATGTCCATATAACATAGAGACAACCATAGGGAATAGGGATAGGAACTTGGATATGGATGGAGATGAGGATATGTATAGCTGTAGGGGTGTAGATGTTGATAGTGACTGGATTGGTGATGTCATTGATATGGAGAGGTCCTGGGTGATGAAACACTCTATGTCAATGCAAGTTGATACCTCTTCTACAATCTATAGTTTTGGAGACAACCATGGTGTGGTGGAAAGAACACTGGAGTTAGAGAACTAGGATTGTAATCCCAATTACTACCTCTAGGTCACTTCACTTTTATTGGTATCAATTTCTTCCTATTTAAAATGAAGTGGTTGGACTAGGTGATTTCTATGGATTCCTCCTCTACCCCTACCCCCAAGCTCTAACATCCTATAATCCTCTAAGATAGGGGTTATTAATTTTTTGTATGTGTCATGGATCCCTGTAGCAGCCTAGTGAAGCCTATGGACCCTACAATGTAGGAGAGTTCAGATAAAGAACAGCAGAACCACAAAGGGATAGCAGGTTACAAAACTGTAATACTAGTCACCCGAAGTTGTGTGATTTGTCCTTCATTGTCAAAGAGGACCATGACATCAGGGAGATGATGACATGACTTGCAATTGACTTTGATTTGAATAAGGGAATGCTGTGCAAAGTCACCGGCCTCACTTTCTCTTCCAGAGCCATCTGGGTCCAGTGGCCAGATATCAATCAGGATGTCTGGAGGTGGCCAGTATGCAATGGGAGAACTTGGCCCTTTTAAGTGAAGGTCTTTTCAGGTTCTATGTGAATGGGCAATACCCATTCAGGGCAACACATGCCAATAGGAACAGTCTCAGTGTGCAGCCCACATTTCCCCCAGGTAAGGGCAGCACATAGTAGTATAGCTTCCAGATATGAAACCATGCAACAACTTTTGCATTCTAGTCAAAGACCCAGAGCCCCTCGTGGCTCAAATTCCATAGTGTTACACCAAGAGCTAGCTGACACTAATAGGAGACTGACCTGTCTCCATAGGGAAGACAATAATACAGTTAGAACTGGTGAAACAAATTTTTTTTCTAAATTACCCATGGAATGAGTTAAGGAATAATGGGCAAGGATAAGAGAACTTAACTCTGTTTTAATCCAGAAGGAGGATGGTGTGTATGTGTTTGTGGCATACTTAACATCCTGGGGGAGCGGGAACAGAAGATGAAGTCATACCAGTCAAACTAGTTCATAGACTCCTCAGAATAATATGTTTACATAATTGAAGGAAATGTTCACATTCAGTTAAGGGTTAGTGAAAATGAAGATGCAATTTGTTTCTCATTTAAGTTCATAGACCCTTTGGAAACCACTCATGGACTAACCCTTGGAGGAACCATGGACTTCCAGATTAAGAACTCTTATTCTAGAATGAGGAAACTGAAGCTCAGAGAGATAATGTGATTTGCTAAAGGCTATACTGTTCACTGGAGGCTGCATAAAACCTACTTGGGTATCACTTCCTTCCCTGTCCTGATCTACCTTGTATAAATAACAGCTCAATTTCTATAGTGCTTTAAGGTTCAGAAAGCATTTCCCTCACAACAATCTTGCAAATTGGTTCATTCAAGTATTATTCTCCCCATTTTTTTCAGATCAGTGCCTAGCATTGTGTCTGTTTAAGTAATAGACAAGCTTAACAAACGCTTGTGGACAGATTCATTGATTGATTGATTAGGAAATAGAAGCTCCTAAGGATTAACTGATTTGACAGTGGTCACAGAGCTAGTGTCTGTACAGGTACACTCACACTGAAAATTAATTTGTGTTTTTAGACTCATGAGACAGAAGGTAGGGGAAGAAAGGGAAACAAATGTAGCTATGATTCAACAAATGCAATCTTGTAGCGACTGGAGAGGGAAGTGTTGTAAGCCAGAGCCTGAGATGTTATGTGCTTTGACAGAACTAGTCAATTACAGTTTTCAAAAGTACTAACCTGTAGTAGTTCAAAAGCCTTAGATGTCCACCGAGTGCCTGAGTTTGCTTCCAATCAATTAATGACACCAAGCTTAGGAATTCACTGGTGGGAGATAAAAGTCTTTATAAAAGTACTATTTGCAGGATGGGAGTCAGGGAATATCCACACAGCATCAGTAAGGAGTGATCTGAGGAAAGAGGAAGAATTAGGAAGCACTACTCTCCAGGTGGGGAAGTAAGTCCAAACGTGATTTAGGTCACCAAGCAAAAGATGAGTTTGAAAGAATCTCATTCAGAGCCTTAGCAGGCCTTGGCTGATGTCAAAACTTCGATGTGACCTAGGCCATTTACGTTCTTTGGCTCTGTTCACAAGGGAGCCAAGAGCTGGCTGTCTCTCGGAGTAAATCTTATTCCCCATGCCTGTCAAGGTCATTGTCCCTAAGCCCAAGTACTCAACAAAACCACATGCACACCTCAGGTTGTGCTACTTCCTTAAAGCAGGCTGGAAAAGAAATTCCTAGATATTAGGACATAAGGAAATACTTCTAGGACATGCAGTTTTGTAGAATGAAGGCTCTACTTTTTTTTTTTTCACCTGGGGCAATAACCATTGGAGGAGCAAAGAAGTATGAGAAGAGGGAAGAAAGAGAATAAATGTTTATACAGCGCCTACTTCGTGCCAGGCACTAATAAATATTATCTCATTTAATCCTCATAACAATCCTGTGAGATAGATACTATTACTCCCATTTTACAGTTGAGGGAACTGGGGCAAAGACAGGTTAGAGGACTTGTCCAGGGTCACATAGCTAGAAAATATCTAAAGTCAGATTTGAACTTCTCCTGATTCCAGGGCTAGTACTGTACCTATTGAACCACCAGGTGCCTCTAGCAGCCTCTGTCTGGTAGCACAGGAAATAGCTAGACATTGGGTATTATTATGCCAGGACATAGAGTAGTACGGTGAGTGTCATAGGTGGGAAGGCAAAGATGGCCTACTTAAGTGAGGGGAAGCATCACCATGGGAAATCAGGAATGGCAGCAGGGGCCAGAAAATAGCAAGGGAAGACATGGGGTTGATAATCACTTTCCCAGAGAGAAAGTTAGATCCCCAAAGAAGCAACAACTGCCCCATTCCCTTTCTCAGCACCCAGGACAAAATCCCATTTCTTTTGGAGCCTTGGCATATTCACTTCTGACCTGGGAATGTACCACAAACACATGTTGCCCTCCTTATCAACTCCCCCTACCCCTCATTTCTCCCACCTTCACCATCACTCCATACTATTGCTAGCTATGATCATGTAGTGGAAAGATCTCTGGATTTGGACTTGTGAGTCAGTAAAACTCAGATAGAATGGTTCAGCCCCAGCCCCCAGGAAGCACACATGCTAAGGTTTAACCAACCTAGAGACTAGGCATTGCATTACCACCCCAGTCCTACTTCCTCCTCCCCTACTACCCCTCTGCTTCTTTCTGTGATACTGTTAGATTTATGCATACTGGCTCCCTGCCCCTCATACCTCATTACTTATTAGGAAATCCAGATAATATACTCATCCCAGTGGCCCACACTACCTCATTGCCTTGTCCCACTAGTGATGAGGAAATCTCCTATTAGTGCTACATCAGCTCTTTCTCTAAAAACCTATGCAAGTTTGGACACTCAATAGCTCTGAGACATCAAACACGTTGAGCATCTCACTGCATATCCAAGTTGCTCGCCATGTGTTGCCAATGGAATTATGGGACGCATAGGCTGCACATATTCTATTACTCACTGTTGCTATCTGTTCTCCTTAAATATCTATGAGTAGAAATAAACCTCTGTTAACCTCAATCCTAGTGTAGCATTGTCCCTCTTCATCCAAGCTACTCATTTTCCTTTTGTATCACAGGAATCAGGAGAGATCTGGATTCAAAATACCTTTATCATTTACCAGAAGCATTACCATGGGAGAGTCACGTATTCTAATAGCTTCTCATCTATAAAATGGGGATAGTGCCAGAGGGCTACTATGTGACTAAAATGATGTGGTGTATCTAAAGTACTTATCAAACCTCCTAGTGTTATGTAGGATGTCCTAAAAGTCTTAGTCCAGCTTTAAGTTTGAATAATCATTAAAGCTTAAATACCTAATAAAGCTTCAAACTGCACTAAGACTTTTGGGACATCCTGTATAAATGCGAGTCCCATTAATCAATTCCATTTTTCTGCTCAAAACCCTTCCAGAATTCATGATAATGTTGCTTATCTGCTCAAAACCCTTCAATAACTCTTCACTAACCACTTGATCAAGTTCAAACCCTCCCCTTACCTTTCCAGACTTAGCACACACAATTGCCCTTCAGGAATTTGGATATACAACACTTGTCCCATGCTTTTTCACATCCTTATTGTATCTCACTACCCTTACTCTGCCTATGTAAACATGGTTGTTCCTTCATGACGCTCATGCTGCCTCCTACACGGAGTCTTCCTCTAACTCTCAAGTGAGAAATGACCTTTTCTTCTTTGGATCTCATATAGTACTTTGTATTTTGCCCATGTACTTATCATGTGGTTTTTTGTATGTTATAACTATCGGGGCGGGTCTTAATATTGTTCCCTTCTCAATTTTCAACTGCTTTAGGATATAAATACCTTGAGAAATTCTGTCTTTCACCATATTTCCTGCACTTAGTGCAGGACCTGGCATATAGTGGGCTCTCAATATGTGTTTATAACTGAATGGCTGACTGACCAAACAAAGTATGTTCCACTCATTGGGTTTGCACCCCTCCCCCCAAAAAACACCCTAGCACAGTGTCTGGCACATAATAATTTGCTTGTTAATTGATTGGTACGTAAAGGCAAGGACTGTGTCTAATATATATTTTTATCTTTCTGACACCTAGCAGAATACACATTGGACACAGACGGTATTCAATAAATGTTTGATGAATTAAATTGAGCTGAATTACTCCATAAGACACTAGTAAAATTCCCAGATGTTCCTTGGGCTAGTCTGACCTTAACCCAAGCCTATACTCACATGTCTGTTTTCACAAATATCTCTTTTGTCTCCTTTTAAGAACACCTTTGTCTTTTTGTCTCTCCCAGAGTCCAATCAACTATCCAGTGATTCAGATGAAACCACAGTTAGGAGGCTTGAATCAAAACCTAGCAATGCAAGGTCAGAGTCATCCACTGTAGCTTTCAGGCTCACTTAGAAATAATGCTCTTGCAAACTAATTCCTCTAGATGCATTTGAATGAACCTTTATAACAAATAAAGCAAATTGCTTAGCTCCAGGATTTTCAAACCCTCAAAATCATTGAATCTATGAATTTTTTAAAAAAAATGGAACCTTCATGCTAATGTACAGAATGTTAATTCCAAAGCTTTATGTAAGACTTATGTGTCTTCCCCTTCTCCCATATATAGAGGCTTAATAGGGGGCATACTAAGGGTGAGCACAAAAGTTTCAGAGTATACTAAGAGATACCCTTTCACACAGGGCTACCATGGATGAAACATAACCAAGAAAAGCCTGCACTAATAGATTTCAGATGGATCTATTTTATTGTAACTGCTTTCCTAGAAACATGGAATTTTAGAGTTTAAAGGAACCGTAAAGGTTACCTCATCCAATCCCCTCATTTTAGAGATGAGTACCCCAAGGCCCAAAGATATTAGGTGACTCCACACAGGTAGTAGCAGAACCAGAACTGAAAACCAGAGTTTTCTAATCAAATAGGAAAGTTGTAATACTTTTATAAGACTTTAGAAGTATATAACAAAATTAACACAAAGTTGAAAATTGTTAGCCAGTATTCCATGTTTGGGGAGGGGGGAGGACTGAGGAGGTTAAGCATGCAAATAATAATAAAATATTTAGGGAGTGAAATTAGGTAAGGAGGATGGGAGTGGAGTATAATTAAATTTCTTCCAGAGGATCATAAGATTTAGAGGTTGGAAAGGACCTTAGAGGTCATCTAATTCAAACTCTTAATTTTATAGATTAAGAAACCTAGGACCAGAGGAAAAGAGAATTCTTCAAGTTTACAATGCTAGTAAGTGGCAAAGGTATGGTATGAAGCCACATTATATTACTCCCTGTGCACACTTTGCACTATGATATTCAAAAAGCATTTCATCCAACTCTGTTCTAGAACACTAGGCTTTCACAGCCTAAAAAATCCTGGTGCAGATCCTTATGTTCTGGCTACCATAAAGGCTGGCCCCACATGCTTATATAGTCTCTCTTGCAAACTACTGATCACGCATGTTTCTCCATTCCCCCTAGCAGTACTCAGGCTCTTATCTAGGAGGATGCCTTGGGGTCAGTAATTATCCCAACTCTTCATGACTAGAGAGCTCACCCATATAAGCTAATTAAAACCACCCCTTCACTCTCCAAACTTGGGTCACCTAAATCACAGGAACATTGTTTTCTTTAATGAAAATGTCTTCTGCTGAAGATAGAAAGGTATACCATAAACGTATTTTTTTTCCCTATCCTGTCCTGAAGTTGCAGAATAGACCTAGGGGAAGGGCAGGTAACAAAGGGATAAGAGGATGATACAGGATGCTAAATTGGAAAGGTTTTTTAATACTCAATTTCCAGGCCATATTGGTGCATTTTAGGATCCAAATGCTATTTTGCTGACATGCCTGCACCAGACTGGAATACGGGACTGATGAAACTGTGAAGTTTTAAGACCTCATTGTCCTTTTCTTATAGTTTCCAGTTTCCCAGGTTTAAGTGTCTCTCTTTGTCAATAGCATGTCCCTGGTTGCTTGTGTCCTTTCCTCTTCTACTTCTATTGATTGCCTCCTGATTCTGCCCTGAAATTTCAAATAGTACAGAAATTCCTTCCTTTCCCCCTCCCTTGACCTTCAACCCTCAGCTAGGCCATTGACAACAGGAAAGATTCTCTGAGCCTGTCCAAAGTAGCAGCAAACTTTGTCCTTTGGTTTAGTGCTTTAGTTACCTCGTCCCTGCAGGGATTCTCAGGAGGTGTGCTAAGTGTGCTTTGAAGGGCCCACTTTAAGAAGGAGATATTTGAGGTCATTCAGAAATTATCTTTAGAAAGGGATCATGCCTAACACATGCTTCCTCAGAGCCCCTGCAGAGACAATGTAACAATCTCTGGACAAACAAGAATACTATTTTCTCATTTATGAGTCAATAGCAAGGTAAAAGCAGAAAAGTGACTTACCCAAAGTCATAGAATGAGTTAACAAAGATTAGATTCAAACCCATTTATCCTGAATCTCGAGCCAGTGCTCTTTTCACTACAGCATGCTGTCTCAAAATTATAACAAATATCACAATAAGTTCTAAATGGATATTCAACTTAAATACAAAAGGTCACATAAAAACTGAAGGAAAATGAATGGAGATAGTTGGAAGGTTGCTCACTTTGCACCAGAGATTAGGATCAGGTGATACATACTGTCTTTACTCTATGCATAAACAAATCCCTAATTTATATGGACTTGAAGTTTACAAAGCATTTTTTGTCACAATGACTCTCTGAAAAAAATATCAGCATAGGCAAGGAGATAATCCATGTCCTAGAGACAAAGTCTGGTCCTTCATATATTATTTCTAGCCCTTGTAACAAATTCTTTGGTAATAATAATGATGGTGATATTGATAACAACTGGTATTTATTCAGGTTCCCGAAGTGCTTTAAATGTATTGTATCACTTAAGCATCTCAATCACCCTGTGAGATAGGTATTATCATTACATCCTATATATGTATCTGAATACCCATGAGGAAACCGAGGTTCAAAATAGTTACAAGATATATCCAGGATTACCCATCTAGTAAGTGGCTGAGGTAGGATTTGAGTCAACCAAATAAACAAGCATTTATTAAGTATCTACTACACACCAGGTGCTGGCAATACAAAGGCAAAATTTAAATAGTCTTTGCCATCAAGTAGTTTACATTCTATCAGAGAAACAACAGGCATATAAGTAACTATATATACAATCCCTGCAAATTTAATTTGAGATAAATTTTTAAGAGGGAGGGAATTAGCATCTGTGGAATAACCAATAAAGGATTCATTCAATAAAGGAGGTATAACTTTGACAGAGTTTTGAAGAAAACAAGAGATTTTGAAGAAGTGGCAGGAGAGCTGGGGGTCCATTAGGCATGGGAGACAGACTGCAAAGATGTAGAAATAGAAGATAGAATGTACGCAGAATAGCATACTAGCAAAAAGGTTAGTTTGTCTGGACTATACTCTCCTCACTGCTACTGATAAAGTATATCACTGAAATACATCCTCTTCATTAATAGAAATATTACTATAAATTGAATCTTGTAATGGAATCATGTATTGCCATTGATTTATATTATAGAATCACAGTTGGGAGAGAATCTCAGAAATGATATTCAGTTTGGTTAGCAGTCCTTTCAAACATCCCTGATGATTGGCCATCCTGCTCCTTTTGAACTGAGGGAGCACCCCTCCCTCCAGAAACAGCTCATTGCCCCTTTGGGTAGCTCTGTCAGAATGCTTTTTTCTTACACCGAGTCTAAGCTGGTCTTTCACAACTTCTAACCATACCTAGTACCAACCTCTAGGTCCAAACAGAATAAATAATGTCTCTTCCTCATGAGAGTCCTTCAGATATTTGACAACTATCATATCTTTTCTTCAAGTTAAATACTCCCAGTTCTACCAATATCCACGTGGCATGTTCATCAATACTCTCACCATCCTGGTCACCAAGATCTAATTCCTCTCTCTTAAATTGTGCTTTCCTCCAGAACAGATCACAATACTCCCAACATGGTCTGTCTGGGGCAGAGCACAGCAGGAAAATCACCTACTTAGTTGTGAATGTGAAGTTTCTCTTCCTCAAGCTGAGAATGTGAGATGCCTTACAGTAATTTCATTTTTGATTGATCTGTTAGCTGGAAGTTGCTTCTATAACTTCAGCTTTAAGTATTTTCTCCCTTCTCCCCCATCCTCTCCCCAAAAAGTTAATAGTATAAAAACAAATATTTAAACCCACTTAGGATCAAAATTACCGGTCGCCCAAAGGGCAATGGAGAGAAGTATAATGTACATAAACATTCTACCTTCTTCCATAAACTCCAGTTGCTCTCTATTATTTCTAGGATTAAACACAAACCCCTCTGGCATTTAAAGTCCTTTACAACCTGCCTCCAACCTACCTTCCCAGTCTCATTAAATATTATTCCTGACAGCAGCAGCCAAGTGTAATGTGATAAAGTGCTAAATTTGTAGTCAGGAAAATCTAAGTTTAATTTGTATCTCAGATATTTACTAGCTATGTGACATTGGGCAAGTTAGTTGACCTCTCTCAGCCTCAGTTTCCTCATTTACAAAAGGAGAAAATAACAGCACCCTCCTCACAGGGTTTTTACAAAGATTAAATGAGCTAATATACATAAAGAGTTTTGCATGCCTCTAATAAATATACAAAGATAACTTACTATCTAGACAATACATTGAATAACTAAATTGACCTTCTTGTTGGTCCTCACACACAATACTCACCTTCCTATTTCTTTTTGCACTTGTTGTTTTGCAAATCTCAAATACAGTCCCTCTTAACTTCAATTTCCTAGGACTCCTGGTTTCCTTCAAAGCTCAGCTCATGTACCGCTATCTGATTCCCATTCATTCTTGTCTTTCCCCAAAACATTTTTATTTGTTTACATACATATTATATAAACATATATATGTGTGTATGCATGTATACACATATATAATGTATTATGTACACATTGTATTCTTATATATTTATATGTACATGTTATCTTTCCCCCTACCCATCCACTCACCCACATACAGTATAAACTCATTGAGAGAAGGGACTGTTTGAGTATAGTTTTTGTATCCCTTGTACCTAGCATGGTGCCTTGTACATAGTAGGTGCTTAATAAATGTCTGTTGGTTGATAAATATGCCACAGCCCATCCCCACCAAGAATTATATGAAAGAAGATAACCATCAGAGATATAACCAGATATCTACAGATAGATATATAAGAGAAGAGGGATCTTTTACAAAGAAAGAATATGGGATAGCAAAAGAATAATTCACATGCTACACTGTAGAAAGGGTCCCAACATGTTGAATGGGTGACCTGAAGAGGATATATGAGAAGATATTGCCAAGAGTGGTTTAGAATAAGAATGCATGGATAGCTTTCAATACTTAACCTTAATGAGGAGATCAAAGCTCCATGGAAGTGTTGAAAATAACTTTGAAATGAAATCTCCTAAAAAATGAAGAATCCTTTTGCAATGTAAATAATGATGCCCTAATTCACCTGGAATTTAAGTGTGGATACTTTTTAAAATACCAAGTTCATTTAAGTTTGGGTGCCTCTGTCTCAGTGACAGAGCCCCAGAAATGAAGGTGACAGACATGAATTTCATGGGGAGGTCTAGGTAGCACCTAGTAATTATCTTTAGGGAAAAATCTGAATGAAGAGGAGTGTTGCTTGGATACAGTTGGACTTGGATTTATGAAGGCCTGGGTTCAAATTCCACCTCACACACTTAGTTTATATTTGACTTTGGATGAGTCATTTGACCTCTCTAATCTGTTTCCTCGTCTTTGAAATGAGGTGATTAGACTTAATGAACTCTAAGGTCACTTCCAGCTCTAAATCTATGATCCCATGATCCTTTAACTAGGTATGCCTTCCCATTGGGCTATACAGTGCTATTATTCTTACACTCTAAGGTTCAAACAGCCAAATTGACTTTCTCCTCTTCCTCTTATAGGGTACTTCATCCTACATCTTTGCCTTGCATTTGCTGTCCAGCTGACTTTGGTGGAATGCCTTTCTGTTTCACCTTTATTTTATAAAATTTCTTTCTTCCTTGAAGACTCAAGCACCATTTTCTCTAAGAAGCCTTTCCTGATTCCCTTAGATGCTAGTGCTCTTCCTCCCTAAACAACCTTATATTTATTCTGCATATGAATTCTGTATCGACTTAATTGTGCACATGTTGTTCCCCTCCATGAGAAGGTAAATTCCTAGTAGTGTTTATCAGATTGCTGGTGCTTAATAAATGATTACTGATTGATTTGTGTCAATAAGTCACTGGTACCGTTGTGCTGAGTAGGACCATTCTTGCTTGGTCTAGCTAATTTCATCTGAGATCTCAAAAGACAATTGGAATCAACTCCATCATGTTCTTGACTTTCAGGACTAGTCAAGCTCCTCCTTCCTTCATGTATGCCTGTTTCTTTCTGATCCTGTTGACAAACAATGCTTACAAGTCCAGTGGAAAGAGATTGTCTTCTAAATGTGGAATTTGCTGGTGATCTCTAAGTTACTAAACAACTTCACAACTCATCCTGAAAGGCAATCCTCTTCCTCCTCCTGACATATGCCACCTATCTTCCTCCATGATACATTCTCTTCAAGTTTATTCTCCTTTTTTCCATATCACTGATAAGTCAAGATATCTTATCACCCCTCTCTTTGTTTCTATCCCTTCTTTCATACATCCCTACACTGAACTTCTTTCATAAAGTCTTCTTAAATCAGCGAAGATTTCCTGAAAATAGTCAATGAAAATGATTTATTTTCAGTCCTGGCCCATTTGTCTTCGCTCTCTCCTCATTCTGCTATTCCTCCTACTTTCAAAAGAAACAAAAAATAGAGGATCCTTGATCTCCTGACTTTAAATTTTGCTTTTCCTATTATACTGGAAATGCCTCTACCTTATTTGTAAAATTGGAAAAATTTTATTCAGATCTATCTGTCTGGGCTGCCCAAGAGGTAAAACCAATAAAAGTGAATAGAAAGGGCTTGGCAAATATAAAGAATCATATAAATGTGTCTACATCTCCTGGAGCTAGAAGGAGATCTGAGCTGATGTTCTGTATAGCCAGTCAGTCTCCAGCCCATCTCTAGCAGGATAGGGGATGGGGGTGGGGGAGTAATAACATTGGCATGGATGTCATGGACTCAGTATTCCAATGTTCTTAGCAAAATGTTATCCAGCTATGTAGCGGAAATGGGACCACCAGTCCCAATGCAAAATCCCACAATGATGTCTAGTAGGGGAAATGAAGAATAAAAACACTGACTTTATGTATGGAGAAGTGTCAAAAGGCAAAATGCAATATCCCAAGTTGGATTTTGGCCAGGACATTGTCATTAACACTTTGACTGCTGTTTTTAATATTAACACTAATATAATTGTAATAATAAGCAAAATCATAAAACAGAAGAAAAGAGAATCAAGAGACTTGTTTTCCATGACACCAAATTGTCTATTACCTCAGCTTTCAAAAAGGGGCTAATACAAACTTCTGGCCCTGGGTGTGTAGAGCCTTCTGTCTCTTGCCCAGTTTTCTAACCCTCAACTCATTCATTCCCATGTTTTATAGCTCACACAGTGCGAGCTCCTTTCCCCTACCCCCCTTCACAGTAGTCAGGGAAACTATGTTAGCACCTCGTTAGCACCTTGCTAGCAAGAATGTCTACTTAAACAGCTCTTGCTGACAGGGTATTACCTCACTCTTTCCAAAACGATTCTGCCCCAGCTTAGACTGGGTACCTAGTTCAAGATCATCCCCTGAGGAGAATGGCTGAGAATTATCTCGGGGGATCTTCAGCATAAGCCCTGCTGGGTTTCTTGACTCACAGTATCTGAAAATAATGATATCTTATGCAGGCTACAGCTCCTGTCCCAGACTATCCACTTAGCTAAGTTTCCATGGGGTTCTCCCTTTCTCTGGGTTTAGAGGATCTAGAATTTGGTGACCCTTGGGCCCCAAAGCTACTCAAGGATCCCATTCCAAGACACACCATAACCCTGAAAAACAGGGGAGTCTTCTGAGAAGGTAGAATAGCTATTTATCCCTATGATGTGATTTAAGGGTCATCAGAAAACCAAAACATTTCATCACCATTTATCACAATATCTAAAATTCTACCATTACAAGTTCATTCCTAGGATATATGAGCTTAAACTTGAAAGGTACTCCAGCTCCACAGGCAATAAAGTATTTTCCTTCCCTCAAGAAGTTTGGGAAGGGGCAGCTAGGTGGTGCAGTGGGTAGAGCACCGGCCCTGAAGTCAGGAGGACCTGAGTTCAAATCCAGCCTCAGACCAATCACTTGACACTTGTTAGCTGTGTGACCCTGGGCAAGTCACTTAACCCCAATTGCCTAAAAAAAAAAAAAAAAAAAAAGTTTGGGAATAGAGGAGGGGAAGATTATACACATAACCATGATAGAAGATGAAATGAAATAAGAGTAGAGAGAAAAGATTCAGGAAAAGTACTTAAAGTAATTTGAGATGTCTTTGACCTAGGGGAAGGGGAATTTCAAGGAGAGCTTCATGGAGTAGGTGACAACTGAGTTAAAGGAAAAAAAGAACCATAGGAAATTGGGATGAAAGTTGTTGGGTAGAGGGAATTCATTCTGAAGGCAACAGAAGAAAGAGTATCAGGGTAAAAATGGGGGAGAGGGAATGGTAGCATTCTGGCTATATCCTAGAGTACACGAAAGGTTGTAGGCTAGAACAATAAGATATAGCCAGATTAAGACGGGGGCCTTAAATTTCAGGATCAAACATTTCTACTTTATTCTGAATGGGGCTACCCCGAAGCAATTATGAACACAGTAGTAATTCAGGAAAGTTATTCAGACAGCTGAATAAAGGGTGGAATGGAAAGAGGGACAAACTAAGGCAGGAAAACCAGTTAGGAGACTTATGATAGTCCATGAAAGAAGAAAGGGACTGTTTAAGCTACAGTAGTGGCAGTTGGCAGCTAGTTGGTACAGTGGGTAGAGGTTCTGGACCTAGAATAAGGATGACCTGAGTTCAAATCCAGCTTTAGATACTTACTAACAGTGTGACCCTGGGCAACTTATTTAACTTTTGTATGCCTCTGTTTCCTCAAATGTAAAATGAGGATAATGATAGCACCTACCTTCCAGGGTTATTGTTAGAATAAAATGAGTTACTATTTGTAAAACACCTGGCACATGGTAGGAGCTATATTAGTTATTATTATCAGAAAATCAGAGATGGATGTGAGAAATGTTTGAGAGGTAAAATCAACATGACCTGGGAACTTACCGGGATGAAGGGGAAGGAACTGACTGACTGGAGAAGAGGAAGGAAAAGATATCCAGGTGACTGGGAGTATGGTGATGTCAGCAAGGTAAAAGGAAAAGTTAGAATGAGGGAAAGAGGAGGAATATGAGCTCAGTTTTGACCATGTTGAGTTTGAAAGACGACCTGGTTCAGCCCTTTTCCTTTAGACAATTTAGGGATTACTGCCCCCATTTTGTAGATTAGGCTATTGAGGTCAGAAAGTTTAAGTGACTTGTCTAAAGTCACACTTGTTAGGGATTGAGAGATAAAACCTAAATATCCTATTTTCTATTGCAATGCAAATATCAGAATTTCACTGGTAGGCCTCCCAGGCTATTTAGTCTTCTAGTTTAAAATCATCAGGAATCCCAGGCATCCTGGGAGCAAACTGTTCAAAATAGAATGGGTAGTTGACCTCTTGTTATGGATGTTGTAAAAGGGATTCCTATTCAGGGAAGGATTGAACTAGAAGATGAATCAGTGAGATTCTTTCTTATTCTGAGACACAAAATGTTAGTGGCTACCTCCCAAGAGGATCATAGTATTTAAAGAAGTGTCTTTTTCAGGGTCACAGAGCCTAGACGTCATAGCTTGTTAACATAATACTTTACAGTTTAGTGTTGGAGGTAAGATGAAAATGCAGGTCTTTTGACCCCCTACTTGGTCCTCATTCTAGTATCATTGATTTAGAGCTGGAGGGGGACTTGCAAATCATCTTCAAAGGAAGGGAACCTGCGGCCTCAAGGGCACTTGTGGCCCTCTAGGTCCTCAAGTGGGGCCCTTTGACTGAATCCAAACTTCATAGAATAAATCGATAAGTTTGGATTCAGTCAAAAGGCCCCACTTGAGGACCTAGGGGGCCACATGTGGCCTCAAGGCCATAGGTTCCCCACCTGTGATCTAGCCCAACCTCCTCAATTTTACATTTGAGGAAACTGAGACCAAGAGAGGCAAAACCACTCACTCAACATCACATAGGTAGGAAATGGTAGAACTGAGATTAGAACTGAAGTCCTCCCACTTCAAATCTAGGCCTTTCCACTGCCACATGACATTATACTGCCTTCCATCAGAAACTCAACAGATGCATGGTGCTATCAAAAGTGAATTCTTTGTGGAGTCAGAGGTCCTGGGTTTGAATTGACTCCCTGCTACTTTCTGCTTATGTGATCTAGGGACAATCACATCTCTCGACCTCAGTTTCCTCATCTGTAATGTGAGGGGTAAGTTCTCTTGATGATCTCTATATGACCTGCAAGTTCTTTTCCAGGACTGTTAGCCAATAATCTTTAGACCTCAGCATATATAGTACCAGAAATTTCTGTAAAACTCTAATGAGTTCATGGACAATTTGGCCCATGAAAAAGGAAGCAAGATAACCCAAGACTAGCAAATAGAATGCAGGGGTTGTAGAAAGGACAATAACTGTACCATTTTTTTATACAACTGATACAAGGCTGTCTAACCAGGATTTCATTCCCAAGGATATTGGAACCTGGGTACAGGGGCTATTTTTTCATAGAGAAAGAGAGAAATCCAGGAAAAAGTCAGAGGAAGAGAAGGAAGAAGAGAAGAAAGGGAAGGAGAAAGGAAAGAGGCCCTCAAAGAGAAGCCACATGGAAAAGAGGACTTGAAACAGCATGTGTGGAGTCTTGAAGTACAAACCACAACAGAGGTATGGATGGGCTTCTGGGTGGGCTATCAACTATGAGGAGGTGGCAGAGCTGTGAAGATTATTATAGCTTCAGTCAGCATAGATGATAGCCAAGAATTTTAAGTGATGGGGATAATGGCTGCCAAGAGGTCTCAATGTTTTCTACAGTTTGCAGGTGGCAACCTAGGCAAAGGGGAACTTCCTCTCTCTTCTCTATTAGGGAAGAAGAGAATGGGGATGCACTTATTTGGTGGATGATTTCAGAAAATATTTTAAATGTTTCTTTAATTTCCAATTCTGTCCTAATTGTATGATTTTACATATCACCAACCATCATTAGCCTAAAATTTTGTTGGCATGTTAATAATTAAGTGTCAGACTTCCAGGTAATGAGTCCAGTAAGATGGTAGACTAGACATTTTCCCAAATTCCAACAAATTATCAAAAATTTCCCAAATGATAAACTAAATATCAAATATTGAGGAACTATGTCTGAACCTACTGGACAAAAAAATAAGCACAACAGGGTAAAATTCTTAAGAATTTATACCAGAGAATACTAAACCTCAAGGAGTTTATTCAGCTTCTCTCCCTACATCAGGCTTCACACTCCCTATAGGGATGAGCAAACCAACTTGTAGATATATGCGTAGGGCCCATATTGGGATCCATTCTGGCTGCAGACACTTTGCCAATAAACCTTACCCTCTGCCCACCCACAAATGACAGACAGTGACTCTTCTCAACCTTGGGAGGAAGAGGATAACCAAAAGAAATGTATGTATATATGTGTGTGTGTGTGTGTGTGTGTTTGTATACATATATATATATGCACACACACACACACACACATATATATACATATATATATGAAAAAAAAAACTTCTGCTTGAGTAGGAAGATTTCAAATCCAGGGAAGACAAGAAATAGGTTTGGAGTGGGGGAAGGAGAATGGTAATGGAAAAATATTTTCCAATCTTCCCACATGGGTAGTGCTGCCTTTTGTCTAGGGTAAACCTAAGGTTAGTAATTCCCAAAACTGTACAGATTCTGTCCAGGAAACCCAGACTGCTCCCCACCCCAACCCTGTAAAAAGTGATAGATGCTGATTCAGCCCAGCCAGAAAAGAAAAGGAAAGCCAATAGAGGAATGGGGGTAAGAGGCCAGCATGAGTGGGTGTACCTAGAATGAAGGAAAAAAGAACTAAAACTCACCTGGAGCCGATACTATCCACTCAAATGGCTACTTAGGGCAGGGAGCCAGGTCAGGGAATGCTAAAGCCCAAAATGTGAGAAGAGACTGAGGCAGTCCTGTCTTTAGGGGTATATCCAACCAGCAAAGGGGTAGTAGAAAGTGAGTGATGGAAGAATATAAGGGGAAAAAAATGCTTAAAATATTTCAAGAAGAAGTCTTAATAAAAATACAGAGCAAGAACAAATAAATTCACAGAGAATATTTTTAAAGCTAAAAGGAAGAAGGAGAATTAAGCCTTCAAAGAAATTATGAAGCCAAAAATAAAAAAAAAGAAATTATGAAGCTTCATTAGCAAATATAGAAGAAAAATGAAAATGAACCATTGTCTAATGATACACAGAGTCTCTCAAATCTCAAGAGACCATGAAATACTAACAAGAAATTCCAGAATAGTTCAGAAGATAAATAAAATCAGTAAAAGAGGAAATTATGAGACAACATTGGTCAGAATGTATCCTTTGAAAAATGGGGGAGGGGGGGAACTAAACCAAGAGATTAGAAAAAAAATATTGAATCAAAGTTAAAGAGTTTCTCCAGGAAGAGAAAGAAAGTGAAGCAAAAGGTAACAACTTTAAAAGAATATAATTTCTATATGAGTTGGAAGTATTAACATTGAAGACAGGATGGGCAGAGATAATTTAAGAATTATATATATCCCAGGAGAATACGATTAAAAAAAATTAAGCCCTGAAAACCTTTATGTGTGAAGTAATACAAGAAAATGACCCAGAATTTCTGAACACAGAAAACAAAGCACAAATTTAAAGAATCCACAGATTGCATCCAGAAAAAAAAAAAAACACTCAACTCCAGACATAATGGTTAAATTAAATAATCCCAGTGACAACAAATTTTGTAAGTGTCTAAGAGGGAAAAAAAACAATCCAATATAAAGGAGAAGAAATACTAATAATGCAAGATTATTCTCCACCTACTAGAAACCACAGAACAGAATGGAAGTGTATTTTGAAAAGTAAAGAAACTCACACTGCACACCCAAAATAATATACCTGCAAACCTGTTCCAAATAGTCAATGAAAAAAATAGATATTCAACCAAAGAAGATTTGAGGTATTCCTCCCTCTGGAAAAAAAAATGAGCAGAATATGTGACTTGTGAACACCTACAAATGAGAAAGAAACTAGAAAGGAAACAAGTATAATTATCACAGAAGAAATAAGTAATGAAATAAATTATTCTCTATTCAGAGATTATTTTTAAAAAGAGAAAAAAGAGAAAGCCTGACCTATCAGTTGAAAAAGGAGGGACCATAAATAGTTTTTTTTGAGCACACTAATGGATAAAAATATAAGTAGATTTTTTTTAAATAGGAGAAGTGAAGATAGAAGAGAAAAAACATAATCACCATGAACTGAAACTCATAACTCACCTACAAATGACTTAATGTATTGCATGGGACAAAAATTCAGAGTTGGAGCTTATGAAAGTCAGTACAGGGAAGGTAAAAGGTAAAGGGAAATGGGTTTTTATTAAGTCTGTAGATAGATAATGAAAGGATGACAAAAGAAGGATAGGATAATATGCGAGTTGGCAAAAAACTAGGGTCCTCAACCAAATGAAGGAAGGAGTTCCCACTGAAGAGTATTCCCATGGGGGAAAAGGTACATGAGTGCAATGGGAGAGGAGCACCTCAAAATGACTTTAATATGGAAGAAGATTATGCATTGGATAATATCATTCCCAAGAAAAGTGAGACTCCTAAGCTTTTTAATATCAAATAGTGAACAGAAAGGTTGACAGGCATGGACTCAGAGATGAAAAGGCATAGCCAATGGCAATTCAGGGAGTGGGTAAGATTAGACCAATTCAGAGAGCAAGTTAATTTCTACTATGGGACATTGTTTCTATCCACATCATTTTCCTCATGAATTGATAATTTCAGGAATGACACACACTATCGATAATGGGAAAAGATGCACAAAGGTACATATATACCAATTAGAAGAAAGCTTAACAAAGTACCTCAGACTTTAACTTCATGGAAAACAAAAAGATATTAGAGAAGGAACAATAAGGATATAAATAATAAATCAAAAATTAAAGATAAACAAGGAAGAAATGAACTATCCCCTTTCCTACCCCCCAAGAACAAGATGGTTTACTTAAAATCATCAAAAATCAACAAAGAAACAAATTGAAAAAACAACTTCAGTAAAGATGAGACTAGTTGGTTGGTTGTTGTCCTTTCTCAAAAAAGATCAAAATGGCATTGCTATGCTGGAGTCAAGGTGCAGCGTGTCTGACTATGGCTGATCAGACCAATACGAGCTTGGAATGCTCTACCACAGTCAAGGCACAAATAGTCCATATGAAAGATGGGACTACAAAATAAATAAACCTACAGAAATCCACATTTCTATATAGAAATAACAAAATCTAGTAGGTAATAATAGAACAACTTAACTGGAAAAATATTTAATGTTCATGGTTGAGCCAGGTCAATATGATAAAAATGATGATATTACCAAAGTTAATTTACAGATTTAGAGATACACTAATTAAATTACCAAGGGGATATTTTACAGAGTTTAACAAAATGATAATAGTTCATTTGAAGGAACAAAATACCTTGAACATAAGCCGGGGCGGGGTGGAAGAAATTTAAGGTATAAATGGGAAAAAAGCACTTCAATATTTCAAAATATATTATGAAGTACTAATAATCAAAACCATTTTGTATTAGATAGAAGTGGAAAAGTACATCAACAGAAGACACTGGACAAGGGAAAATAAGAAATAATTGAATTCAATGACCTACTGTTTGATAAATCCAAAAGCTTAAAAATATCCTGATTTGATAGGAATTGCTAGGTTAACTGGAAAATGGTCTGGAAGAAATTAGGTTTGGACTAACATCTCAAACAATATAACACATTTAATTAAAAAAATATAAATGTATTAACTGCATATTTTAAAATTCCTTAAAATTGGAAGAAAAATGTATACTTTTAACAGCTATGGGCAGGAGGTGAATTATAAACCTAACAAGAAATAGAGGCAGTTACGAAAGGTAAAATTTATACTTTCATTTACATGAATAAATAAAATTTTAACAAACATTTACTAAGTAAATGTATCAGCATTCTGCCAATCACACTCAAAGAAAAGATTTTTTTTTATAAACAAAAATGATGGAACTAGGATAAGAAGAGAAATAGTAAATTGAGAAAAATCTTTTTATCAAATATGTTAACACAGTGCCTTGCACACAGTAGGTACTTAATAAATGTTTAATGATTGATTGAAATATCCTTAATAGGGGTCTGATATAGAAAATGTATCAACAACTGGAGAAATATCAAAGATCAAAAGCCATTTATCAATTCATAAGTGGTCAAAGGGTAAGAATGATGCTCAAAAGAATTACAAATGGCTTGAAAAATGTGAAAGAATGCTCCAAATTAGCAACAATAAGAGAACTGAAAATTAAGACAAATCTGAAGTTCTCCACATATTCAGCTAATTGACAGTGATGATAAGGGGAAAGAATTATAAAAGAGAGGCACACTCATGAATTGATAGTGGAGTTATGAATTGGTTCAACCATTGTGGAAAACAATGAGGAATTGTGAGGTGAGTTACTAAAGTGGCCATACCCATTGACCTCTGATTCTTGAAGAGGTAGGGGGCAGAGGTTGTAGAACACTGCATATGCATTAGATTTTTTCAATGGTTTGCTTGGATTTAGTGACCTTTTTTCCCTTCTACTTGTTTTGTTCTTTATTATAAGAGATGTTTATCTGTGAGGAAAAGAGGAAAACAGGAGGAAATGTTTATGACATAAAAACAATATATAAATAAAATAGTTTAAACAAGTATCTAGAATATAATTTAGTTTAAATGTCTTTCATTACTCAAAGGGCCTTTGAAGAAAGAATTTATGGTTAATAATTTAATCCTAAGAAATTGGTGGGCCAAAGAATAAATCATAGAAACAAAAGAAATTTTCACCGAAGGAAATAATGTACCAAATTTTATAGGTTTGGATGAATAGTCCTCAGGATAAAATAGTCTCTAAATGCTTTCATCAGCAAAAGAGAAAGAATAAATCAATGAATCAGTCACGCAAATAAAAAAATAGTAGAACAAAAAATTTTTTAAAAGAGTCTGAACTCAGTAGCAAACTAGAAACTCAAAGATTCAAAAAAGAGGCTAACAAAGTTGAAGGCAAAAAAAAAGAAAAAACATATACACAACCAAACATTGAATTAATAAATACAAGTGGGACCTTTTAAAAGAAACTAACAAAATAAACATCTATTCTGATTTTGAAAGAAAGTGAAAAATCAATTTTAATAAAAGAATTCATAACAACTGAAGAGGAAATAAATAATATTATCAAAAACTGTTTTGCCTAATTTTATGCTAATAAAATATATAATAGATGAAATGGATAATACCTACAAAATTATAAAATATCCACATTAACAGAAGAAACAGATTAGTTAAGTAACCCAATGACAGAAATTGAATAAGCCATGAATAAATTCACAAAAGAAAAAATCTAGGACTAGATGAATTTAAAAGAAAAATTCTATCAAAAAAATCAAAGAAAAAATAATTTCAATAAAGCATATTTGAAAATATAGGAAAAGAAGAGACCCTTCTAATCTATTTCTATGACATAAATATGACCTTGAAACCTAGCTATGAAAAGAAAAAAAAACAAAGAGAACTATAAACCAATATCTTTAATGAACATTGGCAAGAAAAAATTTAATATTAGCAAATAGGATACTGTAACAAAAACATACTAGAAAGTATAGAAATAAATGGACTTTTTCTTAACATGGTAGATATTATCTATAGAAAACAAAGAACTAATATTATATGTAATGAGAAAAGGTTAGAGGGCTTTCTAGTAAGATTAGGGATAATAGTAACAACAACTAACATTTATACAGTGCCTCCTATCTGCCAGGAACTATGCTAAGTACTTTACAATTGTTATCTCCTTTGAACCTTCCAACAACCCTGAGAAGTAGGTGCTAGTATTTCCCCCATTTTACAGATGAGGAAACTGAGGCAAACAGAGGTTAGTGATTTAGCCCATTGTCACACAGCCAGTGAGTGTCTGAGGCCAAATTTTCACTCAGGTCTTCCTGCCTTAAGACCTGGCACTCTACTATGCCGCCTAACAAGGCTACCTAATATAACCATTACTATGTTAATGGCACTAGAACAAGACAAGGAAAAAAAAAACAAAGGAGTAAGTACACAAAAAGGAAATCAAACTATTGACTTTTTTGCAGATGCCATGATGGTCTATTAAGAGAACTCTAAAGAATTAACTAAAAATAAGTCCAACAAAGTTCCAAGATATAAAATAAATTCACATAAATAAGAAAGGAAACACTCATTGCTTAAGCACTTACTACATTCCAGGCACTGTGCTAAGTACTTGACAAATACCTCACTTGATTGTCACAACAACTTTGGGTGGTTGGTTCTGTTATTATCCCCATTTTGTAGTTGAATAAAGTGGCAGACAAATTAAGTGACTTGTCAGTGTTATACAGCTAGTGTCTGAGATCAGATATGAACTTAGGTCTACTTGACTCCAGGCCTAGTGCTCTATCCACTGCATCACGTAACTGCCTCTGGTCAGAAGATATGAACTGCCTGGTCATATCTTGAAAATTTCTTGTTCTCAAGGGAAGAAATCCAAAATATCCATAAACACACAAAATGCTCCAAATCACTAATAATTAGAAAAATACAAAATATTATCTTTGTTTAACCAAGCAATCAACCAACAACTTTTTATTAAGCATACTATGTGCCAAGTCCTATGTTAGTCACTGGGGATAAAAATGTAAAGGCAAGATAATCCCTGTTCTCAGAGGACTTACATTCTGCTGGGGGAGTAAAGCATGTTCACAAGATACATACAAACTGAGTTTTTTAGAGGGATGGGGCAGTAATAATTGGAGTAATCAGAAAAGACCTCTTGAAGGAGGTGACTCTTGAGGGAAACCTTAAAAAGAACCAAGGGTTCCAAGAGGAGATGGCAAGGAGAGAGGGAGATAGCCCAGGCTAAGACACAAAAGCATAAAGTGGGATCTGGTATATAAGGACCAGCGAATACCTAAGTTTTGCTGGAATAGAGAAAATGTGCTGGACAATAACGTGTAATGAATCTGGAAAGGTAGGCAAGAGCAAGATTGCAAAGGATTTTAAATGCCAAACAGAGGAATCTGAATTTTATCCTTGAGTCAATGAAAAGCCATTGAAAACAGTTGAATGGGGCAATGATGTGGTCAGACACCAACCTGGCAGTTGTGTGGAGGATATACAGGAGAGAGGAGAGAATGAATGTAAAAAGAACAATTAAACAGGTTTGTCAATAGTTCAGGTAATGGGTGATAAGGGCTTAAACTAGGGTGCTTGTGGTATGGATAGGAGAAAGGTGATGGATGTGAGTAATGTTGAAGAGCTAAAATCAATGAGAATTGGCAACCAGGCAGTGAAAGTTAAAAGCTGAGGATGACTCCTAGGTTGTGAAGCTAGGTGATGAGAAAAGTATCAATTTTACAGAAATAGGGAGAAAAAGGAGAGTGAGTTTGGTTTTGTACAGGTTGAGTTTGAGTATGACTATGGGGCATCCAACTGGAGATGGACAGTAGGCAGTTGTTCTATGTAATGACCAACCTGGCTCTGCCCATATCAAATCCATTCTTTTGGAGCCAATTAACATTCATCAATTTAATTGGACCCCAGAACAGTAATTTATAAGGTATTTTCAGTTCCCTATTGAGTCAGTCTTGCTGCTAGTTCTACTCTAATCTTGTAGTCGATGTTTAATAATTGCTCCTGTGTCCTAGTCATTAGATCCCTGTCTCGATCCTCAGTACACTGACCCATACTCTAGAGCTGGAACCTTGCTGTACTCTAGCCAATCTCCCTAGGAACTGTCTTCAATCCCAAGCCCTATCTGTTTCCAGACTTATCTGATACTATCCACCCTCCAGGACCTCCTCCTGTTGCTTGCTGCCAGACTCCCCTATCATTGCACTTCTAGTCCTTCTATATATCATTTCATTTATCTTTTTCAAAATCCTATGGGGTTAAATACTGCAAAAATTATTTCCCCTGCCCCTCTTTCTTACAGATGAGAAAGCAGAGTTCAAAGATTTCCCTAAGGTCATTCAAGTAATAAGCTACTGAGCTAAGATTCAAATGCAGGTCCTTGAATTATAATTCTAGGGCTTGTAGAGGATATGGGCTGGACCTGTGAATTCATTAGCATAGGAAATTCTCAAGCTAGGAACTACCTCCGATAATGAAAGCTAGAATCTTCTCTGCAACTTAAAGTCTTAGAAAGTTACCCAGAGCCTTCAGAGGTTATATAACTTGCCCAAGGTCATATAGGCAGGATATAAACCTAGTTTTAAGAGTAGCTACACATCTGGTGCAGTGGAAAGAGCACTGGGCCTGGATTCAGGAAGACCAGAGTTTGAATCCAGCCTGAGATACTTCCCATATGTGTGACCCTTATGTGACCATTAAATTGTAAGCTCCTTAGGGCAGGGACTGTCTTTTGCCTTTCCTTCTTTGTATTCTGGGTGTTTAGCACAGTGTCTGGCACATAGTAGATACTTAATAAATGCTTATTTCCTTTTCTTTTTCCCCTTCTTAGTTCTTCCTGTTTTTAAGGCCAGGTCTCTATTCAATTGCCTGTAAGGCTAATTAAAGAAAGGTTCTGATATTAAGAGAGTTTCTTAATGTGAAATAACAATCCACAAAATTGTAGTTTTAAGCAAACACAGGGTAGGATATTAGGGCAAATTAGGTCAATTATCTCATCCTTGCTCCCAGCTCCAATCCTAATCATGTTCCCTTCTGATCATGCCAATCCACCTCTCTTTTCTAACTGCCTTGTCTTCCTAGAACAGGGGTGGGGAACCTTCAGCGTCTAGGCCATATGTGGTCTTCTAGGTTCTTGGGTGCAGCCTTTTCCCTGAATCCAAGTTTTACAGAACAAATCCTTTTATTAAGGGGGTTTGTTCTGTGAAGCTGGATTCAGTCAAAGGGCAGTACTTGACGACCTAAAGGAACACGTGTGGTCTCCAGGCCACAGGTTCCCCACCCTTGGTCTAGACCTATTGACTAGGCCTGCTTTCAGACCTCTTCCTTGCACCCATTACTGGTAACTTCTTGGAAGCTCTTCACTGTCTCAGTAGATCTATTTATTTTCTGGGTCCTGCCTATCCCTGTATTTGTCCATCTGACAACCACTGAAAGTCCATTAGAATCTGTTCTTGTTCTCAAGGTAATGCCCACATTCATGGAATAGCAGATATACTTGGAAGACAGCATCTCTGAAACGCCATGTTCTAAGGATAGACTCCCAAATTGCTTTTTCTGGTCTCCATGCCCAAGGAGCTTCCATGTTCAGCTTGGAGTGAAATTTACATGAATCACTTCCTGATAGATGCACTCATTTCTCTTGATCTTCTTCCTCGGTTACTGGCTCCTTTTCAGCAAGGGACAAGTTCAGCTCCAGAAGGAAGCATTGGGTGCTTGCTGAGCACACTTGGCCTCTTGTCAAGTGGACTTCATCTGTCAGTGTTTACTTTGGGAGCCTGAGGGGAGGGAATGCTCTCTGGGTAATTATTCTCACTTCCTGCCCCTAGAAACAAAAGTTATTGAGTTTGCTGGGTGAGCAGGAGGTTGCTTCCATGACTTTCAGAGCAATGGCAGATTAAGTTTGTTGGTTGTAAAATGGTTTCCCTCATTGTGCATTCTGTCGCTTCAGCAGGCCAGCAGCAATTTACCTACTTGGCTCAAAATAAATAGTCAAGATGCTGTTTGTTAGTGGACAATCTGGAAAACAGTATCACACGGGGATATTTAGCATTCTGGCCCAGCTTCTTCTTGCTAGTGGAATTGTCATAGGGCCTCAGATGCCCAGGGGATAGCCAAATAAATTATTTCCAATTTAACAAACATTTACTAAATGCCTGCTTTATGCCAGATACTGGGTAGGTGCTGGGGTTACAGAGATGAAAAATGTCACAGTCCCTGCCCTCAGGTTGCTTACAGTGGAAAAACACCTACACAAATACGACAAAAGTAGAATGTGTTCACGGTAAAAACAGAGGTCAAGATGAATTGCCCTAGGAAAATTTGAGTCAGTTTAAGGGAATATATTTTGGCTGACTGGTAATTCAATTCCCAGTAGCTATTATAATACTACTAGATCACGTTTATGTAGTCTTTTAAGATCTGAAAAGCACTTTATACACTTTATGTCATTTGATTCTTACAACAATCCTGTGGGCTAGGAGTTATCATTATCCCCATTTTACACATGAAGAAAATGAGGCACAGAGAAGTTGTGACCTGCCCTGCAAGTAATGTCTCCTGCCTGAAGTCCCATATTCCATAAGTTCTGATTCTTCAGTAGCTGAGACAGAAACCTCTCTGAGTATAGACAAACACAAACATGTCAGTCATCTTTTAATGATAGGAGGTTTCTGATTCAATGGCTCCCAGACATCCAATCCTCTCCAAGGTCTTCAAGATGAGATGCCATATTAGACATAAAAGTAGAGAGACACAGGCAGAGGCATCTGCCCTGCTCAGAAACCAAAGAGCTAAATTTAATCAACAAAAGAACACCCAGGTTGTTTCTTGCCTTTTACTACAACCTCAAGTGGTAATAGTCCCTTAAACTGGGGAATTGGCAGAGGCTGAAATGCAGCACTTTGAGAGACAATCCGGCAGGCATCTTGGAATAGCAGCTATACTGCTAGACTTGGAGTTAGGAAGATGTAGCTTCAAATCCCTCCTTGGACATCAATTATCTATGGCTGGTCACCTTTCTGTGCCTCAATTTCCTTGTCTGTAAAAGGAAAGGATTGAACTCAATAACCTCCAGGTCCTTTTCAACTCTAAATTGAAATCTATGCTCATGAAATAAATGCCCCACCCCACAGACTAGCATGAAGCCCAATTGTCAAGAACACAGGAAGTCTAAAAGCAGCATCAAATCAGGCAGTTAGAGCAGAAGCAAATAGGAGTGGATCAGCCAAGCCAGCCTCATTCATCAGCCAGGGAATGTGTGACCCTGGGACTAACATTATTATATGCAGCTTATTCGATAAAGTGGCTTCTCCTGGACCCCACAACAGACAGCAGAGAGAAAATGTGATGACTGTGTGGAGGGAAAGGAATGAGGACAGCAATGTGCCACTTCATCACAAATGCATGGGCAGCAGCTCCTCGGCCAGGCCACCTGGGATCTGACCAGCAGAATATGTAAATGTGGGAGCAGCCTGGGCATCACTCTGGGAAATATGTTTCCACCAACCTGGCCAGAGGCCAGAGGTGCCTCCCAAAGTTCCTAGGATAATTAGGATGCAAAAGAGGTTCTTAAACAGGATAAGAAGAAGTCTTTTTTTGTGGGGAACATTGCAAGAAAATATTTCTGTTTTGGGCGGGCCCAGCCTCTTGCACTGTTTGGATGTACAGGGAGTCACTAAAATCCTTTTAGTAAAATGAGGGACCACTGAACCTTACTTTCTGAACTTCCACTACATACCCCACATGCCCAGGCACTACCATCTGAACTACAAATTCTCTCTAGGTACACTTGGGCCTTGCCATTCACCTGACAGATGCACCCCTTGCCCACCCAGCCCCTCCATTGTCCTCAAATCAGACACTACAATGTGCGTCTTCTTCAATGAAAATGTGATATCCTTGAATGCTTAATTTTCTATCTGTATCACCAGTACCTAGTGCAGTGCTTTGAACATAATAAACACTTAACAAATGATTTTTCATTCATTTATTCATTCATTTATTATAGAGAAGGGAAGCAAAAGGCATGCAGATTAGCGCTGCTCTGTAGAACAGAGGACTTCTCAGTAGCTGATTCCTCAAGTCTTAGGTGGGACACATCTGAGATCAGCTGCTAGCACTCCCCCCTTATTTGTATATAGTAGATTATATATATATATATATAACATATATGTGTGCGCATACATGTTTATATGTGTGTGTGTTTGTGTGTGTGTGTGTGTGTGTGTGTATCCAGCTTATACCAGTTATCACCCTGGTTAGAGGGTAAGCTTATTGAGGGCAGGGAGTGTTGTATTTTTTGTCTTTGCATCCCCGGGATCTTCATTGTAGTAGATTATTAATGAAGGCTTCTTTGTTGGTTGGTTATTAGCAGGCGACAAACTGACCTCCTGCTCCTTGAACAAGACACTCCTTCTCCCTCCTCTGGTCATTTTCTCTGATTGTCCCACATGCATGGATTGCTCTTTCTGCTCATGTCTGCCTCCTGGCTCCCCTGGCTTCCTTAAAAGTTCAAGCTAAAATCCTACCTTCTACAGAAAGCCTTTCCCTTGGTAAATTATTTGCTATTAATCCTGTATATAGTTTGCTTGTACATAGCTGTTCACTTATTGTCTCCCTTATTAGATCATGAGATCCTCAAAAGCAAGGACTTGTCTTTTGCCTTTCTTTGTATCTTAAGTGCTTAGCGCAGTGCCTGGCATTTAATAGGTGCTTGATAAATGTGAATGAACTGACTTACTGAACCCATGCCTTTCTGGGTTCTTAAACTCTTGTTTCCCAAGTTCCTTGAGTAAAATAGAACGGGATGAGCACCAGATTTTGGAATTAGAAGACCTGAATTTGGATCTAGGTTCTGCTCATTTCTACTTGCATAATCTTAGAGCAGTCACTTCCTTTCTTTGGAACTCAGTTTCCTCATCCATTAAATGATAGGATTGGATTAAGGTCCTTCCCAGCTCTAAATTCAGTAGTCTTGTTTTGGTAAGAAAGCTCAAGTAATGAGTAAAACTCACTATTCATTTGTGATGGGGAGGATTTTGACTTGAGGGAGAGAAGTATCAATACCAAATTTACTCGTACATATATACATACATACAACTGTGTGACCTTCTTTCCCAGTCAAAAAGCCAATTCTAAACTCTTCTAAAAACAATCTCCCAGGAATCCAATTCTAATGAACATAGTATAACAAAAAGCAGGTACTTCACTAAGCTCCTACAGCCTGGCCTAAAAGAAATGTATATATTAATGCTTACACATAGGCACAAAGTATAAGTATAAGAAATATTTTATGTTAAAAGCATAAAATATACAAATATATGTATATACATTCAGACCCCATTAATTTGTAATAAACCTGCATAAAGTATGGATTATAGAATATTTATAAATTTGAGTATTATTATTTCAAGAAACTTCGGTGATTTGTTCTTGCTGCTAGAATGAAATGCAAATGTCTGTATCTGGTATTTAAAGTCCTCCACAATCTGGTTCCATCGTCTCTTTCCAGACTGATTTCACACCACTCCCCCTCAGACTCTATGTAACAGCTAAACATGTTTAAACATGTTCCCTAACTCTCACCTCCAGGCCTATGCTGCACTGACCATCCTTCATGCTAGGAATGGCCCCACTCTTTGATTCTGCCTCATAGAGTTCCTGGCTTTTTTCAAAGCACAGTTCAAATGCCTTCCATCCACAAGGGTTTTCTTGATCACCTCATTTGTTAGTGATTGTCTGTGCTACCACCCTCAAGATTCTTTTTTTCTTTCTTATTTCTTATTTTAAATATTTAATTTAAATAAAATATTTATTTTATTTTCATTTATTTACTTTCATTATTTATTTAATAATTTATAAAAATTTTTATTTACTCTGCACATAACATATTTGTGTACATGTTGGTTTCTCCCAATAGACTGTCAGCAACTTGAGGGCAGGGACTGTTTTATTTTTGTCTCTGTATCTCCAGCAGTTAGCAGAGTGTCTGACACTGTAGTAGATACAGAGTAAGTAGATGGTCATTAAATTTTTTGGATTGAACTGAATCTAAGAAATCAGCAACTAAAAATTAAAGAGTTGCTCTATTAAAGTTGCCCTGTTAAAGCTCTCTTATGGAACCTGTTCTATTCCCAACCTGGGCCTGCCCCGATCTACTGGACTTCAAAATCATGCCTCTACTGCTGTCTCATTCTAGAATTTCTGTGAGCACCTGGTGCCTCCTTGGTCCGGAATATCCTACCACCCCCGAAACCTGCTTGCCATGTAATATCCTTCAGCAATACCCACTCAACTTCTCCCATTGCTGAGTTTACCTCAGACCCTCCATTTTATGAAGACACCCAAGCTAACCTGCCTTCATTCCCCTTCTGGGTCTGTTTCTTACATTCTGGATTTCAAACAAGTACCTTCATCTTATGGGACAGCAAGGTGGCCCAGTGAATATAATGCCAGGCCTGGAGTCAGGAAGACTCATCTTCCCGAGTTCAAATCTGGGCTCAGACACTGATTAGTTGGGTGACCCTGGGCAAGTCACTAACCATGTTTGCCTCAGTTTCCTCATCTGTAAAATGAGCTGGAGAATGAAACGACAAACATTTCATTATCTCTACCAAAAAAACCCCAAATGTGGATGAAAAGTCAAACACAACTGAACTACAACAAAATCTTCATCCTCCCACAACCCCTTTTCCCATTTGTATGTTGTTTTCCTCCATTAGAATGGAAATTCCTTCAGAGCAGGGACAATTTTTTTGTTTTTACTTATATTTGTATTTCCAGAACTTAGCACACTGCTTGGCATAGAGTGAGCACTTAATAAATGCTGGTTTCCTTCTTTCCTTCCTTCCTTCTTTCCAGATAATAAGCATTTGAAAATCAGGATTCCAAGTAGTTTTCATATAAATGAATACTTTTAAAAATTCTTACTTTCACTATTAATATTTCAATTCCATGAAAGAATGATTTTCTAAGGTAAACCTTATCTAAACTCTATCTAAAGTCTTATAAATAACAAATTGCTAAAAATTTGAATCAGTGCAACTGTAGTATGTGTGTAGATATACATTTATGTGTATACATATATACACATACATACTATTGTATATATGTATATATAATGATATACATACTTATTATTTGTATCTATGTAAATATATACATAAAGCTATAGAATATGAATAAAATAAAGATCTAATACACCTCACATGATCTGGAGACATGGTAATTACAAACCAGCCTCAAATAACCATTACCTTGCTTGCCCATGATAGATAACAATATTAACACCATGGCTATACTATATGTGTGTGTGTGTGTGTCTAGAAATATGGATGGGGCACAAAATAATGTAATTCAAACTGAGACTTATGAATGTAGTAAGAGGGATCTCCAAATTGGGGTGACCCTAAATTCCCCAATGTGATTATTCAGATTACTGCCCATAGGCAGATTCATGATATGCCTGCAACAATTCAGATTTTTCTCCCATGTGTCTGAATTTAGAGGGCACTGATAGAATTTCAGCAGCAAAAAAACAGAGCTTAGGTAGCAAGAACAATCAGTTTTGAAAGGTAGCTACCAAATGGCAGGGTGAGTATTTCCCGAATCCTGTGCTGAGCCTTTACAGCATCACTTGGAGGCACAATCCACGCAATTTCCCCAGGAGGTTTGTAATACTTGTCCCCTGTGGAAAAATGCCTAGTTAAAATTGAGACCAATTGGTGTGAGTAGACTTTGTATGAACACATGATCTATTAATAATAATAATAATAATAATAAAAAGAATAGGTTCCAAGAAAGCCAATTGTTATATATGAGGTAGCCCATCCCTAAACATGTGGCTACAGTGAAGATTTTAATGTCTCTGAGATCCTGGGTCCAAAAAATTACAAAGTCTTTCTTTCTTTGAAGTTATGGAGAAATTCATGGCATATAAGTGAGTAGCCAAATGCAAATATGGCCACTAGTGTTCCTGAGATCCAGATCCTTTTCCAGCCTGTAAACCAAGGTCAGAGTTAGCATGCTAGCTGAACCTTGAACCCTTCTGTGTAAGTTTCATGCTAGCTTCCATGCTGCCTTCTTCTGTAAGCCTTCTTTTTCATCTATATCACATTAATATCCAGAGGCCTCTCATTGGGGAGAGAAAAATACAATTTTCTTATTGTACAATCCATTTCATTCCCAGCTGCTGGATTAAATTTATTCCTTTCTGAAGTGGTGTCTCTGTGTATAAATCATTTAAGTTTATATGTTTTTTGTTGCCAGGGCAACTGTTTGGCTAATTGAATTCCAAAGTGTCTCTCTTGATTTCAAAGCCATGGTAAAGAGTGCCCAAGCACTTAACCGTGGGAGTCAGGATAGAAAAAAGGGTGTGTATAGTGGGGGGGGGGGAGGGGAGGGCAAACAAAATATAAATGATGCTAAGTGATGCATTCTTCAGCTTGCTTCTGTAATGAGAAAATAATACCTGCTTCTTCAAGCCAGACACCAGGGGTGGGTGTTGGACATTCAGTTGAAGGTTTTCTTCATTTCCTCAGGCATAGCTGCCTATGCTTCTTGTAGTACAGTTTAGCTCTTGTTAAATTCCCTTTATTCTATCTCATCTCCAAATTAGTCCCCAATTACATAACCTCACCCACCCAGCTATCCTTGTTCTCTCTGACAAGGGGAAATGAAAATGGAGGCCCTCCAGACCCACTTCAGATCACCTGCTATCTAGAAGGATAAGGTTTTAATTTTTTCCCCTCCCCTCCATTACTCTCCCTAAATTTGTGTCTTAGCCCCACGACCCCTTGGTTTCTAACCACCCATCAATACCTACTTGCCCTTGGATCTTACTTTTAATCTACTTACAGGACTCAAGGATTTAAAGATGGAACAGACTTTGCAGGTCATCTAGTCCAAAACACCTACTTTACAGATATGGCTACGGAGGTCTAGAGAAATGAAACAGATCACCCAGAATTTCCCAGCTTATATACAGAGCAGAGACTTGAATCCAGGCCTCCTGATTCCAAATTCAGGGCTTTTCACTTTATATGACATTGACTCTTCACATCATGTCATCATCTTGTACTTATTGCAGAGTTATTAAATTGTTCTCTTTTTTCATTACTGTGTGTGTTGCTTCCTGTACTAGACTGTATAACCATGGAGTCAGTCATCTATTCAATTGTTTCATTGCTTCTAGAAATTATTGCCACAGATGGCTCCTTTCTCCATCTCTAAGATTCCTCAGAATAAAACTTTCCCCTTCTGCATCACCATCCTCTTGTATGTTACATTTCCTCTTATGAAAGTGTTAGCTCCTAGAGAATAGGTCTTGGGTCACTTCCATATTTGTATTCCTGGCACATCTTACAGAGCTTGATACACAGTAGGTCCTTAATAGATGTTTTTTTCATATAAGGAGGACAAGGGTTATCATTTTTTTCCCTTTATATTCTTTTCTTCTCCATATCATCTGACCTTAAGATCTCGCCCCTACAGGGCACCAGGAGAAAACCCCTTGTTTTTGTTAAACAAGTATCTACTGATTGCTTTATTCTTTGGTAGGAACTGTCAACAGGCAATCACAACATCATGAGACTTGTGTGAAAACCAGGTTTATTGTAAGAGAAACGAACAGGGTACCCAAAGAGGTCACAGTCCTTACAGAAGTTTGCATGTTTATGGCAGTACAACAAAAGGAGGAGAAAATTGGAAGGGGCGTGGCATGGAAGGGGAAAGGTACAGTAACCCTTCCAGAGGGGAGGAACAAAGCAATGGCAAAAGCCACATTCTTTTTCCTTGGGAACTGCTAGACTATGAAAATAGGAGGGTTTGCTTATCTGCAAAGGACCGCAGCTGCACAAGCATTTTTCCCAGCCTGGTACAGACTGGCTGGCGCCTCTCTCACCTCCCAAGGATACACAGGGAATCCAGCTTGGGGTACAACAATAAATTATGTCAGCTGGGGCGACTTTATCCTTGACACATTCAGGGACTCCTTCATGCTCTGGGTCCAGTGTTTCTGGAAAATATGGCAACTCAAAAAGACAAGTTCAGGGGACCCCTTAACATCCCTTAACAGAACCTAATACTCCTTGTTTATCTTGACCTAATAGGATAGTACTCATGCTCTCCCAAGGGTTCTTGCATTCCCTTTTTCTCTATCCTTCCCAATATCCATGTATAGAACCTATTTTTAAGTACACCAGGTAGACTGATCTTTCATTTAGTCACACACATCAAATGGTTTGTAACATTTTAAAAATAGCATTAAGTGTGTATGTGTGTATACATAAATACATAAAACTTCATGTAGAATTTATTATAATGCAATGAATAATTATGTATATAAACTTAATACTATTTAAAGTGTTAGAAACCATTTATACAAATCCTTATCATAGGCTATCACATATATACATATACATACATGTATATATTACACATATACATATACATACATGTATATATTACACATAGACATACCCATATGTGTGTAAATGCATGCACATGTGTGTGTAATGTAATAGTCTATGCCAAGGATTTTTAATTTGGGGGAGCTATAAAAACCCAATTAATGTTCATCTGATTTCTCAGTAACTGCTTCCCCCTCCTCAATCCCATGGAAAAAAGTGTTGTCATATATTTATTTTTTAAAAGTTAACATGAAATAAAAACTATTTTCTGATACTGGCCAAGATGATTGGAGGCGGCCTAGGGTGCCATCAGATTGGTGCTAGGAGTCCTTAGGGGATTAAGGCTGACAAGGGCAGAACTCATTTCTCTTCCTCAAGTAGTCTTCAAAAAGGTAAGATAACCTAAGTAATGTATTGTCCCCCTTGAATCTCTTATCATTCAAGTTGAGCTGATCACAGTTGGGAGCTGGCCTTTACCAGTCTCACATTGTTTTGAGGACCAGAAGTCAGAACCGAGATGGAAGAATTTTAATGTACTTTCTTTTCCAGTTCAATTCTATTCCTCAAGTTTCAGAGAACCATACAATCACAGGGTTGGATGACTAGGGAAGCAGGATCTAGGGTTTTAAAGATTTGCAGATAGAAGGTACCTTAGACATTAACTGGTCCCCCACATTTTGTGGATGAGAAAATTGAGGTCCACAGAGGTAAAAATGACTTGTGCAAAGTCATAAAGATAGTAAGCAGCAGAGGCAATGTGAGCAAGAAACACTGATATTATATATCCTCGTGATCATCCAGTCTTTACCTGAAGACTTCTAGTTAGACCACTGGACAGCTAGGTGGCCCAGTGGATAGAGAACTAAGCCTGGAGTCAGGAAGACCTGAGTTCAAATCTTGCCTCAGACACTTACCAGCTGTGTGACCCTGGGCAAGTCACTTAACCTCTATTTGCCTGAATCAACTGGAGTAAGAAATGGCAAAATACTCCAGGCTCTTTGCCAAGAAAACCCCATTAACAGTACTAGCATGCTATGGTCCATGGGTCTGAAGAGTCAGACACAACTGAATGACTGAACAAGTTAGACTACCACCTCCAAAGGGAACCTATTCCATTTCTTCACAACCACAATTATTAGAAAGTTTTTCTTTACATTGTACTGGAATACGCTTCTCATCAACTTCTACCCAAATGCTCTTCGCTCTGCCATATGGAGCCAAGTGGATTAGGCCTAATCCATCTCCCACCTAATAGTCTTTCAAATACTCAAATGTAGCCTTGATTTCTCCCCTCAATTTTGTCTTCCCTGGGATGAGAATCCTTAGTACTTTTGACCAATCCTTGTATGGCATTATCTCCAGGCTCTGTGCCATCCTAGATGTCTTCCTTTTGATACACTCTAGCTTACGAATATTATGTTCAAACATGGCAGCCAGAACTGGACACAGTACCCCATGGTGTAGTCTGATCAGGGCAGGCAGGATTTAGAGGGAGTTTTTATCCCAAAATTCTGGGCCTATTACCCTTTCAATGCAACCTAAGGCAACACTAGCTTATCTTTGCTGTCATATCACATTGTGGACTCATTGAGTCTACAATCTACCTCAGATTATTTTTCATAAGAATTGTTAAATATTCCTGCCTTTCCCATCTTTTGTTTGTGAAGTTGATATTCCTATTACCTGATTGTAGAACATTACATTTATCCCTATTAAACTTCATCTCATTATATTCATCCCAATAGCCTAACAAGTTGAGATATTTTCAGATCTGACCTATCATGCAGCATGCTAACTTTTTCTCCCCACTTTGTGACATCTGTAAATTTGGTAAGCATATCACTTGTGCTTCATCTAAATCATTGACAATGATACCGAACAGAACAAAACCTTAGTGTTCTTTACTAGATCTCTAAATCACAGGTGACATTGAGCAAGTTTACATTGAAGAACTATTTGTTGGGTAAAGTCATTCAACTACTTCCAATTCTACCTACTTTCAATATTGTCTAGACCAAAGGAGTCAAACATGTCTGAGGCCCAACAAGGCCTCACTTGTGAGTGCAACCCAAACCAGGTTAAAATGTGATTGGGAAATATTTAACAAAATAAACAAAAATACTAAAAAACATAGATAATACTAATTTCTGGTTTTCTAAATCAATATGCAGCTATAGGGATTCATTTCTATTTGTGTATGATACAAATGGGCTAGACTATATCTTTTAATCTTTTCCACAAAGATGGCATGAGAATCTTGGCCAGATACTTTGTTGAAACCTAAGCAAAAAAGATTTTGACGTGATCAGCTAGAACTATGATTTCTTTAATTAATTCCAAAATGCCTGGTTTATGGCTACTATGACCCCTCCCAAAATGTATAAAAGGTTACAGTTGTTATTTAGGATTTCTGAATCTGCAAGTACCACTTTTCCTTTGTGAAGGGAAATGGATTGGCTTTACTTGCTAGAGAATATATAAAGCACAAACCCATTACACTCTAATGGTGGTTGGGGTGCCCCTTCTTTTAGTAATAGGATCTATGTATCTGAAGTTTTTTTCCTTAATGAAACCTACCCATCTACCTTCTCCAGAATCTATGCTAACATACTTATTGTAGAATTTCAAGGGAATTGTTTGACTGGCCAGGAGAGTGGTCTCCTAAAGTCTTCTCAGATAATAACAAAATAGACTTTAAGAGGCCACTCTCCTAGCAAAAGCCAAACAATTCAGAGACAAAAGAGGACTTCTTTAGGAATATTTATGTCCATATTCTGTATTCCTATGTAGTTTCAATTGTTTCTTATTATATTTGCTTTTTATCTCTAAACAACTGAGGACCCTCCTGTATCCAAAAATTGTTCATAGATAAGTGTCCACCTAGGCTCAGATGGAAAAGATTTTAAGGCCTCATAGCACTCACTATCATAAATAATATAGTTCAAATCCTCTTAACAGATTTTGTGTAGGGAGAAGAGAAATGAGCAAGCCAATTCTATCCCTCCTTCTATATCCCATTTACCAACTACACACACCCAAAGCGTGTATCTGGGATCAGAGCCTTCAGATAATAATTTGCTTCCCCAATCACTAGCCGAAAAATTTTGGAAAGTGAGGAAAACTAATGAAATAACACTGGGACATATAAGAGACAAAACATTTCTTTTATAAAATGGAAAGCTCAGAAGTTTGGTACAGTTCCTAGTCCCCCAGAAGTAGCCAGACTGCTACTGAAGGACTATCTTGAGAATCTTCAAAAATTCAAAGCAGCCCCTGTGTCCAGACTTCTTGAGACCCCTAATTGGCTCTAAAGAATATGCTTAAACAAATCTCATTTGGTTAGATGAATCTTACACATGGGCTCTCTCTTTCCTTTCTGAGAATGAATGTTAGTCCCCTCCCTACTGCACACATACAACATCATTCACTTAGAGAGGCATTTGCTACTAAAGATAGGAAATAATATAGACTGGAGAGATTAGTCACATCTCCATTCCAAAGAATATCCTATAGACCTACAATATTAAAAAATTCACCATTCTAGTCACGCTATTTTTAAAAAAAAAGGAAACAAAGAAAGAAAAGAAAAGAAGATTCAATTAGTATGACTTATTTTTAATTAATCCAAGTTGGATCTTAATAATCACTTCTATGTCTATGTATTTGCAAATCATCCTTTTAATAATACATTCTAAAATTTTGCCAGAAATCTAACATAAGGCCTCTAGTTTATATTTTGCACACTCCACTCTCCCTTCCTTTTCTTAGAAAATGGGGGTGTTTGTCCTCCAGTTATGCAACATCTCCCTGAGTCTCCATAATATTTAAAAGATCACTGATAGTGGCTCTGAAATTATATCTACCAATTCTTTCAGTACCCCAGGAAGCCAGTTGATCCTGAATCAATGTCCAACTCTTCAGGACCCCAGAGATAGGGGACTGGTTGGTTATTTCCTTCTCCAGCTCATTTTATAGATGAGGAACCCAGGAAAACAGAGTTAAGTAACTTGCCCAAGGTCACACAGCTCATAAGTGTCTGGGGTCATATTTAAACTCAGGAAGATGAGTCTTCCTTACTCTAGGCCCAGTACTCTATCCACTGTGCCACCTAGTTGCCCTAAATATTCTCACTACCTCCTGATTTGTCGTGGGATCTAACTCCTCATTATCCTCTTTGTTCTGTCCTTCTCAGTCTAAAGATCAATTTCCTTGATCCTTAAAAAACAAAATGAGTTGGCCATTTTCCCCTCTTCCCTAAATATTGCACCACCAATCCTGAGCAGTAGACACACAATGCCTTATGAGCTTCCTCTTTTTCTCAACCTCTTTTTTTTTCCTTTCTCTTTACTCTTCCTAAAGAAGACCTTTGTGTTGTCCCTGGCATCCATCATCATCTTTACTACTTCAGTCACTTATAGGCTCATGCTATATTTTGTATTTATGTAGTCTGGGGTTCAACATTTTATACACACCTTTCAAATCTAAGTTCCTTGGGGATTTCCTGGTATGTCCATATAACCATCTGTAAACAGCTTCCCTTTTTCTCAATTATTAAAGGTTTTTCTCTCTCTCTTTAGAAAAGAAGATAATTTCTACTACACAAGGGATAAATTATGATTCAGGCAACTCAAGAGTGTAAAAATGTATTAATGGTTTTCTACTAGGGAGGGGGGAGAAGGAAAGAGAGGAGGAGAAGGAAGGAGAGAGATATAAAGACAGAGACAGAGAGATTCTGGTCTAGTAAATAACTGGATGATCAAAGTCCACCATTGCCATAATTACTATACTTTAATGCCAGTCCTATCATTTATTTTCTTAGTTGTTCATCTATGTCTTCTTTTTATCTAGCCATTCTATTGCATAATCCCTTTAAAGGGGGCAAAGCAGCTGGGTAACCCACATTCAGTGGTTACAGAACTGAGCCTGAAGTCAGGAAGGCCTGAGTTCAAATCCACCTTCAGACCTGGCAAATAACTTAATCTCTGGCTGCCTCATTTTCTTTATTTCTAAAATGTATATAATAATAATGCCCACCTCCTAGAGTTGTTGTGAAAATAAAATGAGATATTTGAAAAGCATTTTGCAAAATTCAAAGTGCTATACAAATGCTAGCTATTCCCAACCTTTTATTTTCTTCCCAATTTCCATGACAGACAGCCAAAAACCTCTAAGGCAGAATTCTTCCATTGAAAGTTTTCTAAGATTATGTGGACAAAAACAAAAATAAACAATAAACTGCTTACTTCTTCCTCTTCATTTAAACTGTACCATTCCCCCAAACACTCAGAAAGGTATGGAAAGTGTTATGAAGACCATAACCCCAGTTATGTGTTACCTCTTTCCATCAAGCTTGCTGTGGTTAGAAGAAACCAATAGAAAAGAAAGACTAAAAAGAAATTCATAGGATTCAAGTTGGGGAGGACATTAGAAATCATCTTGTCCATCATCTTTATTTTATTACTCTTTAAGTTCTATTGATTCCTTTTGGTTTTATACCCTAATTATTTCCCCATATCCTTCCCCCTCATTGAAACCTCCCTTGTGATCAATCAACAAACATTTATTAAGGATTCCCTAGATGCCAGGCATTGTAACAAGTGCTAGAAATTAAAGAAAAAGCAAAAGCAATCCCTGCCTTCAAAGGGCTGGTGACAGCACCTAAGTGTCTGAGGAGCATAGTGAAAGGTTAAATCATAAGGCCCAGAGGACCTTGGGCCATTTGCCATTTGGAAATCGGGAGGGGCCTAAAGGTGTAAATGGATTCAAGATTCAGGATTTCTTTAACCTTGGAGGGGGAGAGAAGAGAGCAATGGCATCAACTAGATAAAAATTCATAAATTCTACCCTATACACACCATTTCTACCCACAATTAGAAGAGGGAATAGCACATTGTGTGCCATATTTAAGCAAATAGAAAATGATGTCATACTTCTTGAAGGTGTTTGACCTGCCTGCCATAATACAGCTGGCATTTGGAGTTGCTCTCCCCAGATTCTGGATCTCTTTTCATCCATCTATCCGCACTCTGCTGCCTTCTTCCTCTAGTCAGCAAGGTTCTGCATTTGTAAGATCGAGATGGCCCAGAGCCACATGTTCTATTTCCCTAGCTCAAGCAAAAATTCAGTTCAATTCAACAAACATTTATGTATCTCCTGTGAATCTCCAGCCCTTTTTACAATGCTCTGCACAAAGACAAAAGCAAAAGTCAAACCAGAAAACAGACCCTACCCTAAAGGACCCTACATTTTACTGTGGGATCTGGGAGGAGGGGCAGGGAACAACACGTATATATAGAAGGAAATAGAAGGCAATAGGAGGAGGGAAAGAGCTTGGAGTCAGTAGAAATTCTATATCTCCTAAACCGAATTTTGGGGCAAAGTAAGGATTTTAAGAGGTGACCACTAGGACAGGCGGCCTTCCAAGACTGGGAGGCAGCCTGTGGGAAGATAAGGGATTACCAAGTTCAAGGACAAGTTAGCCAGGCAATGGTTGGCAGGGATAGTCCTTGAAAGGGGAACAATATTAAATAATTCTGGGAAGGTAGATTGGAGACAGAATAAGGAAGACTTTAAGGGCCAGGGCCAGGGCCAGGAGCATAGCAGCCTTCAGAAGAAAATGTGGAATAGTGGAAAGAACACCAAACTGGGAGGCAAGAAATCTGAGTTCTAGTCACAGCTCTATAGAATTTCATCCAGTAATGAAGCAAATCTAGATGGCACCCACAGAGATAGGGACTCAGTTCGTCAGCCTCAGTAGTACCGTGATCCCACAACCAACACACGGCTAACCTGACAAAGACATGTTGAAATTCTTCGGGCTGCTAAGGGAGGGTTGACTTTTCTGAAATACCCTCGTAGCACCCTGAGTGGAGTGTGCTAGCTGTAAAATGCCTTCTCTGGTTCTCCAAAAGACAATGGTTAATAAACAAACAAAAGAAGACTTACTTGGCCATAGTAGGAGAAGTCTCAACACCGATAGGCATCAAGGACACCTTTAGTTGATTTAGCTGAGAAAAGCATATTGTATCCACCAGCCAAACTTCAGAGGCCCCTGGTCCTTTTCATAACTGTTTTAAACTCAGGGGGAGTGATTTCAGCAATTTCAGTCATTAGTCCCATAAACCAACCAAGTTTTCAAGGAACGTCTCCATATTTTTTAAGAAAAAAATTGGCCTAACTTGCAAGGATTAGTCAGCAGGGACATACTGAAACCAGCTACTGTCTCAGAGAGCTGAGTGTTAAATTTTCAGTGTGAGTATTTATACTTCAGAAATCAACAAAGGCTACAAATCAGGGCATGATTTACCTTTTTATGGATGGTCTAAATTTAAGGAAGTGATGGGAAAAAAGTTAATAATGCAGATTAAAATCAAAAGTGTAACATATGCACGCTTTTTTTTTCTCCCAGAGACCTGGTTTTTAATCACTTGCTAGCATACCTCTGATTAAGGGCTTAAGGTATTGTTCCTACTAAAGCCCTTCCTCTTTTTTAAAAACAAGTGTTTGGACTACATGGTCTACACATTGCCTTCAACTCTAATATTCTATGATTCTATAACTGTTTGCCACTTTGGCTTCCTTTCCTCCAACTCCCAGTAATTCCCACCTCAGATTTCTCATCTTGTGGGGCTTATGTTCCCCAGAGAGTCATTGAGAAAAATAGGGTGGAGTTTCCACTGTTGCTACTGTTTGTTTAGTAAATATCTATTTATCATCATGGAATCATATGATTATAGGATCACAAATTTAGTCCTGGAAAAAATCTTAAAGCCCATCTAATCCAACTTCCACATTTTAATTGAATGGAAAATTGTGGCCTAGAAAGACTAAGTGACTTTCCTTCAAGTTCACTCAGGGAAGTAAGTGGCCAAACAGATTTAAACATAGATATTTTGATTACAAATCCAGTGCTCTTTATGTGATGCCATACCTTCTCCTATGCTATATAGGCATTCAAACAAATAGACTGTCCAGGATTTTCCATTCTAACATATATTTATATATGCATAGCAATTTTTTTTATTTCCCTGGAAATGTCAAGAAAGTGCTTAAGTCTTCCACCTCAGTCAATTACTGGAGTATTTTAGGTTCAAGGAGTTAATTTTTGAAGGTTAGAGAAGTAATAAATTTCTCCTGTCCATTTCCCACCATTTAGTAGTAAATGCATTCTTAATGAGTAGTTATGGGACAAGTCTACTAGTATGCCAGAATAGTAGGGAAAAAAATACTCACTAAAGTTATCTTAGTAAAGTTTGTTAAAGGACATAGGTGCACCAAGCCAAGTGTCAGGTGAACAAAAGAGTCAAGATACCACTACTATGTTTCTCCAGGATGCTTCCAATGGGTGACAAATTCTAGTCTAGCTCTATAAAGCATGTATCATGTCAAACATTACTGGCATCTATGGATAAGCTTGGGGGACTATAGCAATAAGAGAGAAGCATTTTTTTTCTCTCTCACGGAGAGAAAAGGTCTCATCTCTGACCCATAGTGTTAAAAATCACAATTCATCAGTTTCCCAGCTCTGAAGGATGTTAAGGCAATGACTAGCTAAGACAGGGCCAGCCAGACTGAGGACTGGAATGCTTGACCCTTATCATATTTAAGATCTCTGGTTGGGCTGGGGGTATGTGGTGGGGAAAGAAGTCTGTGAAACCTCCTTAATCTATACATTCCTAGAGCTAAGGGGCCTACCCTTTCACACAGATGCCCATTATCTATGCATCTATCGGTCCTTGGGAATTTGGACAAGGGACTTCATGACTCAGGAATGCAAGACTAGCAAATGGCAAAATGAAACAAAGTTGTGATTCATTTTGTCCCATGCCTAAGTGCATGACTTAACTCTTAACTCTTCCAAGCCAGTGTCCAAACTTTAAAGCATTCTACATAGGTATGCAGAATAGAAAAACAGACAAACAACATTCACTCAGGGATTTTGTTTAAGACGTCATATATTAGAATGTCTTACATTTGTGAAGAGGACCAAAGCAGACCTATGACAGAGAGTCAAATAGGGTACCCATTACTCCCACCCTAAATAATGACAGATGTAGGCCTGGATCATTTGGAAAATGTCACCCAAATTCCCTAATATGAGTTATAGACCCAAAGAGAAAAATCAGTTGGGTTGGACAGAAAAGAAAAATTGATGTGGTTGGGGGTAGGGGAAGTGGTGGGGGTGCAGCAAAGAGGGCCAGGAACTGCTGAATTCTGCCAGTCCCTCTATCTGCAGGAGGTGCAGATTCAAGCTGAAGGTTAACTACCCTGGGGACTGATAGAAAAAGGACACCAGAATCTGAAATTCCCGCCCCCCAATCAATCCAGTATTTGCAATAGAGGTCTGTTTGGAATATGTAAGGGGTATGGTGCTAATTACCTTGTTGAGGAGAGAAGTTAGCAAGACTTTGGTGCGAGGGAGAAATCCAGTGTAGGGCTTCTTGTTTGACATTGCATTAGACCAGATACAGGAAAATATTTTTTTTCTGATTAAGCAAAAGGAGAACTAAACAATTTATTGCCTGAGTGAAAAAAGGACTGATGAAGAACAATTCTAAAAAGAATGAGTAAGAACCATGACAAGAAGGGACAGTGGGTAACACTACTTAGGTATCCAGAGAAACTTGGGAGGGGGATGAAAATGAAGAGCAAACACAAGCACCCCTTCTGTGTTTACAGAGAGACTCAGGAGCAGAAACATGGTATGGAATCACATTAGAGGCATCACTACCTGATAGGAGCACTAAGCAGAACATGACTCTAGTAAGTAACTGACCCTATAAAGGCCTCTGGGGTGGAGTTGCACATAAATGTTGTTAATTTGCTTGGTTGTAAACCTTATTTGGTTTATTTGACCTATGAATAAAACTGCACATTCTTTAAGCCTTGGTAACTGATTGCTTGCAAGGGGGAGTTGGTGACAATATATAGCAAGTGGACTCAGGTAGTAAATTTCCCAAATTGAGTTGGGGCAACAAGCCAAAGAAATGAGAAAATTCCCAAATTTTCCAGAGCCCTAGATGTTTTGTGAATGCCTCTAACATGAGTTATGCAAGTCAATATAATGTACATGGGAGTAGGTACTAATATATGAGTATATATGTATTTATTTGCATATACATATACATAAATGTGAATGTATGTACATACACACACACATACACACACACACACACATAAGTTAATACATTATTGACAGAAAATCCATGAGCTTTGGCCTAGAATCCAGAGAGCTGGGTAGTATCTTCTTCTTTTTGTTTTTTTAACCTTTGTTCTGATGTCTCTGAAATATATTCAAATTCTGAAGGTTGTTAGTGGGAGGAGAAGGGAGAGAAGTGGGGGAGCAGAATTATTATTCCCAGGATCATTAGGTATTGCTTATGACCAGCTCCCAATGTGACAGTTGGAGACAAATAGCCACTTCCGGAGCAAATGTGGGTTGGAAAAGAAGAATTAAATCCAGCCAGCATTCAGGAAACTGTTGGAGGTGGATTTTTTTCTTTCACTGCTTTTTTAATGAGTTTCAAAAGGTCTTGGCTATGGACCTCACAAATTGATAATGAAATGCCAGTGCTGTCTGGGGTGCAACCTGAATCAACTTAAGGAGGAGGACCCAAAAAGAACTCCTCAACTTACTTTATTTATTTATGATTGAAAAGAGGAGTGAGAAGGAAGCTGTATCAGCAGAGGGAATTGGTGTAAGAAACCTAGGGGAAGACTGAACAAACCTAAGCAGGTATTCTCTCTATGTAGTGAGAAATCAAATGGTCTGAAATATCTATTTATGATCTCTCACAGGTAGGGAGCTAACTTAGTCCTTCTGTTGGTGAAGGGATTAAAAATGATGATGCCTAGGTTCTTCTTCCAGTTTAATTCAATTCAGCAAACATTCATTAAGTGACTATGATGTTCAAACCACTATTTTAAGAGGAATCAGGTGCTGTGGAAGATGGCATATACATAAGCAACTGTAATAAAAGTTAGATTGTGATTAAATGCATACTGAGAAGGACAAACAGTATGGTATAAAGGGAATGATTACTTTTATCTGAATTTGGGAGTAAGAGGAGGAGACAGATGAGGGAAGGTTTCATGGAGGAGGACCTTTAAAGAATGGTAGAATATCAAAAGAGAGAGATAATTGTATGACTGGTGACCTGCTAACAGTCACTGGCAGAAGTGGAAGGAAAGGTAACTGTTAGGAGTCTGGTCCCATTAAACAGCGTAATTTTGCATCAATTCTGGTAGTAGATAAATAGTAGCAACCATGGATAAGAAGAAAAGAGAGGGCTGTCCTTTGGGTCATGTGTTGGTCTTGCTTATTTTCTGCATATGTAACCTACTTTGAGGCAGGGAAAGTCTTATATTTACTCTTGTATCTATCCTTATAAGACTCAATATAATATTCAGTAAGACATCAAATAGATGGATCCTGATCATAGTCAGTTATAGACAAGATTATGGAGTTGGACAAATTTGTCTACCAGGTCTTCTACTTTGCTTTTCTTTGCCTTTTTCTCTTTTCCCATTCCACTCTGATATCCACCCATCTCCCCACAAGCAAAACTAGCTCCCAGAAAAGATTCTTATCAACTCTCATATTTATCAATCCAAAGTGTCAATAACCTTAATAAGGTTAATATAAGGCTTAATTTCTTGACATCTCCTAAGAATATTTGCATTTTATCAAGGGAAGAGATGGGGAGGAAGCCTTTGGCCAAGGCAGTAGCCTCAAATTAGAGAAACTGAAATACAGTAAATAGGGAAGGCAATTTAGAAGCTGAGGGGCCTTCCTGAAATCACATGCCCATCTTATGACTGACTTTGGATATCAGTCATGTGTCCATACCTTTTCTTGGACACTTCCTCCAAGCTGTACTTCACTGCTACAAGGCATTACCATGAGAGAATCCCAGAATTTTTGCCTTTACAGGGATCACAATAAGAAGGGAAAGGAAAGTTCTCTTGATTGGGGGACCTAGACTAAGAAGCCTGACCTGTGATGTTAGCCTGATCATGATAACAATAACAATAACAATAGCAATGATATTGATGATAGTAAAGAATATTTATATAACCCTTTAAGTTTGCAAAAAACTTTATATATTATATATGTATATATGTGTGTATATGTGTACACAAAATATATTTATACATCTATACATATAACATAAAGAAAATATATACATGTATATGTTTATATACATAAATACATAAAGAAAAAGCCAACTTCAAATATATATATGTATACATACACACACACACATATGTGTGTGTATACATATATATATATATATATATGTAATCTCATTTGACCTTTACCTGTGTGGTATGTACTTTGTTGTCCAGTTATTTCAGTCATGCATGACTCTTCATAACCCCATTTTGGGGTTTTCTTGACTAAGATACTACAGTGGTTTGCCATGTCCTTCTCTAGCTCATTTTACAGATGAAGAAACTGAGGCAAACAGGGTTAAGTGACTTTCCCAGGGTCACACAGCTAGTGAATATCTGAGGCCAGATTTGCACTTAGGAAGATGAGTCTTTCCGACTCCAGGCCTGGGGATCTTTCCACTGGGCCACCTACCTGCCCTTAGTGTGGTAGGTACTGTGGATATTATTAGGAAGGAAGCATGGTTTGGTTGAAAGAATTCTGTATTTAAAATTAGAGGACTTGAGTTCAAATTCCTGCTCTGCCAGTTAATTACATGTGGAAGCTTAAGCAATTCACTCAATCTCTAGGCCCAAGAAACCATTAGACTAGCTGACCACTATGGTTCTTCCCACCTCTAAATCTATGATATTCTCCTGTGACTCCCATTTCACAAGCAAGGAAACTAGGACTTAGTTTAAGTGATGACCACAACCATAAAGCCAGTAAATTTCAGCAGTAGGATTTGAATCCAAGTGTTTCTTACTCCAAATCTAAATCACATGATTTCATGGTAGAAGAGATTTTAGAGCTCAATTGGTCCAATCCATCCATCTTATAACTGAGAAAAGCAAGGCTCAGAAAGAGTAAATGACGGGTCCTAAACTTAGACAATTGGTAGTTAGCAAAGCCAAGATTCCAACCCAGATCTGATTCTAAATTGGGTTAATTCTACTGTATCATGTTGTCTTTGGTAGTATCAGAACTTTCTCAAAGCAATCATCCAAATTACTGGGATTTAGTAAAGAACCATAACCCTGCAGCCATCTGAAAATGAGACCGTTAAGGTTAAATTTAGCCTGGTTACATTTGGGGAGAAGTTGCAAACTGCATGCCCAACTGCACAGGACATATTATTAGATCCAGCACCAAATGAAAAGAATGAGAGAACCAAAATACCATTTTAATGGAGAGGATAGTGTTGGAGAAGTTGAGTATGATTATCTGAAACCACTCTGACTCAATTTTGTTCCTTCCCTCATCTCCCCCAATGCTTGGCTTAGAGCCAACCTAATTGGAACAGGAGTTTACTCGTTTTGGCTATGCATGACCAGCCATAGCCAGGTAAAGTCTGAAAAGAGCCAGAAACAGAACTGTCTTTGTAGCTTTGTTTCCTAGAGCCTTAACCTGGAGCCAGGTGGAGGGACCACACTGATAGTCTCTCAGCCAGAGCCAGCATCACATTTCTCCCAGAGGATAAGAACATCCAATTCCTGCCCATTAGGCAGACAGAAAGATAAAAATAACTACGAAGGGTGGGGATGAGAATTCAGACAGTAGATCTGCCAGAAAAAGAAAAAGATGGGAATGAAATGGTAACATTTTTTTCTGGAGGAGATGGGAAGTTTCTGTTGCCTGCAATGCATCTGTAGACAAATGTCTTATTCTTAAATTTGCAATGAACCACTATAAAATGTGTCATCCAAGGGGGAAGAAATTTTGCCACTTACTCACTTCTTCACAGAATTGTATAACTGATAGAGCCCTTAGAGATAATGTAGTCCAAACTTTGCCAGTATATTTTACAGAGAAGAAAACTAAATCTCAGAGAAATGAGATGACTCGTTCAAGGTTATACAGATAGTGACAGAGCAATATTAAAACCCAGATTTCCTGATTTTCCAATTTGTGGCTTTTTTCTACTACATATACCACTTTGGTGGAAAAGTCCCATTTACTGAGAATTAAAACACTATAACTTATTCTCAGCCCCATCTCTTCCAACCCCCTTCACTCTTCCCTTCAAAACTAAGAACATTTTTTCTTTAAAAAATTTTTTAACATTTTTATTTAAAGTTTTGAGTTCTAAATTCTATCCCTCCTTCCCTTCCTCCCTCTCTTAGACCATAAGTGATCAGATATAGGCTATACCTGTGCAATTACATAAAATATTTTCATATTAGTCATTTTGTACAAGAAGATTCAAATAAAAGAAAAAGAAAGAAAGTAGAAAAATAGCATACTTCAATCTGTATTTAGTCAATATCAACTCTTTCTATGGAAGCAGATAGTATGCTTCATCATTAGTCCTTTAGGATTGTCTTGGAGCATTGTCTTGCTGAGAATAGCCAAGTTAGTCACAGTTCTTCATTGAATATATTGCTATTACTGTGTACAATGTCCTCCTGGTTCTGTTCACTTCACTATGGATTAGTCTACGTAAGTCTTTCCAGGTTTTTCTGAAATCATCCTGCTTGCCATTTCTTATAGCACAATAATATTACATTACAATCATACACTACAGCTTGTTTAGCCATACCCCAACTGATGGGCATCCCTTTGATTCCAATTCTTAGCCACCACAAAAAGAGCTGCTATAAATATTTTTGTACATGTGGATATTTTTTCCCCTAACCATGAACCAATTTGAGTTCACTCTTGACCATTGCAAAATTCTCCTCTTCACCTATCCCACTAATAATCCTATATACTTCCCATCATCTCCAGGAAAGGCTATGAGATCAGTGAAAACTATGGTGTAGGGGGTAGCAAGATAAAGCATTGAGTATACTAGCAGAGTCCTAAACATCCAGAACTCATACTGAGGGCTATACTGTACACAGCTTCTAAGAACTCCTACCACTACATCCTCTGCTTATCTCTGAATCCTTGTTAGCTCTGGGCTCTCTTCTAAACCTTTCTAAACTTCTAGAGCTCCCAATGAGCAGTACTTTTAGTACCTGTAATCCATTATGCTACCAAGAGAATTTTTAATCAAGTTCCATTCAACTTCTAATGCATGAAGATAGCAAGGACTCAGTGACCACAGCTGCTTTCATTTTCAGGGGTCTCAATGCCTACTTTTTCCTAACAGAACCAGAGATCCTGATCCAGTATGCTCCAACAGAAAGGGGTCAGGGCCATAGATCATTGTGCCATCAATAAATATCTTAGCAGGAGCCATGAAATTTCAATCAGAATAATTTATAATGTGAAGTCGAATATTATATAGTGAGAAATAAATAAACAGAAATTGTCAGTCAAACTTCAGGCAGCTAGGGCCAGCATCAGAGGCAGTAAATGAACTAACTCAATAAATCTTGTTTATGGTCAGCCCTACTGAGCATAACTCTGCCAACAGGGCTTTCCATTATGTAGCGGGAGACACAGGCTTGTTGCACTCCACAGGGAATGAACAGCTCTAGTGTCCCTGGCACAGTAGTTTATGGTGGTAGTAGATGATGATTAAACCATTACTTTGTCCTGTCTTAGCTTCCTAGGTCAACAGGAGGGTGGTTTGTATAGGGAATGCTGGAAGAAGGAATGGGACTAACGGGGTCCCAGCTTCACAACATAGTATATTAAAAAGAGACAAAACTCGGAGTCAGGAGACCCGAGTTCTCAGCCTGACCTCACCATTCTAGCCATGCAACCTTAGGCAAATTGTTTACCTCACTAGTCACAGTTTCCTTATCTGTAAAGTGATTTGGACTAAATCATATTTAAGGTCTCTTAAAGCACTAACTTTTGGAATTCATGTATGAGGGGACCCTCAAGATCTCCAGTGACTCCAGAGTTATCCTACACAGCGTCAAAGATGTAACTAGCATGATTTTGTTTGGGGGTGGAGGGAGTCTAAATTATTTCATCATCATTAAGCCATCTGACAGCTGTATCAGCACTTCTACTCATAGCACAAATGGGAGAAGACATCTCCAAGAGGCTGTCTCATACCAAGTCAAAGTCCCCTTCTTATCCCTTTAGATACCTAATTCAATAAGCTGAGACAGAGACATCTAATACTAGGACATATACATCCTATAGCCTTCCTTTCTCTCTCCTTTGTAGCTTTCCATGACACCTAGCTACATTCAACTATCTTGACTTCACTAACAAAGGGATATGTGTGTGTGTGTGTGTGTATGTGTATATATGTATGTATGTATATATGAATGTCTAAGCTTATAGGAGATGCTGGAGAGGGTTGGAGTCTAAAGAATCCATAACTATTACCTGATTTGAGCCGAAGACTACCTCTTGTGTCATTTGACACAAATAATTACATGGTGCAGTGTATAGAGCACTAAACCTGGAGTCAGGAAGATCTGAGTTCAAATCCTGCTTGTTACTTAATAGTGATCCTGGACCAGTAGCTTAATCTATTTGCTTCAGTTTCCTCATGCATCAAATGGAGATGATAATAATAGTACTCACTTCTTAGGGTTGTTGTAAGGATCAGATGAGATATTTGTAAAGCATTTTGCAAAGCTCTATATAAATACTAACTATCATCATCATCAGAATATATGGTGATAATCAATAACTTTGGAAATGACTGCGTCAAACAACTTCTGTCCCAGGGTAGCCTAGCCAGCTCTCCCTTAGCAAGACCAGGTCATCTGTGGTTCTTAAGACAGTGCCCCTCCTCCACTGCTTTCAAAGTCATCTCCTGGCCCTTACAGCTCATCAGCCAGTGGCAAGCAGGGCAATAATTAGACCCTCTGCAGAGCTCTGCACTGATGATTTGAATAATTGAGAACATTGTAAGCCTCAGTGATGGAGAAAACAGAGTGGCAAGGATGTTACTGAACATCTCCCTGGTTATTATCCAAGTCACCTTGAACATCTCCATACAGGAGGTGGGAGATGATAAGTAGCGTAAAAGGCATCCAGTATTTTTAAATGCTAAGAAAACCACAGTCTAATGAGCAAAGAGATGTGATTGATAGCTATGTGTCATTCAAATCACGTTCTCAAGGAAACATCCAGTTTCTGAATTCATTTCCTACTCTGTATTCCCAACGTGTGTCCTAGAAGCAAAAAAGAAAAGTTTGTTCAGTTTCCACAAAGTTGACCCCCTTGGAATGGCTGGCAGTTCTTTGTACATGTTGGTTAATTTGTTGTTGCTTTTATTTTGGGGGCGATTTGGTACTTCCTTTTGTGAAGGAACTACATCCACAGATAAAGAAGCATAATGGAATGTAAAGATTATTGTATCTGAACTGAATTCAAATCCTGATTCTGTAACTATCTGTGTGACCCAGGATAACATATTTAATAGTTTGGGGGTTAGACTGCATGGCTGCAAAGGTTCCTTGCAACTCTAAACCTATGATTCTTTGTGGTAGATAATAATATATATATATTTATCATCCTGTATTGCTTTTAACCAATATCTCATCTTTGCTGCTGTTGGGAGAGTCATTTTAGAAAGAAATCTCATTTTATTTTCAAAGCAATGAATAAAATCTTCCAAGACTTCTAGTATTTATAATGGAGTTCCACTTCTGTTTGAATCATTCTGAGGTTTTCTTTCTTGTTTGGGTAGTCCACATTAGTTGAAGGTAGGTGGCAGACTGATCAAGAGCCTTTGAGCCATAATAGAAGATGGTATTATGAAAATCTTAGATGAGTGTTTGGGTGTGGATGGATTCCCAGTGAGCTACTATGCAGTACATCAAAAAGAATGAAGATTGTGTATGTTAGGTGAAGTCTCAGGCAGCCTCGTTTCTTTTAGGGCATGTGATCAGGGTGAACAAAACTGGTATGCCTCATAATAACAGTAAAAATAATAACAAAGACAATAGTAGATTACATGTATAGTGCACTCAAATATATACAGTGCTTTGCATACTTCATGCCATTTGAATATTTTGCCTAGGACAGAACTCAAAGGATCATAGAATGATAGATTTTGAGTTGACTTAAGTGGTCATTGAGTCCAACCCTGAAAAAAGATTCATTAGAGTTGGGAAAGGGGATTTAAACTTTTCTTTGTCGAAATATTATAGAATCATTGGAGTAAAATGGTCCCCAAAACGCTAGCTAGTCCACTATTGTTTCATCAGGACAATACTAAACCTTCTAGAAAGTGGAGTATCAAAATTTGTATATAAAATATAGGTGATTCAGATGTTAGTACCTAGAAAAATTAGTGTGATTTGTGCAAAACTCAACCCAATTCCCAATTTCTTGTCTTTCTAAAATTTAAGCCTAGGAATACACAAGAAGCTCTTACAGTCAGTAAATCAATATTTCCTCTTTCGATATTCTTGGGCCATACAACCTTTGTGAATATCTTCTCTCCAATACCCTCACACCATACGCCTAGATTTGATTCACTTTACCACTGAAGGATAAATAAAAATAAAGACAATGAATCATTTTTTTTGTACTTTATTTGAGAAGAGACTCTACATAAACTATGTCAGGAAGATACAGGTTTACACACATTTTCATCAATCAATAAATGGAGTCATTAACATAACACTGAAGATATGATACTATGAGGAAGACAGATGGCCAAGGAATATTTACAACTCTCACATGTGATATATTTATATTTGAGATGGATATATACATATATACATGTACATGTGCATATACATACATATATCTATACATACACACACATATATACATATATATGTATAAAAGGCATTCTAAACAAAAGTCAAGAAAAGAGTTTGCCTTCATTTGCAGCAATTAATGTTTGAAAGTGAAGAATGTTTTGTATTTGTTAGTATTGTTTTGTTAAATCTCTGCCCCCACCTTTAAATCCAATTCTGATAGAACCCAAGGATGAAATGTCCACTTTGGGATCGGTGGGCATGAGAGTGACAGATGGTCTCATGGGTTGATGACTAAAGGGGGCAGAGTGAGAAGAAAATGTCTAATGAAAGAAATGACCTTTGGTGATGCCATTAAATCATCCTTTGTACTAAACATAAATTATTAATAGTTTTAAAAAAATAATTATCTGTTTTCTTTTGAGGTTGGGGAGAGTAAAAGGGAGCTAGGAAAAGGAGTAAGGAAAAGGAGTAAGTTGCCTTTTCAACACATCCCTTAACCTAAGGTGGGCACTTCCCCCCTACCCCAGGAGTACCTTATCAAGATAATATTAATATATTTACTCACATAAAGGCCACCTTCACATAACAGTTGCACCTGGACCATAAGCCTGTTATCCAATGGCCAATGCAATCATTACTGTATCTTCAGATGGCTCATGCATTTTACATATGACAAAATTGATGCTCCAAATATGGCCAATATACAGGTGAATAGGACATATCCAAGTGTTTTCTTCCTCATTATAGGAAAAGTGCTTAAGAAACATCACCTCAAGGAAGAGGCAGGAAACACATTTTTTGCTAAAAAAATCTCAGTCTTGAATTTAAAATAAGCTACTTTGGAATCCAAAGGATGGGAACGAGGCAGGATCTTAACTTTTCTGAGAAGTGGAAAGAACACATAAGCATTATAGAGGAGTATTTCCTAATCATACACAAGAACTTAGAAATATCATTTGAGATGAAAATAAATCAGGTAAAATCCAGTTGAGCATTCTATGTCTTTAATGCTACCCATGCTGCCAAAACATCTCTCAGTCATAGTTAGACAACATTGTACACATTGCTCAACCTTTCTCCAAGCCAACTTGTGTTTTGGGTATATTTATGTGCAGGTGGGTTTAACTTGGTTTCAAACACTTACACATACATACACTCACACATACATACACACACATACATACCCTTTACATACCATTGCTTAGTAAGTTTCTTAATGGAAATAATCCCTCCAAAGACCAATAAATTGTACAAATATTGAAAAACACTCATGGCTACATACATACCAACACATACACATACATACACAGTCAGATGCTAACAGATATGACTGCCTTAAACTATATTTAGTACAGAAAACTTAGGGGGGAATTGGTTTTTAACAGCACCTAAACTTCATTCCCCAAATTGCTTTTTTAGTATATACTAATCTCCTAGTGCACTGAAGCAGGTACCAGCTGATTCTTCAGATATTGAAACATTTCTGCACAAGTCTGAATAAAGATAAAGGACATGTAATGTCCAGTAGGAAATAAATCGGTGTACATCATTTACATGGCAATAAATCCTTCATTTCTTCAGAAATAAGTTATGTAAAGTAGCACTTAGTTTAACACAAGTTTTTGTTCTGCATTAAGCCTATCTGTAAAAAGCCACTCATGCAAAAAATTACCTCCAGGTTTAGTTGGGTTTTTAAAGGACACTTCTCCTGAAAATGAGTCCCTTTCACATAGGGAAAAGGGGGAAAAATATACACTTGTGGCAGGGAATTCCAGCTGACAGTAGAAAATTCAAGACTTTGGTGTTTGTAAGGTATTTGCCATAGGGAACCTGAAAGCAGTACTGAGCTGACCTATATAGGATCAGAGGGCTGAAATAGCTGTAGAAAGCTTCAGGGCTTTTCCAAACACTGAATATTTGGAGGCCTTTATCCTCTAATCTATTCCTTCCCTAAATTTTTGCCATTGTCCCTTCCATATTTCAAAGGTTTCTTGATCTGTGTCCTAATATCATTCCCAGTTGACCTGAAACCCCCTTGCCACCTGTTCTTTAAATCCATTACTATCCAGTTAACAACCTCTTCCCCTTTATCCTATAACACATTTTCTCCTCTGAGGATTACCTACAGCCTCATCCCTAATTTTCTGTCAATCAAAACTATATGTAGATGCTTTTGCCAAAGGCCTATAGTTATTCCTACCTTTAAATACAAGAACCTCACCTAATCAAAGAGATATTAGAGTCTTCTATAATCCCTCCAAAATCCTCCCCACTCCACACATAAATATATGCACATATTTTCCTATGGAAAAATTTGATTTGGATCTAAATTTCATCCAAAGTACCAGAAGAAAGGGAAAAGGATAACTTCTACCCAGTACTGCAGGCTTGGTCCAGAAATTAAGATCATAAATGATATCAATTCACTTTTAGGATACAGCTGTTGTCCACTTTTACTTTCTACTGACCCCTAGCAGGTGAGTTACCCAAATGGGGCTATCTTAACATCTCAAAATACTGCAGTTACTCTACTGGGGACTATTTAGAATAGTATCTTATTAGAGAAAGACAACAGGCATTGCTGAAAGAACCAGAGGGGAGAGAGGAAGAGAGAGAGAGAGGGAGTATGTTTAGTGCTTTGTAGGATTCAAAGGCAGTTTCATTGAAGTTTATTTGGCAGCCATAGAGAAGATGGCACTTAAGATGAAATCTGAGCCAACTGTCTCCCCTTCTATGCAGAGAAACCACACTGACATGAATTGAAAAGGATTCTACATGCTGCACTTGCAAATTCACCAGGGGAAGTCAATATGGGCTCTAAGGTAACATCTACTTATTCCTTTGCATTATGATGACTGGATAGTCCCAAACTAAAGAGATAACATGTTAAAAGCTTTGGTTGATTTTACTTTTTCAATATATCTAACCAATATGTCATTGTAGGAAAGGGAAGAACAATTAGTTGTGATTTCATAAAGGGAAAATCTCATACTTAATAGTACTAAGGGGAAGACTATGACTAACTAGATTCAAAACAATGACCCTCTGATTTCCCTTCAAACATTTTATGTTTATAGGTTATCAAAATAATATGGGTCTAGTAGGGAGTTTACTTTTCTTGTAGACCTTTTGTCTCACTTACTTGGAATATTGTCTTCAATTCCCATAATAATGTGTCCAAATGAACATTGTCTCCAATGTATACTTTTACCTTGTGAAAAATATGTAGGAAAGAATAAATACACATATACAAATTCTCAGAGTCTACACTTATAACATTTCCTAAGTTTGTGGTTCACAAATCAGCTGAGCCCCGTGATGGGCTCTGAGGACAAAAGGTGCCAAAGTATGATCTTGATTGACCTCTGCCTGCCTTTCAGCTCTATTTTCCCAAGCTCCCAGAACTGGCACAATGTGATAGAAACAGCTGAACCACCATGCTTGAGAGGAAAAGAAAAGATATGATTTGCCAGGGGATGAATACCAGAGCTTAAAAACAAAGCCTCCCAGTTTCATCCCTAGAGGGCCAGAAGCATGAAAAAGAAGAAGCCTGTTCTCTGGTTGCCAGGAAGGTCAGGGTAGAAAGCAAGCAGTGTTTTAAGAGGGAAGATTGCTGTCCCTGGTCCTGAACACAGACAGCCATGATCCATAAGTAGTATTCTTCATTCTGGAATGGAAAAGTCTAACCTATCACATGGAAAACTGTCAGCAGTCTGTGACTCTTGGTGAACCCCAAGACATATTTATTTCAATGCCCACTTTTTATAGTAGTTCAGGCAAAAACTGGTGTCTGAAGTGTCAGGAACTTCTTATGCAGAAGCCATGTTTCCCCATGGGCTAAAGTTGGCAAGATTTTGATGTTTATTCCCTGGTTTAGACCAAGTATCTTGCATCTTTGGATTTTAGCAGATTGCCTTTTTCCTTCTCCTCTGAGCAATTGTTCTAAATATCAAAGGTAAAACTGATTTAGATTACTATGACATCTTTTCACAAGAACTTTTTTTGGGGGGGAAGGGGAATCTACACAAAATGCTGACCCACAGATTTTTCTACCCCTCCAGACCTAATTCAATAGTCACATTTCCAAGAAACTGAGCAGAGCTTTACTGTGCTCTGGAATCATAAACAACTCCCTTCTCCACTTGTTCAAACCCCCCCCCCCCCAAAAAAAAGTCTGGAAAAACAAAGCAGACATAAAATGAAAACTATTCTTCCCCTGATTATACCAAGCTCTGCCAGGGAGACAAGGACCTTTCAGTTTTTTCACAAAGTGAGGACTGTCCTCTTCCAAGTTACTTCCTTTTTGTTATATTCTGAAACTTTCCCTGGAACAGTTCCTCCTCCAAGACATAGAACTAATCAAGCAGGCAAGTTGACAGTATAGTGCAATAGCAGCAGGGTATATGTCATTGATGATTACCTCCATCTCCACTGGATTGGGTGAGCAGTTGTTTTGTACTACCAACTCAGAGCAATCTTATCTGTCCTTGCAAATGTAACAGCCTGCTGGCCTCCAAGAAATGCTAAACTCAAGGCCAGAGCAAGAAAAAAAGTGTCAAAACAAGTTTTCCTTGTTCCTGTTAAAATACTATCTCACATTTGCCATAACCTCTGAGTTATTTCTCCAGTGATACCATTGAAATCTCTAAATAATCAGTCTTGTTGCTAGGAAATCATACACTGAGGCAGATTGTCCTAGGCAGACCTTTGCTTTATTTTGAAAGAGGTTATCTCCTCAGGATTTACAGAATGAATTATAAAATATCTTCCTAAACTGGATGAGATTTTCAAATTTCACACCCTTATTTTAAAAAAAAATCTTAGTTCTAATCCAATTCAGATTCTTTTTTTCAAAGGACTCTGATGTTTTCGTTATAGTAGATTATTTGGGAAAATAACCAATAACTTTGGGATCCAGGTGATTTTTTTTCCTACAAAAATCTTACAAAAGTTAGTATCTCACAGTTGCAGGGAGTGTCAAAGGTCTCCAAGGTTACAAAATTTGGGTCAGATGGAATTTAAACACATCAGTGGACTGCTTCCTTATTTCTATCTAGAGTCCAATGTAGTCTATCTAGTGGTCCAATTCTTGCTATACCCCTTAAGAGCTAATCTGTTTAATCACATCTCAACATTCAGGATTTTCTTTCCCTTTCCTCATGAGAAAATTTTGTATTTGTAAGGCAGTAATAATTTGGTGTTGTTTCAAAAAATACTTTAGTGATATTGTAGACACCTTGGATTCCCCAAAGGTCATTTAATGATGTCATCTTTGCAGCCTAGAAATTGGCATCAGATTTTTTTAAAAAAAATTATTTTTGATGATTTAATTTCTAACTGTGTACCTGTTGATGGGAAGTGCACTCACACACAGTTATTAATGAATTAGGGATTTGAGGTTTTGTTCTGTTTTTTTTTTTTTTTACCATTTGTAAAAGAAGAATTCCTTCAGTTTAGTGTATTTTCCCATATTTCTTTGGAAATGGTAGTGATTAGCCTTCCTGGTGCCCATCACTTTTCACCATCTATCTGAAAAAAGTAGCTATTTGCCAGTAAGATACACAAAATTTTACTATGCACTAAACCAAAGGAAAACATCATATAAAAGGGATGATAGTGGACAATGGTTTAAAAAATGGTAGAACAGTACTAAATTTGAATATATGCTCAAAGTCCCAAACATAGAAATAAGGTGTGCCAGTCACTTTCCTTCAGTGAAACATTTTAACAATCAAAGCTTTTAGGATGTCTCTTTTCTAAGGCACCATTTATTTTTGAATGGACAATGATGACATGACCTGAAGAAACAGAATGACAAAGAATGAAAATCTCTAAAACCAGCTAGATGTTTGAGTGAAGGTACACCTCTAACCTTAGCAGAACAAAATGGCAAGATTATAGATCATGCCAAAAGGCTCTTCATCTCTCATTTCTGAGAAAGCCAGTTGAATATTATCATTTCACCAGGCAATGATAAAGCCTTCACATGTAAAGATGAAGTCCTTCCCAAGAAATTGAGGGGGAAATAGAGAAATCAAGAAACTTCAGTATCATATACCATCCCTGGAAATATTAGGATGGAGTGGATGAGAATAATGTAGGTTAACACAAGATCTGGTAGTTAAAATGCTACAAATAGATTAGGACTAGATATGCTAAAGGATTTTCTAATGATAAAAGTAGCTAGATAGGGAATCAGGCAACCATGTGTGGTTATTGTCCTTGAGACAAAGAATAGGAATAATATACATCATTTGGGATTGTTTAGGTAGCCAGAGGCAAAGACTTAGATGACCTCAGGTTACCTTTCCCACCTCTGTGTTTTCAAGACAAGGGGCATGTTAACAGCATGCAGTAGCTTGGCTTAATCACCTCATTGATGCTGTCACAATGTGGATCTGTTATTTAATTTTTTAAAAGGTCATCTTTTATGAGATGCTGATGCCTTCAACAAATCTGCATACTACTACAGGTCACTTCACTAATGAGGTGAACCACTTCCTGTCATGTAGTTCTTCCACTCCTTGAGAACATAGGCCATTCATCAAAGTCTACGGGTGACAAGGAAAAAACCCTAATATTTGGTTTAGCATTCTTCATCTTCTTCATTAAAAGCCAGAGGAACTGGTTGAATATTTTAGAGAAAAGAAATATGCAGATGACAGTTACTCTAGGCATATACATAAAACAGAAAAATATGATGGGTTTCAGAAAGAAAGAATGAGTTATTTTAATTGACCTGTTGACCCAGACCCTGTCCAAAGGTTATCTACCTCTTTGGGAGAATAACATTTTTTCATGATTCTAAACGTGAACCCTAATGAAGTGATTCTTCCTACTTTTATGGTATTTTAACAACTCAACAAAGGGGGGATGTTAAATTTGGGGGTTAGGGAGACTGAAAAGGGAAGCCTAAATTTTCACGCAATGAAATGGGATACTGGAAGGTACTGGGATGGATATCAAATATCTTCCTATGTGTTGATAGTCAAGGGTGGGAAAAGCCCTCATAATGACTCCGTATAGGATATAGCTCTACCCACTTAAAGTAAGCAAATTAGAGTAATAGACTACTATTATAGCAAACTACTAAGTGATATGTATGTATAATGAGGCAAAGTAGCACAGTGCACTGGATTTGAACATATGAAATTCTAGGTCCAAATCCTGTCTCAGATACTTACTAGCTACTTGATCCTGGACAAATCACTTAACCTCTCTTGGTTTCAGTTTCCTCTTCTATAAATGGAGACAAAAATAGCATCTACTTCATAGGGTTTTATGAGGATCAAAAGAGATAATATATGAATAGTACTTTATAAACTTCGAAGCTCTTTTCAAATGGGAAATATAAACAGAAAATCCTTATTCTCCATTGTAAAGAACAGATCTCTCCATTGCTGGCACAGCACCCATCTAGCAAACCCACTATGACCAAAGGGGAAGTGATTAAACAATTAGGTGGCATTACAAAGGTGACAATAAGAAGAACTTTATCAGAATGTTCAGAATAAGGATGGAGGTGTTCTAACTATTCAGGGTCACATCATATGAACTTACCTCTGGCTTAAAATAATCAAAAATAATGCAAATTTGAAATAGAACTGGACAAAATACAGAGAACTTTCATAGTAGAGACCTAAACATTCGTTTTACTGTACTGAAAAAGTTAGCCTTTTGTCTTATTACTACATTGATCTTGGATGATTTGCTGAGTAGTTCCTCTCACCAGCTCTATGCAAGGGACTAAACAGGTCAAGTGATGGGATTTCCTCTGAAAGGCAAATCTCTGAAACTGGGTGGAAAATAAGTTAGGAGCTTTGTACAATCCAAGGGTAATCCCCCCTGGCTATTCAGTGAAAGAGTCATGGAGGATGCTACTTTTGTTGTTGTTGTTGTTGTTGTTGTTGGGCCTTAAACTAAACTGAATATTAGCTCAGCTAAGTCTGATGAATATTTTGATGTTCCAGTTGAATGTTTTAAAAATATGTAAGCTAAATTTCTGGTTTGAGCCAGTATACAAGATGCTTTATTGTGTGTTGTGATTTTCTTTGAAATAAATATTTCTTCTGGCTCACTGAACTTGGTCTAGGGTTCCTAATACTACTTGCTATAGGTGCCATCCCTGCTGATGGAAAGTATTGGCTAGATGGAAAGATATTCTACAGAAAGTGGTAACCCCTAGAAACACAAAAGATTAAAATTGGAAGGGTCCTTAAAGATCATCTAGTCCAACCTCTTCATTCTGGGGATGAAGAAACTGAGGCCCAGAAAGGATTATTGACTTGCCCAAGGATAGAGAACTCCTGTTTCTGAGGCAAGACTAGACCCCAGATCTCCTGAACCTTAGACCAGTTTTTTTTCTTTTTCAAATGATAACATATTCCTTCTTAAGTTCTCCTGAAAACATCAGATAAATTTGTAAATAAGGTGGTTTTCTATCCATGAGGAGCTAAGAAACTCATAATTCAGTCTTCCGTAAAAGGCAAGTAACCATAAAAAATGAAACAGAGGTGAGAAATAGCAGTGAATGTCCAGGCTTGGTGTTGAAATATAAGAATAGGAAACATAGGTAATAAACCGAGCAAATACACTACACATATGTGCACCATAGCCATAAAACTGTTAACATAAGTTACATGAATTTGGATCAATGAATATGTGTACATGACATCTCATAAACATTGATAATGGAAAATGAGAAAGAATACATGTGTGCAGAACAAAAAGCCCAGGCATCTAAAACAAAATGTGATACTTATTACTTTTCATAAGTAGTCAGTAGGCTTTACTTTTTTATGATGTTGGCCATGTCACATTATTTTCTGTCTAAAAATGAAATAAATACCCTTCCTTGGAAGTATGGTTAGGTATTAATGTCTCCCCTACCAGAGATATCAATGGAAGTTCCCGTGCATAAAAGGAGAAGAAAAGTAGGGTAACTTTTTAAAGGATAATCATTGTCAGCAAACACCATGGAGTCATGTTCCCTAGGATTCCACAGATGATTATTATGGTCTAAAATTCTGAGGTTACTTTCCAAAGACTTCTGTGTGTTTTTAGTGTAGATTTGGATCTGAAAGATGATTAGAAGCCCAGGTTCAAGCCCTTTCTGGAGTCTTCAAGTTTCTTCCAAGTTCTCACAAAGGTTCTGTACTAATGCATTAAGTTTAGATCAGTTACTGTATTCATTTAATTTGTTACATACAGTGTTCAGCAATGGTATGAATTCAGTAGAGATGATGACAGTGGAGAATCACCAGCAGTTTTCATAAAAACCTTACTGTAGTTCATTGTCCTTCTACTGCTCTCAGATGTCCACTTCTAACCAAGAGGAAAAGAGATCTGGGTGCTGCTTCCTGCCATAAGAGAAGGATGGGGCTTTAGAGAGAAAGGCTATTTAACAACCCAAGTCCATCTGCATCAGCTGCCTGTGCCAAAAGATGTATATACAAGCTGGTTCACAAAATCTTGGCTTCAATAACCAGCCTGTTGCATTCAGAACCTGATCTCCAAGACAGAGCATTTTGGATTCCAGAGTAGAAAGAAGTCAGTGACTTACAACTAACCCATTCTTTCGAAATCATGATTCTTCCCAGCATCTGGATATGCAGTGCAAACTGTTTGTCATCAGCAGAGTGACTTTCATCCCATGATTAGTGCTTCCCTGGCATCATCACTCTAACTGAGCAGAAAGCCTGGCTCAGCATGATGGTCAGAGAAAGGTCAGAGCTCCTGCTCCTGAGTCTGGATCCCCACTTTGACTCCAGGGCCCCTGTAGCTTGGTAGTGCAAGGACAAGGAGATCAGTGGGTGGGGGAGGCAAAAATGGAGGAGCTCAGGATGGGCCACCATGGGTTCCAAATGAGATTTACAGGAGATATAGGCCAAGCATCTCAATGAGCTTTGCTGTAAAATTCACTGCACAGAGGTTAATCTAGATGTCAACATTGTCTGACAGCACTGAAATTACTCCAGGGCAGTGCTCCTTCTGAAGTCTTAATATAACAGTCAATTCCATCCTGCCTGAAGGAAATGAAAGTTTTCTGCTTTGTGTGCCGAATCATTCAGCACCAATTTTCTCACTGTTTGAAGTCCAAACTGTTTGTGGTCCTGGGATTCACCTCGAATTAAGACTTAGGTTTATTTTGAGAAGTCCTCTTGTCAATCCCACAAAGGCAAGAGGACGGGAGCAGAAAAATAAGAAAAAGAAAAAAGAAAAAAAAAGAAAAGAAAAATCTTCTTTTACTATTGACCACAAAAATCAAATCACCTGGGTCAAATTTCTTTGTTCACTTGGCCTCTGGAGTTCCAGAGGCCACCACCTCAACAATGCCTTCACTGTCCCTGCTTTGACAACAGCATAAAATGGACAATCACTGGAGAAAGCAGCCTCAGACCTCTGAGGCCATGGTTGCCTCGAGGAATTTATTTCCCTGAGTATTTTCTACAAGATAACCTCTAAAGAATGAGTAATTTTACTTCCATGCTCTATTCATTGACTGTGACTGTAAACCACTTCCACGGTTTTCATGTCAGATGGACCGAAATAAGTTTTGAGGTCCACTTGCCTTCTGATTAAGTTTTAGTGGTCTACAACCCTTAAGAATATTGGGAAATAAAGCAGATGTCTTAGCTTTTACCTCTGACTTTAATAACTTAAAAGAAATGCCCAAGTTGCCAAGGTTTTCTAAGGCAAGAGAAGAAAGGTAGGAGTGGGTTTGCATATAGGCTTAAACCATGCCAGACAGCTTTTGTGTTAATCTTTCACTCTTTGTCCCCCTTGGCTGCTCCACATTATGAACTGGGACATTATTATTTAAGAAAAGGCAATTGATAACTTAGGGGAAAAAAAAAAAAGAAGACCCCAGTGACTCAGCTTCTATCAGATTGAAGAGATGGTACAGCTCACTGATTTAAGATATTTCTCTTCTCCCATCTCCAACACTCACTCCTCCCTCTCTCTCTTTCTCTCTCTTCTCTCTCTCTCTCTCTCTCTCTCTCTCTCTCCCTCTCCCTCTCTCTCTCTCAGTATCAAAACCAGACTAGTTTTACCCATGACATTTGGGAAAAGGGAGGGCAGTGTTTTGGTTGTTTGTTTTAAACTTGGATCAAGTATAGGGTACAGACCTTCCAACTTCACCTCAATCCAATTCCATTCTCTTTCTCCATCCCACCCCCACCATACACACACACACATACACATATACACACTGACATCTCTTTAAGTTGGGATTGAAACATCAATCAGAAACCTATATATTAAAAGGAAAATGAGAGGACAAGAGACATTTCCCCAGGCATCACTGAAGATGGGGTAGAGAAGGAAAGAAAGAAAAGGAGGCTTAGCCAATGCTATAAGAAATCACAGGAGTGTTTTGCTCATTCCCCACCTCCCTTCCTCAAGTGAAGCTATGGAAAGTTTTGTGATTCTTAGCATTGTTGGCATTCATTCTTCTTTCACCAAAACGGCTCCTTCTGAAGAGAAAAAGTTCCTATCTCATCATACAGGAATGGTGTGGGGAGAATAGAGACACTTCTTTCTCAGAAGAAACGTTCTCTGCAGGCAAGAACCTGCAAGAACCTCACATCAGGCAAAGAAAGAACATTTCAGAAACAAGTTCACATCCTCTGAAAAAAGATATATGCTCAAAAAAAAAAAAACAACAACAACTTTACAGTGATTAATTATAACTCCTGTAGCAGTTGTACCAATATTTACCATCTCCACCTTTGTTAAGAATGAATTTCCATCCTTAGATTTCAGAAAGAATAATCATCATCTCCCTCCTCTCTGTCCCAATCCTTCTTGTGGAGAAAAGCCTTGGGGTTACTTGGAGTAACACCTGCTACTGTCATATTCACAATGGGAGGGGATAAGGCAGATAAATAGCCTGGTGAGACAAGGCAATGGATGAAGAGTCAGATGAGGACACTTTCTGTGGTTGTTTTTAGGATGTCTGCTATTCAATGATCAGTGTGCACTGCACAGTCAGCCACACACTGCAAGATGATAGAATTCTATTTGGCACCTGATTGAGATCTCCTGGCCATTTTTAGTTCTGCTTTTCCCACCTACTGAAATTCTATGGAACTCCAAGAAATCATGTAGTCCCTCCTGCCCCACCTCCAAGTTAGTCCTCATGGAGTCATGACAAAATAGCCTTCTCTAATTATAAGATGAAATATTATCTTAGATGGCTACCTATTATCTGAAGACATTTAAGAGGTTGCATTTTCTAGAATCTGTTCCAGTGTCTCAGCATTTCTGAGAATGAGCATGAAAATCTTCTATTCCACAAAGGGACTTTCCCTTTAAAACTCATGAAGGAGGAACTACCTCACTTAATGTAGAAGAGGGAAGTGAAACTTTAAGAAACCAAGCCACAGGGATCACAGGGCCAAAGTCAACATGATACTTTACATACTAAAGTCAGAGCCAGAGGGAGCCAGGGTGCAGAGAGGAATTCTAAGAGTGGCAAATACAGCCAGGCAAGCCCTAAAGACGGAAGACTGGCACCCAAACAAAGTTGCCAGTGATGAGACTACCATCAGCTTAAGAGATATGTGATGGTAACTATTGTGTCAGGACTGCCACAGTCAATGTCCCAGAAAGCTAAACATTGCTTCAAAAGCTGCATTGCCAGAAGGACAATAAAACAGATGCTATTCTACTTTAAAATAGTGAACAGGGAGGAATTCTTGAACTGGAAACAGTTTGTGGGAACATTGTAGCCTCATTCAAGGCTCTTTTTGTTAGCCTCGAGGTCTGTGGAACTCTCTGCATTCTGTCCCATCCTGGTTATTCTCAAAGACTCTGAACCTTGGAATAGGAAATTGGGGATCGAAATAGCTATGTCTAGTAACTGAAGACTGTACATTGCCTGAACTTACTCTAGAATCTGTGTATGTGTGTGTCTATTGAAGGCATTGATGCTAAATCCAGAGAAGTTGCCAAAGGGACCCAACCGCCCTATTCATTCCATCAATACACCTTAGCAGCTGCCGCCACCATATCTTCACCTGACTTCTAGAGCCCATGGCAGTGTGGTATAGTGGGAAAGAGAACAGGACTTGGTATTAAAGGATGTGGGTTTGAGTCTCATCTCTGTCCCTATTATCTGGGTGACCTTGAGTAAGTCATTTAACCTCTCTGAGCTTCAGTTTCCTTATCTGTAAAATGGGAGAAAGAATAGTGTTTGTACTACCTACCTCCCAGGGTTTTTGTGAGGAAAGGGCTATCTTAAAGTCCTGAGACAGATGAAGAAAAACTATTAAGCGCTATCAAAAACATGATACCATTGGGCTTATTACAACTCCTTCATCCCATGTTCCTCTTCCCCCTCCCCCCAAAAAAATAGCAGAGAAAGTGTCAAATTCCAGCTCTTTTCTTTTTTTTTCCTATCAGAAACAACATAATTTGGTATTGCTGCCAAGAATGCTACTTGGCTTTTTGAGTTATGGATTTTCAGAGTCTAGAAGGATCTGAGAACTTATCTAGTCCAACTTGCTTCATTTCACAGAAAAGGAAACTGAGGGCACAGGAGATGTGATATACCCCCTTGTGAGGACCACAATTAATTGCTGTCAAAGCCAGAACTCTTGACTTCTATACCCATGCACTTTGCATTAAACCCCACTGCCTCACTTCTGAACTTTATATTCTGCTAGTGTATCTCCCTTGTTCTCTAAATTGACTCATTTTTGCTCTAGAGGCTGGTTCCTTTGCCACCATGGAAATTAAATGACAGCTGTCCTGGAGAATGGGGGCAGGGAGGGGGGCCACAGAGAACTTTCTCCTTTCTTGTGTGAGGCATGTCTGAAGAGAACTTGTACAGGACAGGCTGAGTGAAGGAAGCACCGAGAGCTTCATCCCATTGGCCCTAAGTGGGATTAGGGTTTACCTTTAAGCTCCACTCAAAGCATGTAATTACAGGGTGGGGCTCAGGGCACATCCCAATTAAGGAAGGCTTAGAAAGTTGCAGAAGGTGTCTCTAAGAGGAGATAGTTTTGTAGGAGCTCCCAAGCAGGACATCATTTTTTCAGTCATTACAGGGGGCTAGTGATGACAGTAAAACAGCAGAGAATAGTTCCTGGGTCTCAAGAATTTCAGAGAGCCCAGTCAGGGCAGAGGGCAAGGAGGCCCAATACCAACCAACATTCAAACAGAATCTAATTAAGCCCATAAAAAGTGGAGGGGGGAAGGGTCTTTTTAGTGGTGACAAGGAATTTGGGACTGGGTAGGAGAAATCCATTTAAATAACATGTTTAACTTCAATTTACAATTTCAGGGGGGAAAAAAAAGTCATAAAGCTTGACCAAGGCAGGGGAAGCCCAGGAAAGAAGAAGCACAAGCGGGAGGAGACCAAACAGTACTTAGTATGATCCTAGCATAGCATCTTTGATCTGGAGGAGCTCTTAGAAATCAAAAGTCCAATGCCTTCATTTTATAGCTAGAGGACCAACACCCAGAAAGGTTCTGACTTATCAAATTCTGTCTGGTGATTAGAAGGTTAATCTAGGTTTTCCCCATGCAACACCAAGACGGTTCCCTATCATCTTACTTAGCCCTACTCATTCCTTCTCCTTGTCTCCTTTCTTCTCTTCGTTCCCAACACACGGACTTTATTCAGTTGCTCCTGAGAGCATTTCAACAGGCAAAATGGACAACTCATTCAGACCCCACTCAGAACTAACAGTAGGTAGCAAAGTCAAAGGATGGGAGGAAAGCAACTTCTGGTATTTCCCCACCCATTTCTGTTCCCGTTCCCATCTTCTAACTGCAACGAGGCAGCTTAAAGGGAAGGCTAGGGTCAGCTGATCATTTTAATCTCATTCTCAAGGCTCCACAAGCTCAGAGGAACAGCCTTCTTTCATTAGACCAGTGATTACTCACAGTATCAACTTAAAACCTCTTCTTCCACTTTCAGGGATCCAATTACAAAGATCCTGAGTCTTTTTCTCCCTGCTCCCCTGCTCATTCATTGGTCAACATGAGGTCTCAATAACATAACTTAAAAAAGAGGCCCAGATATCTGCTGGCAGATGGGTAGCAAGAGGAGCAGATGAGTTTTACCTGTAATCATCAGTGGCTTTCCTGGAGTGGAGAACTTCTCTTCCATGAACTTTGGTTCTTCCATCTCCACCCATCCCCTCCACCCCTTTGCATGAATACTTTAAAACAAACACCAAACAACAAAAGCAGCATTGCATCATGCTGTTGGGCAGTTAGAGATCCCAGAGTTTAACAAGGCTCCCAAGGGCAGAGAAGAACAGACAGACAAATAGTATAGAACAGCAAAGTATTCTTTTTACAAGGTGGGATCTTGCCCCCATTCATCTATGGAAGCTCCCCAACCATCTTCAGGGGCTTTCTGGCCACATCGCAGGGAGCAGAAACCAGAAGAAGCTCTGGACTAGCCTCTTCTGCTTTCAAGTCCAGCTGAGCAGCCCCCAATTCCACTCTCTATCATCTCAGTACAGTAATTTTCTATTTGAATAAAATAATTTGCCCTGGTTCCCACACAGGGGGTTCCTATACTCCAGATTAGAAGCAATTGCTGTCAGCTGACAGGATGCCATGGGCTGCAGATGTGTTCTTAGATGAGCAGGGAAGGAAAAGTTTCCCCAGTCCTTAGGCTGAAGCTCCAGTTATATAGAGGCATAATTTCTACCAGTCTCCTAGGTAGTACTGGGCTAAGAATTAGGTTGAGATTTAGGAAGAACAGGGGAATAGTAGCATTATTCCTTCCTATCATGACAGGCACTCTTTTCTGCTCTCTCTCCTGACTATAGTTAGTCCCATAATAGTACCCAGGAAGGCAATGATTCCACTGGCAAAGGGGTAGGAAGAGCTGCTCCCCTTGCCCAGGCTCCACTCATTCTCTCTCACTGGTCAGGACTCTGTCCTCATTAAGATGCCAAGACTGCTGCATTGGCCACTCATTGAATATCTCCCAGAGAAAGCTCTTTCCCTCCCCCTCCCTGCCCACAAAAGCTATTCCTCACCCTCTGCATTTTCACAACAGCTCAAAGGCAGATGCATCAATCCTTTCAGGGGCTTGGGAACGTGAAGAGAATGGCAAAGTGACTGGGTGCAGGTGCCCACTATGTTTTTCCCCATGGGCTCTTTCCCATCCTGCTCTCTGCTGCAAATACCACCATATCCTTTGTCATGACCTATCTCCCCTTTCCTCACTTTGAGATTCAGAGTGTATCTGAATGATGGGGGGACCAGGGAAGAGTAGAAAGGGGGAAATTAAACGGAAAGGAGAAGAGACCCAGTAAAGAGAGAATCCTAAGGAGACATACCTGGATACTACAAGGAACTAAGAATTGTTCTGATTGAAAACTGCAGCTTGTTAGACCCACATAAATGGGACAATATGGAGGAGCTTGTCTTCCCCACCCCCAACATCTCTCCAATGACCTAAATACAAAGGATAGGGAAGTGAAAGCTGTTTGTTATTAAGGGATGGGTGGATAATGGCATTTGGGGGGGGTGTTTGGATGGAGTGGGGTAGACAGGTCTTTTCCCATGGTTCTTTAAGGCGAAGGAATCCTTAGGAGGATAGATGACAAACCCCTTTCCAAGTCCAGCAAAGAACTTGAGCCCAGCCAACACCAAAGTCTCCTCTTGCTGCTGCCATGATTTTCTGTTCTGCTGTTGGCTTTTTGTTGGTTTTTCTGAGGGGATCATGATAGCATGTCCCCAAAATATCAAGTCTATGTTTACGAATCAGTAAATTAGAAAGTAGTCCTGAAATGGGAAAAGAGAAAGGGATGGGGTAGCATTGGAGTGGAAAGTGGGGTGGAGATAGAGTTTAAAGGATTAGGATAGAAACAGGATGAGTTCCCAGAGAACACTGCTGTGGTGTGGTTCTCTTGCCGGGGGGAGCCATCTACCCCAGGACCCTATTCAGACCTTCAGTGTACATCATACATGAGCAGCAGGACTCTCACCCCACCTCAACTCTTCCCATCCCAACAAGAAGATTGTCTCTCTGCATTGTCAAGGGTCTTCAGCTCTGAGCAACTAGAGCAGAAGAAGCATACACAGCAGGGGCCAGTTGCTGGGGCCACAGCTTTAGTTAAAGGGTGTTCCGTTATTTTTAATACTTTTAAGGTTTTCTATGTTTCTGTTGTTGTTGTTAAGTCATAACTTTCTGTAACAGCAGCTTCTCTCTGTATTGGTGTGGAAGGTATCTCTGCAGATTATATACATATATATTATATATGTATATATGTACATATATATGCCAAACTGCCTTACAGGTTGTCGGGTTTTTTTTTTTTCAGTGTTGTATGTGTAGCAGGCACTTGAGTTTATGTGAAGATGTTTGCTTCAGTCAGGGAGGAAAGAAATGGGAAATAGGGCAGGTAGGAAAGAAGTAGGGCAGGGAAAAAGAAGGAATTTTTGACCACTAGCCAAGGATGTCCAGGTAAATTGGGGTGGCCTTCCCCAAAGCATGAAGAATTTTGTAGATTTCCTTGATATTGAGCCTCTGCTGGGGTTCCCTCTGCCAACATCCCAACATGATGTCATAGACCTCCTTGGGACAGACCCGGGGCCTCTCCAAGACACGACCTTGGGTAATGCATTCAATGACCTAAAAGAGAAAAAAAAAATAAGATAAAAGAAGAGGAAATTCACTATCCAGATTCCAAAGCCTTGTACCTTTCTTCCACACCCAGAACAACAAAACAAAAATGCTTAAACGGAAAACTCCAACAGCAAAAAGAGTCGTTGTGGTTAGAGGCTGTGCTTTGCTCCTAGTTTGGGTTGAGAGCCACTGGTTTTTCTGCTATTGTATCGGTGGCATATGCCAAGAATGAGATGGAGGAATTGCCAAGTTTGTCTACATGAAGCTTGTTTCCATTCTCTCCTTGTGACCAATCATATTTTCTACCTGCTGGGCCAGTTTTCTTAGTTCTCCATTATTCACTTTGCTACACCATACTACTTCCTCATTTCTTCTTCATGCCTGCTGCATGTTTAAACAGCACCCCCTTTCACCTCATTTACGCTTTACTTCCTCTGGTCTGCCTCCTCTTCTCTTGCCTTGAAGGACTCTAATGATCACATTTACTACAATCTCTTTTCAGTAAGGATCATTTAACCATGTCATTCAACTTCTTATAAACCAGGAGTAACTTCCAAATACCATTTGCCTCCAATTAAAGCTTCTCTCAAATTGGCTACCCTTTCCGTATCACCCTTAGTTCACACTTAACCCTAATTCTGCTCTACCAAGGCACATTTTTCTGCTTAGACCCATAAACACATCATTTGCACTCACCTTGGAGTCATTCAAATATTTTAACTGTCTAACCTACACCAAACCATCTTCCTTCTCCTCTTCAGCACCTTTCATAAGACTCACATTTCCTCCATGAACTCATCCAGAGTAGTTTACCTAGCTCCAATTATTGTATGACCCACTCCTATACCCAAGTCATTCTCTTTCCTCCTCTGCAGATGTAGGGCTTGCATAGGAACATAGTTCTGTGCTGATGTTTGGTTGTATATCTCTGTTCTTTTCATTTTTATACCTTGTGTCTTTTGTACAAGTCCTGTCTCCCATCCTCGAAGTCAAGGTATCTTTTTTTTTTAAACTATTTCCCTCATGGTGCCTAGTATAGCCATCCTCTGTGTGTGTGTGTGTGTGTGTGTGTGTGTTTGTACACACATGCAGACACCAGCATGCATGTGTGTAAGTTTCAAGTAATCATAACCATTCAGAAAATCCCAACTACATCAATGCCTCTATTCACCCTTTAGCCTGGGATATCCATCTTGGCTCATAATTTAACAAATCTGTTTGATCCACAGCTGTGCTTTTTCCAGCTGTCCCATAATGTCTATTGGACCCCCTAACTAGCTGCACCACAATGAGGCTTCATCCTTAGCTAGCTCAGACCACCAATGCCAAGAAAAACATTGAGTTTTCCCCTCCAGCATGGAACTATTCCATTTGGTCATTCCATGAGGGTGAACTAACTACAGGGCATTTGGTGCTCTCTCTGCAGATTCTGGAAGTACACATAGCCTGAGGACATTCAACCAGATATTGGGGGTGGGAGGAGGTGAAGGACAGGGCATTGGCTTCAATACCAAATCTTTGCAAAGCATTGCATGTCAACCGATATTTAAAAAGCACTTGTTTGTGCAAAGCTGTAGAGACTTAGAGATAAAAAGTGGCCTAGTCCATGCCCTCAAGCTGGGAAAGGAAAAAGGAAAGCACTCCTTGTGTCTTGGGGGTTGATTATTCCTGGGCTCCTGTGGCTCTCATAAGCCACCTTTCTTCCTGTCAACATTTTGATAACAGGGAGAGTTCTGTGCCAAAAAAAAAAAAAAAAACCCACAAACTAATACTCATAGGCCAAGGACTTTGGCACCAAATATTCCACACACACAGGAGCTGTAAAAAGTGAGTGAGTGAGAGAAAGAAAGAAAGAAAGAGAGAGGGAGAGAGAGGGAGAGAGAGAGAGAGAGAGAGAGAGAGAGAAAATGTGTGTGTGTGCATGTGTGTATGTGTGTGTGCGGGTATGTTCTTTCTCCCAGGAATAAGTAATAATTCAAAAAAACACTATAATAAATAGCTCCTGCCATAAATTCTTTCATTTTTTTGAAGGCTCTAAAAATGTTTTGTGCTACTTTGGGAAACAAAGAAAAGCCCCACTGAGCTTGTGAATGGTGAGATACCAGAGATTTAAAGAAATACCTTGGTTTTCTTCTTTGAAACTCACTTAATTAAGCAGTTAGGGTACTTAAAGGAAAGAGAGCAAACACAGTTTCCAGGAAAAAAAAGGAATACTTCTAAAATTTCAGGAGAATTTGAGTAAAAGTGTGCCTCTACCCTCCTTTCTTATGAACATCCTGCAGACAAAAGACTGAACAAATGAAGTCACTCTACAACAGTCCTGGCAGCTAGTATAATTCTGAATTGGTTGAGGGGGTCAGATCTGAACCAATCCTTTTTTAAGGATCCAGTTAGTAGCTGCCCTTAAAGGTCTGTCCTGGACCTAATCTATTTTCAGTGTGAAAGACTCAGCAGGCTAGCTTGACTCTAGGGTTACCCCCATGGGATTGGATCTACTGCTGGGGGAGTCTGGGATGGTTTCCAACTAGCTTCTTAAGCATGCCCTAGAGTAAGAGCTCTTAACCGTTTTTGTCTGTCAGTCCCCTGTGGAAGCCTGGAGAGGCCTATGAACTGCTTCTCAAAATAATGTTTTTAAATACATAAAATAAAAAGAGATAGGATTATAAAGGAAATTAATTATATTGGAATGTATTCATAAATAAATGCAAGTTCGTGGACCCCAGGTTAAGAAGCCCTGCCCTAGGGTGAAGATGAATCCCTAATTGGGCTTCACAACAACCCACAAAATATCCCAAACCTCTTGTAGATCTTTTGGATAAGGAAAGCCAGAACCCCTTGGGTCTTTCAAAACTTTACTAAATATCCAGTCTCATCTGGACAGGCTATAAACTGATCTCTGGGGGACAAAAAATGAGATGATGGGTCCCTATGCATCTTCTCCTATTTATTGAACAGTGTACCACTCTCCTATTCTACAAAGCCCTTGCAACTACAATTCTATGATCCATATATTTCCCCTCACATCCATCCTTTAGTTATATTTTGGCCTTATTTTGTTGATGACCTTCACTCCTACTCCACCCACCCCCACTGAACTCCTGAGTACATTAGCTCAAGATGCAGAGCCTTCCTTCACTTGTCTAATGTCTCTTAGTTCTTCATACCCAAACCCTGGCTCAAATTCTACCTCACCTTCCCACCCAATAATCCTTAAATGTGAATCTAAACGAGTACCTCTGTGTTTGAGAGCTGAAACCAAGGCTGTTTGCCATAGGTGAAGATCTCCCAGAGGATCACCCCAAAGCTCCAGACATCACTCTCTGTAGTAAACTTCCTGTACATGATGCTTTCTGGAGGCATCCAGCGAATCGGTAGCATGGTGTGACCTCCCACCTATATGGAAGCAGAGACAGAAATTCACACTGGGTGATCAGAAAACTAGATTCCTTTCTGGGTTGTTATTTCTACACATATCCCACCCACAAGATCACTTAATTCACTCATGATCCCACACAGGTCATAGCCATATCCAACTTATAACACAAGGTTTATGGATGCGTTGCTATTCTAAAATCTAAAATGTTGACAGCATCAGTAGGTAATTGTCAATGGAGACATGGAGATACCACCTTCTCTAACATTTAGACCAGTCAACTGACCCTGTGGACAGATCACAAGTCAAGAAAATGAATAGAAGATAAAGAATTCAGCGTGTCATGAAGACTGTGAAGAGATTTAGGAAGAAAGCTTGGAGGATATTTTTTTTTGGAAGATGCCTTTTTTAGAGAATTGTACAAGTACTTGATGGGGCCTCAAGAACAGCAAAGTCTCACTATCTGGGAACAAAGGGAATTGGCATACTATCAAAATGGGATTCTAAAATATAGCAGCTCATTATACTCATTGGTTCGGTATCTAGACATCATTTCATATAAATACAATCTTCAATCTTCATATAGTGTTTTTATATCATATTCACAGACTTTGAGTAGATACCCATGGACTCAGGTATAAGGAACAACAAGAAAGTCCACAAAAGGCATACAAGTATTTTGGTGGACCAAATAAGAATTGGAGGAAAACATTTATAAGACTACAAGGGCATTAATAAGTGGTTTCTTAAATACATAAAATTCATAGTCAGTGAGCCCCCTTGATTAATTCAGTGGAAAAAGGTATTTTGAGCTGTGTAATCATTATAATGACTAGATTTGACCCTGAAAAAGATACGAGAAAATGCAACCTCTTTATTTGCAGAGGTGAGGGAATGGTAGGTGGGAAGCCCTATATATACTGTCAGACCTGGTTGAAATAATGGTAGGTTTTGCTCAAGTTTTTTTTTTTCCTCTTTCATTCTTTCTAATACTAGATGGTTCTCTGGGTAAGGAAATGGGACAAATACATTTGGAAATGAATGTAAGGTGAAAACAACAGTAATAAAAATTGAAAAAAAAGAGAAAGAGATATGTTCAGAAAGGTCAATAAAGAAAATAGCACATATGTAATTAATTATTTCATATATTTAACTGAAGGAAAAGGATAGAGAAAGTTCTACTGCTAAATAGAGTAGAGGCATTAGACTAACAAATAGCAGTAAACACATTGCATATCATAGATAAAATTGGTCATCTTGGTGAAATAAATTACTAAGACCTTGGGCATCAACTTAACAATTAGGAAGGGACTCATAGATGAAATTGTGAACAGATTGGCCTAAATATCAAACCCATTGTTACCAATGGCCACTGTGTCAGCATCTTGATAAAAATGGAAAGAACAGTGGCTTGAGCAACAGAAAAATCAGACTTGAATCCTAACTCTGCCCCTTACCCCTCTGGATCATCTTTGACAAGATCTCTCAGGGCTTCAACTTCCTCATGAACAAAATGAGGGGGTTAGAACTAGTTGACCCCTGATTTCTATTCTATATCAAGACCAATAATTCTAGACTGCATGTATTACAGTATATTCAGTCATAGAATAGGAACATAATGGAATGCTAAGGCGCTGTAAGAAATAAAGAAAAAAGATGGTTTCCAAAAGACATGGAAAGACATTGTATGAACTGATGCATAGTGAAATCATGAGAACTAGAAGAATGACTTACACTATAACATCAATAATGTAAAAATGAATTATTCTGGTAGACTTAAGAACTCTTCAGGGGTTGATAAACAATGGCCTGTGAGCTAAAAATGTTAGCTAGCAAGTGTCTGAAGCTGGCTTTGAACTCTGGCCTCCCTGACTCTAGGCCCCAGCTCTATCCATTATACTTCCTAGCTGTCCCAGGAGTCGAAAAACCTGGGTACTAATCCTAGCTCTGTCATTGACTACCTGTGTGACTTTTGACAAATTGTTCTCTACCCTGGAAGGTTCATTTTTCTCAACTGTAAAATGATAATGTGAGAATAGATAGCCTCCCAGGTTCCTTTCAGGGTTAAAATCCTCAGATTCTAATCTAAGAAAAGTTGGAGATGAAAACAGAGAAAATTTTTGCAGAAAAATATCCTGGCCATAGGAAATTGGTTTGGGGGTGGGGCAGAGTGTGGTAGGGAGGGAAAGAAGCTCTCCCTAGGACCACACAGTGTTCAATTCAACAAACTTTTATTCAGCCCTTGCTGCGGGTCAGGCACTCTGCCTAAGAAACAAAAACAACAATCCCTACCCTCAAGGAGTTTATATTCTGCTGGAATTTAATACAAAACAGATTTCTTTCTAAAAGAGATAGAAGAAGGTGCTTATAGGCCAGAAGGAATTTATCCAGCATAAGTGCTTGGGGGTCAGAAACATGTGGAGCCATATCTGGAGTAGAGTGAATTAATCTCTGTGACTATAGTTTATTTCTGTCAAGTCTTAGTCCTAAGCAGCATCTTTAGTCTCCTCATGAAAAAGGAAAAAGATATGTTATAAAAGAATGAGCATGGGTCTTGAAATACAAATGAAATCTAAAGATCAGCCTTCTAGTCTTTGCTCTGACCCTTATTAGCCATGTGGTTCTGGGAAAACTATGTGATCACTTGTTGCCTCAGTTTCCTTATCTGTAAAATGAGAATAATCACCTGATGGGTTGTTGTGGGGAAAAAAAACATTTTGTCTACTGTAAAGGGCTTTGAAAATCTAAATTATTATCACTCTCAAGGGGAAAGGCAGGTGAGATGGAAGAAGCCATCTCCCAGAAGCAGTTTTTAACCACAAGGGACTGGACAAACTTCAGAAATGTTCTTCTGCCAGTAGAGTATAACAGTCCTCTCTCTCCCCATCCTGTCTTTCTCTGCTTGAACACCAGGATCACCAGCTACAGGGGAATAGCCAATCACCACGTGCCAAATAGCAGGTGCTTAAAGCACTGTGACTCTCTCACTGAGAGCAAAATGTCCTATATTGTGAATATCTTCCCTTGCTTTCTCTGATGAACCCGCTTTCAAAACCCCTCAGCAGGCCTTCTTTTGCTTTCCGCTGCCATCCTGCCAGGAGCAAGGACCTGTATCTCCCCTCCACTTATTTTAAGTGATTGATTCTACTCCTTAGTGTCAGAGTGGGCCAATTGCCCTGGTTTAAAGGGAAACTCCACTGTGCTACCAAGGGTTGTCTAATCATTGCATCCAATTACACAGTAAAGGAAATCATTAAAACAAATTGGGCCTGGTGGAATCAAAAGGAGAACAAACAATGGGAGAGCTATAACTTCCAGTTCCAAAACAAGGAAAACCCCAGTTCTCTCTAAGGAGTTCAAAAGACCTCACAGAGAGGATTTTCTCAAAATTTATCATAATGACCATTCTACAGAGAAAGAAACTGAGTCCCAGAGAGGCTGAGCATTAATTTAAGCTTGCACAAGTGGATCAGTCACTGAGCCACAGGAGAGACCTCCCCTGGATATATAAATCTGTTCATTTTAAATACAGAAACTTTAAATGGATAAGAAGGTCCTGATTTTCCGGGGAGCTGTAAAACTCAAGCAACTAGGTTTTAAAATGTGACCTAATAGCAAAGTGCTTTAATCAGGAAACTTTTACATAGATAGGTAGGTAAGTACCATTTTTTATTTACTCAATGTTAAAGTTTATTGGTTGGATCTCACAGCACATTGGATACTTTCCGAGTTTTTCTTTTTTTCTTTTTTTTTTTTAATGCTAGCATGAGCTTTCTTCATCTCTTGGAAAGTCTCCTGATTTCCCATCTGTCCCAGTGAGATCTGCCTTCTCTGTTCTACTCTATGGTATCAGATGGGAGTACCAGCTGGGACCTAGCAATAAAAGGGTAGCTCACACTGAAAGAGACATCAGGAGCAGCCACAACAGTTACAGCTGTAGATAACAAAATGATGGTAGCACATGTTCTATAGAGGGCTTTGGAATGTCACATAGACAGAACACGGTTCATAGAGACAGAATGATGAGCTTATTAGTGTGAACATAGTTACATATCTACATACACCACCTACCAATTGATTCATCTCAGTTACATAGATGCTTTGGAATCTCCTCTGGGAACATTTAGGAAACAGTTTGACAAGTACCTTTCTGAGATACTTTTAATATGCTCCTGCCTAGTCTTTCCCTCTCTTCTCTCTAATTCCTTGATCAAAGATATTTATAGATTCAAATGACCCATTGAAGCAGCTTTAAAAACAGCTTCAAAATCTAGTTGGGTACTTTCTAAAAAAAAAAAAAAATGATAACAACCCATCCATATCTGCCCATCCTGCACAACTTTTGGCTGTGTTCTTCTGTAAAACTATTCTAGGGAACTTCCTCTCATTCTTTTGATTTCTTGGATACCAGTAGAGAATACAAGTTATCCAATGGTGATCCCTTATTTTTGATGTATGACTTGCCATGTATGACCATCTTTTTTTTCCCTCCGGTCAAATATTTCTCTGATGATGTGCTTTACGCACCTTCTCCTGAGTCATTCCATTTTGTAATGCTTGCTCAAGCCTACCATGTTCCTCTCCATTGACAAGCTCCATCAACTCTGATGCCACTTTCCTTTCTATCTTCATACATCCATGACTGTTAAGAAACAGACCAAGCTCTACTTGCTGGTCCTCTACTACTCTTCATATGTGTTCTGTCAAGATAAAAAATTGGCATGCTCACATATAAGAAAACAGGTTTCCTTGTCCTGAAACCAAGCTTCAGACTGCTTCTGATACAGATGCCTCCTTTACTTTCCTACTCCCTCCCTACCTAAATACCAATGGGGAGATAGCTTCCAGGTGGCTTCCTGGCTGGAGAAACAATGAGAGGATTTGTAACCCCTATTTGGAAAGTACTTTGAATTTGTTAAGAAAAAGGTGCTGAAGAATTCACAAAGGATGATTATAGTATTACTTTCCTGGGAAGGGACTTTGTGGGAAGACTTAGGAAAAAGGCATCTATTTAATAGGACCATTACACAATAACACACGATGAAACTCTAGCCCTAGGTTTAGGGGGAAAAAAAAAAACAAAACAAAATCTTGGAGCCTTCAAAAAATACAATGTGTCTAAGAGATGAGTTGCTTAGCAGTATGAGACTGGAGGATAAAAGGCCTATTTTAATTGCACCCAACTCTTACCTACAGAGGGGATATGCTTGGAGCAGGAATTCTCAGATTGAAGCCCCAGGAAGACACTCCCCAGTTACAACTTCTTTCTTTGTTTTCTCCAAGTCTTGCCTACACACCAGTTCTCACTACAAGACTTCAGCTTTGAGGCTTTCCACTACTCCTTACAGCCCCAAGGATTACCTTTGTAAAGAGAATTATCTTGCAAGTCCAACAAGGTGGGAGTGGAATGAACCACTTAGTGCTGATTTTCTGAGCCAGATAAACCTGGACTATCACCTTCCGCCTACACCAAAAGGTGTGAGTGATTAGAAGAAGTGGCAAAGTTCGGGGATGCCAATAAAGGAGTTCATTTCATGGAGCAGAGCTGGAAAGTCTAGCCCTGAAATGAGCTCAGATTCATGATCCTTAGTGAATTCAACTGACTGAGGATCTAGGGTTTCCTAAGCAGGGAATGGTGGCAATTGACATAGGTGAGAAAATTCACACCCAAAATAAAGCCCAAGTGTACCCTACTCTGACTCAGAAGTTGATATACTTAAGTTAGATGACAGTTGAATTTCCTTAAAATGAGGTATTTTTGAGAAAGTTATGTAGTCTCCATAAAAGAAGGCACAACATATTTAATAGCATTTTTCCAGAGAGGCAGCATGGAGAACTTTCCTAGAGCACTAGTCTAGAAGCAAAGTTCAAATCCTACCTCACGCATTTCTTTAGTTCTGTGACTCTGGCCAGTTATTTCAACTAATAGTAATATAGCAACTACTTTTTAAGATTTTAGTGAGGATCAAATAAGATAATATGTAAAGAACTTTTCAAAATTTAATGATATATATGTTAGGCATTTTTATTATCTTTTTGAGAAATGGCATTAAATGAATGAATAAAGCATTTATTAAGTATTTGCTATGTGCAAAGCACAGGTGATACACATAAAAAAGCAAGACAGTACCTGCTTTCAAAGAAGATCACGTTCTAATGGAGGAAACAACACATATGGAAGGTTTCAGCTCTAAGTCAAATGGAAAAGTCCCACGGTGCAATAAGAAAGCAGATACTAATATTTCTTATTTAATGTCATTTCCACTGATAAAATAATGTCAGTTTCTAAGGTTGAACCATTTAGCAGTGCCAAGGAGGTTGGTAACAAGAATATTCCTTTCTGATTCTTTAGAAACTATGGATGTAGCACCTTCAGGATCAGTTGTCAGACTACATCTCCTAAGAAGTTGCTTCCCAGGATGCTGTCTGAGTGCACTGGGCTAGAAGTAATAGTATTTCCAAGATCCTGGGCCATCTCCACCAAGATCTGAAGGGAGGAGGTGGTAGTAGTCTGACTTTTGTGGCATAGCCTCCCATCTCTCCTTCTGGGGAATTTGCTGCTTCAGCTAGGGTGGCTATACTTGCCTGGTATGTGGTGGTTGAGTAACAGATGGTAAGGATGACTAGACCCTTCTCCACAGAAATTGCTTCCTTGGAGGATGGGCCACGAGGGGTAGAGCGGAATTAGTTCTAGTGGTCTGGAGGACTGCTGCCACTTCCAGGACTCCTGTACTTATTTGCCTGTTGGTAATGGTTAGTCAGTTGCTGGTGGTGGTGAGAAAGGTGGATCTGCTCTCCACAATGATTTCTCCCTTTAATAATGGCTGTAGGGGCTGGGCTGGAAGCAGGTGTGGTGAATTGGTAGCACTGATATTTCCAAGGTTCTTAGGCTTCGAGTCCAGGACATGAGTGAACATGGTGGTCAAGGTGGTAGTGATGGTAATTTGACTTGCCTGGGATACACTGCCTCCTTTCACTCCCTTAGAGCATCTTGATGTTTGATGCCAGGCTGCCCTGTGTGTAGCAGTTAGTTGACAGTTGATGGGAATGGCTGAACCCTTCTTCATAGGAGTTACTTCCTCAGATAATGGCTAGGAAGACCTGGGTTCAAGTATTGCTTCTGATACATACTGGCTATGTGATCCTGGGTAAATCATTTAATTACTCAGAGCTATAGGCAACTATCTGAAACTATAAATTAGAGAGGAGGGACTGACCTGTATTGCTAGAGTTTCTTCACTATAATAATGAAATCATGGATCCAATCTCTATCTATCCCTTTTCAAAATATGAAAAGTCTTGATAGGGGATAGGATGTGTAGTGAGAGAAAATGTATATTCTCCTCTAAGAATAAATCACAGAATTTGAAAAAAATGAACAATCTCAGATTTACATAGTATCTTCAGGTTTACAGTATACTTCCTCCTGAACTTTGGGAGCCAGACATTTCAGGTATTCTCATCCCCATTTTGTAGTTGGGGAAACGGAGATGCAGGGAAGTAATGTGATTTGCCAAAGGTCACACAGCAAGTTAACGGCAGAACAGAAACCATCCTGATCCACAGTAGCTGGTGGAAAAGTAGATAGAGCATTGGGCCTGGAGTCAGGAAGATCTGAGTTCAAATGTGACCTCAGATACTTCCTCCTCAGTCTCCTCACCCCCTTCACAGGGTTGTTGTAAGGATCAAATAAAATAATATTTTGTAAAGTGCTTAGCACAATGCCTGGTACATAGTAGGCATTATATAAATGTTAGCTATTGTTATTGCTTTTGTTATTGTTGTTATTACTTACCTGACACATAGTTGATAGTCAATAAATGCATGTTCTTTGCCCCCAACCCCCTTCATGGTTATTTAACTTCAGTAGAATAGGAATTATTTAAATTAAATTCTGCTTCCAAAAGCAGAATGGATGATAACCTGTACCCCTAAAATGTTTTGTTCTTAAGAGGGGCTAGTGAGAGGTATCAGCTGGTGAAGCAAGAAGAAATCAAATAAAGTATCAGCACAGAAGGAATTTGGGTTTTGTTTTGTTTTTTGCAAAAAAAAAAAGGCAAAATGTCTAGATGTTCAATCTCATAGGAAGCTCAAGGTAGCACAAGGTAATTAGGGCCTAGGAAGGTAGACCAGACACTGAAAATTGCCCCTCAAAAGATGGTCTTAAACATCTATTTATCAGATACCCAGGCAACATCCTCTCATCCTTACTATTTCCCTTATAGGCTATAGTTATTGTAATTTTAACAAATCTGGCTATGCAATGGTAAAAAACAGCAGAAGGGTGAAAAAGTCAGGTAGTGCAAATGCAAGGGAGGGGAGTGGCCACTAGGGGCTCAATTCCAGGAGCTGGCACAAGTTTAGAGAGCCAACATCTGGAAGCGCCTGATGACAGTGAAATGGAAGGACTGGGTAATCCACTCCAGGGTAGTCCTTCTATGGCTGCTTTCTAATCAACTTATGGCATGCCTTTTTAACTAGATGCTGCGAAGCAAGAGGAGTACACACAAAACATTACTGTAGGGAAAGCTCTATTTCTGTGGTAAACAAGAAGAATGAGCTGCTGTTGATTGGTGACGTGGGGAAGATTCTCTCTCACCTAGCACTGCCATGAAGCCAGGGACCTGCTGTTGCTGAGAGTGGTAGAATCAGTGGTGGCAAAGGCCTCCAGCTGACAGCTACCTATTTCTTCTCCTGGGGTAAGGCCATTATATAACATGGCACTATTGTTCCTTCTTTCTGTGTTGTATTTATTGCTTCCTGGATTGGGTTATGGAGTATTCAACATGGAATAGACTAGGCTGTGACTTTTTGAGGGTCATAAAATCAGGAGAGGAATCTGACAGAGGACCTGGAGCTAGAGTCCATTCCAGGGTTTACAGTATACCAGTATATACAGCACTGGACCTGGAGTCAGGAAGATCCTGGAGGCAGATCCTCAGGATCTGCCAGAGCTCAGCCTAGCAGTGGATTGACCCCCAAAACCAAAATGGCAAATCCTAAAAGCAAGAGAGTGACTGTCCATCAGCTATGCTGAATTTGGAAGTGAATTTTGTGGAGCAAATGCCTTGTAGAAACTGCTTATAAGGCTCAGTCCACTCTCTCCAGGACTGGGATGGAATGGGGAGAATATGTCCCAGTTTGGAAGAATGGTTTGTAATCCTGTTCTTAATATATCTTCTCTGTAACTATCCCATTTTAAAAGTTAATTTATATGAATTAGTGAAATGATACTGGCAAGTATCGATGATGTAAGGGAGATTCAAATTCTAACTTGACAGTCAAAAATAGGTAGGACCCAGAAAGGTGGCTTCAGCTAATGGCATTAAAGGTAACCCCACTGCCTCTCAAGGGTAAGCCTAGAGCCCTAAAGGGGAGAAGCAGTTACTCTCACCACTGGGAACCCAATCTATCAGGAGTTCCAACAAGAACCCCACTTGATATAGACTCTACAAGGAAGAAAACTTCCTAACAATTAGAATTCTCCAAAAAAAAAAAAAAAATGGGATCCTTTGACTTGAAGAGGACAGAGCAGAAACCAGTCAAAGTAGAAGCTGAATGACTACTTTTGTGAAAGTCATAGTCCCAAGATGTAGAGTTAGAGATCATCTAGGTAGCTCCCTCTTCCCTCTTTTAAAGCTAAGAAGCATCAGAAAGACATGGTTCCAGGTCACACAAGCAGTAAGAGAGCTGAACTTCAAGCCCAGATCCTTTGCTTTGATGGGAGCCCTTTCCATGGATTCCTGAATTAGGAAAGAGGTTGGATTGGACGACTTCTAAGGCCCCTTTTCATTCTAATAGCTGTGTATTATGGGTTCACAGAGTCATAGGTCTAGAGTGGAAAGAGCCCTCTCAGGTCATCTAGTCTAACACCCTCTCCCATTTCATAAATGAGGGACCTGGGATTTACAGAGTTAAATGATGACTCATCTAAGGGAATAGAGGTAACAAGCTTTAAAGGTAAAATTATCTGAGTCTTATTCCCAACCTCAGCAGACTATAATTTGAATCGCTCTAAAGTCTAGCATGGTGCTTTGAACACAGCAGGTGCTTAAAAACAGTTTTGTTTTCATCTCCATTTTGGGAGTCAAAGTTGGCCCTTGCTTAGAAGCAGCTAGTAGCATTCATAATCCTCACCCAACTGACCAGTTGGGGTGAGGCTGAGGGTAGAGTTTGGAGTGAGGAGGAGTTGGTGATGCCTAATTTGGTAATGTTTGTAAATTACTGGGAAGATCAAAAGTACCATTATAAGTGCAAAGTATTATTATTATTTCCCTAGAGTGACAGTGATTATTGCACAGGTTTGACACCTGTCATAATAAGGGATGCTTCCAAACCGTTTGAAAATATGCTTTGTCAGCTGCAGTTTCCCCACATTCCCTTTTCCAATGTCTCCAGGGTGACAGAAACTCCCAGAACGTGGTATAAATGGGTCCCATAATCCTTGTTCACAAGTGACAGAGATCTCTGGAAATGAAATTCAGAGACAATAGAAACAGCCAACAAGATGACCAGGCTAGAAGCTGATATACTGTCAGAATGTTCAAACCCAGGTTCTATGATGCCAGATTCAGTGAGTGCTCTTTCCACTAACACATCTACATGCCATACCTTGTGTGCTCTTTTGCCTCTTATCAGTTTGAACAGAACACACTGAAGAAGGGAAGACAAGTGGACTATGGTCCAGGTTGTTTACCAGTATAATGTAAAATATGCAGAATTGTAATAGTATAGAGTTCAGAGATCTGGGTTTGAATTTTGGCTCTTACACCAGCTATGTGAATCTTGGCAAGCCACTTAACTCTTCCAAGTCCCAGTTTTTCCAGCTGTAAAATAGGGGGTTACACTCAATCAGGCATTCTTAATTTTTGTGTGTGTCATGGACCCCTTTGGCAGTCTGGTGAAGCCTATGGACGCCTTCTTAAAATAATGTTTTTTAAATGCATAAGATAATATGATTACAAAAGAAAACTAATGGTATTGAAATATAGTTGTCAACATATGTACATACATTCATACATCCTCATGTGTATATATGTATATACATGTATTCACATACATATACATACATATAGATGTTAAAGTTCCCAAACCCCAAGTGAAGAACCTCTGGATCAGAGGAAAGTTTCCTTTTAGTTCTGGGTCAAATCTCTTGACTGCAGGCCAAGGTATAGAATTGGTGGCCTTATTGAAAAGCAAGTACTTTGCAGAAAAGGCAAAGGAAAAGGCTGAAAAGTTAAGCTCTAACTCAGTACACCACCATCCTCCTCCCTGCCTCCCTACCAAAGTTGGAGGAAAGGATAACCTACACTTTCTTTAATTCCTCTCACCTAGAACACACAGATTTAGCCACTGCGATTTGTGAGTACTTATCCTTGATCTCTGGGAATAACAGGATTTGATCATAACTATTGCAGAAATGACTCAGGTCTCTTGACTGCTGTCCAAACTCTAGAAGTAATGGCCTCAGAAATAGAATAAACATTGGAGAGATCATCTAGTCTAGCATTTTTTAACCTGGAGCTTATAAAAAAAAACATTAAACATATATATTTTATAACCATAACAGTATAATTGGTTATTTTTTAATCTTATGTATTTTGTGCATTTAAAAACATTATACTGAGAAGAGATCCATAAGCTTCATGAACTTAAAAAAATTTATAATTAGATTTTCTTTTGTAATCCTATGTATCTTATTTTATACATTTAAAATCATCCTGAGAAGGGGTCCATAGGCTTCACCAGACTGCCAAAGGGTTCCATAACACAAAAGAGTTTTTAGCCCAACCCCTTCGCTTTACAGATAACTAAACTGAGACCCAGATAATCTGAATGGCTTGTCTAAGGTCATAGAAGTAGCAGAGATGGGATTCAAACCTAGGTTCTTTGACAGCAAACAGAGTGCACTATGGACTATACATAATTTTTTTAAGTGTATGTGTGGAGAGAGGAAGAAAGGTTAGCTTTAGAAGGAGCAAAAGAATTCCAACTATTATTCTCTATAGATCTTTGACATGGAGAAACCTAGGAACAAACCTTTTCATATCTTATGATTCTATGATAAGCAAACCACCCAGATGCCTTCCTTTGCTTTCCACCTTTTGTCCCTTCCTCAAAGTGACAGTGTTCCTAATAAACCATTAGCAAACTGCCAATTACCTGCTTATACCAGAGGGCATGAGGCTGTAGCAGACTAGCCAGGTAGGGCTGGCTGGAGCTAGAGGTAAAATCTGCTACTTCCAAATGACTACAAATTAATCATTCCACCTAGAGAAAAGGATCAGCCAGAGAGGCCTTCTTTTGTTTTATTAGCTGCCAACTAAAAATGCCAGAGGTAACTTGGGAAAGCAAAAAGAGGGAAATGGGACATTTTGCATATTTTAAATTATATTGGCAAACAACACAGTGGAAATCTTCTCATCAATATCTGTAGCCCCTAGGCCCCAAATTGGTAAGAAGCAAACAAGATTGGAAAGCACATCATGGGTAATAACAAAAAGAAAAGCCAATGAAATAAGCACTAGATTTAGAGTCAGAAGGTTCAGGAGGGTCCAGGCCCAAGTCTTGACTCTTTTAGTTACTAGCTGTTAGATAAACTAAGGTTGTGAACCCAGAGTAAGGCATACAGTTTTTCAAAGTTGCTAATCCTTCCCTCAACTCCCTCCTCCTCTCCCTACCCTTGACAGTTGTTGAAAACGATGATTGATAGGAGGCTTGAACCCTAGGTGTTTGTGATAGTGCAAAGAGAATGCAGCAATGTGAGGGATTTTGTGTGTGTGTGTGTGTGTGTGTGTGTGTGTGTGTGTGTAAGAGAGACAGCAAGACAGACAGAGAGACAGAGACAGAAAAAAAGACAGAGAGAAAGGAAGAGAGGAGGAAGTGGAGAAAAGAGAGAGACAGGGAGAGAGAAACATAACAAAATGGAACAGTTATTGAATGTGTATTAAGCAGTTATTGAGTGTGTGTTGAGAGAGAGTATAATACTAGGGAATAAGAATGAGAAAGGAAGAGTATCCAGTTATGGGTTATGTGTCCCAATCTTAATTCTGAGTTAAGAATAAGTGAGAGCCATGGGCATATGGGAAGAATGGATATCAGGAGAAATAACCTGCTTGTATAGCTGAAGAGGTTGTGAAATCCGTCTTAATGACATCTAAATCAGTTACAGCAGTATTTTGGGAGCTGTGATGTCAAACACTAACTCAGGCGTTCTTGACCATTTTTGTGTTGTGGACCCCTTTAACAGTCTGGTGAAGCCTTTTCAGAAAAATAACTTGTCATCTATATTCATAATTGAAGGAAAAAGAGGTTAGTAAAAAGAAAGATGTAGTTTTGTTTTTCCCATCCAAGTTCACAGACCTCTTGAAATCTATCCATGGACTCATTAGTGGTCTATAGACTCCAGATTAAGAACTCCTACCATACCAGATGTGGGATATATGAATAGCACAGTCTCTGAAAAGGAAAAGACAAAGTTCAGGGAGGTGCCAGTAGACCCAGAGCCAGTAGTTCTTTTAGATTAGTAGCAGGTGGTGGGCTATAAATATGAACTATTATCATTATTTTCCTATATGATAGTCCTACTACAATCATTTAAAACATGTTTACTAAGCTCTTATTATGTTCCAGGCACTGTGCTAGGCTGAGGCATACAAAGATATCATGGCCTGGAAGTGTGATGATAAAAAAGGTTCGAGAGACATAGTTTCTGGGTAATTTAATCATTTTATTAATAAGGCCAGCACATTACTAATAAAAGAATGGTCATTTGGTCATCTCTCTTAGATGAAAGACAATCATGGCAATGGGCTTACAGTTTATATGCCCTTGGAAGAGTAGGTGTTCAATGAGGGGCTGAGAGTGGATATGATGTTATCCTTGGACAGAGAGACTTATCTCTATACTGAGACCACCCCTAACCTAGGGCAAGTTATTCAAAGAATGTAGGTCCTACCCAAGCCTGAGCAGAACACAATGGCTACTCCACTTGGGTGGGGTCTGAACAAGAAAGTTAGCCCAACCTCATTATCAGCAATGTCCTTCAAGAGACAAAACTTTTTAAAATCAGGACTTTAGAAAAAGGGGAGAACTCTGGCTATCACCAAATCGTTGGTTATTAATAATCATTTCTCTCAGAAGCAACCCCAATTTCTTGAAGGCTGTGCCAAAGAAGTATATGTACTGTATTGACAAGTCCTCCCAAGCTGGAAAGGCTTCAAGTATAGACTTGGAGACAGACCCATAATCTATTGTCTGGGGACTGGCCTGGCTAAGGTCAGAGAGGCTCATCATCAGAAGAAGAGACAACAAATGACAGATGTTTTTGACTGTAGCAATCATGAATCATCTACTAAGATGTGGAGGGGTTGTGATCTATGTGAGGGAGTGCTTGCTTGATAAGATGAAGTATCTTTGGAATAGACATTTAAGGATTCTTGCTTGACTTTGAGATTTTCTCATTTAATTCCTTGAGCTGGAATTGAACTTTAAACCCATCCACAGATACAGAGCACTACCTTAATTCACCCATTCACACCCTCTACCACAACCAAGCCACCCCCAAAGTAAACTAGAGTAGGAAACTGACTACAGACAGACTAAACAAATGGCAGGACCTCAATATACCCTAGGAAAATCACTGAGAATAGAATATATCTTGTCCCTTTTGGAGTAAGTGAACCAACACCCTTCCATGAAGCAGGAAAACAAGGCACATGATGCCTGGGAAGAATGTTTGTTTAATCAATGAAGAAGTTGGCACAGTTCACTTGCTAGTACCTTGGTATAGTGGATAGTGCTGGACCTGGAGTCAGGAAGACCAAGGTTCAAATCCTGCATGTGTTATTTGCTATCTGTATAACCATGGACCAGTCAATTATTTCTCTTGGCCTCAGTATCCTCATCTGTGAAATGCAGGGGCTGGACTGAGTTAGGGCTAGTGAAACTACTGCCGCAGGGCCAAATTCAGCCTGCCACCTGTTTTTGTACATCTAGTGAGGGAAGAATATTTTTTTTAATTTTTTTTTTTTACATTTAGGGTAAATACAACAAAATGTTATTTTAAAATGCAAAGACCATTTTTAGCTCACTGGGTCATACAAAAACAGGCAGCAGGCTGCAAGCTGTAGTTTGCTGATCCCTGATCTCTAAAGTTATGATCCATGATCATTGGGAAGACTGTAAGGGTCATTCCATGAAAATACCTTGTTTTATTTTCTGAAAGAATTTCATCTTAGAAAATAGCAATTTGAGATTTAAGATTAAACTCCCAGGAGAATTATTAGAGCTAAAGGGAGGGGACAAGATATCCTGAAATCAAACTCAGAGAAGGCCTTGAGTGTTCTAAGCATGTGAGTGGGGAATTACTAGGCTAACTCGGATACTGAAGTTTTCTCCCCTGAGGTCTAAGGGAAAAGGAGGAAGTCTAAAGACATGCTCCAAGTCTGAGGAACATAAAATGACTTAGTAAAAAAGAGTAGGGCTCAAAAAGACCTGGATTGAAGTCCTAGCTTTGTCACTCGGACAAATCACTTGCTTTGGCTCCTGATACAGGATGGTGAGAGCAGTCCCTTCACCAAGAGAAGGAGGACTGACAGACATAAAGACAACTAGATGATTGATGACTATGACTGCAGGCCATCAGAGTAACTCTGCCAACCCCTTTGATTAGCATTATCTGCTTATTCTAAGATTAGAACATTTGTAAAATATTCCAGCTCCATTTATCTACCCTATCTAATATCGCATAGTTCCCTATCATCTGTGGGAAATCAAGAGTCAAACTGGCAAACTGAGATGGTTTCCTGGGATTTAGTTACCTGTGCTGCCTTTTGACCCTAATGTTCCGTGATCCTAAAATAGCTAGGACAGAGAGGGGAGTAGTCAGAAGAAAAGAATAAGTATTGAACTTGGGGGTTGTAGGTCCAGCGTTGTTCATTTGCTTTAGTCATTTCTGACTCTTTTTGACCCCATTTAGAATTTTCCTGGTAGAGATACTAGAGTGGTTTGCTTTCATTGTTGGTCAGTTGTTTTTCAGTATTGTCTGACTCTTCATGACTGCATTTGGGGTTTTCTTGGCAAAGATACTAGAGTAGTTTGCCATTTCCTTCTCCAGCTCATTTTACAGATGAGGAAACTGAGGCAAACAGGGTTAAGTAACTTACAGCTAGTAAGTGTCTGAGACCAGATTTGAACTCAGGAAGATGAGTCTTCCTGACTTCAGGAATGACACTCTATCCACTGTGCTACATAGATGCCCAGCAAAATTCTAGCATGGATTATTAAAAAGAGAGTCTGTGCACATCTGGAAAAGGAAGTGGTGATCATAAGGAGCCAACATAACTTCATTAAAACTGTGTCATAACAGGCTAACCCAATTTTCTTTGTTAACAAGTTTATTAGACTGGTATGTCAAGGGAATGATGTAGCTAAAATGTACCTAGTTTTCTAAGACGCATTTGACAAAATTTCTCATGCTGTTCCTGTGGACAATATTGAGAGCTGTAGGTCAACTAATGGTGCGTATAGGTGGATTCAGGAACTGTTTGAATTATCAATTCAAATAGTAGTCATTAATAGCTTCATTTCAATTTGAATGATCTCTGGTATAGTGCTAGCCTCAGGGAGCTGGGCTTGGCCCTGTACAATATACTATGTATATTAAAGACTTCAATAAAGGCATAGGTGGTATGTTTAGCAAATTTGCAGAATTAATAGTGAATGCATTGGATAGCAGAGTGGGATCCAAAAAGATCTCAACAGGCTAGAACTTTGGGCCCAAGCTAATAGGATGAAATTTAAAAGGGGAAAATGTAGTCTCATACTTTGATAGAAAAAAAAAATCTACCTCACAAGTAGAAGACAAGGGAAGTGTGGCTAGCACACCACTTATCTTGAAAAAGATCTGGGAGTTTTGTGAAGTGCAAGCTCAGTATGAGTCAACAATGTGATGTAACAGCCACTGAAACTAGAACATTATTTTGAAATGAGAGGGATATAGTGTCAAGGACGGAGAAAGTGGTAATTCTGCTGTACTTTGTTCTGATCAAACATCTGGAGTATTGGGTTTAGTTTGAGTTGCCATATTTTAAGAAGGATAAACTGTTGGATAGCTAAATTAATAAAATCAGAATGATGAAGGGTGTCCAGTTCATGTCTCAGGAGGCTCAGTTGAAAGAACTAGGGATGTTTAGCCTGAGCAAGAAAAGACTAAGGGATCAAGATGGCGGCTTCTGATTTCTATCTTTAAATATTAAAAAGGCTGTCAAATGAAAAAAGAAATTCATCTGATTCTGCTGGATCCCTGTTGTTAAGGGGCAGGGTGAGGGAGTGCAGAATTAGGGATAATGGGTAGAAATTATAAAGAGGAAAATATAAGTTTTATATAAGGAAAATTTTTTAAGAATGAGACCTATGCAAAAGTAGAAGGGGATGTCTCAGGAAGTAGTGGACCCTTTCATTTTAAGCAAAGATCTTTAAGCAAATGTTGGAGGACCTCTTGTCAGGTATGGTGTAGGGATGTGATGGGCAATCCTCATTCAGTCACAGGTTGGAAAATATGACCTCTAAGTTGACTACCTTTAGGAGTCTGTGATTCTAAGAACTCCAGAATATTTTACAATACAATAAGTATCTGGAATACTGTTCACGCAATCATAAGCCTACATGGAACATGAGCCAGGTTTGTCTAGGTGTGCCAACACATTGCTGTGAAAAATAATTTTTCTTTGTAATCAGTATCTTGGAGACTAAGAGCTTCCCTCCCAGCCCCTCCCCCCTTTTTCCAAAATTCAGGTTTTTTTTTTCTTCAGAAGGACATTACTAATAACAAGATTGCATTGAGTCTTATCCTGGCCAAACCCCAACCCAAGCCAGAACTGATTTAATCAAGAGTATGGAAGCTCCATTGTGTTCTGCTCAGGTGTGGGTGGAGACAGAGTCTTTTGCCTAGATAGCTCAAGGCTGGGAGTGGTCTGGTATAGTTGGGAGGTGGTCTGATAGAAGAGGTATTTCCTCTGTCCTGAGGCAAAATGATGGTGGGGTGATAGCCCCTGTTGAAAAGGTATATAAATTGGCTACTCCAACCCCCAAATTGAGCCAGTTCTGGATTGTACCTCCCATGTAATGCATGTTGCCAACTTGAGAGAAAGTAAAACGTGGACACAACCTAATTTCGTTTGTCTCTTTCTTAGAACAAACTTTGTAAAAGGTTGACAAGGCCCACACTTTATGCATGCCTATGGGTACAGTACTGCCTTAAAGACTGTGGCACAATGGAAAGAACATTAGATTATCAATCAGAAGACCTGGTTTCTAGCCCAGCTCTGCTACTAATTAACTGTGTATACTTGGACAAGTCACTTCGACTTTATGGTCATCCGTTTCATCATATGTTAAATAAGGGAGTAGGACCCTGACTCTGAAATTCTGTGACTCTGTACTGTATTTCTGTGACTAAATAATTTCTATGGTCTGTTCCAGCCCATATGTTCTGTGATCCTATGAGGAAGGAGAAAAGGCTTAAGGGCCCTACAGAATGTCCTGTTTAGTGTCCGGTGATCAAACAAGGCTTTAACATGAGACCCAGGATGCCTGTTTCCAAGGAAAGAAGTTGGAAAAGGGAAATTTTGGATTAAAGGGACAGTACTGCCCCCTCAAAATAGCATTTGGCTCCCAGACCACCCTGTGGTCTTCATCCCTATTGATCATCCGATGTCCACAGCTGCTAGAGGTTTCTTCTCCCTTTATAAATGGGTCCTGCCTTCTGGTTTCCCTTTCAGAGTCAAATGGAGGGAAAATCATACTCTGAGGCAGAACTTGGGGAAGATCTCACATACTGAGCCAGTAACGACACTGACTTTATGCTGGAATGTTTATCTAAGGCCTTTGGGGCTTCCACATAAAATAAACTCTTCACAATAGCTGGTAATGTAAAATGGCAAGAAATATAATTCTTTCTCTTTCCTTCACAAGAAAAACAAATGGGTCTTTCTCCCAGCAAGTCATAGTAAAGGTACATGGAAGTGTGCAGCCCAAACCCTGAAATACAGTTGCTCCTCTTCTTCATTGACCACATGTCCCCAGCATACTTTCCTGGGAGATGGCTAGGGAAGTCCCAGAGCAGAGGCACGACTACCAGAGCAGTCAGCAGTCCCTGGAGAATCTCTGGCTTGATTAGAGGAAGGAGGTCCCCAGGACACATAGTGAGGGTGGTATTTGGTTGGGAAAGGTTATACTGTCCAGTAAGGGAAAGAGGGAGAGTTAGGAAGGCATGGTTACTATAATAGATTTTGCTTGTAGGACTGGAATTTAAATTTCTGTGGTTGCTTAGGAGATTTTTAAAGCTAAACAGGAATGTTCATTTATAAAGGGCACATAGGCTATGTCCCAATCCAGAAGAGCTTATGGGGTAAGACAGTAAGATGAGATCATATCCCGCCCCAGTGACCCTTCCTCACTAAACAGATCAAAGACAGCCCATAAAAATGGTACCAGTAAACATCTAACATTCTACCCAGAAAGTCTGGAAAAAGAAAGACAGACAGTCATGAATATATCAGTAGCTTAATTTTCCTCTTGCAACTGTCCCTGTCCCCTAATGACTGCCTCCCTCTCCCAACATCAAATTGGCTCCTGAAAGAAATAACACCCATTATTTCAGGAGTAGCTAGCTGAGCTCCTGACTGAAGGGTCTACATTATGAATATGAGTCTTTGTTACTTCATGTCTAGATCCCAGATAATCTGTTCAACTGTCCACCATTAATCATCATAATATTCAAAAGGCATTAGGCTTGATTGTTTCAAAATCTATTTTCTATTAATGTCAATTTCTTTTTCAACCAGATATGATGATCTTATAGAGAGAGACGAGGGTAGGTGGGGAGGGGAAGGCCAGAGAGGGAAAGAAGAAAATTTAATGTAATGCAGGGCCTTGAGATTCCCTGCTCTATAAATTCTCTTTCTCTTTGCATGGCATTGTCTCTATGGGGAATATGAAAACTGTTTGCTGGCAAACTGTTTCTGTTACCCCATATTTTTAATTTGGGTCAAAAAATGATCTCTAATGTTCAGGTGATTTGGGCACATGAGACTTGAGTCACCAGGCAAACAGATTTTTATTGTTTTAGTCTTGCCTGAAGTCAGGAGTAATGCCAATGATAATGGATATCTCAAAGAATTTTGGTGGAACCAGATATATTCTGAAGGTTAGCATTGACTGCTTATTGTCCTAATGCCAAGCCATCTATGGGGTTGTACCATTCCTACTGTATAAAAGAACCAACTCTTATTATGTCTAACTTTCCCTGGAGATCATCCTAATTGGGGGGAGGAATAGGAAGAGGCATTACTTTAAGATTGGCAGAATAATTCTTTCCTCATCATCCCCTCTTTGACCCGGGAGTCCCCAGGTTATAAGGAGAAGAATTTCTGGAGGGCACTATGTAAAAAGGAATCTATTTTCTAAAGAAATCTTAGCTGCATTGTGAAGACTATAGTGCATAAACAAAAGCAAAAATGAAAGCTGTTTAACTGTAATGAACAATGGCTTTGTGAAAAACATTACAAAATCCATTTCCCTACTTTACTCAGAGAAGTAGGTGAGTTTGGGTACAGAATGTTACATATTCTATCAGATGCAATTACTGTATCAATTGATTTGGGGCTGCTTGTTCTTTTTTGTTAAAAAGGAAGACTTACTTAGGAATGCGAGAGTGGCATATCCATAAATGATTGTGACAAAAACATAATTAAAATTACTACTACAGATGACTACTGTCTAAATCAGAGGAAATGATAAGTCTGCATTGATCCATTAGACTAGACTAGAACCACTGGCAATCAATTCCAAAGAGGAAAATTTCAACTCAATATAAATAAGCATTTAAAAAAAAAAACAAATAAACAACAAAGTTACCAAACAATGAAACAGGCTGCTAGATGAGGTAACAAACTTTCTAGAGCTATGAAGTGGGGGGGAGGGTGGACCAGATAGAGTAATGACCTTAGAATCAAAAGACCTTGGTTCAAGTATTAATTAAATCCAGGATTTACCAGCTGTGTAACCTTGGCCTCTTAACCTGGCCTGTGGAACTTCTTTCAACCCTAGTTTCCTCATTTGTAAAACAGGGATAAATACAGTTTGAACTACCTTCCTCACAAGGTTGTGATGATAAAATGAGGGAAATATAAAGCTATTTAAACTTTGGTTGGAAGGCCACTTTCGGGAATGTTGCAGGTTACCTCCTAGAATGACAAGAATGGGTCAATGACCTCTAAGAGCCCTGCCAACTGTAATATTCTATAATGTTAAGTTTAAAAGAGGGAGAAAAGAGGCAGAGCCATCAATCAGTGAAAGAACATAAGGGGTCAATGCTGTCATTCAAAAACAAGAATCCACATGAATGACGTTGCTTGACTTAAAATGTGAGATTTGGACAGAACCTTAGAGATCATTTAGACCAATATCTTCATTTTGTAGATAAGGAAACTGAGACCAAGACAGCTGAATTGTCTTGCTGATGGTCACACAGCTTCACCATCTCATTCAGACTGCAATGGGCTTGTCCCTGCCAAATTCAGGTCTCCTATCAGTCACTCCTCCACACAATAAAAATTCAGTTTTCATTTGATTCTAGGGGAAAAGGAGACGAACTAAATTAAAAGTGAAAACTTAACGTAGCCTGGGTTTTTAGGTAGCCAATAAACAGACCAAATTAGAAAAACATATGGGCCATAATCACATTATCTTCCTATAACTTTCACCAATTTCCCAATATCTTGCCAGAATCTAGTCTTCTCTCCATTATCCCAGGTTGGCATATATACCCATGTAAGACTTCCTCACATTTTATGCTTCACAGCAATGAATTTCACAAATAGTGGTTCTAAAGACAGGGAATGAACTGAAAGCTTTGACTTCATGAATGCATCAGGCCTGCACAGTGGTGGTTGTTGTTGGGGTGTGTGTGTGTGTGTGTGTGTGTGTGTGTGTGTGTGTGTGTGTGTG
>NW_020948983.1:31396497-31447502 GCF_900497805.2 Vombatus ursinus | reverse complement strand
TGTGTGTGTGTGTGTGTGTGTGTGTGTGTGTGTGTGTGTGTGTGTGTATTTTAAACCAGATATATGTGACCGGAGGTCTCTTCAGACATTTATTCCCCATTAGGGCTAGCCACAAGCGGCAGGAAGGAAGGAGGAAGAAAAACCAAAGGAGCCCACTAATGTCTAAGTGGATTGCATGTCACCAGGAAGAAATGAACAAAGGAGAGAGTAGAGACAAAAGAGGGTGAAGAGGATCAACTCATTTCAGGCAACATCCCAGAAAGGAAGTCATAGCAAAGTTTTTCTCAAACAAATGGACTTCTCAGGAGAGCTCTAAGTTACTTGTTCTAAGTCAGTAAATCAGTTTGTTATTATATTCCCTACACATAGATACAATCTAGCACAAGCAGAGGTCAATTCCCATTTCAAAGATAGGGCCTGGCTCCCCATTCCATGCTGCTTGGCAGATTCCCCTAGAAGTCTTGCCCATCTGCTTCAAACGGCATCCCTTTTCTCCACATCCCAGCTCCTTCCCTTTTTCTTTCCCCTTCCTCCATCCTAATATTCATTGGTTTGAGAATCTAACTCTTTCTAGGTAAATTATATTGCCCCAAGACGCCATGTTTCTTCTGATCAATTGGACAGAAAGATGCAATGGATGTCAAGAGTTCAAAGATTAATTACCATTTAACTGGCAGCATTCTGTTCTCTCAACAATGCTCCAGTTGAAAACTCAGATGATTGTCTCTGCTTCTACACAGTAGGGCAGGTTTCTACAAACTTGCTAAGTCACTTAGTGCCTCAATCATTACAGGTATTTCACACAAGAGATTGCAGTGGGTTTCTCCAAAAACCAGTATCTCTAATCTTACTGTTTTAAATTATAAGACCTGAAATAACAGTAAAAAACTGGAAATCATATTATGTTCCTTTGGAATATTTTTCCCTCAGATGTTCAAATTTTATTTATTTTAATTAATTAATTTTTAGTTTTCAATAATCATTTCCATGAGTTTTAAATTTTCTCCCTCTTCTTCCCCACCTCCCTCCCCAAGACAGTATGCAATCTGATATGGGCTCTACATATACATTCCTATTAAACATATTTTCACATTAGTCATGTTGTAAAGAAGAATTAGAACCAATAGGAAGAACCACAAGAAAGAAGAAATAAAACAAAACAGAAGGAAAAAAAAGAGCAAATAGTATGCTTCTATCTGCATTCAAACTTCAGAGTTCTTTCTTTGGATGTGGATAGCATTTTTGGAATATATATATATATATGTATATATATATATTTAATGATGTCTGAGTTGAGGCAAAAGAAAAACACATTAGGAACTAATAAGTCACTAAAGTTCTGATGGAAGGCAAGGACAGGATCCTGGGCAATACCATGGGGTAGCCCTTTGGCATCCTTTTGCTTAGGAAGCATCTGTCAACAGGTGGCCATGTTGCAACATTCCCTTCATACCATTCATTGCCACAGCTATGACCAAGAAAACTTAAACATGCAGAAAAGTGAATGGGAACAAGTGATTGAACAAACTTCAGCATTATAAGCATGCACTGGCATTGGCTTGTTTGATCATACACCCAAGAGTACATGTAGGGTGCATATTTGATACTTTAACAGCTTCCTGAACACAAGGAGGAGAATAGACTAATATTTATTTATAGAATACGTTTTCAAAGGCAACTTTCTAGTGAACTGAGTCAATTAAAAAAAAAAGATCCTTTCCACAACTGATACATGGTCAAGGGATGTTAACTGGCAGTTTTCAGAAGAAGAAATCAAAGCTATCAATAGTCATATGAGAAAATGTTCCAAATAACTAATAGAGAAATGTAAATTAAAACAACTCTGAGGAATTGCTTCAAACCTACCAGATTGGCTAACGTAACAGAAAAGGAAAATGACAAATGCTAGAGGAGATGTAGAGGAATAGGTAACATTAATGCACTGTTGGTGGAGTTATAAACCAGTTCAAACCATTCTGGAGAGCAACTTGGAACGATGCCCAAAGAGCTATAAGACTGTGCATACCCTTTGACGCAGCAATACTGCTCCTAGGACTATATCCCAAGGAGATCAAAGGAAAAGGAAAAGGACCCATATGTACAAAAAATATTTATAGCAGCTCTTTTGGTGGTGGTGATGGATTGGAAATTTATGTCTATCAGTTGGGGAATGGCCGAACAAGTTGTGGAATATGATTGTGATGGAATACTATTGTGCTATAAGAAATGATGAGTAGGAGGGTTTCAAAAACCTGGAAAGATGTACTTGAAGTGATGTAAAGTGAAGTGAGCAGAACCAAGAGAATGTTGTACACTGTAACAGCAGTTTTGTATGATGATCAACTGTGAATGACTTAGCTATTGTCAGCAAAATATTGATACAAGACAATTCCAAGAAATTTGTGATGAAAAATGCTATCTATCTCCAGAGGAAAAATAAACTAATTGATAAGCAGAGTGCAAATTGAGGCATATCATTTTTCGCTTTCTTAATTTTTCTTGCTTTTATTTTTGCAACATGGCTAACAGAGAAATATGTTTTGCATGACTTCATAGGTGTAATTGGTATCATATTGCCTGCCTTCTCAATAAGTGGGAGAGGTCCTAAAGGGAGTGAAAGAATTTGAAACTCAAACTTTTTTAAAATGAAGATTTAAAAAAAAAAAGATAAAGGTCACTTTAACCATATTCTTGAACATGTCTGTACAAGTATGCTTATATATATGGGAGAGACATTGGCTTTATATTAATACTTATCCCTACACCTATCAGGTATGTTTGAGGCTTAGCTTTCTATAACAAGAGAGACTAGGAAGTTCTTTCCAGTATGCTCAGAGTTTAGCCAGCTGCTTCTCATGTTGATTTACCTGTTATTGCAGCCCTCGTATCTTACATTACATAGCACATAGCTGACAGAGTAGGTAATAACAGCAATTACTCAGAAGAAAAAGTAGTTTTCCTCTTGCTAGAAAGAGAGTTGAATAGTAAACCTAGGTTACTCAGAGAAGTATCAATTGAGTGGATAATTGTGGGGGGGGATTAAAATCATAATGCCCTAGGTAGAAATTAATGAAGTAGCTCTGTCTGATGGTGGGTATGGAACATTGCAAGACATCTGAATGCACAGACTGTGACTTTGCCAATGACTTGCTGTGTGTAGGGGTGGAGAGGAGGGGCAGGAGGGAAATCATTTCCTTTCCCTCTGTATCTCTCCTTGGTAAAAGTAATCCAGAAATAATTTTCCTCTACCTAATTCATTTAAAGATGAATGAAATATTACCTTTAAATGTACTATAAAAATCCATTTGGAGTCCAGGAATGGCCCTCTTTATACAAATATAGTATGTGAATAGCTGGCTTGGCATGAAATAAACTGGTAGATGATTATTGACTTTCCAAAAAAGACTTCATTCTATACAAAAGAGTTGCCCATAGATTCCTTTCATTTCCTGAAGGATATTTATATTTTTATATGACCTAGTGAAATTATATTCCCATATAATTGTTTAACCAACAGATATTACTAATAATGATTAGCTACAAAATTCTTAGGTGAGACCTAGACAGAGATATCTTGTTGTTCTTGCCCTACAGAAGAATTCAAAATCAGATGACTTGGTTTATGTCTTCCATTCACAATTTTAGCCATGAAACTTCAGGTCATCTTCTGACCCAATCTGGGATATAAAATTTATGTCAAAACACCTCAACTCAAGCTCAGAGTCCTACATGCACGTTTTTCATCATACCAACATAGGTACAGGTGCCATCCCTCTAACACATATGAAACCCATGGGAGCTACCATTAATACAACACAAAGGGAGGTGAAGCCTTCTCTCATAATTCTAGGGTGATGCCCTATCATAATGAATTGCTTTCATGTCCTATAAACCCTCCCATGCCAATATCAATCATACACAGAAAATCATCCCTTTGTCCCCAAAGAATATACATAAAGAAGTTTTACAGTATGTTTAAAATATGTGCCTACTGAATGTAGATAACCATGACCATCTAGGCCTATCTACTCCTGCTTCAGCCATGTAAATTAGCATATATTGAGGAGCTCAAGGCAATAAGCAGGTATCTAAAAGAAACTAAACAAAATTTGTCTTCCCCTTTCTATACTCTTTTGAGATTTGTACCTATGGGAAAATGCTATATTATATATGTGTGTATGTATACATGTATATGTATGAGTGTATATATGTATCTATGTATGTATATACACACATAGATACATATATAATATGTATCTATATATGTATATATGTGTATATGCTACAAGCAGATGTCATGTTAGCCTAGAGCATTATACAAGATAGTTTCTAGAGTTGGAGAGGGGGTTAGATGAGGGGTGATCAGGGAAGCCCAGAAATTTGAATATATTCCATAAGGCTTCTTAAAATAGACATACTTCAAGGGTCTATGATCCCTGACTAACATTCCTTTTATCAATGAAGATAGTCTCCATCAGATATGCTCTATGCCAAAGGCCTCCCCAATTCTAATAAATTACATTTCTAGTAGACTTAGTCCTTATAGTTCCATTGCAACAAGCATTTATTTTTCCATTTAAGCTTTCCTGAGTCAGAACTTGCTGAAAACTTCTCTTTTTAAACTCAAGTTTCCCAGATTTATACTGGTCCAAAATGCAGGAATGGGCTTCTTAACCTCATTTTGGTCCTCTGGTAAAACATCTGGACCCCTTCTCAGAAGAGTGTTTTTAAGTGCACAAAATAAAATTACATAAAATTGCCAAGGAAACCAATTACATTGAAATACAGTTATCTAGCTGCTTCTTCTTCTCCTTCTTCTCCTTCTTCTCCTTCTCCTTCTCCTTCTCCTTCTCCTTCTCCTTCTCCTTCTCCTTCTTCTTCTTCCTCTTCTTCCTCTTCTTCTTCTTCTTCGCTCCTGGACCCCAGGTTAAGAATTTCCAGTACTGAAATTCTATGATCATATGATTCTATGATTTTTTCTAAAAAGGCTCAGCTATGGCTGCCTGCTTGAACCTATGTAAGTATGAAATGATTATACTGTTTTCTTTGGGGGTGAGGTAGGGAGAGAATTAATTTGACCCACCTCACACTTTGTCTGAAAACCATCCAACTAGAAACCAAGAGTTTGACCTGAAAGGGAGTAGAAATGCAAATGCTGTCTTAAAAATGTGGGCAGAGAATAATTAGTTCTCTTAATGTTCCTGCTTTCAAAATTCCTACTAGGCTGCCTCACACACTTGATTTGATATATGCTGGATGCATGCATCTGTTAGCTAAAAATCCAAAGCTTTGAAGTAGGTGTTCTTAGTAGCATAATTCCCACATAGTAGGGTAATACATCCTTTAAAAATGTGCTCTTGGGAGAAACTGGATTTGATAAAGCTGTCCCCCCAAAAAAGGCTGCCTGTTTTAAAAAATCACTGGAAGTGGAAAAAGAGAAAGGAGGAACACGCAAATCATCTCCAGCCCAACATTAACACAGCATTCAAACTGCATATTTGAAATATTGTCAGGGAATTAAGCCAGGAATGTTCTCATAGCAACATTAACTCACCCACATCACCCACATTCAGTTCTCTGCATTAGTAGGTAGCTTGGAAGAAAGCACCTCAGCATACCAGGCTACACTTTGGCTTTCACACATAGGGTCTGATTTCTTAGGAAAAGTGAATATACTGTAGAATCCACCCTCTACTCTAACCCCCATTTTCCTTGCAGGTTAGGAATAAAATCTTCTTGAGGGCAGGGTCTGTCTTATTTTTGTCTCCATATATCCGGTGCTTACATAGTACTTATCACATAATAAATGATTTATAAATGCTTGTTTAATTGAATTAGGAGAGAAGAAATTGTGCCTTTTGAAAGGAAACTAGTTCACTTTCTGTCTATCAATAGATGGTGAGGTATTTAAAAAGGAATAGGGGAGGTCCTTTTCTATGTTTTTCTTAGGAAATGACTTGGGGACATGACTGAATTTCTGACATCAGTCTCTTCAGTAAGCACTGATGACAGGGGCCAACCTTCTGTGCCAAAGCTTGTTGCAATATTCATACAAAGATCCCTTTGTATCTTATAGCCAACATAGGGAGTAATGAATAGTTTTTTTAAAGGTGTTTGCTATATAAGGCAAAAGACCCAGAGCATATTCATGATTACCCTTCTTGCTTGGCATGGTCCTGCCCCTACCTCCTGAAATGCAAGAAAGCAGCCAAATCATCTCCCATGCAGGCCACTTTAACCCCCACCACACACCCAGCCCTGAATGTCGTCCCAGGAAACAATTTAATCTCTGTCAACCATTTCACCCATGTGCCTTACACAGCTGGCAATCATGGCCCAGGTCATCTCGCCTATAAGATGAATGGATTTCACATGTCACCAGCATGCTGAGAACTGTGGGAGGAACTTCTTTTGGCAGGTAGTATGGAGGAGAACATGATGCCACAGGGAAGAAGAGCCTTTGGGGCCAGGGGATGGTCCATCCCAAAGCCAATGGCAGTCATTAGCCTGTTTGTAAGTTGCCCAGAAACCCCTGATCTCAGGAAGTGAAATCCAAACTCACTGTTGTAGCTGCTGGTGCTGCTAGCCTCTGCCGCTGCCACGCTGTGCTGAACTGCCCCTTCCGGCTTGGCCCTTCCTGACAGTGAATGGGAGAAGAGAATGGGGTGGAGGAAAAGAGAAGAGAAGGGAAGTGGGGAAAGGAAGGAAGCATGGGAGGATGAAAGAAGGGAGAAGAAGGGAGAGGGTGGGTCTTTAACCAAACAGTATGCCTTGTGCTGTCCATAACACCCTCATAGCTCTCCAATGCCACCAGCAAGCACATGTGCTAAAATACCTTCTAACAAGGAAGTGCTCACCGCAGAGCCTAAGTTTCTCAGCTGAGGTTATTGGTTAGAGATTCTCCCTCCCTCACCAGCCATGAATGGGCAGACATGGAATTGCACTCAATTCTTACTGAGCAATTCAATAGGCAATTGATAATGCAGGAGCCAATGCCCCAATTGGTTTAGTATCTCCAGGATCCAGTTGGTCACTTTCAAAAAATATGACCTTCCTCCTGAGAGGGGGCCTCTCTGCCAGGTTATCCAGTTCCACTAAAAGGAAGCTGGTTTCATTGAAGCCCTTGGGTAGAAGTCTCAGTCCCTTGGGTAAAAGAATTTTTTACTTACATTGAGGCAGCTTTGTCCTCATCTCCCCCTAGATTTTGCCCTTTAAATTCATCAGAGTGTAAAGAAGGCCATTTTTTCTCCTGGTCAGTTTACCCATTCTGGTAACGGTGCTGTGCTAACCTTAAGGAGTTAGCATTAAGATGACAAAAAAGGCCCTGTTCATTTTCTTTGTAAAGATAGGCAAAATGGCTATGTTAAATTCTACTGTTTTGTTGGGAAAAGGGAGGGAGTAGAACTTCTTTTTGAAAGTGAACTCCTGAACCAAGGCTTTTCTGAGGGGATGGTCTATAAAGCTATTTTCAGGTAGGTTTAATAGGTGACCTTTATTAAATACATATATAGACTCTGGATATTATACAGAAGATATAACCCCAGCCTTCACAGTCTGCTTGGGAAGACAGAAGACTCACATGGGAAATAACAGAAGTACATTTTTATGAAACAATATATTAACCAATGCAAATTAGTATAGTATTAGTAGAGAACTGATGGGATGCTGAGCAGATGGAATTAATTAGATGGGATTAATCAAAGAGACTTCCTGGTCAAAGGGAGAATTGTGAGTTCTGTGCTGGGTTAGGGAAGACAGAGAGAAGGGAGATGACAAAGGAAGGGAAACACAGTTGGAAAGGCACTAAGGTGGGAACACGTAAACTATGTGTAAGGGAAAATGAAGTCATGAGGTGGGGATGGTAAGCAGATTAGTTTGACTGAAAAGGGAGTTCTTATAGGAATTGGGAGAAAGGAAATTGGCAGATTGGTAGAAAGTCTTAAAGACCAGGATCAGGTGTTCAATGGCAGGCAACCATAAGTCACTGAAGGCTCTGAAACAGATAATGAATATAAAGGAAAATTGCCTGAGGATACAGTTGACTGTGATGAGAACTTGAAACTAGAGAATATAAAAGTAAAGAGAATAGCTAGGAGACTATTACAGCAACCCAGGTGTGGGATGATGAAGGCATGAACTAGGCAGTGGCTGAAGAAGTGTAAAGGGAGGAGCAAAACTAAGAATGAAGAATTGGCCAGGGATTGTATGTGGGTGGTGGAAAAAGAAAGGATCCAAGTGACTCTATCCAAGGTCACAAGCCTTGGAGTGAAAGAGAATGGAAGTTTTTTGATAGGAATGGTTAAGTTGAGGAGGGATGGATGCCTATGTCAAGGGAAGGAAGATGAGTTTGAACTTCAGCATGTTAAATTGCAGGTGCTTGTGGAATAACCCAGTGGAGATCTTTATTGGCAGCTAAAAAAGAAAGGTTGGAGGTACAGATTTTGGAATCAACTCCCTGAAGACATATGTAGAAACAGAAGAACAGAATCCTTAACCATGAGTGGCAGAAAAAAAGAACTAGTGAAAGAAACAAAACAAAAATGACTTTTTAAAATATGGGGAAATGTCATAGAGATCAAAGGAGAATCTTAAGGAAAGGATTTTTTTAAAGGGTAGTTATCTAGATGACCTCAGAGTACCATAACTTCTACAGTATTCAGCCCAAAATTCAAGGAAACCTACAAGCAAGGAGAGACTTTTTGATTTTGGCTACCTGTGGATTATTGATAATCTTAGAGAAAGCAATTTCAATGTGGCAATCAGAAGCAAAACCAGACTTTTGAAGGGTATTACAGAGGAAGTTGCTGTCAAATGATTTGAGGTAGTTGATATCAGAGACTATTTCTTCCTGAAAGTTAGCAATGAAAAGTACAAGAAAAACGGTGGTTAAAAGAGGGAATAGAGTTATGTGAAGATCTTTTTAATATGGAGAAGAATGATGATTTTTAAAGGGAGAAGGCCAGTGGAGAGGGAGAAATTTAAAAAGGTTTTCTGGAGCCAAGTCAGACCAACCTAGGAGCTCTAATTGTTAAATTTTCAGTGTGAGCATTTATACCTCAGAAGTCAACAAATGCAACAACCAGTGACCACTTCATAGTTGTATTGATTATCTAGACTTTAAAAAGTAATGGCGAAAATGTTAATAATACAGATTAAATTTAAAAGTAGGCTGTGTATACATCTTTTTCTCAAAGAGCTGGTCCTTAAACCATGAGCACACTCATGGATTTAAGGATGCTAGTGAAAAAGAAAACCAATGACAGAGCAAGATGATCAAAGTGCAACAGGAGATGAGGTCCAGAGAAAGGGGGGGGGGGGGCAAGGAAATCTAATCTTCTGACAATTCAAAGATAGGTGAGAAGATAGGAGTAGAGATGTGGATTTGTTGAGGTAGAATGGGGAACAGCTGTGTAATCTTGCCTGATGTTTCATATTTATAATTAAATGTGCCTAGAACAGTGATTTGCACATAATAATAATTAGATATGTACATTTTTCATAGCACTCATTATATACATTGTATACAATGATAAATTCTACACTACCTTACATGTGGATAGAGAGTGACTCAAATGTCACTAAGCCCAATGCCCTGATTTTATCAATGAGTTAATTGTGACTAAGAGATATTTAATGATTTGCTCAAGATCACTAAGCTGGTTAGAGAGAGAGTCAAGAATAGATCCAGGCCTCTTGACTGTCATAGTTCAATACTTACTTTTGTACTTGATTCTCACAAAAGTCCTTTGAGGTTGACAGGGCCTGTCCTGTCACAGGAGAATGTTGGGGCTAACATCAACTGGTTCACAAGAGACTATTGTTAAATTTTCATTGTGAGCATTTACATCATGGAAATCAGCAAATGCTATAAATTAGATCTTGATGCATTATTTTGTTGATTGTCTAGGCTTAAGAAAGTGATGGTGAAAATGTTAATAATGAGGATTAAACTTTAAAGTGTGCCATGCATACTTTGTGTGTGGGGGGGGAGGGGGGATCCAGTTGTTAAACATTCACCAGCACATTTCTGGTTATATCTTAATTTTACAGATAAAGGAAAGTGAAGCTCAGAGAGATTAAGTGAGTTACACAAGGCTACACATCTATTAATTTGAGTAACTCCAGCTAGTATTCAGGTCTTTTGACTGAAAGGCCAATGTTCTTTTGGCACAATTAATCAATGCAAATTAGTATAATAGCAGTAAAGTATTGAGGTGATGCTGAACAGAGAAATGATTTTTTTTTTAGTTATAATGATTTGTGTGGTAAAGAATTTGGGGGAAGAGTGGGGAAAGGACTAGGAGGTTGAGAAGAGTAGTTAAAAGTCAAAAAAGGGAATGTGAGGCAAGGGACAAATTATGGAGTAGGAGTAGGATTGTTTTGAAGAAGTAATGGTAGAGTTTTTGACTAAAATGTATGAATCTATGATTGGTCAAGCTGATATTGTTCTAGAACAGGTGCGGGGAACTTGCAGACCCGAGGTCACATATGGCCTTCTAGGTCCTTGGGTGCAGTCTTTTGACTGAGTCCAAGTTTTCCAGAACAAATCCTTTTATTAAGGGGATTTGTTCTGTGAAGTTTGGATTCAGTCAAAGGGCTACATTTGAGGACCCAAAGGGCTGCACATGGCCTTGAGGCCACAGGTTCCCCACCCCTGTACCAGAACTTCCTCTTATGTACAGCACTGTAGAATGGATGCACAATAAGAGGTAAGCAGACAGTAGCATCGATCCAGGGCTGGGAGTTGATAAATTGGGAACAACAAAAGGAAAAGAGAGAATGGGGGATTTGAGGTACTGGAGAAGATGTCCAGGTTACCAGAGGCATTCAGGATGACAAAAATGGGTCAATGGTTTCTTGACAGTAGATGTTATCAGTAGACTTAAGGTCACAGTGAGGAAGACAGCAGGTCAGTGAAAGTGGAGAAGCAATTGATGTTACTGAAAAGGAGGTTGGAGTCTAAGAGGGCAAGAAATACATTGGAGTCTTTGTAAAAATGGCCAGTGATAATGTGGTAAGTAGCATAACCATGCTGATTAATGATTGTTATAAAGTGGAGTTGGAGGTCAACAGGAAAAAGAAAACATGAATCCAGCTCTAGATAGACATGCTTTTCCAGGACAATGGGCTCTGTCTGCATCATGTTGGTGTAACAAATTAGCTGGGTGACTAAATCAAGTTTGTTAATCACAGGGGAGGGAGAATTTATATCCATATGTCCCCAACCAATAGGGTAGTGAGCCACATAGGGCTATATGAAATTCCATGTATTTCCCAGGCATCTAGGAAATTAAAGTTCTCACTGTTGGGCCATGAACTATAGAAAAGTAGAGGGGGAAAATACACCTAAGTGTTTCCTTATTATAGAAAAAAAAATTGTCTACTGAAATATGAGCCATCACTAGGTTGTAGGTGAATTATAAATGTGTACATCCTTGCTTTCCTGGACTGAACATAGGCAAAACCTAGGAAGAAAAATCCACTTTCAGGTGACCAAAATAGCAATCCCCAAAACTAAAGATAAAGCATAGCCTAATAATGGCAAAAATCCATGTAAATCACTTCCAGAAACAGTGAGGGTTTGTTTGAGGGGAGAAGTCAAGGTGATGACATGACGTATCCATAGAACTTTCTCTTCTGTATGACATCATTAAACTCTAGAGAAATGTCAGAGAAAGTCACATATAAATATGCTGAAAGGGGGATCTAGTCACATGTTTCTGATTTTTCCATTGTGATAAAAACAATTCACACCAAAAAGTGAAATGGATCAGTTAAAAAAGCAGCCACAAGCAAAGAGGAGAGTGGCTACCTACCTCTCCAGGCTATCTGGGTGACTTTTTTGGAATATGCATATTTCCCTTCTGAGATACATCTCATCTGGGTCTTATTCTTTACCATGGTCTTTTGGAACTCTCTCAATGACCTGTTAGTTGTTCTTCAATTCCATTATATCCATTCCTAGTTCATCTCTGGCCTTGATAACTGATTTATTAGGTAATTCAACTAAAGGGTTTTAATTCCAAATAAAGAATTCTAAGTAGGAAGGAATTGTTAGCTATATACTAGATTCAGTCCCATCTAAGACTTTCTCTTTATTCAGTTCCCACCAGGTCTATACTCCAGGAGGAATATAAGCTCATTACCTAATGAATGTATATGCCTATGAACAGACAGTTTCAATGAGTAAAGAAAACCATGACCTAAACTACATACATTCTAGGCCTAGAAGAGGGAAAAAAAAAAACAACTATCATAACTATTCTGCCTCTGAACCTGAGCCTTCAATGAGGTCTCATTTGAACAATGCATACCTATATTATGGGATCAGGTGTCATAACTTAAGATCTATATGTGACCTTTGAGGTCATCAGTTCACAGCTGAATGCCAGAAGAGGTTAGACCTTCCCAAAATCACGTAGGTAGAAAGGGACAGAAGCAGGATTCGGACTCCAAATTCAGCATTCTTGCACTTGTCCCACTATAAATTTCATTGTTTTCTTTTTTTTTCTCCTGAGGAAATGCAGAACCACTCAAGCTAGTTCAGGCTGAAAATTTTCCAAAAGAAATTCAAGAACAAATACAATGACTGGGGTGGAATAAGTAATTCTTAGTGCCAAGAAAACAAGGTGGAGAAAGAACAAGAAAAATCATTTTTCGTCTGTGAACAAGACCAAATGTCACCACTGCTATGGAACAAAGCAGAGTGAACATCTGAACACTGAGAAAGGTAACAATAGTTTCAGAGAATGCTGGGGCCACCTGGGAGGACAGAGGGTTGGCAAGTATAGACATAAGAGTTAGCAGAAAGAGAATATAACTCTTACCCACCCCTGGTATTATTTATGAAGCTGGTCAAGGCCCTCATAGTAATAGCTCAGTAGGAGAGAGGAAATGATGCCCCTTGCGGCTTCCACAAAAAATATGACAAACTGGAAAACTGAGGGGAGGGCACTACACTCTTCAAAACAACCAATTAAATGCTTTGATTTCATGAAGCAAATTAAACAAAATCAAGAAATGCTTGTTTAAATTACAGTTCACCCTTTCAGTGTAGATTAAAGGACAGAGTAGTAATAGGTGCTGGGGTTAATCCAATTTTATCTCTACCCTCAATTTTTACCTTCAGGGCCCCAGAAGTGACCTTGAATTTATCTTTTAGGAATGAACAATCAATATGAAGCAAATCAAACCCCTCGCCAGGTGCTAGAGAGATTTGCTCTAACTCTGGGAACCACTGACTATTTCAAAATTCATGATCTAAAATTATCTAAAGTGGGGCCATATTTTATTATTTGTTTGCTTGGATCTTTACTTATAATTCACAAATAACTCCCAGTATAGAAATTCCCTCCACCAATGCAAATCAACAATTCATCAATAACTTAGGGACTTGCCCTTGATAAATCTAGTGTGCCAGAAGCAAAACAGGTCTTTCTGATATCAAGGCCAGCTCTCTATCCACTATGCCATGTTGCTTCTCTGTACCATTGGGCATGGTGAATACAAAAATGAAAAATCCAGTCTTTAGGAAGTCAAACTTAGATCCATTTAACATTTCCTCTTTATTCACTCTCTTTGGCAACCCTTTATTACCCACTGCAGGGATACACCTTTAGACAACAGTCAACAGATGTCTTAGCAAAAATAAAACCACTTTCTTTTCCCTAAGAGACTACAAATAAACACTGTAAGATTGACTGTACTTCTCTAGTTGGACAAGAATCACAGAGATTCACAGAAAAAGAAGAGACCTCAGGGTACAGCTAGGTCAATCCATTTCTGGAGAAGAATCCCTTCTCCAACATACTCAGCAAGCCATAATCCAGTGTTTACCCTAAGACCTCCCTGTGGAGAGGACCCCTCTTACCTCCCAAGACAGCCCATTCTACCTAATTAGGAGTGTGCTAATAAGTGTTGAAGAATCAGCTCTCAGAAAGAAAATGTACTCATGACATACAAGTTTAATCTTCATTATTAACATTTTCTCCATCACCTTCCTCAATCTAGATAATCAACTAAACAAAAAACATCAGGCTGTGATTTATAGGGTTTGTTGATTTCTGAGTTGTAAATGCTCCCACTGAAAATTTAACAATTGGCTCTCATCAGCCAGTATGAGCTGACTCTAGCACATTCCTAGCCCTAATGGTTACCTCTTTGCAACTTCCTCCCATTTCTCTTAGCTCTACACCCTCCATCCTCGTTTTTCAGTATTACAGCCTCATAAGAAACGTTCAACCTATTAACTAAGCGTAGTTAAGGGCCTTTACATATGATTCCCTCACTAAGTATTTTATGGGGCAGTTCATGGGAATCCCATTAGTCTTTATTTGCTGGAGTAACTACTCCTTCCTTCTAGAACCTTCTCTTCTCATTCTTTGTGGTTGGGTTCAAAATCTAATACTGCCACTTATTCTTACCGCCCCCACTATCCCAATGCCAATCCTTTTGGATATCACTGATTCCGGTATCAAAATTTTAAAAATAAGACTAATTACTTCCATATTTGACTATAGCCCTAACCCCATCTTTTCCTTCTTCTCTTCCTCATCCTCCTCATATTAATATTGCAGGCAGAGTTCAAAGGCTTTGGCTTTAAAAACAGATCAGAAGAGAGAAACAATTCTCAAAACAAGAATAAGTCAGGGGATTATTATGTTTGCTCCACATGCAAATATCTTAATTACCGCTGGTAAAAAAGATATTTGTATGGAAATTTACGTATCTTTATATGTTATATTTTCAGTTTGTCTTTTAGAATAAAAAGGCCTCTCACATAGAAAATAAAACTCAAATTATTAAACAGATACTACCATCAACCTAAGTAAGAGAATTACCATGCCAAGCTGGAGGTAGAAAATAATTCCCTTCCCTGGCTCCCAACCCACCACATTCATTGATACTGCCTTTCTTCTACAACCCTCTCCTCTTTTTCCTTGTGGTTGGGTTTAGAACCTAATACCAACACTAGTGTCACTTCCCTGTTCCCACTACCCCTACTCCAATTAATCCCTTTGGATATCTCCGATTCCATATCAAATCTGTTATCATCTTCTTTGTTCAAACAAGTCTCTCCATGGGGCTAATGTTGACAAAGGACAGTACCACTCTCATCCCTGGACCTCCCTCGCTAATTTGTTAGATCACCGTATTTCCAAATCACAGAAAGTCACAGATAAGCTAAATGGGAGAAAAGATAAGGTTCTCAATAGAGTTCCTTGAGGGTTGGGACTATTTAATTTTTGTGTCTGTATACATGGCACCTATTACAGTGCTTGACACATAGCAAGTATTTAATAAATGTTTTGTTGAATGATTGATTAAGAGAAGAAATTGTTCTAGAAAAGGGACTATCATGTCCAAAAGAAGATATTGATTTATTCCAAGACTCACCTCATCAATAAAGTTCCTATTAGATAAGCAGAAGGAAGGCAGGAAAGAGTAGGAAGTGCTTTGTGAAACACAAAGTGCTCGTATTTGTTTCATTGATATTTCTTTAAGCATTTTCCTGAATTTGTTCAATTCAACAAACACTTATTAGGCACCTATTGTGTGCAAGGTATTATTGATATAAAGTAAAAAAGGAAAAAAACTCTCCTTTTAAAGAATTGATGACCCCTTATGCCACAAATATTCTTCATCTCTATTAAGGAAAAAAAGAGGAAATGGATTTATTTTACAATAAAGATTTAAGTTAGACATTACCGTGAACTCACAATGAATAAAAAGGTTTAATATCTTGAATGTAACAATAGAAGAAACCTGTGAAATGTCTATCTCTTGAGATGTCTGGGAATACAACAAGTAAACCATCTGTCTGGGATAATTTGAGTATGATTGTGCCTGAGGTCAGTAAGGGTGAATTGGACGACATTTTAAGATTCTTCCCAACTTCATGCTTCTTTAAAATTGAATGATTTGGCATTTCTTTGACTGCTTCTGCCACTCCTGGGATATAGTGGCCTGATATTCAACCAGAAAAACCCATACTGACCCTAAACCTTCCTGTTTTTCCTATTCAGGGTCACAGAGCCATATAGCAAAAGGTTTCTAACACCTTGGCCCTGGACCATAACTAATCCTTCTGAGCTCCCAGTGAATGTCTGGATAGCCCACCCCAATATCTGAAAAAGGAGCACATGGAGTTCCTGGAAATTACTAAAGGAAGCCACCACTCTCTTTGTGAGAAGTATGAGAAGGATGGGGTTGAGAGAAGTGAGCAGGGATTCTATAAAAGGTAATATAGCATACATTCTAATCCTGCATTTATATATACTATTTTAAGACACAGGCCTGGCCATGTCATTCTTCTGCTCAAAAATATAACCCTAATTTTATGGCTCCTATGACCTTTAGGTGAAATACAAATTCATGAGGCTGGTATTAAAGTTCCTCCATAACCTGGTTCCAATTTACTTTCCTAGTCTTATTTCAAATAATTCTCCATCTGTACACTCCACATTCCAGTCAAACTGTACTATGAGCTATTTCCCCCAACTCAACATGGCATCTTCCATTTCTCTACAGGTTGCCCCTACTCCTGACCTCATGCTGGAAATAGTCTCTCGCCTTATCTGTCTCCAAGAAGATATGTCTCTTTTAAAGCTTCAAATAAAGGGTTGCCTTCTCTGTGAACCCTTCTCTGACCCCCAGCCCCAAATTGCCAGTGTTTTTCTTCCTCCAAAAATGTCTTTGCATTTTGTTTATCTGTGTACATGTATTATCTCTCCAATTAAATGATAAGTTCCTTGGAGGTAGAGACTTTTATTTTTTTGCCATTTTTGTTTTCATATTACTGGTCCCTAACACAATGCTTTGGACTTCTATGCTCAATATAACATGTTTATTGGATTGAACTGAATTTTGTAGGGAAACATGTCTTTGAGGCTAGAAAAGAGGAAACCATAAGAGGTATCCCAACTCCAACACATTCTTTACTGAAAAAGAAATGGTAATTATGTGAGGCAGAAACTTTCTTATCTTCATCTTTTCAACATTTTTATCTCTTATCTCCAGATTCGACATAGATATAGATAGCACAGGATGGCTTCCATGTCTAGAATGCTCTCCCTCCATTTTTGGGAACTACTAACTCCCTTCCAGTCCCAGTTTAAGTGCTCTCTCTAACATGATGCTTTTTCTCATTCCCCCAGTTATGAATGCATCCTCCCATAAAATTACTTCATATTTACCTTTTATAGCTTTTGTATTAACTTATCTGAGTATATATTGTTTCCCCCGGTAGAATGCAAGCTCTTTGAAAGAAAGAACTGCCTGTTTTTTTGTTTTAATATTCCCACGGACTAGCAAAATGCCTGGTACCCTTTTTTTGTGGGGGGAAGAACTGGGGGAGGTCTTGACCTGTGATTTCAATGGTATAGAATATTTTCCAGTGAGGAAATTCCTTCCACCAATGCATTTTAGCAAATAGTAAGTGTGAGTCTTAGAGAGTTTCTTAGAGGCACTATAAGGTTCGCTTGCCCAGTGTCCAAGTCTGTATGCATCAGAGGTGAGCAGAAATTGAACCCAGCTCCTCCTGACTCACAATCCTGAACTCTGATAAGTGCTTAACAGAGGTTCACTGGATTGAATTGAACAGAATTACCTTGCCTGCACTTCATGGGCAGGTTGCTAACTTGGGAATTAGCTATAAATCCCAGGCTTCCCAACAAACTTACTCAGAATTTGATCTCCCTCTTCTCAAAACCCCACAACCAACTGCCCTAGAAACACCAGGTATCCCTTAGTACTGCAGAGATTTCTCGAATGACAATTACACCTATACATAGGTACTTACAACCCAAAGACCAAGAGGCTCAGTAAGATTAGACAGGAATATGAGAAAGAAAAAACAAAGAACAAAGCTTGGACCTGTGGCCAAAAGTATGTTGAAAATACAAAGCTTGTTAGCAAGCCAATATATTACTATAACTGTCACTGTTATTCTGGACTGCTGCCCTAAGTTTTAACAAGAAACCCAACTGAACAAGAACAATAAAATCCACAAAATTCCAACTATGTAGAAGCTAGAAGGAACCTAGAGTCTGTCTAAGCCAATCTTCTCATTTTATAGATGACTATAAATGGCTTGTTCACATCCACATGGCTAGTTATTAGCAGGCAGAACTAGAACCCCAGTCTTCTAGTCTAATATCTTTTTGCAAGTAGGTTAAGGTCAAGTCTCCTAAGGGTCTTTCCTGTACCCTACCCTAGTCAATACACTGGTCTAGCCCTCAAAAATTCTTCAAAATTAAATGAAACTTAAAAAAATCATCTCCATCCCAAGTCCTACTTTATGAATGACATCATGTTTTATTTTGTTTTGGCTTTTACCTCAACATTTGGTACATTTCTGGCCATTAGCACAAACCCATACATGTAGTAATTGTTGATACATTCCTCACACTGGTTCCCTGGAGGCATGTTCTTTGGTCTAAGGCAAAGATTACCTTCCATCCCTCTTTATATTCTGTGACTACAGCCTATAGCCATAAGGTTAACTCCTTCACCATTGTCCAACCTGCCACTAAATAGAAACAAACCTCATCTCCATGAATAAGAATTAGAAATCTAAAGAAGTGGGAGGTGAACTGAAAGCAGAGGAGGAGAAATAGAATAGTAGTTAGCATTGAGATAATTATCCTTTAGGAGAAAATGCCAGGAAACCATATACCAATTAATGTATCCTGAAAAGGGCTGCTTTCAGGAGAACCATTTCAAAGAATACAAATATGGAGGTAGGATAGGAATGGGATACCAAACCTCAGTCATTTCATTTAGTCAAGAGGGATATGGATGAATCTGTTTAAAACAGAAGATTAGGTCCTCATTCTCATGAGGAGATAATAAAAGCCCAGGAGCTCAAAACTCAGAGATCTGGCTGGGGTCATCACCCTATCACATGGGCCATCTCGTACCCAACTCAGTCTTATGCCTACATTTCCCTAGGTTGCTGATACTCTCCTCTCTCTCTCTCTCTGTCCGTATGTGTATGTATGTATATCTATATCTATATCTATATCTATATCTATATATATATGTATATATGTATGTATGTATGTATATACATACACATATCATTGTCCAGTAGTTTTTGAATTGTAACAGGTTAAAACTAGAAGGAACCTTAGTAATTATGAACTCTATTTCATAGAGTTATGAACCCCCCATAATTCATAGAATTATGAACCCCCATTTCACAAATGAGAAAATTGAGTTTCAGAGAGGTTCTGACTTATCTATGATGTCACACCAAGAAGATGATTGACCTCATAAAAGAACTCAGGTCTCCTAATTTCTGGCCCAGTGTTCATGCCCTACCAGGTCAAAACATTAAAAATTGTATATATCTGAAAACCCACTGGTATTTTTCAGTTTGTGAAATAGAGTTGGAGTACCATTTGACATTTGACATTCATTCTGCCATCTTTTGATGCACCTTGATGGATTTCAACACTTAAGTTTTGTTTTGTTTTGTTTCTTTGTTTTCCAAGCTCCCCCTCAAGACCTGTTTACTATAACATTCAACACACAACATAACCTCTGGTTGGGGATGTGGTCACAGTGGTTGCTCTGCATTTGCCTCTCATTTCCTGATTTACAGTGTTATACATCTGTCCTCAGGCACTGACCTGGGATTGAGACTGTGTCCAAGGAGCAGGCAAGGCAAATTCCTTCTGTGCCAAGTCATTAAGCAATGGGTCCTGGGGCTTCCAATGCTACGTTTAGCTGGCTCCTCACTACACTGCACTCCTCACTATTCTTTGATTCAAGTTGGGATATCATATTTCTCTACCTCAGACTAAAGGGTGCCAGGTTTTATTAATTACCATAGACACATAAGAAGCTCTGCTAACACAAGTTCACCCATCTGAGAACCACTGACTCCCAACAGTAGACCATAGCACCCTGGTCTCTAAAGGTCATTGTGTTATATCCAATACAGACAAGATAACCTAATCCTCAGCCAGTGATCTAAGCCCCTGATCCTTGGCAGAGCATAGTAAATTCATAGACCAGGAGAAAGCAAGCAGGTTTCCCAAAGCTCTGAGCTTCTTGCAATCCTGCCAAACAATGACACAGCAAATACCACCTAGGTTCAGTGTGAATACATTGCTTAACCTCAGCATACCAATGTGGCTAGATACATGTAGAGACAATAACTAGCAATATGTGGCACCCATCTGCTGGTTCATAAAGTCTTTGACATGAGTTAAATGGTCTGGTACTGCTCCCCTAGATTCTGCTAACAAGGAAAGCTGTCTTATTAGCAATCCTTCTTCAGGGGCATTTATCATTCTCAGCTAAAGATCTATGAGGAATCTCTTCTGAGGCTTCCGGGTGGTTGGCAGAACCCTAAGAGCAACCCCCACTAAGCTGGACAACATATCTAATGGATCTGCCTACACATTACCAGGCCAAAAATACTGATAAAAAGCAGAGATTGGTAACCTGTACAAAATACAGCACACACTTCTGGTGCCAAGATGGTGGCATGTGGAAGGAACCCTCTGAAGCCCTGCCAAATTCTCCTCCAAACAACTAGAAAACTGCCTCAGAATTGACCTAGGATCAGGGAAGCAGATTACCAGCCTGGCAGTAAAGGTCTGTCTCACTGGGGTGGGAGGAGAGCTAGGTCCAAGAGTAGCAGCAGCCAGACTCACAACAGGGGGCCTTTAGCAAGGCTCCAAGCCTGGGGTAATCCATAAGAGAGGTTCTGCCCTCCTGCAAGCCAGCAGCTCCCTAGGCAAGTAAGCAGTCTGTGTAGCACAGCAAGGCCCCACTCCAGTGGCCTCACTCCTAGCACAAGCCACCAGTGAGGCCTTGACCCCACTGCTGACCAGTAGTGAAGCCCCATCCCCAGGCCTGGTTAACAGAAAGACCTGACCCCTGGAGCCTACCAGCAGAGAGATCCTGTTTCCATAGTAACCCAGCAGCAGGGCCCCACCTCTTATCAGCAATAAGATCCCTCCTCCAGGGCCATAGCAACCCAGCAGCAAGACCTTCACCCTTGGAGTGGACAAGCAGCTAAACCCAAGGGAGGCCAACAGGGAGACCCCACCCCCTAATACAAGCCGGAAGGGAAGCCTATCTTCCAGAGTAAGCAAGTAGCTAAGCCCTGAAGCCCAGTGAACACCAGCAGTAAGACCTACAGCACCAGTACAAAAAGCTTGGGACAGTGCAAGACCAAAGCCCAACTCACACATAAAAACACCAAGTTACAAAAAAGGCATAAAAATGAGCCCCCCCCCCAAAAAAAAACACAAATAAAGAGCTTGACTATGGAAAGTTACTATGGTAATAGGGAGGATCAAGGCATAAACTTAGAAGAGGTCAATAGTGTTAAAGTGGCTACATGTGAAGCCTCAAAGAAAAATTTAATTATGTCTCAGTCCCAAAAAGAATTCCTGGAAGAGCTTTAAAAGGATTTTAAAAAGCAAATTAGAGAATTACGAGAAAAATTGGGAAAATAAATGAGAGTAATGTAAGAGAACCACAAAAAGAGAGTCAATAGCATGAGAAAAGATATACAAAAATTTACCAAGGAAAATAACTCTTTAAAAATTGGAATTGGCCAAATGGAAAAGGAAGTACAAAAGCCCACCAAAGAAAATAATTCCTTAAATATTTAGAATTGAAAAAATAAAAACTAATGACTCTACGAGACATCAAGATACAATAAAATGAAATCCAAAAAGTAAAAAAAAGAAGAAGAAGAAGAAGTAACTGTGAAATTTCTCATTGGGAAAACAACTGACATAGAAACTGGATCTAGAAGAGATAACATAAGAATTATTGAACTACCTGAAAGCTATGATAAAAAAAAAATCCTGCACAGCATCTTTCAAAAAATTATCAAAGAAAACTGCTCTGACATATTAGAACCAGAGGGGAAAACAGAAATTAAAAGAATCTACCAATCACTGCCTCAAAGAGATCCCAAAATGAAAACTCCTAGGATCGTCATAGTCAAATTCCAGAATTTACAGATCAAGAAGAAAGTGTTGCAAGTGCCAAAAACAAACAATTCAAAATATTGTAGGGCTACAATCAGGATTACACGGGATTTGGCAGCTTCCACATTAAAGAACCAGAGGGCTTAGAACATGAAATACCATAAGCAAAGTACTTAGGATTACAACCAAGAATCACCTACTCAGCAAAATTGAATATAAACTTTCAGGGGGGGGAAATGGACATTTAAGGAGAGAGAAGACTTTCAAGCATTTCTAATTAAAAGATGAGAACTGAATAAAAAACTTGACCTCCAAATACAAGATTCAAGGGAAACAAAAAAGATAAAAAAAGAAGAAAAAGAAAACATAAGAAATTCAATAAGGTCAAACTGTTTATATTTCTATATGGCAAAATAATATTTGTAACTCTTAACAACTTTATTACTCTAACAGCAATTAGAAGGAGTATATGTAGACAGAGATATGGATATAAGGTGACTTTAATGGGATGATACCAAAAAGAAAAATAAAATAAAGGAGTGAGAAAGAAAACTGCACAGGAAGAGGGAGGGGGGAGATTGAATGGGGTAAATTATTCCACATAAAAGAGGCATAAAAGAGCTATTTTAATGGAGGGAAAGATGTGGGGGCAAAGCTTAAACCTTTTTATCAAAATTGGCTCAAAGAGGGAATAATATACATAGTTGGATATAGAAATCTATCTTCCCCTATAAGGAAGTGAAAAGGGATGAGGATGCAGATTATAGAAGGAGAAGGGGAAGTAATAAAAGGGAGGGTATACTGGGGAAGGCAGTGATCAAAAGTAAAATACTTGCGAAGAGGGAAAGGTTGGGGTGTAAGGGGGGGTAAACAAGTGAAAAATAGCATGGAGGGAAATACACAGTTAATTATCATAACTATAAATGTGAATGGGATGAACTCACCCATATAACGAAAGCAGATGGCGGAATGAACTAAAACCCAGAATTCTACAATATGTTGTTTACAGAGAGATACACATAGAGTAAAGATAAAGGGCGAGAGCAGAATAGATTATGCTTCAGCCAAAGCAAAGAAAGCAGGGGTAGCAATCCTGATATTGGACAAAAGCAAAAACAGATCCAATTAAAAGAAATAAAGAAGGAAACTATATCTTGCTGAAAGGTACCATAGACAATGAAGTCATATCAATACTAAGCACATACGCACCAAATGGTATAGCATCTAAATATTTGTGGGAGAAGTTGAATGAGTTACAGGAGGAAATAGATAATAAAACTATACTATCCTAATTTTCCCCTCTCAGAACTAGATAAGTCTGACCAAAAAATAAACAGGAAAGAAGCTAAGGAGGTGAATAAAATTCTGGAAAAGTTAGAGATGATAAATCTCTGGAGAAAACTGAATGGAATTAGAAAGGAATATACCTTTTTCTCAGCAGTACATAGCACCTACACAAAAAGTGACCATGTATTAGTACACAAAAACCTCATGACCAAATACAGAAAAGCAGAAATAGTAATTGCATCCTTTTTGGATCATAATGCAACAAAAATTACATTCAATAATGACAATGGAACAAGGGATTGAAATTAATTGGAAATTAAATAATCTAATCCTAAAAAAGTGGGTCAAAGAACAAACCATAGAAACAATTGATAATTTCATTAAAGAAAATGACAATAATGAGACAGCATTGGGATGAAGCCAAAGTGGTACTTAAGGGAAAATTTATATCTCTAATTGCTTATATCAATAAAATAGAGAAAAAGATCAATGAATTGGGCAGTCAACTAAAAAAGCTAGAAAAAGAACAAATTAAAAATTCTCAACTAAACATCTAATTGGAAATCCTAAACATCAAAGGAGAGATTAATAAAATTGAAAGTAAGAAAACCATTGAACTAATAAATAAAACTAGAGGATAGTTTTATGAAAAACCCAGCAAAATAGATAAAACATTGGTTACTTTGATTTTTAAAAGGAAAAAAGAAAACCAAATTACTAGTACCAAAAATGAACAGAGTGAATTCACCACCAATGAAGAGGAAATTAAGACAATTGTTAGGAGCTGTTTTGCCCAATTACTTGCCAATAAATTTGGTGATCTACATGAAACAGATGAATATCTACAACAATGTAAATTACCCAGATTAACAGAAGATGACATAAAATACTTACGTAAGCCAGTCTTAGAAAAATAAATTGAACAAGCCAACAATGATCTTCCTAAGAAAATATCCCCAGGACTAGACAGATTCACAAGTGAATTCTACAAACATTTAAAGAACAACTAATCCCTTTGCAGATGATATAATGGTGTACTTAGAGAATCCTAGAGAATCAGCTAAAAAACTACTTGAAATTATTAACAACTTTAGCAAAGTTTCTGGATACAAAATAAACCCACATAAATCATCAGCATTTCTATATATTACCAACAACATCCAGCAGCAAGATATAGAAAGAGAAATTCCATTTCAAATAACTATAGACAATATAAAATAGTTGGGAATTTACCTGCCAAGACAAATCCAGGAATTATATGACTACAACTATAAAACACTTTTCACACAAAGTCAGATCTAAACAATTGGAAAAATATTACTTGTTCATGGGTAGGCTGAGGCAATATAATAAAAATGACAATTCTACCTAAATTAATCTACTTATTCAGTACCATACCAATCAAACTATCAAAAATTATTTTGTAGTGCTATAAAAATAAAAACAAAATTCATCTGGAAGAACAAATGCTCAAGGATATCAAGGGAATTAATGAAAAAAAATGTGAAAGAAGGTGGTCTAGCCATACTAGACCTCAAACTGTAATTATCAAAATAACCTGGTACTGGCTAAGAAATAGAGTAGTGGATCAGTGGAATAGATTAGGTACAAATTGCATTATAGTAAATGACCATAGTAATCTGTTAAATTATAAACCCAAAGATCCAAGCTTTTGGAACAAAAACTCATTATTTGACAAAAACTGCTGGGAAAACTGGAAAACAGTATGGCAGAAATTGGGTATAGATCAACATCTCACACTGTATACCAAGATAAAGTCAAAATGGGTACAAGATTTACACATGAAGTGTGATACCATAAGTAAATTAAGAGGGCACCAAATGGTTTAGCTGTCAGATTTTTGGATAAGGAAAGAATTTAGGGCCAAAAAAGATATAGAGAGCATTACAAAATGTAAAATAGATAATTTTTATTATATAAAATCAAAAAATTTTTGCACACACAAAACCAATGCAACCAAAATTATAAGGAAAGCATGAAACTGGGAAAATACTTTTGCAACAAGTATCTCTGATAGACCTCATTTCTTAAATATATAGAGAACTGAGTCAAATTTATAAAAATACAAGTCATTCTCCAATTGATAAATGGTCAAAGGATATGAACAGGCAGTTTTCAGACAAAGAAATCAAAGCTATTTATAATTATGTGAAAAAATGCTCTAAATCACTATTGATCAGAGAAATACAAATTAAAACAACTCTGAGTGGCTTAATATGACCAAAAAAAAAAAAAGGTTGGATGTTGGAGGGGACGTAGGAAAACTGGGACACTAATCCACTGTTGGTGGAATTGTAAACTGATTCCACCTTTCTGGAGAACAATTTGGAACTATGCCCATAGGGCTACAAAACTGTGCACAGTCTTTGATTCAGCAATACCACTGCTAGGTCTATATCCCAAAAACATCCAAAAAAGTGGGGGTGGGGGAAGGACCTATTCATATAAAAATATTTATAAGTTTTTTTTAGGGGTTGGCAAAGAATAGGAAATTGAGGGACTACCCATCAATTGGGGAATGGTTGAACAAGTTGGGATATATAATTATAATGGAATAGTATTGTGCTATAAGAAATGACAAGCAGGATGACTTCAGAAAAACCTGGGCTCACATGAACTGATGTATAATGAAGTGAACAGAACCAGAAGAAAGTTGTACACAGTAATAGGAATATTGTTTGATGAAAAACTATAAATGACTTAGCTATTCTCAGCAATACAATGATCCAAGACAATCCCAAAGGACTAATGATGAAGTATACTATCCATTTCCAGACAAAGAATTGGTATTGATTGAATACAGACTAAAGTATGCTATTTTTCACTTTCATTTTTTTTATTTGAGTCTTCTTGTACAAAATGATTAATATGGAAATGTTTTATATAATTTCACATGCATAACCTATATCTGATTGCTTATCATCTCAGGGAAGGAGGAGGGGAGGGGGATGAAGGGAGGAATAGAATTTGGAACTCAAAACTTTAAATAAAAATATTTTTAAAAATTGGGGGGAAAATATATGCCAAAAAAAGGACAGCACATAACCTTTCCCTTCTGTTGTTCCAGGCTGAACCATCTTGGAGGTTTAGAGTAGAGAGGTGGGGCCAAAAACCTGTGCCCACTGACTCCTAACCCTAATGGGAGCAGGTAAAAGTAGCCATGAGCTGGTGTTGCCTATTGTTGGTAGGAGGTCACACAAGTTTCAAGGAGATAGCAACCTACCTCCCTGCCACAAAACAGCCTTCATATAACATCTTTGGCATAATACACACTGTTGATTGCAAATGTCTTCTCTAAAAGCACAAAATGTATGTGTACCTCACAGACTATTAGGTAGACATCAAGTTGCTTTCTTTCTAAAATCATTCATGGAATGAATGTGGGAACTGCTGATATCCTCCATTCTAATGAACATCTTCCCTAGTAAAATGCTTGTGCTATCTCTTCCCTTCGGAATGTCTTTAAATGGTTTAGGGGGTTGGGGGGGGGGGGGGGGTGTCAAAGTAGGAGTGGGAATGAGAGAGCACTTCAGAAAATTTCTTTTCACTTAGTTAATAATAATCAATATGATTCCCACAAGTGGACAAATCAAAACTCCTGAAAGGACAACTTTTTGCTAGGCATTTAACAGACTGCTTGGCACATAGTAGATGCTTAACAAATGCTGGTTTCCTTTTTTTTTTTCTTTTTCACATTCCAGAACTAATATTTGGGCCTGTTTTCTCCTTAGTTATACTAACCCCCTATTTGATTTCCACTTACTATAGTCTCAGGCAGGGCTGGATTTGGGTAAAGCAGGGGTACAAAATTCTGTTTGGGCAAGCCAGCCAGGCTTAAAAGCATCCACTGATGTGAGTACATAATGGTACACACAGGGAAGGAGGCATCTGTCTTTAGACACAGACTTAGAAGAAGAGAGGAACAAATCGCTCTATTGCTTTGTTGCATGAATGTTTGTTTTCTCTATCTAAATGTGTAACAGGAAATTAAGCAGTTCACCTTTGTAAACCGTTTGCATCCCTCTTATGCATGAGCCAGATGGTGCTTTTCTTTGTTTTTAAGAGATTAAAAATGGGAGAGGAGGAAAACAAAGAGGAGTTAATCCCAGTTCTGGAATACACACTGGGCAAACCACCCCCCCAACACACACACACACCCCACTCTGTGCTCAGAGTCTCCATTTCTCTGCATTTAGCTGTGCTAGGTGTGAACAGTGAGCAAACGCCTAGACCCGACAGATTTAAGTAAATACAGGGCAGCAGAGAGCTGCGAACCTGTCACATCACGTCAGTTTTCAGATGGAATCCTTCAGAGTGTTCCCAGAATATGATAAATTACTGCATTCTTTCAGGGCCTCAGCTGCTATGTACTCAACAATATCTTATATAAATCTGAAACTGAACTTAGCTCTAGGATTCACCAGAGAGAAAGTAAGGACATACCTGTTGCCACCAAGGAGGGAAGATATGCACAGGATGCCTGGAAGCTCTACTGATCTCAAGTTGGAGCCCAGGACAATCAATGGTCTGAAGGCAATCAGTGTAAAAGCACCAAGCTGGTCAGGCCCGTAAGTACATTGGGGCCTAGGGGAGGAATCATCCTACTTGATGATGATCCAGCTATGTTCCCCACATTGCATTCAGTTAATTATATTTTTAAGGCATCTAAGAATAGTTATGCATATTATCCTAATGTGAGACCATCATGGCAGAGCAAGTGCATAATGATCCAGTCTGTGAATCAGGAAGACGTGGGTCCATGTCTCAACTCTGACACATCCTGGCAATGTGACCTCTGGCAAGTTATTTCTCTCTGGGTGCCCTAGATAAGTTTCTAAGACTTTAAATTAGTGATCTGCATTCAGAGATTCATAGATCTGAAAGAGAAAGAGACCTGAGGTCATACAGACCAATCCCTTCATTTTCTAGATGATGAAATATTTTGGTCATGTCCAACTCTTTGTGACCCCATTTGGGGTTTTCTTGGCAAAGATACTGAAGTGATTTGCTATTTCCTTCTCCAGACCATATTACAGATGAGGTACTGAGGAAAAGAAGGTCAAGTGACTTGTCCAAGGTCACAGAGCTGGTAAGTGTCTGAAGCCAGATTTGAAATCAGGAAGATGTCTATCTTCCAGCACCACCAAGCTACCCCATAGATGATGAAACTGAGACCCAAAAGAGTCATCATTTCTAGAAGGCTTTTCCTCATTGGAAGTTCACTAATACAATAATATCACAGATTTATACTAATAATGATAATAATAATCATAATAAAAAGTAGTAGTAGTAGCAATAGACCATTCTATGTAGGTTGCTGCATCTAGGGCAGCTCCAACATTCCAGCTTTATTAGAAGGGAAAGAGTCTAGCTTCTATATGAACTGAGAGTTGGGATTCAATAATAAGACTCCCTGGAACATCTTGGTGGGGTTCCCTTTCAACCTCTGCTATTAGAAAATTAAGGAACACTGGAGGTTCTAAGAGATTTGGGGAAGGGGACTAGTGATCAGGACTCTTAGGCATGGCTTTACTACCAATTTATAATATGTTTGAAGAAGTCTACATCACCTGTCGGATATCCTCAGAAGTTCCTTCCAGATCGAAATCTATGATGCTATAAACTTGGATTTTCACATGAACACTCTTTTTTTACATGAAAAGATGTAGGCACATGCTTCAAAGAATTTTTCTAGAGGTACCAATGAGTTTTTGTGAAGCCATTCTCATTTTCTCTCTCCATCCCCTTGTGACAAATGACATATCACTTGAGAGAGTTAGGTTCATAAATTACACCTACTCAAAGCCATGAACTGGAAACTGGAAATGCCAGGGCTGTAGTCAGTCTTCCCTTCAGGAGTCACAGAGCTGGAAGAGACCTTAGAAGTCATATAGTCTGATCCTCTAATTTGATTTAGGAGGCAATGTGAAGTGGAAAGAACATTGAATCTAGAATGCAGAACTCAGAGTAGTAGAACCTGAGTTAAAAATCCCAATTCTGCTACTTCTTCTCTGTGTGACTTTGGTCAAGTCACTTAACATCCCTAGGTCTTGGTTTTCACATCTGTACAGTGGAGGAGTTGGATTAAATGACTTCTAGAGTCCCTTCCAGATCTTTAGTTATGATCCTTGGATCTACCTTTTATTTCAATGTACTCTATAAACTTCCTTGGGGAACAGATCAATGAGGATAAGGCTACCCAACCTCTACAATGGAGATTATAACATCTATCTCATTGTCTTGCACTTGATGGGTTGTTGTTCAGTCATTTCAGTTGTGTCTGACTTTTTGTGAGCCCACTTGGGGTTTTCCTGGCAAAGATACTGGAGTAGTTTGCCATTTCCTTCATTTTACAGATAAGGAAACTGGGGCAAACAGGGTTAAGTGACTTGCCCAGGGTCACACAGCTAGTATGTGTCAACCCAGGTCTTCATGCCTCCAGGCCCCTGTGGCTTATCCATTTCACCACATAGCTGCCCTACACTCAATGTGCACTTAATGTAATGCTAGTTAAATTGTACTCAATAGGTACTTAAGGTAATAGTAGTTGAATGATTAACAATCAATGGATTAACAATCCATACTTTCTTATGGGAGAAGAGAGCTGTTGAGCTCTAAAGCACATGGACAGAAGGAGGTGAAAAGAGCTCTGCAGACAGGGAGCAGAACAATTTTGCCAGTGACCAATGCTAATTAAAAATAAAATAAAAATAAGGAAGAATCAAGGCCAATATTTAGCTTGCAAGCTAATCGTGATGCCCACTTTGCACTCATTCTGATGAAAAACATTTTCCCCAGCTGCTCCACTGGACTCAGGAGCCAGGGCACATGGTGAACAGACCTGATTAGCACAGGCAACCCATTCTCTGTCCTGCCATAGAAGCCTTGGGTAGGACAAGAGCTAAGTCATCCCTCTGCCTCCATCAACACCAACATAAATCTGAGCTCAGGCCAAAGAAACCCATTACACAAAGTACAGAAGGCAATTAAATGGCGCCAGAGTCAGCTTGATTCAAGGAATCCAAATGGGGTCCATGACCCAAGAAACCCTCAGTAACTCCTCCATCCAGATGCTTCTCCAGGAAATGACTGTAAAATGGATAGAGATGCTGATAAGAAGATACCACTCTCACTGGTCATTTCCTGGAAGACTCTTTCTCCTGTTCTTAGCCTGTGGGAGTTGCTATTGCTATATATCTTAGTTTTGTTTTGTTTCAATATCTGGGGCTTATCAGCTATTGGGAGACACAAGATAGCAAGGGATTTACCCAATATGCTTTAGCTATCCCTTCCTCCTCGTGGCCACAGGCTCATGCTCTAAAGCTGGAAAGGAATTCGAAGGCTATCTATTCCAACAATGCCATTTCACAGATGAAGAAACTGTGGGTTAGGAAGATTAAGAAAATTGTCCAAGGTCATACAGGATTTGAACACAGACCCTCTGATCATAGAGCCATTGTTCTTTCTACTGTGGCATACCACCAGGCACTCTACAGTAGCTGTAATGTCAATGCATTGGCTCCTGTCCTTGGGTTTGCTTGCTGCCTCTCACTCTAATCATGAAGGGCATTCTCCTATGTGTTTATTTTCTTAGCTCCAGGCTACTTCTCACATCAAATCTCTTGTGGAACCATAATTTGACATTAGGTCATCTCCCTTTTGGTGGCACTATCAGGGATTACAGACTGAGCCAGATGAAGGGAACTGGCATCAATCACATACCCCTTGTAGTCTTGGGATAGGAACACAAAATGCATCTGGGAATTTTTGTGTTAGCTACACACAGTGCAATCACCCACAGCCCACACAGAAGATGAAACCAGTGATCCCCCATCTCATAAAACTTGAAACCACTCCTCCCCAACACACTCCTTACATTTCCATTTCATCCACTCCCCTTTCCCAATAAACACATATAACCAATACGCAAAATCACTATAATAAACCACAAAAGCACAAGATGTTGGAGCAGGAAAGAGCCCTAGGGATCATATAGGCCAACCTCCTCATTTTAAGGGAAAAGAAAAACAAAAACAAAACAAATCTAACTCTCTGAGAGATGAAGGAACTTGCCCAGGGTCACACAGCCAGTAGGTCCCAGGCTGGAATCTGAATCCGAGTTGTTTTATTCTGAGTCCAATATTGTCTGTGCTACCCTGATGTACATCTGTCTGTGGCAGTAGCTATCTCCAAAGAATTTTTTAGCTATCTCATCTGATTTCCTGTTACCAGCCTCTTTCCACTTTTCTGAAGTAGTGTGTAAATCTTTTCCTTCCACAGCAAAAATGACCTTTTCAGATTTAACCAAATTAATGTCATAAAGTCTCAATGACTTTTTCAGCAAAGGATCATGAAAGCCCTATGAAAGTCATCTGTGAGGACTGAAAAAAATGAATCACTACATAGAAGAAAAAGGGAGAAGAAGAAGAAGGAGAAGAAGAAGAAGAAGAAGTAAAAGAAGAAGAAGCCTTGCCTTCAATTGTAGTCCAAAAAATGTTTCCCAAAGTCTAACCTTCACTCTTCTCCATGGTAAATAACCAACTGGCAAACACTCTCTTGGTTATCTTTCCTCTCAACTGTATACATTAAGCTCTCTTTAATTCCTCCTATCAGTCATGTTCTGTTAGTCTTTAATCATCCTTGTTACATTCCTTTGCATTTTGGTGATTGTCAATATATTCTTTGGAGATGGAATGAAGTCCTACCATTGGGAACAGATCCTTTTAGAGCTAGTTTATATCAAAGACAGGGGTGGGCACATATGAGAAATGGTGCTGCTATAGAGTAGCTCTTTGTGTGTGTGTGTGTGTGTGTGTGTGTGTGTGTGTGTGTGTGCGTGCATGAAGGGATAAGCATGAGATGCAATTAAGGGAAAGGAACATGAGCTGCTGCCAGTCTGGGGCTAAGGATGTGATGAGGGAAAGTGTCCATGAGAGAATATGAAGGTATACAAGTAAACAAGTTTTAACAGAGATAAAATTGGCCAAATTAATAAGGCTTATCAATGCGAATTTACCTGTGGGTATGGTTGTGTTTGTTACAAACACATCAAAGTGACAGAGGGAGAGAACACATGACAAAGACAGATATGCACAGAGATGAATAGCACTTCACCAATAACATCACTCTAGAGCTTGCTGAGTTACCCTCTTGCTGGTTCCCTGCTAAGGAAAGCTGCCTTACCCTGTAGTAGTCAGTGCTATAGACATCTCTTGACATCCCAAAGTCTCCAATCTTCACCAACAAGTTGGCTCCGACTAAACAATTCCTGGTGGCCAGATCCCGGTGGACAAAATGCTGTGAGGCAAGGTATACCATGCCAGAGGCAATCTGGCTGGCAATGTGTAGCATCTGGGACAGACCCAGCTCTCCTTTGGCCTGGCGAGGTTGTCCATCTACCAGGATCATAGCGTCTGGGCCATGAGCCCTGTAAGAAATAGAAAAAAAGAGAAGGAATAGAGAGAATGCATAAGGGGCAGAAGAAAAGGCAACCTAAATTCGCCAGTCTTTGGATTGTCTCTTTGAGATGGTAAAAAAAAAAATTCCCCTTTCAACCTATTTGTTCTCCAAGTCTTCCATTATAGGTCAGTTCAAGAGGAAATCTATACAAAGATCATCTACTTGGCTTCTGTCTTTTGACTCATTATGACTAAACCAACTCCCAAGAGTCAATTCCCTGCTTCTTGTAGTATCTCACCAATGGCTTAGGAGAGTTACCAGTACTTTCCAAGCCTAGAACATGGAGATCTCCTACTATTCTAATACAGGACATAGGGATAGGGAGCCTTTGGGGAGCAGGGAAAACAGACAGGAAAAAGTCTGTGAATCCAAGGAAGAAGGCTCGAGCTTGGCCCAACATTCTCCACTACCAACCCAGTCTAGGACTTCCTATTATAATGCCTCACCCCTGTCAAACTGGTCACTTTATTGTTCATTCTCTTCTCCATGAGGCCAATGAGCAGTAATAAAATTCAGGGACTTTATTTATGAAGCTGTAGGCTGGAAGCCCCTGTGCAGAGCAAACCTTCAGGTCACTTTACTGCTTCTCCAATTTCTATTGAAAGGTGTCATTAAACTCAGACAAATTTATTTTATTGTCTTATGCTGTCTTGACCCTCCCCATTCCACTGAAAGCTTGAGAAAGAGTTGATGTTAGCAGAAAATCACAACTCTTCCTTCCCCATCCTCATTGCAAATAGTTGTGGAGACCAGAGGGTCATCTTCACTACAAAAACACAGTATACACACGTGTGCCCTACTTTCATCAAGTTTCCACCTTCCATTGAGATCTGCAAGGACTAGATTGAGAAATCATGCATGAAATCATATTATTTTAGTATTGGGAAAAGTGTTAGATGGTAAAGATTTATTATTGTTATTGTTATCATTATTATTATTATTTTAGTAGGATTGTTGTTGTTGTTGTTGTTAATATTTATATTGCATAAGGAAATAGTTGGCTTTCTCCAGAGAAGGGTCAGGGTATTCCAGCCTGAGTGACACCAGGATTCGGGGGAAGTCAAGAATAACGGAGCTTTTCTTCCTTGATGGATGTAAAATGGGAGGAGAGACTGATGAAGCTCAGTTTGGAACCCACCTAGGCCTTTAAGGCAAAAGTCCCAAACGTTGGAAAGGTAAAGTTGGAAAACTAGTCCTTACTGATTCTGAGAGCAGGTTGTGCTCTCATTAATATTGTACATTATTGCCTCCCAGACACGTCTCTCTAGCAGCAGAAATAACACACATTTAGAACTTGGTTATCTGTCAGTTTCCTTGGAGCCTATCACCAGATTCCAAAAGGAGTTCTTATGCTAAGGCATCATTATTTCCTTCTATTTTGCCTTTCTCTAACCACTTTCTTCTAAGGAATATTGATCACTTTAGAGAGAAGGAGGAGACAACCTATGGCATTGGTGACATTTCCTCCCCTATTTCTCTCTTCCCCTCTACCTCCTTTTCCCTATTCTTCTTTTTCTCCTACTTCATTTCTTACTCTCTCTTTAGCCCTCCTCCCTAGTTTTAGGCCTGTTAACAGCCACAGCAAAGCCTATGGCAAGCCTTGCCAGAGATATAAAGGGCATCAAAGATTGTTGAGATCTCTTGCAGATGGGATGTGGTTGAAAATGGAATACATTTCTTTTACCCTGGGAAAATGTGAGCATAGAGACAAGTCTTGTCTTAGTCGGACAGAAATAATGCCTGAACTCAAATGTACTCCTAGCTCAATATCCTAAATATCAGGGGAAGATGTTCCTCTATGGAGACAAAAAGATCAAAAGACTTTAAGCCACAGAAAATCCTAAGGAGTTATATCAAAAGAAGTCAGATCAATACTTTAAATCCTCCCCACTTTCCCCTGTGACCAATAGGTAACCCAAATTATAATGTCAAGTCCAAAGATTTTTCAATTCCATCAACCCATGACCATTTCCCCCATTAACTATTATATTTCCAGACTTTTATGCCTCCTGAATATGAATTTTCTTCCAGGTAATACCCATGAATGACACCTCAGGTCAAGATATACAACCTAGTTACTTCAAGCCAAAATGCATTATACTTTGCTGCTGCATTGACTAAAGGCTTCTACAAACCTTGTTCTCTCAGAAGCTTGATCTCTAATTCAGAATTTGTTTATACAAAGAGTCTAGGTGGGGACTGGGGCAAGGTAGGCTCCAAGTTGGGGACACTCAGCTTCTTCCATTGGAAAGCATGTGCTTGTTCAGAAGGGCAAGAAAATGGACAGATACTGAATTCCATATACACTAGTACAAGCCAATAAGGACTAAGATAAATAGTGCCACATGCTGATGGCTGCATCTGTCCTCTGTAACTGCTCTCAGATATACATATCGCACTAGAGCTAGAACATTTAGAGGTGGGAAGAAAAGAAAAGAGAGCTATATTGGGGTAAAGGAAAAGAACTGTGATACTGAGTATCAAATTTCACCTTCACATGTTGATTTGGCATATCTTGCCTTTTTAGGGAAGAAAACCTCACCTCTTCAGCTTCTAATTGCCCTAAGGTCTGACATGGTACCAAACAGGAAACTCTAAGGACTTAAAATACCTAGGTGTTTCCCATTCTGGGCCCTGATTTATTTATCTTATTTTAAAGTAAGAGGTCAAGAAAGTCTAAACTAATACAAATAGTCCTTCTTCTTATGATTCCTTTTCCATGATTAGTTTGTCACTTTAAAATTCTTACTCACCATCAAATAATCCTTTGGACTAGGATAGTGATGATAGAAGGAAGAGGAAAGAAGGGAGGAATTTTTATCCCCATTTTGCAGATGGGAACACTGAGACAACAATAACAACAACTTCTCCTCCAAAAAAACCTGGAGATCAAGGTCAAGAAATGAAGCCAGAATATGCTTATTTCAAGACCCTGGTTCTTTACTAGATACTATGATAAATATTGCTAATCATCATAATAATAACAATAACAATAATAACAATAACTTTTTTTTTTTTTTACCATTTTGAGACTCTTTCTTTTGGTCTCTTCTTGGAATCAGGGAATAGAATGAAAAGTGAGAACAATGATTACTCTTAACTTCTCCAATTATTTTCTGGATTTAGACAGAAATTTGGGACGAGTTCTGGGATGACCTTTCCAGAGTGATAACACATCACTGCCAAATGGAGGTAGCCTTGGAGAAAGATTTGTTTTGTCTCCCATTTCCTATCACCTGGTGTTCTCGGTCAAGATTTTGGGACCATTATGAGGTCAGAGCCCAAGTGGCCCACCCTCCCAGAATATGATCCCAATGGGGCTCTTGCTTACCTGAGGAATTTGTTGAGGTCTCCATGCTTCATGTACTCAAAGACCATGATGAGGGGATCACCGTCTCCACATACACCATAGAACTTGACAATGTGTTCATGCTGTAGGTTGGTGAGTAGTTCTGCCTCTCGCTGGAAATCCTTACGTGCAGCCAAGGTAGGGTCTTTCAAGGCCTACATGGTAGGACACAGACTATAAACCACTAGAAACCAGAGACCATGTCTGTTTTATATGCTGAAGAGTATCCATCACAGTACCATTAACTCATAGACCCTAAAGAAATAACACATACTGAGATATTGGCTAAGAAAGGTAGGACTCGAATCACAATGACAAGGTGTGTAGTCTTTCCCCTTTACCATCATGACCATTTGCCATTTTTACTGCCAGATTTCAAACTATCCACTTATTGAATGCTTCCCTCCTCCCAAAGATGCACCAAGGTACTAGTTCTCATTTGACAGGGAAACAAATTGAGACAAAACACAATTACCTATGGACACATAACCAACTAGGAACAGAACCTAGATCTCTCATTTGCAAAAGCTGCATCCATTAGAATTACTTTATAGGTTAGTCTGTAGGTTGATATGTAAGAAATGAGATATGAAATGGATCACCTATCTTGAACTAGAGGAGACCTCAGGAGCCTCCTAATCCAAACCCTGAATTTTACAGATGAAGAAACTGAGGCCCATAGAGGTTAGGCGACTTTGAAGTCATGCCCTTTGACTCCAGAGACAGAGGTCTTTTCACTGTATCAAAGTCTCTGCTTTGGCCTTTCATATGTTTTATTTTTAGGCCCACAAGGATCTACAGAGGAACATTAACAGTGTTTTCTAGTTTTGTTTCCCATTTTCTACATCCGATGAAGAGCCTTATGTTCTCTTGGCCTTTCAAGAGGGTCAGTGGGAATCTAAGAACGTGGATAAATGTTGATGTGGGGAGTGGGAAGGGAATGAGGATGAAAAAAAATACTAGAAAAAGGAAGTGGATCTACCACAAAATTTTAGGCTGGCGAAAACTGGGGCAACATGGAGATTTCTCTATTTTTCATCATTCTGCTTGATTAAAATGAACCTTAATAGAATCACAGAATTGTCAAGCTATAATGTACTTTACTTTTCATCTAATCCACTGCCTCATTTTACAACTGAAGCAAATGAAGCCAAAGGGTTGGCATGACTCATTGAAGGTCACACAATGAACTAATGGCAGATGAGTGTATTTCCTCTGCTTTCATTGCACAGAGGGCCAGATTTTTTGCAAGTAGGCAGAAGAGGCAAATGCCTATTGGGATGATTTGACAGATGCTGACCAAAAATATCTTTCCCATCTCTCCTGTGTTAAGTGTCTGAAATTCCCACACTGTTCCTTTGGATAAAGGCCTGTTAAAATGTAATTGTTATCTGGTAGAGGTAACATACTAAATCATTTTCAGATATTCTTTCATTCAACAAATATTTGTTAAGCATACATTGGCTATATAGCCAGTATTATTAAATATAGTGCTAGCTTTATGCAAGTAGGCAGAATAGGCAACTGCCTATTGGGATGATTTGACAGATTTATATATCTTGTGTATATTTGCATTTGTATACACATGTAGTCACACATACGCACCCACATATTTATATGTTTATATGTATGTGTATACCTATATGTATATGTAGATGCACACAGACACAATTTTTTTTACCAAACCCTCTGATCTCATTGGTATAGGGAATGCCTGGTGAGGAACTCCTATCAATACAGAACATCAAATGCTCTTCAAGTCATAGTTCTAGGCTCATGATGAAGAATGCTATCCACTTCTAGAAAAAGAATTAATGGAGTCTGAATGCAGATCAAAGAATACTATTTTCACTTTCTCTATTTCTTGTGGGTTTTTTGTCTTTGTTCCTTTCACAACATGACAAATATGGAAACATTTTGTATGATTGCACATGTATAACCTATATCAAATTAGTTACCATTTCAGGGAGGGAGAGGGATAGGAGTGAGAGAATTTAGAACTCAAAATTTTAAAAAATGAATGTTTTTACATGTAATTGGGGAAAAAAATAAACTATCATTAAAAAAAGTTATAGTCCTGGAGATTTGCCTGGACATTGAGAGGTTAAGTGATTTAACCAGAATCACACAGCTAGCAGGTATCAGATCCATAGTGCTACTTCTCTGAATTTCAGTACCATGCCACTTACATTTCAGCCATCATTTCCAGCTCTGAACTCAAATACCTACCCCTATGACCACAGACTTCTGAATGTTGAATCCTAGCATGCTTGGGTCCAAGCCCACCATGCTAATTCCTGAACATCTCCACGCCATGTTACTTCATGCCCATTCTCTCCTCTTCCCTTTCTTACTCTACGCCTAAGAAGAGTAATTACATCACTGCTACCATTCCTAATAAGTTAATTACCCTATGACTCCCATCAACATTATCTCTATCTTCCTTGTTCACAACACTCCTCCATAACCCCACAACTCCTTGAGGGAAGGGACTATGTTGCTGTCTTGTATCCATATCCCCAGCACTTAGCACAGTGCTTGGCACATAGTAACCACTTAAAAATGCTTTTTCATTCATTCATCAAGATATGGATCTCAATATAGATAATGATATTGACATAAACACTCACCCTAGGTGGAGGGGTAAGCATGGAGATTTATGTAGATGTCCAATTTATTAGAGAAAAAAAACAGACCAAATGTCAGTTAACCAAAAGGCCTTTTCCTATCTCTTTAAGTCATTTCTTTTTACAGTATGGACATAAATGGCAACAGCTGGTTATTTTCCACACTGAACCTGGCTGGACAGTACCAGCCATCTCCCCTGAGGCTATTGCTGTGTTGCAGTTGACTATTTCTGAGTTTCTCTTGGGTTTACAAAACAAACATCTGGCTCTTTTTCTCTTTTTTTGCTCAATATCAATGTCATTTTAACATCAAAATGGGTTTTATACTACCTAGGCTTGAAACCTCAAATGTGTATGCTTTGAAGAATAGATAATTATAATCATAGTAGATTACATTACATTGCCCCCTAAGACTTGCAACATTACATTGCCCCCTAAGACTTGCAAAGTACTTTCATTATTACTGAAAAGAGGAGTTAACAGTTATAATTAAGATCATAGGTTTAGAGATTGAGGAACCTTAGGGGCCATGAAGAGTAAATCTCTTATTTTAACATAAGGAAACTGAGACATAGAGAATTTACATGATTTGCTCACATAGCGACTATTTGAGGCAGGATTCAAATTCAGATCTTTCTGACTCCATATCTGGTACTCTATTACTATTCCAACTAACTACTAATAAGTAAGAGGCAACAAGCTGGGTTTAAGCTTTAAATAGTCCCATTTCCCTGAGAAATGTTGATACTGGGATGTAGGTGACTAGGAGAGGACAATGACTTTCTATCTGGGAATCTAAAATCACAGCATAATCCTTTGGCTTAGGATAGCATTCAAGTTATTAAATTGCCTTTTCTCCTTCTTTGTTCTTCTGCATGGCCATGGGAAAGAGATTACGAGAAAATGACTTGAAGAATAATGATAATGATGATGATGATAAAGAGGGAAGAGGAGAAGAGGAAGAAGTAGAAGAATAAGGAGGAAGAGGGGGAGGAAATAGAAGAAGAAAAACTCAAATGAGGTAGGTAGTACATTTATTCCATTTTATAGACAAGAAAACTGAAATTCAAGGATAATGATCTTACTAACATAGTGAGTAAGTAGTCAAATAAGGGTTTCTACTTTCAGGTTTAATGATTTTCCAACATACCACCCTGCCTCTCAAATAACCTCATCTGAAATTTCGGAAGATTCTTTCACAAGTGACAACATTCTTGTTCTCACAGAACTACCAAATCTCATGATTTGAAGAGAATGCCAAGGCCATATAATCTTATTTTCTACCTGACCAAGAGTCCCCTCTGTAATTTCACTCTCATTCCTACTCCCAGGAGCCATCCAGCCTTCACTTGAATACATCAAGTGGAAGTAAATCTACTCCCTCCAAAGTCAGCCCATGCTGTCTACTATTAGATGGCGCTATCCTTAGAATGTTTTCCCCCCACAATATAAACCAAAATCTGCCTCTGCCATTTCTCTCCACTGCTCCTTGTTGTTCCTACTAGCTCAGGACAGTTGGTTGTTAAATTTTCAATGTGAACATTTACACCTCTGGATCAGCAAAAATTTTAAATCAGGGCTTGAGTCATTGTTTGGTTGACTGCCTAGTATTGATAGAGAAAATGTTAATGATTCAGATTAAACTTAAAAGTTAGTGCATGTACATTTCCCCCCAAAGAACTGGTTGTTAAACATTTACCAATACACAACTGCCTCTGGGCAAACCAGAAGAGGGGTAGCTAGGTGATGAAGTAGATAGAGCACCAGCCCTGAAGTCAAGAGGACCTGAGTTCAAATCTGGCCTCAGACACTTACAACCTGTATGTCCCCAGCCCAATTGCCTCAAAAGAAGGAAATAAGCAGAACAAATATAATCTCTAGTCCATCTGACAACCCCCCCTTCAAATATTTGAAGAGTGTGCCTTCTACACTATCCCCACCTCCCTTTCTGCTTACTTTGGGAAGAAGAGGGGAAAGAGGTTGTTTCCTAATACTTTCTACACATCTATATTTAGGCTGATTTCATTTCCTCCAATGTTACTTCATCTTGCCTTACAGATTAAGCAAGGGTATTTAGTTGGATGAAAAGAGAAATTGTATTAGTGTTAAAAGTACATATTCTTGGGGGCGGAGCCAAGATGGCAGAGGGAAAGCCGTGACTTGTTTGATCTCTTTCCCCAAACCCCTCCAAATACCTATAAAAATGGCTCTAAACAAATTCTAAAGAAGCAGAACCCACAAAAAGACAGAGTGAAACAAATTTCCAGCCCAAGACAGCCTGGATGGTTGATCAGAAAGGTGTATTGCACTGGGCTGGGAGAGGAGCACAGTTTGGCGTGGGCGCGGAGGCCGCAGCAACCCTGGAGCAGGCCTCAGAGGACTGAATCGCGGGCAGCTGTGGCGGTTTCCAGATTTCTCAACCCACAAACACCAAAAACATCTTGGAAGGTCAGTGGGAAAAGTCTGTGCCTGCAGTGAGAGAAGGAGCTAGGTCTCAGCCACCCCCAGGGCCTCGGCTGTTTCCTGAACTTCTCGCCCACCAACTGAGGGGGAATCGAGTGACTGATCAGAGGGGGATTGCAGGGATCTCTTTGCCAGTGGTGAGGCAGGAATCTCTTGCTTTACCTGTGCTTGGATCTGGGTCACAGTTCTGAGGGGCGGTCCTGGGGTGAGGAGGAATGCTGGTGCAGTGGAGCTTGTATGGGGTTGGAGAGGAAACACCTCGCCCCTTATCATAGCACCTTGGAAGAACTGAAAATTTACAGGTCCCTAGAAGTATCTCTGAAAACAGCTGTACAAACCCCCAAAACTTGGGACAGTACACTCTTCACATTGGAAGCAGACTTTTACCTTAACAAAGAGTTTAAAACTCAAGTAATTGGCCGGGATCATGAGTAAGCAGTGTAAAAAGAGTGAGACTATATTATCTTACTTTGGTGACAAAGAAGATCAAAACATACAACCAGAAGAAGACAACAAAGCCAAAGCTCCTACATCCAAAGCCTCCAAGAAAAATATGAATCAGTTCCAAGCCTTGGAAGAGCTCAAAAGGGATTTTGAGGAGCAAGTAAGAGAAGTAGAGGAAAAACTGAGAGTTTTGTAAGAAAATCATGAAAAACAAGTCAACAGCTTGCTAAAGGAGACCCAAAAAAATGCTGAAGAAAATAACACCTTAAAAAATAGCCTAACCCAAATGGCAAAAGAGGTCCAAAAAGCCAATGAGGAGAAGAATGCCTTAAAAAGCAACATCGGCCAAATGGAAAAGGAAGTCCAAAAGATTACTGAAGAAAATACTTCCTTAAAAATTAGAATAGAGCAATTGGAAGCTAGTGACTTTATGAGAAATCAAGACACTGTAAAACAAATCCAAAAGAATGAAAAATTAGAAAACAATGTGAAATATCTCATTGGAAAAACAACTGACCTGGAAAATAGATCCAGGAGAGAGAATTTAAAAATTACTGGACTATCTGAAAGCCATGATCAAAAAAAGAGCCTAGACATCATCTTTCAAGAAATTATCAAGGAAAACTGCCCTGATATTTTAGAACCAGAGGGCAAAATAGAAATTGAAAGAATCCACCCAATCTCCTCCTGAAAGAGATCCCCAAAGGAAAACTCCTAGGAATATTGTAGCCAAATTCCAGAGTTTCCAGGTCAAGAGAAAATATTACAAGCAGCCAGAAAGAAACAATTCAAGTATTGTGGAAACACAATCAGGATAACACAAGATTTAGCTGCTTCTACATTAAGGGATCGCAGGGCATGCAATATAATATTCCAGAGGGCAAAGGAGATAGGATTACAACCAAGAATCACCTACCCATCAAAACTGAGTATAATTCTGCAGGGGAAAAAATGGTCATTCAGTGAAATAGAGGGCTTTCAGGCATTCTTGATGAAAAGACCAGAGCTGAATAGAAAATTTGATTTTTAAGTATAAGACTTAAGTGGAACATGAAGAGATAAACAGGAAAGAGAAAATCATAAGAAACTTATTATGGTTGAACTGTTTACATTCCTGCATGGAAAGATGATATTTGTAACTCATGAGACCTTTGTCAGTATTAGGGTAGTTGGAGGGAAAAAATTATATGTGTGTATAGTTAGATAGATAAATGGATAGATAGATAGAGGGCACAGAGTGAGTTGAAGATGAAGAGGTCATATCTGGAGAATAAAATTAAGGGATGAGAGAGGATTATACTAGGAGAAGGAGAAAGGGAGAGGTAGAACGGGGTAAATTATCTCACAAAAAAAAAACAGAAAAGAGAAGGCTCATACAGTGGAGGAGAAATGGGGGAAGGTGAGAGGGAATGAGTGAATCTTATTCTCATAGAATTTGACTTAAGGAGGGAATAACATGCACACTCAATTGTGTATGGAAATCTGTCTTACCCTACAGGAAAATGGAGGGGGGAAGGGGACAAGAGAGTAGGGGAATGATAAAAAGGAGGTCAGATTTGGAAAGGGGGTAATTGGAAGCAAGTACTTCTGAGGAGGGTCAGAGTCAAAAGAAAGAATAGAATAAATGGAGGGGTGGGATAGAATTAAGGGAAATAGAGTTAGTTTTTCACAGCATGTCTACTATGGAAGTGTTTTGCATAACTGCACATATATAACCTATATTTAGTTGCTTGCCTTATCAATGAGGGTTGGTGGGGAGGGAGGAAGGGAGAAAATTTGGAACCCAAAGTTTTAAAAACACATGTTTAAAAAAAATGTTTTCATATGCAAGTGGGAAATAAGAAATACAGGAAATGGGGTATAGAAATTCATCCTGCCCTATAGGAAAATTGAAGGGGAAGGGGATAAGGGGGGGGGAGAGATAGAAGGGAAGGCAGACTAGGGGAAGGACTATTCAGAATGCATGCCATCTTGGGATGGGGGAGGGGTGAAATGGGGTGAAAATTTGGCACTCAAAATCTTGTGGAAGTAAATGTTGAAAACGAAAAAATAAATAAAAATTATCATAAAAAAAGTTACTAGTTTCTTGAAAAAAAAAAGTACATATTCTTGGGGCAGCTAGGTGGTGCAGTGGAGAGAGCACTGGCTTTGGAGTCAGGAGGACCTAAGTTCAAATCCGGCCTCCAACACATAACACTTACTAGCTGTGTGACTCTGGGCAAGTCACTTAACCCCAATTGCCTTGCAAAAAAAAAGGGGGGGGAAATATACTTTTTCATCAGTTAATAATTCCTTTGAGTCATTGTGTGTGTGTGTGTGTGTGTGTGTGTGTGTGTGTGTGTGTGTGTGTTTAAATGTTTCTTTCTGTTTTGCTTTCTTTGGTTAGGATGTGATTTTGCATGGGACAATGAATTTTAAATTTTCTCAGTACATGGATGTGTTGCTATTTTATCACCTCTCAACTACATAATTGCAACTGCCTCCTGATAGGTCTCCCTTCCTTAAATTTCTCGTCACTCCAGTCTATCCTACACATTGCTGTCAAAATAATTTTCCTTTAATATAGATCTGACCATGTCACTCCCACTACTTCATCAACTCCAGTGACTCCCTATTGCCTCTGGGACAAAATACAGTCCCTTCTGTTTACCATTTAAAACTCTTTACAACCTGGTCTCAGCATGTCTTTCAAGAAACAATCATTCTCCCTCACTCTCTGATCAAGCCAAACTGATTTTCTTTCTGCTCCTCATCTGATACTCCATATATATGTATATATAATATAAACATCACTATAATTCTTACATATGTGTTGTGATTGTATGTGTGTATATGTGTGTGTGTATAACATAAAACCATGATTGTTGCTTCAAAGCATATATCTAGCTCCTTGGGAGGTGCCCTAGTGCAGTAAATCAGAGACGCTCCTGATTGCTACACATATGATCTGCTATACATGTATAATTTGGAGCAAGTCATTTCATCTCTCTGGGTCTCAGTTTTTAAAACAAGGGTGGTAGATGAGATAACTTCCAACATAATTCTTCCCTGCTCAAAATCCTGAGCTCCTCCTCAGAAATTTTATAATGGCACAGAGGTGTCCTTGGCTTCTTAAAAACACAAATTCTAGTAAATCCTGCCAAACTAGAAAGTCCCCTAGAAATGGGCTATTGGTATGTGTCATCAGAAAAGTATCCTGTCGAAATTTAGAAAGGTTCATCTACAGAAGCTTGGCCTCTAAGTGATGATTTTTTTTTCTTTTTTCTTTTTTTTTTTTTTTGGGCCATGGAAGCTCATGAAGAATTATTGTCTTGAGATTTATATGAAGTGGGATACAGAGTGAAGAAAACATTATGAGAACACATTGTTAAAGGAATAATAATAATAATAGTGATAAAATCTGAGAATATCCATGGAAGAAAAAGAGAACAGAAGTTGTATGGAACAAACAGGGTGCTTTTGTTATTATTTTGTTAAAAATTAATATACATATTTTGAAACAAACTGTAAACAACTTGGAGTATATGGTTTTGTGTAGAATCATTTTTTACTTGTGTTTATTTGAATGTCAGTAACTATTAATGGAAAATGAAGCATAGAAAAAAACTTAAATTAAAAATAACACCGTCTATAATCTGCATCAGTGGAGTGAGTATCTGTACTGATGAAATCATGGATCTTTGGAAATATTCAAATGTGTACATGACATGTACACACACACACATGCTGCATGCATTGGAGTAGAGTGTGTGGGAAGGAGAGAAGCAAACAGACTCTTTTGATTTATAAAAGGAATTAATCTCCTACACAGCTCAAAGTCAACTGCCAGTGCCATTAGCTGAACTCCATAAGCTTTTCTATCCAAGAAAGAAGGAGAGATAGCTGAGCAGCAAACAATTTTCTACTCTTATTTAATATGCAGTGGAAACAATGCAATTTTTGGCAAGCTAAGTAAAGTTCAGTGGAGCCAAGGGATGTCTGAGAGACCACCAAAGGCTTGAAAAGAGGTTCTGGTGATTGAGCAAAAAGGGATCTGCTCATTCCTAGCTGAAAAGCTATTAAATGCTATATGTGTCATAGGCAAGAATCCCTGTGTTTTTTAATGAGAGCTTCTACCTGTGGAGAGCATCACCATAATCAAAGGCTTCCATGTCTTATTGATTTAGGTCTCCCTCATGTGAGCCTCCCTTTGGATATCCATAGCACTTATGCATTGTGTGATTATAAAGTGATCATTTTTTACAAATAAACAAGCCAGAACTCATCCCTCCATAAGAATACAATCTTCTTTTTAGTAGTTTCCTTGGGAGGTTACCAATTTCTCTCAATGACGCTGTCTGTCATGGCTTAGATTACTTGTGGAATACCCATTGGGAAGTTTTATTAATGTAAGGCACTTCATGCTTTTTAATTGAAGCTCAATGTGATTGCTTATGTTATTCAAGGATAAAACTGCTATTTGACAGATTCAAAAAAATCAAAACTACTCTCAAAGACCAATGATTTGTCACCACTGAGGGCATTTAAGAATATGCATTCCAGCATAATATAGCATGATGAACGATGGGTCTGGAGTCAAAGAACCTAGATTTCTATCCCAGCTCTATCCATGTGACCTTGGGCAAGACACTTCCCTCCTTTGTGCCTCAGTTTCCTCATCTGTAAAATGAAGGGGTTGAACTAGATCACTTTTATAGTCGCCCCCTCTCAAGTCTATGTTCCTGTGATTACCCTAACTCCCAAAAAAGTACCAGATGTATTTCATGCAAAGGTAGCAGCACCCTTGCAAGGGGACTACTTTGAAGAGGACAGTGCTCACCTATATGTTTGGATTCAGTTATATTTGTTAAACATTCACAGATTTTTTATGGTCACACTTGAAAATCCACAATAACACAATTATGCACAACCTCATATTTCAGTAGTGAACAAGTCACTTAGCTTTTTCTGAATCTCAATTTCCTCATCTATAAAATAGTGATAATAATACACTTCTTACCTCACAGTGCTTTTGTGAGGAAAGTGTTTTGTGGAAACTAATTTGTTCTACATATTTCAGCATTTTTCATTTTATAATATTTTATTTTTTATTATTATGGTTATTATTAAACACTTAATGAGAGTACTTTGTAAATTTTAAGTGCTATATAAATAATAGTAATGGTTATATTGAGAATTTACTCAATATTTAATAAAGGCTTGCCAATGGATTCACACTCATAGTTTTTTAAAAGTGTAGTCTTATTCATGATTCTATGAAGATAGAAAATTGCTCTGAAGGAGGACCAATCAAAGTTCTGGAGAAAGATTTTGGTCTGGAAGCTCTGAGGTCACCACTTGTTTCAAGTATTGAATCTCTTCCTCTTTTCGTGATCCACTCTAACCTAAATTGACAGATGACCTAGAAGGGCTGGTGAAAAGGTCACAGTGATAGCAAACTAGCTTGTTTATTAGGAGATGAGGATGTAACCACTCCCATATGCACAGCATCTTTGGTGTCCCATTGCTCCTGCGTGGGGAGGATTTGATACCATTTTTTTCTCACAAAAACCACACAGAAGTGAAAAACTTATGAGTGAGGCAGAAACTGTCTAAAACTCGTACTTCACAACAGAGTGAGAAGCCATTTCTAAAGGACCTTGACAACTCTAATAGGGCATTGACTAGATGGGTAGGAAAATTCAAAGTCTCGTGGCTCTGAGATCCCCTGCTTCCTACTCCACAGCTGAAAAAAAAAAAAAAAAAGAAAAAGAAAAGTCTCTTGGAGACTGTGGGAGAAGGATATGGGAGAAGGCATTGTATTTCTATGAGTATGGGAGCTAGGTGGTGCAGTGCCAGGCCTTGAGTCAGGAAGACTCATCTTCCTGAGTTCAAATCCAGCCTCAGACATTTACTAGCTGTGTGACCCTGGGCAATCCACTTAACCCTGTTTGCCTTAATTTCCTCAGGTATAAAATGAACTGGAGAAGGAAATGGCAAACCACTTCAGTATCTTTCCCAAGAAAATACCAAATGGGGTCACAAAGAGTCAGACAGGACTGGAAATGACTGAACATCAACAATAATATTTCTGTGAGTATAAAAATGCAACTGTCATTTTCAAAGTCAACCAATACTGGGCATTTGCCCATTAGAGTGTAAACTCATCAAGAGCAGGGGGATTTTTGCTTTTTTCTTTGTATCCACAGACTTTAGACTAGCATAGTGCTCAATAAATACTTGTTGATTGAAAGAAGGAAAGAAGAAAAGGAAAGAGAAGAAGAGAAAGATTAAAAAAGAAAGGAAAGAATAGAGGGAGGGAAAGAAAATAAGAAAGAGAGGGAAGGAAGGGAGGAAGGAAGGGTTAAAGTCATGTAACTGGCCCCTTCTCCCACTGGTGACTTCTTACCAGGGGCCTCCATCTTAGGGACCATCCCAGTCTGCCTATGATTCATTTCCTTCTTGGCTGTACTTCCAAATGTCCAGACTTCTCCACCCTGCCCCTGCATGGCTATCTTCTCTCCCTCCCACCCCACTTTTCATGTTCCTTTTATGTGTTATCTTCCTCCATAAGAATGTAACCTTCTTAAGGTCAGGAACTGTATTCCCTTTTGCTTGCATTAGTATGTCCAACACTTAGCACAGTGCCTGGAACATGTTAAGTGCTTAATAAATACTTGTTACCTGCCTTCCTAAGGCCTAGAAAGTGAAGTGATTTGAACAATGAGTAAGTGGCATATCTAGGATGTGAACCCCGGGCTTCTGCCTCTGAATCCTTTTCAGAATGCTCTTTTTTTAAGATTCATCTAGTCCAATCCTCTCATTTTGCAAAGGAAGAAATTGACACCCAGAAAGATAACATGATTCTTCAAGTTAACACAGGAAGGGAAATAGATTACTGCTAGCCTACAAACACACACACACACACACACACACACACACTTATATACAGAGTCACAGATATACACACACACATGCATACACATACACACACACACACACCTTATTATCCTGCTTTTTCCCAAATCTCTAGCTCCTTCTCTGATCTCACGAGGGCCCAACCCCAACATGGAAGGATTTTCCACGTAGCTTCTGCTTTAGGCATATCCCATTTCTACAACACATTTGAGTTTTGTAAAACCCAGAGGTCACTTTTCCCAAAGCTATAGAAACACAAAACGACTGCTGCTCTGAGTGAATGTGAATGGCATCCATTGCCTCTACCACAGATGGTAGCTGGATACATGTTCCTAAATGTGTGTAGCTTTTCAGTGAATAGGAAAACTCCCATTGGGACCTTGGCACCCATAAGGAGGTTGATATGTGGGGGGAAATGGTGGGAGATACATTCCAGTGAGAAACGCTGGGACCCCAAAGATACCATGCAGATGGCAGATGCTACAAGCTCATCTCATAACAAGTTGGTTTTCTATCACTAAGACTTTTCATTTCAGCTCTGTCAATGAAGCTGCTCAGTAAGGACAAAGACAAGGAAGAAGAAAAATGGAAGAGAGTCAGGGCTTGGAACAAGTAGCAAGCCCCAAGTACCCAGCTCCCAGTTAAGGGCTTCCATGTTCAGTTCTGGATCCACTTTTCATGCTGTACCCACTGTGGTGTCATATGTCAATACCCCCTGGTTGTTTCCAAAGGAAAGAAGTACTTTGGAGATGGGGAGAATCAAATGACTTTGAGGCAAGGTCCTTCAATTCCATGTAACCCAATCAATTTAGCACAATATCCTGTAATGGAGAAAGTGGTTTTCCTCCCTCTCCTTGGGCTCTTAGCCAGCACTGTTGCTTTGCTTCCACATGCCTCTGGGACTCACCTTCACTGCCACCAGCATCTTGTCCTTGGTTGGACTGAGGTTGTAGCACTCGGCCAGAAATACTTTCCCAAAAGCTCCTTCCCCCAGTTCTCTCTTCAACACAATGTCTCTCCTCTTAATGTGCTGGACATCTGCAGATGGAAGAAAGGGAGGAAATAAGGAGGGTTCAATCCTATACATTTGTGCTAAGTCTTGGAATCTTGAGGTCAGAAGATTTGCATTTAAGTCCAAACCCTGTTACTGTGCAAGCTGTGTGACCATGGACAAACACTTTAACCACTCTGATCCTATTTCTTCAACTATAAAATTCAAATATAAAATTATGTATATATATATATACATATATAAACTATAAAATAAAAATAGGTAAAATTATTCCTAAACTACCCATTTCAGTGTTGTTAGGAGAAGCATGTCAAAAATCCTTAAAGAGCTATGTAAATGTGAGCTACATAAAAGATAAATTATCTTCAGTCGATCAATCCTCGCCTTCATCATCACCTTCTTCATCATTTTCTACAAGAATGATGTGGCAGCATGGTGCTTGGGCCTAGAGATGGAAGCAACACTTTGGGCTCCAAATCATACCAGATTTGCTGTAAGTCTTTAAGCAGGTCAAGCCTGATCTCTAAAAGGGATAATTTATCATTTGACTATTCCCTACCATCTGGGAGGGGTGGAGAAGAAGATGGCTAAGCTTCTGGTAAGGAAAGCCTCATGAGCTTCTCAGAGAAAGGCCCTAGATAAATATAAGGGACTGTTACTGTTCCAAATCATTTAACCAGTTAATTAAAGCCCCACAGGAAGCCACTTTCATCCCCACCTCCCCACAACTTGTTTCCAAAGAATGCTACAATGAGATTGCGGTAGGAACAGGTCTTGTAATGAAAGATACATCCACAGGGAATACCCATTGACCTTTTCATTAATTGTTCAGTAGGCAGAAGCCCATTAGAGATCTATATTAATATTATTATGTTACAAGATCAAGCAAGAGGCACATCTCATATGACTTGGGCATGGAAATAGAACTGACAGCAGAGGACATGTCAGGTAGTCCCAGGTGAGCTACAGAAAATGTGACGGGAAGTAAAGATGTGTGTGTGTGTGTGTGTGTGTGTGTGTGTGTGGTTATCTTTTTTTTTTTTAGTTTCATTCCAAAGTCCTTTTAGAATGAGTTATGAAAACATTACTATTGTTCCTTTGCCTTAAGATTTCATGCTGCATGCAGGGGTTGCTCTAGATGACCTCCATGTTCTCAACTCTAATATTTTATGACTTTTTTTTTAACACTTGCCTAGAATAAGTTCAAAGTAGAGCTGCCTTTATATCCCCAGAGCTCGGTATCCCCAGGCACTCTGGTGCCTAGCACATACTAAGAGCTTGATAAGTGCTTGTTGACTGACTGATGGACAGATGACCCATCTGGAAGGATTCAGGGGTAGTGGCATTTGCATATAGCATTAGCTATTTCCAGCCTGCTCCAAAATGACCCTTCCAAAGGTTTTCATAAAAGCAAGTTGGGTTTTTTTTCCCAGAGTTGAGGGTGTGCGTGTGTGTGTGTGTGTGTGTGTGTGTGTGTGTGTGTGTGT